>NC_090021.1:104214790-104851456 GCF_037176765.1 Anolis sagrei | reverse complement strand
TCCATCCTTTTTGAAGTGTCTTTGTGAAATGTATTTTTTGAGTATTTCAGAGGAGGAGATTGCTTTGATTCATACCCAAATATAAATTCGGTCTATGTAAATATTGCCATGCAATCATGTAACCAATTTAGCTTCATTTCCTCCTAGTGAAATTGTTAAAAATAGAGATTATGAGAGCCAGAATGGCATAACAATTAAGTGTTAAGCCAGAAGGCTGGAAGATCACAATTCAAGTCCTTGCTCAGCCATGGAACTCCATTGGGTGAATTTTGATAAGTCACACTCCCTCAGTCTGTGAAGTAGGCAAGCTGAGAGTTGACTATCCACGGTGAGCTTCCTGGTTGAGTGGGAATTTGAACCTTATCTATAGTGCAGTAGTTCCCAACCTGTGGGCCACAGCATACTGATGGGCCATGAGACCTAAAGTAAGGTCCATGGCTCTAGATTATTAAATACGGTTTTTGTGGGAGGGCAGATGGCGACTACTGGATGGCATATTTCTGTATCAGAAACTAGAGCGGATGTGGTATATTTGAAGCAATTTTCTGAATCAGCATCCCAAATAACCAAACTGAATCTAAAGTTGACCAAAATCTGATTTGTAACTTTTTTGGTACTAATGCTGGAGAGAGGTCAAGTGTTCCCTGGTTAAGAGGTTCCTTGTCAAAGTAATCCCTGGTTTTAAAAAAAGGTTGGGACTACTGCTATAGAGGCTTGATTGGCTTGTCTCTAGAGTTTACTTCCCTCCTTGGGTACATGAAGGCTTCTCTGGATTGTGGTGAATATTTACAACAGGGATGGGAAATGTGTGGCTGTAACTCCAATTGCCTTTCAGCATTAGCTATGGAATTTGTCACCCAATAATATATAGAAAACCACCATCCACCATGGTTGATAAACTTGAACAGTGCGTAATTGAAGCAAGTACTCTTGTGCCTTATATTCCTAAATGGCAAAGAATTTCTCCCATAATTTGGCAACTTGAAGAAGCTGGCGGGCTTGAGCTTGTTCCAATATTGGGGAAAATGTGAGGCATACATACAATATATACATAATGTAGGAGGAATGTTAACAGAAATTGGTACTAGGATTCTTATGCTTTATGTTTGGTGCAGACATTAGGTTTCTTCTACTACGTGCCATAATATTACATGAACTGGGTTGCATTGTAACCTTCTGGTGTTAAACAGAACCCTTGAGACTGATCTCAGTGGATTTACTGTAATATTTTTGTATCTTTGTCAGCTTGTAAGTTGCTCATTAAAAATGAAGACTCTTGATCCGTCCAAAGATACAGGTTATTTAAATAACTCTTTTGTGCTGCAGCATTATAGCCAATTGCCTCATTAAACACATTGGGCCTACCTCTGAATAAAGATGAATAGGACTGAGCTAATAATTCACTGAATATTTATTTCACAAGTGTATGATCATTGCTGTTGAATAGAAAAGCAAAGCAGTATGGCTGTGTTAGGAGAGGTGTCTTGATGAGACTGAGAATTCAAATCAGATTCACTTAGTCAATCAACAGGCTTAATTCAAAATTAATTCAGACATAAAGAGGATTGCACTTAAATGTTGTCTCTCCTATAAGAACAGCAACCACAACAAAGGTCCTAATATCCATTTAGATTGTACAACTGTCACTGGTTAATTGTCTTTGCACAGTTGCTAAACAAGTTGCACTGATGTCACTTTAAAATGTGCAGCGGAGATTAAACAATGTGATGCAAAGGTCTCTGTAATTTTGCTAAACTAGAGAGGAGTAAGTATCCGATACCGTATCTGAAAAGCTTAGTAGGCCTGCCTGGCGTGTCAATGGTGTGCATTGTTATTAGCAAAGACATGAATGACTGATCTTCCCAGTCCAGGCGGAAATGTGAACTTGCTTGGGATGACAAAGACAAAGTTCTTCTGCTTGTATTGACCCTTTCTTTTCCCAGGGGAAAAACCAATCTGCTTACTCCCCTTCTTATGCTAAGCAGTTTGCGGGAAGGTTGGCAGGGATCCAGTGCCAACGTCTGACGGGTGTTTTGCACCTGCTCCGGGTCCTTCCCTCATTTGTGTAAAGCAAAATAAAATCACTCTAATGAGCACAGATGCATATATTAAGAAAACGGAAAATAGGAGGACTGGGAAGTAGCAGAACAATAGGAAACGGCCAAACCCCCAGGACCCTTGGGGGTGGAGAGGGTGGGGCGAGTGGTGATGGGATCCTGAAATGGTTGTTTTTCTGCGGAAATGCTTTTCAAAACTGATCATCCGTTCAAAATGTGGGTGTGTAACTTGAAATACAGAACACGGCCCACCAGAAATGGAGAGCAATTCAGGAATATGTTCTGCTTTCATCTGTAAGGAAAATAGAATTTATATTGTGCTGCCACTTTTCACCCTAGCTTGGCTTGCTTATATGGAGATAAAAAGAAAAGCATTTGGAAGAGTGTGGGGAGAAAGTAGAAGGATTCCAAGAATAATACAGTGGGCCATCGGTATCCACTGGGGTTTTGTGCCAGGGCCCTACCATTACCACCAGTAAATACCAAAATCCATAGATTCTCAAGTTGCATTATATACAATGGCATAGTAAAATGGTGTCCCTTATATATAAGTGGCAAAATCAAGATATGCCTTTTGGATTTTATTGAAGAATGTTGTAAAGATGTGAATGATGGAATCCATGGATTTAGAATCCATATATAAGGATGATGGTTTTTCCGGAAAAGACCTGTTGGCAACTGTACCAAATTGTGGATTTGGGGTATCTTGGCCAGACATTAACTACTACCCACATATATGTTTGTGTGCATGTTTGGTGAATTTATATTAATGCCTTATGGTTGAAACTTTATGAGTGTGTGCACTAGATTAGCAGTTATGAGCCTGGAAAACGATATGAAGACTGGAAATGTGTGTGTGTGTGAATTTTGCACTGTTACTAAGTTGTTTGCACATTATGTAGAAGAGACATGCACCATCCTTGTGCACTATCTTTGCTTTTGCACTATATAGCTATATAAGAGTTCTTAGGATCTTCTATCTCATCCCCTGAATGAACCTCAGCCCAGGTGTCTCATAGGCAGATAAAAATAATTGATTTGTCAGCCAGGGATTACCTGGGTAGAATGTCCTTTACGAGCCCAATTCTCCCATACTGGACCACTTCAGTAAAAGGGTGAAAGCTGTCCATTGTATCATTTACTACCAATAAAGATTATCTTATAGCAGTAAGACATTTATTTATTTATTTATTTATTATTGGAACTTATATGCTGCCACTCCCCTGGGGCTCGGAGCGGCTTACAAGAACAGGCTAAAATCTAACACAATTTAAAAACAATTTAAAACAATTTAAAAACAGCAATTTCAAAGATCAAAGGCCTGTCAGTTTGGCAACGGATGAAGCTTTGGGAAGCCCTGGAACTAATTCTAGACCATAACAGAAACTGGGCTACTAAAGAACAAAGACCAGGGCTCTGAATTAAGACATTGTCATCTTAAGGAAACTATGACTAGCCTCAGCACCAAAAGGGTGGCCATCCCAGATGCAAAATATAAGGGGTTCTCAATGGTGGCTCTTCACTCCACCCTTCCTCACTGAGGAGCCAGGATAGGGAAGAGGTTATCAGTAAGTCCCATTGACACCCCAACTGGGCATGGGCAATGATCAGACATGATGGAAGATGTCCTGCATAGTGTCTAGAGGGCCTTAGTTTGGGAGATGTTGCTCCATTGTGAATAGCAAAGCAAGCCTTAGGAAGCTTAACTTCGTATTTTGTCAAAAGAGGAATGACCCCTTCTGAGATATTAGAAACTGTTTCTTCTTTCTGTGGGATTTCTAGCAGAAGGTTCATGGTATCAAGTTATTAGCTCTGGTTCCACAAGTATATATTGCTTTCAGCAAATCCTGCCTCTGAAATGAAGTTCTGGGAAGCTGCTCCCCTTTCCAAAATAGCTTCTGATAGGAAAATGATCTGACAAATGCACACACATTATTAAAATGCAGTTTACTTGTTTGCAGTTGTTTCAAACAAGTAAGCTGCATTATTACTGCTGATTTATTTATCAAGTTCTGTTTGTTACGCTCTCTAAAAATATATATGTTTATAGTGACTAACATCACCCTTCTGGATCCAAACAAACTGGTCAGAAATACAATTTGTTTTGTAATATCGATATCTATAGTCTAATACAGGGATTTCAAACTCATTTTCACTGAGGGCCACATCAACTTTATGGATGCCTTGCAATTATAAGACTGCATAAATGTAGCTATGTTGTCCAGGCATTGAAAGTCTCACAGACCACATAAAATGACGTGGCAGGTTTGACACATGTGTACTAATAGCTAGAATGTATATTAAATAATGTCTAGAGTGTATATTAAATAATGTGTATTCCATTTCCCATTATCAACTTCTGAGGAATTTGGAGAAAATGTGTAGAAAACCTTAAAACTATTGAAATGTTGCACATTTATTGATTTAAATAAAAACATTGTGCTGGGAGGAAAATTGCACAGGGATGTTCCCGATTTGAAAGCCAAGGACGTTCCAAGGACTGGGTCTTCGTTTTATGTTTTAGCAGTTGGCAAACTTCAGCAGCCTTTTCCACTTCAGATGTCTTGTGAAAAGCATATAAAACTATTTTTGTTCTCACTTTCTCTATGGTTCAAGTGCTGGGTGACTTTGGTTATCTTTATTGCCCATGGAGCCATGCAAATACTGCAGAATTGTGAACAAAGGGAGGTAAATGAGGTAATCTGTTTAGCACAAACGTTTCTCCATTAATTTTGGGACAGATCTGAACTATTCAGACGTTTTCCTGTTCCAAGCATTAGCTAAGTTAATATTTGAACAAATGTAAGAAGAAGGGAGAAGTTGCTGCTGCCAGTGGAGCAGGGGCAGGTAAAGCATCCTTCAGAATTTGTAACCTTCATTTACAGAGGAGTAGTTTCCTTTGGGTACCATATATACTCGAGTGTAAGCCGAATATTTCAGCTTTTTTTAGGTTGAAAAAAATGCCTCTCAGCTTATACTGGAGTCAAACTTATTTATTATTTTACTGGGTTATTTTTATTTTTATTATTTTACTACTATTATTATTGTTATTATTGGAAACACAACAAGATTGGTACACAGCAAACAAGATCACTATGCTGGCTGTTGTATTGGATCACACGTTGGACACTTCCCAAGTGTCTAGGACTCTGTGATGTATCGACAGCTGACAGATGGTAATTTTATCGGCACTGATTGTGTTTAAGTGCAGGCCAAGGTCTTTAGGCACGGGACCCAGTGTGCCGATCACCATTGGGACCACCTTTACTGGCTTGTGCCAGAGTCTTTGCATTTCGATCTTTAAATCCTCATATCATGTCAGCTTTTCCAGTTGTTGTTTCTTCTTCTTCTTCTTCTTCTTCTTCTTCTTCTTCTTCTTCTTCTTCTTCTTCTATTTATTATTATTATTATTATTACATTTACATTACTGTATTCTATTATTATTTCTATTACATTTATTATTTTACTTTATTGTTATTATTACATTCATTACTTTGCTCTATTATTACTGTTATTATTACATTTCCATTATTTTACTCTATTATTAGTATTATTATTATTTTATTACATTACTTATTTTACCCTTTTTATTATTATTGGAAGGATACGTAAACACATTTACATTGAAGAAGGTTGGAATAATGGTTTAATCAGAGTTGGACAGCCTTGTCTTAAATTACAGTTTTTTTGTAAATATTCAAAAACGTTTAACCTACCAGTGCCTCAATTAATATAATTTTATTGGTATCTTTGTTTATTTTGAAATTTACCAGTAGCTGCTGCATTTCCCACCCTCAGCTTATTCTTGAGTCAATATGTTTTCCCAGTGTTTTTTGTTAGAATTGGGTACCTCGGCTTATATTTGAGTCAACTTATACTTGAGTATATACAGTATATTGTGGCATGAACAACCAAGACTATTTCAGCATCCGAAGTTACCCTTGAATATCTTGAGCTCTAATGGAATTGTTTATTTCTTTGTGTTTCATTTAGCTCAAACCTCACTGCTTATTGCTCCATCATCATCATCATCATCATCTAATCCCATGTGTATATATGACACACACACACAATTTACTATTGAGAATAACATTCTATATATCTGATGGAGTGGACTATAATCTATGAAGATGTTATGCTATAATGCATTTGTTAGTCTTTAAATTGTCATAAGGCTCGTTGTTTTGTTTCAGACTTCATGTCGATT
Source organism: Anolis sagrei (assembly GCF_037176765.1). Lineage (NCBI taxonomy): Eukaryota > Metazoa > Chordata > Lepidosauria > Squamata > Anolidae > Anolis > Anolis sagrei. The sequence continues at coordinate 104,845,192 of NC_090021.1, read as the reverse complement.
AATATTTGTTTGCTGGTCTCATCCGAGGGCTCATCTTAGATTATGGCTATCTTCACTGTAATCCTGTGGGGTGGATTAAGTTTAGAAATGATGACTTCTTCACAGCTGGGGAGGAGGGCTGCCTCATATGTTACGAATTCAAAGTATTTACTGGTAGTTAAAGGTAAAGGTTTCCCCTGACATTAGGTCTAGTCATGTCTGACTCTGGGCAGTGGTGCTCATCTCCATTTCTAAGCTGAAGAGCCGGCGTTGTCAATAGACACTTCCAGGGTCATGTGGCCAGCATGACTGCATGGAGTGTTGTTACCTTCCCGCAGAAGTGGTACCTATTGATCTACTCACATTTGCTTGTATTCGAACTGCTAGGTTAGCAGAAGCTGGGGCTAACAGCAGGAGCTCACCTGGCTCCCTGGATTTGAACCGCCAACATTTTGGACAGCAAGTTCAGCAGCTCAGCGCTTTAACCTGCTGTGCCACCAGGGGGCCCTTACCAGTAGTGAAAATGCATACAGCGACCATGTACACAGAGCATGGAATAGTTGGATTTTTGAGTGGTGTATTATATTGATATTATTGTACACTACCCTGAAATAGTATGAGTATTGCCAGATGAGAAATATTTAAACAAGCAAACAGATCTTTGGATCCTGGCCTATAAATTGTCATTTACCTTTCTATCCAGTAAAATGTGCACTAAAATACACTGTTTCACTAATTGCTTTGGAAAGAACCAATACTTTAAAAAATCGTCTTGGAGATTAAATGAAGAACTTGGGCATGCTGGTGTTTCTATTTTTAAAGGCATAGAATTTAATTACGACATTGGTGGACTGATACTGCATAGCACGTTTTGCTGTTGAAACAAGATGTCCTTTTTCAAATGAAAACCCTTTCTGAATTGGCAGTGGAAATGAAAAATTAGGCCACAAATAGAAAGCTATTAAGTGTATGTATGATTTCCTGTTGGCAGTCCTGCCTATTTTTCTCTAGAATGATTGGTTTTTTGTATAATGTTAAAAGCATATTCATTAAGCAGGTAGTTTGGGAGTCTTAAAAAGTCATTTTGTATACTGCATATGTGTGTGTGTGTTTATTACCATAGGTGTTATTGTTGTGTGCTTTCAAATTGTTTCCACTTTACAGGAATCCTAAGGTGACACTTTTATGGAGTTTTCTTGGCAGAAGTTAAACCAACCACAGAGATACAGACACATACTGCATATACATTGTAATAATGTATGTATGTATGTATTATTATTATGAGCCTCCAGTGGCGCAATGGGTTAAACTCTTGTGCCGGCAGGACTGAAGACCGACAGGTCTGAGGTTTGAATCTGGGGAGAGCGTGGATGAGCTCCCTCTAGCTCCAGCTCCCCATGCAGGAACATGAGAGAATCCTCCCACAAAGATGGTAAAACATAAAAAAAAAGTCAGAGCGTCCTCTGGGCAATGTCTTTGCAGACAGCTAATTCTGTCACACTAGAAGCAGCTTGCAGTTTCTCATGCCACTTCTGACACAGAAAAAAAGATTGTAATAATGAAATATGTGGGAACAAAACATACCAGAGGCTTGTAATAATAATGCATACATACATACATACATACATACATTATTACAAAAGTCTTTCTTTTATAAGTTTAAATATATATTATTTGTAAGATAATATCATACATTTTCAACTTTTTGTCATTTCTCATTACATTTGTACAACACACTTACACAATCATGTGTCAGAGCACACAGTTTAGAGCACTCCGCTTTAGACTGTTACAGACCGTAGTTCCCATAACCCTCACCACTAGCTAGGCTAGCCAGGGCTGTTGGGAGCTTAAGTTTGGAAACTTGGTCATACTGTTATGGTACCATCTTCATGTTCTATTGAGTCTCTTACGCCTCACCCAAGTCCCTACATCCCAACTTTCCCATTTACTCAAACTATTATCCAGTATTCGTTTTCTGTGCATCCGCCAGTTCTGTGCATCCTTCCATCAGGCCCTCATGCTTTGCTTATAGCAATGACCTATCCTCTTTAAACTGTCTTTCTACCCCAACCTCTTTGGCATTTCATTTTAATCTTTGTAATATAATTTTTGAAAACAAAACTATTCGCAGAACATCATTGAATTAGCAAAGAAAGGAAGTAGGCAACTTAAAACAGGTAGTGAAATATATTTGTCTATTACAGTGTAATCTACCTCTATAGAATAGCAATAAAAACAGGGAGAAAGAGACAATTTAATATTATCAGATCTCCCACTGACGTTTAGTATTGTTTTTAAGGCCTCAAAGATGTCCATTAGTGCCTCCTGACCCAATATCTGGCTTGAAATCATGTGGGTGGGTCCCGTCCTCTTTGTTTAAGTCCATTATCTTATGAAACTGCTGTTATTTGTAGGGAAGGGAGAGGAAACAAATCCAACGTGTCCTTAATCTTTTCTCCTCTCCATAGTGAAGGGGGTGGTGGTAGTGTCCTATAACTTCACATGAGCCTCGTTTACTTTGAAAGCTCTCCTGTACTGCTGGGTAGGCAGCAAAAAGAGGTCAAGAGATTTCTTGTACCATATTTAGTCTGGCCGTAAGATAAGTAAAATCATGGTGGAATATGGCTGCGCATGTAACTTGTGCCTATTTCTGCCTATTTATTTATTTATTTATCTATTTATTTATATCCTGCCTTTCTCTACCCCGAAAGGGACTCAAGGCAGCTTTACATATGGCAACTATTTGATACCTTTAGACAACAGACAATTAAATACATTTAAGTTAAAATTTAAAAATTAAAGTTAAAATGCACATTAAAACATATAAAGATTACAATTACTATTAAAATCCACAATCATAATCTAGGGACATTCCAAGAATCATTACACATATTTCGTAGTTATTATTGCACTGTAGTTAATCTCCAAAGGCTTGACCCCAGAGCCAGGTTTTCACTTTCCTTCTGAAGGCCAGGAGGGAGAGAGCTTCTCTAATATCACTGGGGAGGGATTTCCACAGCTGAAGGGCCACCACTGAGAAGGCCCTGTCTCTCATTCCCATCAGTGGCGCCTGCAAAGGTGGTGGGACTGAGAGCAGGGCCTCCCCCGGTGATCTTAATCTCTTAGGTTTATATTTGTAGATCCTGTTTTGTTTTAGGAGTTTACAAACAAGATTGACAAAGTACAATTATGGCAGGTTAAAAGTGCCTTTGAATGGTGTTTAGCACACAGTTATGTCTCTCCTGTGGCTGCATTGTTCTTGATTTGTAATCGGATCATCTTTTTAATTGATGCCCAAACCTGTCAATCCAATGACACTGTTGTTCCATCACTCTTTATTGTTCAATAATTTCCTTTCCATGCAGTCCTGATATTGCAAAGCACAGGAAGGTTTCACTAGAACATCAAAACTGCACCACTGAACATTGGTTGCAAACAAGTAAAAACACGGTACACATGTGCTGGATAAGGCAAACACAAGTAAACAAAAAGTGAGGCTGTGTGGAAGATTGATCCCAGCAATTTGCATCAGTAAAGTTTCAGCATAGTTCAATTGCAGCAAGGCCTGAAAGTGATCGTTTCAATAATGGTATGCTTCCATTTGCATAAACAATGCTGTTGCCATGAGACAACAGGTTGGTGTGATAAAGTCTTTAGTGGGAATGTTAGCCTTATTCAGTATGGCAGCTGTGCTTTCACAAATCCCAAGTGCTTTAGGTCTAGTTGGTACTTATAATCTCTGATGACTTAAACCTGAACTCAGAATTGACCCACAGGAAACCTTCAGTGCTGAAAGGGTACTTAAACCTTGGCAATGCTTAATCTTGCTTTGGAGAAATTGCATAGCTGACTTGCTTTGAAATGCAGTTTTTAAAAAGATGGTTCAATAGTAAATGCAGCAGTGAATGAGTCATTCTGGGATATTCTTGGATTTCATTATCCGGAAGCAGATTACATCATTGCCTCATTACTCTGACTCCGAAGTACTAATTCATTTTGCCAGTTCAGCTTTCCTTTTTGCCTGCTCTCATATCATGTTCCTATAAGTGACTGCTCTTTTAAGATATGAGCTACTTTTTGGACTCTTTTGCCATCCTAGCCAGTAAGCTCTGTTCTTCTTTTGGGGCAGTGGACAGCTTTTTGCTTTGCAAAGCCTTGATTCCAACTGGTGCTTTTACACGTTTAATGCCACCATATTTTAAACAGAGGATCAGCATGTTGGGGTGGCTTGAACATTTGACTAAGGGCCCTTCCACACAGCCATATAACCCAGAATATCAAGGCAGAAAATCCCACAATATCTGCTTTGAACTGGGTTATCTGAGTCCACACTGCCATATATTCCATTTCAAAGCAGATAATGTGGGATTTTATTCAGCTGTGTGGAAGGGGCCTGAGACTCTTGGAGTTCAAATGCCTGCTTGGTTTTATATACACTCTAGGTGGCTTTGGGCAAGTTGTGCTCTCTTAGCCTCAGAGGATGACAATGGCCAATGTCCGTGTAATAACTCTTGCCCAGAAAATCCTAGGAGAGGTCACCATAAGCTACATTTGGCTTGAAGGAACATAGCAAGAATATAGTAAAGACACAGCATAAAATAAAATACAATATGCCCCCTGTATCTGCTTGGGATATGTTCTTGGACTTCACATAGATATGTAAAACCATGGATAATAGAAACCCTATTGAAATGTAAGACTTCCAACCCAGGATTACAGAGTAGTGCTGGAGGACCTAGATCAGTGATTCCCGACCTTTGGGTCTCCAGGTGTTTTGGACTTCAGTGCCCACAGTTCCTAACAGCTGGAAAGCTGATGGATTTCTCGGAGCTGAAATCCAAAAACACCTAGAGGCCCAAAGGTTGGGAACTACTGATCTAGAAAATACCCGGAGAGTAGATATTTTGTTGGATATTTATGAATGAAACTGCAGATAGCAGTCCTGCAGATATAAAGGTCCCATTGTAAAACTCCATGTGCTCCCAAAACATCAATTGTCATTTCAGTTTGAACTTCCTTAGAAGTGTATGTGAAATGAAGGATAAAATTAAACAAATAAATATCAACAGTTCAGAAGTAACAGTAAGATCTCTTTTTTATTCTAACAGTGATGGGCATAAAGTTAAATTTCAAAATTAACTCACTAAGTGAGAACAAAACCACTTTATTTGTTTAACAAGTAATGTTTCCTAGTTTAAAATTCCGTTTTCAAGTTTTGTGCCATGAATTTATAAATCCTAAGAATTTTAAGTAACAGAAAGGTAGTGATCAATCCAGTGATTTAAGACGTAAGAAGGACAAACTCCTGTTTTATTGATTGAATTTTTATTCTGCCTTGCTCCCAAAGTAAGATTTGACATGGGTCACAATAATTTTTAAAAAGATGCAGCTAACACATTAATATATAGACATTTTAAAAAGTAATTAAAATACTGCTATTATTATAAAAATATGATGAAAGAAAATTAAAACATAGTTTCAATAAATGATTAAAAATAGTACATCATTTGAGCACACACTACAGCACCATAATTAAAATATAAAGATTTGTCTTAAATAATAGCATTTGCATCTGCCAGTGAAAAGGGAGCAGGGCAATCTCTCTATCGAGAGTGAGAGAGAGATTGCCAAGATGGTGGAGTGAGAGAAAGCCTTCCTCTGCACCCATTGGTTTATATCAGTGGTTCCCAACCTGTGGTAAGTGAACCACCAGTGGTCCACAAGAATGAAAATATTGTCCGCAGATTCACCATTATTACACCATTGCCTTGAAACCATGCAGCAACAAGAGTGACTGGTCTCATAAAACTGTCTTACAGTGCTAAGGCAATGGGGATGTTGGGAGGGGAGAGGCTGACTACCCACAAAAGATTACTACCACCACATCAGCTCAAGATTATTAAATATGGTTTTCTGTGGGTGAGCAGATGGTGACTACTGGATGGCATATCTTCTGTATCAGAAACTAGAGCTGATGTGGTGTATCCAATGTAGTTTTCTGAATCGGCACCCCAAATAACCAAACCAAATGTAAAGTTGACCAAAGACTGATTCATAACCCTTTTGGTACTAATGTTGGAGAGTGGTCCCTGGTCAAAGTGGTCCTTGGTCAAAAAATGATTGGGAACCACTGGTTTATATGAAGATATAGTCTTTCAGATAATCTGTGTAGGGATTTAAAGTTCAAAATTAGCACTTTGAGTTCACTCCAGAAATGGACCAATAGCCAATGCAGGTATCACATCATCTAAGCACCAAGTTGATTGTAAAATTAGGATAGCACCCATCCATACGCAGAATTCCATCCACATATAGCAGTTCCGAAATATATTATTTTAGGTCAATGATTATTTAAGAGTTTTGTCTAAGATTTGGGAAAGTCAGGTTTTACAGAGATGAATGATCTTGGACTAGTGTCTGTCTCTCAACCAACCTAACTCACAGGATTGTTGTAAGGATAAAGACGGGAGAAAGAGAACCAATGTGTTGTACCTAGATATTATATGTGGAAAGGCAGAATAGAAATTAAAGTAAAAGATAATATGTAAGAACTTCAAAAGGTGACCAATCTTGTAATACAGAGGGACATCTGCAGGGGAGAATCAGCTGGCCATTTGAGACATCTAACTATTCTTCTTGCTCTCTGGGGGCCCTTCCACACACCTCTATATCCCAGAATATCAAGGCAGATTATATCAGATAATTATATCAGATAATCCACATTATCTGAGTGTGGACTCAGATAACCCAGTTCAAAGCAGATATTGTGGGATTTTCTGCCTTGATATTCTGAGATATAGGGTTATGTAGAAGGGCCCAGAGTCTCTCCTGTAGCTGTTTTCCCATCATTTCACCCTCAACTGTTTCTAACCCAGGGTTTGTCAAGCTGAGTGCTGAGACCAGAAGTATGCCCAAATAAGTTGTCCTAATATTTGCGATGGTAACAGGCCATTCCACCAGAAGATTCACTTTGATTTTTAATCTCCTGAAGATACAGCTTTTGCCAAGTCATATGGGAAGAAACTGCAGACCTTTTTCATTGCTTCACTGCAGTGCTAAACACCTGTTTCTGTTTTTAGAGCCAAAATCAGTATTTTCCAAAGCACACACCAGAGAGCTGAGCATGACTCTGAAAGAGGCTTCATGGTGCGTCCTTCATACTTTATCCACTCCATGCTCTTTCTGCTTTCTTGCAGTTCCTTTGAAGAATAGACTTTGTTTCTTAACATGCAGTAGGTCAGAAATTGTGTTTCCATGGATTGGTAAACTGGAATTCTAACAACCTTGGCTTCATGTACCTGCAGTCCATTCACTTTTTCTTGGCTTCTTCATAAATGGTCTGATAAAGTAGACAAACTGTGGCTTTATGGCCTCTGGCTGCATTTGTAGCCCTCTACACCCCCTTTACTATCCTCTTTGATCCCAGATATAGAAGAGTAAGGAAATTCCCTCACTTGAAGAACAGAAAACGTTTGACATAGAGTTGGACCATTGGGAGCCTTTCTGGCCATTCATGTGGGAGAGAGAAAAAAGGATACTTGCAAGCTTTGGGGATTAATTGTTCATTAAAAAAAAACTAAAAGTAGAAGTGTGTGAGTATACACACATCCACACACACATACAGTAGGCCCTCCATATTTGCTGGTTTGATTTTCGTGGCTTTGATTATTCGAAGATTGGATTTAAATGATCCTTCTGGGAATCTCTATGTCCTCAAGTGTGATTTTAGCATGAAGTTGACCATAGAATTTGGCTGGACACCAGTTCTAGAGAGCTGTATTGTATTTGATTTGATTTGATTGTATATGCGGCATTGAATATTGCCATGTTGTAAGCTGATCTGAGTCCCCACTGGGAGGAGAGAGAGTAGGATATGAATATAGTAAATAAATAAATAATAAGATGTTCTCTTGGGTATAAACAAATAAACAATTGTTTATTTGCATTTTTTCACTTTCATGTGGTTCCTATGTCTCTAACTCCATTGAATGTGAAGGGCTGACTGTATGTGTGCATGCATGCATACACACACACACACACACACACACACACTGTTAAGTGAAAGTTGCAGTTTGGGAGGCTTCTTTCATGTCCCTGCATGGGGAAATAGAGCTGACAGAGGGAGCTCAACCCACTCTCCCTGGATTCGAACCGCCAACTTTTTGGTCAGCTGCCCTGCCAGCACAAGGTTTTAACCAATTGCGCCACCGGGGGCTCCTTTTAGAACCCCCAGTCCATCTCCCCCCCCCAAAAAAATACCGCTCACAACCTTCCTAACCACATCCCCATTATCCTTCTTCAAATGCCAGACAGCTGAATGTGTTAGATGCACCCAAAGATAAAGAGAAAAATGCTGGTTCAGCAATCCTAACAAAATGAGGGGAGATGATAATATTAAACGTAACAGGTTAAAACGTTGATCTGGTTGGATTAGAGGCCTGAAAAATGGTGTTAAATGGGCAATTTTAAACATTCACCCATGATAAAACTTTGTCTGTCAGTGAACAGTTTTGGATTTATCAAATATGTAGTTTACATATACTGGTGCCCAACCAGGTGTGGGAGGGGAGACTGGTAATTGTGGTTTGTTTTATGTAGACATTTTAAATCCTTAAAATCACATAGCTCGGCTGTTTGGGTTACACAAGTACTAGTTTCAAAATGACTTTTTCCCTTAGGAAAATAGGATGAGCTCATCCTTGTTAAGTTACTGGTGCACAGTAAAAAGTCTATTACTCCATCTGTGGTTTGATTTTTTTTTTAAAAAAGTTTTAAATCTAACTGTAAAGAAAGTTTTAAATACATTTTATTGTGCATTCTTTTAGTGAACTTGGTGGACACAAAAGTGATCCTTAGTTGTTGAAATAACAACAGAGAAGATTATTAGATACTGTAAACAATGACAGTATTAGAAATATGAGGAGCAGATACAGGCAGTCCCCAAGTTACAAACATCCGATTTGCAAACAACTCATAGTTAAGAACGGGAGTAAGGCAACAGGAAGTGAAAGAAATGTACCCCTCAGAAGGAAAATCCCTCCAGAAAGAGTTCTCTTGGGAAAAAGGTATCTCCACTGAAGCTTGCTCACCAATCTTTGTTTCCACAACACGCCATTTTTTTTTCAAAATACATTTATCCCAGGGACAGAAACTGAGGGAAAATCTTCTGAACAGGGGCACAGACAGCAAAGGAAACACCATAGGGGTGTTCACCCTTCCTTATGCTATCCAAAACCTATATATAGGATGGAGTTGCACTTTAAAACTGTACTTATTCCGACTTACATACAACTCAACTTAAGAACAAACCTACAGAATGTATCTTATTCATATCTTGGGGACTACCTGTACTGTAAATTACAACAACAAAATAGATTATTAGATACTATAAACAGCAATACTAGAACCATAGATACTATAAATAACAATTAGCAATAATTTCTAGCAGAATCAGTGTTCTGAAATGTAGCAATTAGAGCTGTCATGCTTTTGATATAAAATCAGGGGTCATGCCAACAAGATAGTTGGGCTTTTAGTGTAACAATACACACTTTCGGACTGAAACTTCATGTATATGAAACCTGTCTCTGTGCTTCTGCCTCTAAGTCGCCTCTCAGCTTATGAGGACTTCATGAATTCTTCCGTAGCATTTTCCTAGGTGGGAGATATTCAGAGTTGGTTTTGCCCATTTCTTTCTTGAAAATATAGACTATAGTACCTAGTATTTATTTTTGTAGTCTCCCATCCAAGTACTAAACAGGGCTGGCCCTGTTTAGCTTCCAACATCAGACAGGTTGTGGTTCCTAGAGTATTTAGGCCCTATATGATATGTAAGGTACTACTAATTTCCTGGCATGTGTGTGTGTTATGTTGAATCATGTAAAAATCACTTGGTGAGTGTGCTAACTGAAAAATATAAAGCACGAAGCTGATTGGTTGGGCCATGCTCAAGAGGCTAGCTGAGCCTGATAGTTTTGGCAACAGTTACATGTTTATATTTCTGCTTCTGGGCTGCTGGAAGAAGATCTTTCACATGGACACTTAAGGACCATTTGAATCTCTCTCAAAGGACATTGTGCGAGTCAATGCAACTGTTCACATGACTGTATATATGTTGCTCTGCATAACAAAGAGTAAACACCTTGTTCTTTACTTATCTGTGTGACATATCTTTTTTCTAACAAGACAAGTGTGCATTGGTAAATATGTGAACTACACATGATTTTCATTCCACCACATGTTAGACTGTGAGCAGAAGATATGTAGGCATGACTTGTGAAAATTCACCGCACATCCAAACTGTTTAAGTCCTGCTTCATTAAACACGGAAATACATGTACAGTTCCTCCTTCCTTTGAGAAATTTGCCAAGGGAATTTGATGTTAAGCCTATGGACTTGCTAGTCACTTCCATGGTTGCACCTACTGTCCTAGGCAACATGGCCAGTTGTGGCATATATCTTAAAAAGCGGAGACTTTGTAAAAAGTGGAGCACATGTGAAAGAACATTAAAAACATTATTTGTTTTAGTTGCCTGAGTGATCGCCCAGATGTATAAGTGGTCTAATCCATTGCATCTTATCTGTGAATCCCGATCCCAAATGGGGTCCCCTTAGCTCAGTGTTGGGGTCATGAAAATTTGCCACCCATTTACAGTCTGCTAGCAACAATGTGCTGTGTTTACAATAGACTCTGCTGAAAATGGTTTAATTGTACTTCATAAAAAAGGAAAATCAGTCTGTTTAGCAAGGCTTGCAAATGCTGATTTATTTTAATTAGATGTTTGGTTTTTATACTCATTATATATATATAAATGTCTGGGTTCATGTAGAAATGTCTTAGGCAATAAGGTCTGCAAACGGAAAAAGCTAAAGAAACCCTGGTATAGTCTCCTGGTGTCTATAGCACTTTGCAACATTCTGGGTCAGAATGAGGGAAATATGCCGAGAGTCTGGGTTACAGACTTGTTTGCCTGTGAGTTTGGACAGCTCTGTACACAAATCAGAGCGTCTGCTTCCCATGGCAAAATAAGTTACCCATTTTTGTAAGCGATGCACAGATTATATTTAATTTTTGTTGTGAAGTATGAAAATATTTTGGCTAAACACACCTCTCTCTCTCTCTTTTCTCACATGCACATTCACAGAGAGAGAGAAAGAGAGAGAAAGAATGAGAGAGAGATCCTGCACACTATGAGACTATAGGAAGCTGGCATATATTGAAAAGGATAATTGGCCATCGATCTTAGTATGGTTTCCACAGATTGGGAGTGGCTCTCCAACCTGTCAGAGGGGAGACTTTCCAAGCTTATCTAGAAATCTAGGTTTAAACATGGGGTCTTTTGCAAACAACTGTGTTGTTCTGGAGAGGTATTCCTTGTACTAAAGCCATCTCTGTGCTAATACATAGCACAGAGCATAGTGAAAATGCCTACAAGGTTTGGGTTTCCCCCCTTTTTTTGCTGCTAGTGCATCACCCAGAATGTAGTATTTTCTGTTCCTCTTTGTTGAAATGAGGTTTTGTTGATAGGCATTTGATTTCTCAGTTGTCTGATTTTCTTTGTGTGTTTGTGTGTCCATCAAATTGCCTGTCAACTCTTGGAGACCACATTAATTTCAAAGTGCTTTCTGAGGCAAGGATTGCCCAGAGGTGGTTTTCCCATTTCCTTCCTCTGAAATAGTTTACCATGCCTAGCATTTGTTGGTGGTCTTCCATCCAAGTGCCAACTAGGTCTGACCCTACTTAACTAATACATTCAGGTGGAATCTGGCACCTTTAAGATTAGCAATATATTATTTTACATGCTTTTATTATCTTTTTCTATCATTACTTGTGTTTTTTTAAACTGATTATTGTGGTTAGCTGTCTGAAGCTGCTCAGAAAAGGAAAGACTGAATATAAATTTCTTTTTGCTGCTGTTGCATGCCTCCAAGCCATTTCTGACTTTTGGTGACTCTGAGGTGCATTGCATTTTATCAAGATTTGTTCAGAGGGTGGTTGCATTTGTCCTTTTGAGGCTGAGAGTCTGTAACTTGCCTAAGGTCACCAAGTAGCTTCCCATGGCTGAGTGTTTTGTTGTCAAATATGGACGTTCTGGTGTCCAGGGTGGTATCTGGCATCAAAGACCACACTGGCGACAAATTCAGGTAGATTTAAAGATAAAATGACGGGGAATTAAAGATTCAGTGTAGTGTTCACAGATTTGGAAACAAACAACATTGAAACTTCAATTATTGTTTCTCATGACTAATCTTAATTGTTTTCATTTGAATGATTCAGAGAGAGGAGCTGTGGTGGTGCAATGGGTTAAACCCTTGTGCTGGCTGAACTGCTGACCTGAAGGTTGGCAGTTTGAATCTGCAAGATGGGATGAGCTCCCATTTGCCAACCCCAGCTTCCCATGCGGGGATGTGAGAGAAGCCTCCCACAGGATGGCAACACATCTGGGAATCCCCTGAGCACCGTCCTTGCAGATGGCCAATTCTCTCACACCAGAAGTGACTTCCAGTATATTCTCAAATTGCTTCTGACACGATTAAAAAAACAATCTGAGAAAGCAAATACAACAACAGTAACAACAACAACAACAACAACAACAGGATATTGTTAAAAGACATACAACAAGATACACAGAGTTAAAATAAAAGTTAACATCCATTAACAAAATGCAGATTAAAATTCACAACTTAAAATTGATTAGGGTGGCCTGCTGGAAGAGATGGGTCTTCAGTTGTGTCTTAAATTCTGACAGCTGATCCACCTGTCAAATCTCTTCTGGCAGGTCATTCCACAGTTGTAGGGTATCAATCAAATGGTCCTCTGGGTGGTGGTCACCAGGTGGGTTCTGACAGGTTGGAGTAGCCAACCCCCAGGCATCCTAAGTATTCAGAACAGATTGTATGTGATAATGCGATTCTGTAGGTAACCTGGAGCAAAACTATGTAGTGCTTTAAGGGGTATAAACAACACTTTTTACTTTGCCCGGACACTAATTGGCAGCCAGCGGAGTGACTGTAGGATAAGTATAATAAGCTCACTCCTGGATGGTCCTGTAACCAATCTGGCAGCCATATTTTGAAGCAAGTGGAGTTTCTGAACTTGCTACAGAGATAGCCCAATGTAAAGCACGTTGCAGAAGTCCAACCTTGAGATTACCAGTGTGTACATTTTTAGGCCCTCCAAATCTAGGAAGGGGCACAGCTGGTATATGGCTTAAGATGGTAGTAAGTACTCCTAATTATCACATCTAACTGAGCTGACATTTGGAGAAACGGATCAAGGAGGACTCCCAAGCTGCAGGCACAGTCTTTCAGGGGGAGGGTAACCCCATCCAGAACTGGTTGATATACTTCCATCCTCAGATTAGGACTTTTGATGGCAAGCAAGTCTGTCTTGTCTGGATTCCGTTTCAATTTGTTTTTCCTCATCCAGCCCATTACCTCCTGCAGGCATTTGTTCAGAGGAGACACACTATCCTTAGCTGAGACTGTTTTTGAAGAGATGGAGAAATATATTTGGGTGCCATCAGAATACTGATAGCCACAGTGTTTGTAGGATGCCGCATAACAGCTCCTCTTTTTTTTGAGGAGCAGCTACACCCAAGCACCAGCATCTGGAATCTGCCTGAGATGTATGACTGGAACCACTGCAACACAGTTCCTCCAATTCCCAGCTCCCTCAGTCGTTCCAGAAGAATATCATGGTTGGTGATATCAAAAGCTACTGAGAGAAGCACCAACTGAGAAACACTCCCCATTTCAGTGTTAAAACAGAGATCATCCACAAAGGTGACCATAGCAGCCTCAACTATGTATCCTGCTCTGAGGCTGGTTTGAAATGGGTCAAGGAAGTGTGTGTCATCCAAGACTTTCCCACATCAAGTGATGTATAAATTATCATCAAAATAGTATTGAAACACAACACATGGATTAAAGAGATCTTCTGGTGCTTCAGGATACAAATAAAGGAGAAACTGTAATGGAAAAGGTCTTTTAAGAGTCAGGCATAAGGCCATATGATTATACTCTTACCTCCAAAGTAAAGCAATCCATAAAGACTTAAGGCAAGACTTGATTTTCATATATATGAGACAGAACTCTATGTTAATGTCATTTCTGCAACAATAACATCTTCATGGAAAGGTCAAGTCAATGTCTTCCCCAAATGTAAATGTTGGAAATATGTAATAAGCAAATGAAGTTTGTATTAGAGTCCAGATTCAAGTCTGAGGATGCAGATAAATCTCTCTATAGCAAACATGTAAGTGGATGTTTACTTGTTAACCTGTAATAAGGCCTTGTCCTTCAATTGCAGCAAAGGAAGGCAGCAGAATGGACTGTAACCATTGTGTATGCACTTTCTTTTCGAGCTTCTGCATATAAAACTAGTCTCTGCATGTGCTTGTAAAATGAAAAGCTGTAGCACTTCTGTCCCAGTCCATGTAGGCTTTGCATGTGGTTTCTACTTGCAGGATTTTTAAAAAAGAAATGTATGTTCTGAAATGATATAGCCCATTTTGCTATCCTCACCTATATTGGCAGCCTGAGCTTGAATCTCATCTTCCAATCTACGAAGGGTTTTGTTTTTGTTTTGTCAACTGAATGAGACTGGATTACGTCGTTGTTGTTATCCCGTTTCTGTCATAAGGATGTGTGGCAAAATGACAACCGTTGGCATACATGAGCAGGCAGACTAATTAATTTAATTTGGTTTGTTTTTCTAATTAGATGTTCTTTCATGGCTTCACTGTTTACTTTTTCAGTCGGTGGAGGGGGAAGGGGGGATAATCTTGACAGTCAAGGGATCTGGTGCTTGAGTGCACAAACCAAGTCAATTTCATGATATGGTTGAGCAATTGTGAGGCTACAGGTAGAAGGAACTGAGAAGCGGATAATTGATGGATACCTGCTTGGGTTGGAGGCTGTACTTTTTAGAGGAGGAGGACAGCAAATAAGGGAGGAGGAGGCACAATGTTTCTGTCTATTACTGGAAAAGCTGTGAAGGGGGAGCTAGCTCACAAGTGAGCATCTTGGAGCCACCGGAGGAAAGAAGACGGACAGTCTCTGAACAGCACAGTGTCTCCGCTCATCGTTTCACACATTCGCTATGCTGTGGAGTTAGAAATGTAGTACCATTTGCCTGCTGCGTTATGATTGTTATCCTTCTGACAACATGTGGGTAGCATTTAGAAAAAGTATACCCTTTATGTTGCGTGTAGGGATTTGGTGATTCTAGCTTTGCAATCCTCTGGTATGTTTTGCCACTCCTTCCTCTCAATTTCTGAGGCTGTTTAGGATTCCTTCTTGTTTTGGTTTCCAAGATGCGGCTGATGTTTTTCTTTCTCTCCTTTTTCTCTCTCCCCGCTCCTTTCTCCCCTTACCCTGCTCCGATCCATAGGTGCGGAAGATGGCATAGCAACGGATCCCACCTTCCGCCACCAAACTGGAGCCCCCCTGCGCACCGCAGCCGGACCGATGTGACGCTCTTTGTTTGGGGCTGAAGAAGCCAGTCCACCACTTGCCCCAGGAAAGCCATTCTCTCCTAATTCATGAGCCAGCAGGATGTGGTCGCCGTGCTTTCAGAACGCCTTCTCATAGCCGCGTACAAAGGGCAAGTGGATAATGTTGTGCAGCTGATCAACAAGGGTGCCAAGGTAGCCGTTACCAAGGTAACCGGAGGAAAAACTCCTCGCAAATTCCCCAAGAACTAACCTCATTCCCCAACTGATGGATTTCCTTCTGGCTGTGGAGATGTAATTGCTCCTAGAAGTGGCAGTTATTGTTCTTTTCTTCCTCAGGGGAGTAACGTTTAGATATGTAATAATTTTCTTCCCGTTTTCTTGCTGTTTTTCTTCACCCCAGGGGGGAAGACGCAAATAGCTTCCGTCAGTAAGTGTGCAGGCTTGGAAGAGTGAGGCTGTTAGGCATTTTATTTTAACACTGCACGCTGCTTTTTGCAAAATGTGGCAAAATGGATTGCTGTAAACAATTCAGAGACTGAGAATATTATCCCCCCTCCGCCCCCTACAGAGCATCCTGTCTATAATTGAGGAATGTTACTTCAGATGGAGATAATATATATTTGGGAACAGGACTATAAATAAAAATCGGATCCCTCTAAAACAGAGCTGCGGCATATATGGTCCTCCAGGGGTGCATCTGCACTGTAGAATTAATGCACTTTGATATCACTTTAACAGCTATGGCTCAATGCTATGGAATCTTTAGCCTTCTCTGCCAAAGAGTGCTCATGCCTCACTAAATTACAACTCACATGAGTTAAAGTAGTGCCAAACTGCATTGCTCCTACAGTGTAGATGCACCCATGTAATGTTGAACCCTTTCTCATTGCTTTTAGTGTTACCTAGCATGATGAGAGTTGCAGTACAATCGTTTTGGATGGCCACACATTCCTCTAATGGCTGGTAAAATAGTCTGATATGTACTGTTTGATTGTAATGGTCTGATATGTACAGTTTGCTTCTGCTGGTTCTTCAGAGTCAATATTTTAACATTTGGGTGGGGCAAGGGACAAACAGGCATGCAAAGAATCAGTTTGGTGAAATTTTGCTCAAGCCTTGATAGAAAGAACATTGTTTTATAACTTCCTTCAATGTTTTTAAAACCAAACACACCATCCTGAGGGTGGGGGGGGGGGGCTTTGTATTTTATGTTGCCCTGGAGCCAAAGAGCTGGGAATGGTGTGCCGCTGCTTTGCTTCCATTCTGCCAGAAGACAGCAATTTAAACACAACATTACACACGCTGCTGTTGCTGTTGCTATTCCTCCAACATGAGAGGAATGAAAATAGGTGGCAGTCGCTAGTCTTTAGCAGCAGTCTTTTCTGTCGCAATCTAGACACCATTGAGGTCAAGAAATGCTAGGAATGCTGGAAGAGAGAAGCCAAGTTGCAGAAACAATGTGCTCAGAACAAATTATCCCTAAGTTCCTTATGTTTTAAGTTGTAAAGCAGTGACTACCTCATAGACACTTTGTCCTTTTTTAAAAATGTCTTTTTTAAAAAAGAGGTGGTGGTACTCTTTAAATTGCTCATTTAACTTTACTTCTAGAAACAAGTGGTTTTTGCTAGGTTGTGGATAGTGCATTATTCCTGCTTTCCCTTTTCCTCCTTGATTCCTTCCAATCAACCTGAGCTCCACTTCATTCAGCATTTCCTTAAGTGTGTGGGAGCTGTAGCATCCAGGGGAGAGCACATTACAAAGTTTGTCCCTCATCTCCCTGAAATCCTCATGGCACCACAACCTTGGCTGGTTGGGTGAATTCTGGAAACTAGGGGGAAAGGGGACAGTTCCAAGCTGTGATTTGTAGTAAAGCTCTGTTGGCTTCTATAGGATCTCATCACACTACAGCAAAGGCATTGCCAATCTATTCACATCAGGGCTCAGTTGAAATGCCCCCCCCCCCCCCCCCGTGTACTATACATTGTATTGAGGAGTTGTTGTGGCTTTCCTTTTTAGGAGCCAGAGGACTCATGGGTTTCACTATGGTACCCTATGTTGCTGGGTTTTTTTTTTTTTTACCAAGACCAGTGGACCAGAGGGAGGAAAAATCATAAAAAGACATTGGGATATCTGTATACATTTTATAGAACTACTTTTGAATGACAATACCCTATGCACTGGACCCAATTTATAATGCACTTGCCAAAAGGACTGGTAAACAATGCTTTATAGTACCCGGTGCTTCTGAAATTGGATGGTTATTGCTTCTTTATTGATTCTTCTCATAAGCTGGGTCTTTCCACAGCTTGTTGATATCTACAATGACAGTAAACGGGTATCCCGCATAATGGTTTTTGAAGAAAGCACCCTTAGTGTCCCCATTACCTATACCAGTTGTTCCCAACCTTTTCTTGACCAGGGACCACTTTGACCAGGGACCACTCTCCAATATTAGTACCAAAAGGCTTACGAATTGGTTTTTGTTCAGCTTTAAATTTGGTTTGGTTATTTGGGGTGCTGATTCAGAAAACTGCATTGGATAGACCACATCAGCTATATTTTCCGATACAGAATATATGCCATCCAGTAGTCGCCATCTGCTCGCCCGCAGAAAACTATATTTAATAATCTAGAGCTGATGTGGTAGTAGTAATCTTTTGTGGATATTTGGCCTCTCCTCTCCCAACATCCCCTTTACATTGACACTATAAGAGGGTTTCGCAAGACCAGTCGCTCTTGTTGCCACCTGGTTTTGAGGCAACAGTGTAGTAATGGTGAGACCAAGGACCATATTTTCATTCTTGAGGACCACTGGTGGTCCAGAGACCACAGTTTGAGAACCACTAACCTATATTGTTGGCCTTTCATATTAGGAGCCCCCTGTGGATACCAAATCCATGGATGCGGAAGTACCATTATATACGATGGCGTAACAAAATAGTCTCTCTTATATAAAATGGGAAAAATCAACTTTTGCTTTTGGGACTTTTTGGGTTGGAAGTATATTTTCAAGCTATGAATGGTTGAATCCATGGATACAGTATCTGTGGATAGAGAGGGCTGACTACACTATTGTGCTGTTATTGTACACCAGGACTGTGGCGCAGCTGGCTGGGAGTCAGCTGCATTAAGATCACTACTGACCGAAAGGTCATGAGTTCGAAGGCAGCCCGGGTCGGAGTGAGCTTCAGACCAATTTGTGTAGCTTGTTGTTGACCTTTGCAGCCCAAAAGACAGTTGCATCCATCAAGTAGGAAGTTTAGGTATCACTTATGTGGGTAGGCTAATTTAACTTATTTACGAGACCTTAAAATTCTCCAGCAAGCATGCGGTGAATGAGGAAGTACTTCATCGGTGTTGTGGATGGACGGTGAAGTGACAGCTCCCCGGGTAGCCAGAAAAGGTGGAATGTTAAATAGCCTCTGACTGTCTATATATGTTGTGTGTCTATGGCATTGAATGTTTGCCATGTATATGTACATTGTAATCCAGCCTGAGTCCCCTGCGGGGTGAGAAGGGCAGAATATAAATACTCTAAATAAATAAATAAATAAATACATTTTACTTTCCTTTGGGCCTTCTGCCATCAAAGTGTTGCGACAGTGCTAAAGCTAGAGTTTTTCCGTTAAAACCACACAATTTTTATTTGTACTTGCATATCAGTAATCTGTTTGGAAAAGGGGGGTCTAAAGCTAAAAGAGATTATGGTAATAATAATACATTACAAAGCAGCAATTCAGTAGAGGTGAGAGTTAATCATATAAGATTTTATGTCTCAATGACAGTTGTTTTATAAAATATTTTTGTTAAAATTGAAACATGACTTTTAAAGGAGAAAAAGCTCGATTGCACTCTGTGATGGGAAAGGGGGAAGGAAATCACTTCACAACAATAGCTTGTTTATTTACTTTGTTAGCCAGGTGGCCTTCAGCTGATATTGTGATACCCAGAGTGTAGGCCATAATTCACATGGCAAATATAAAATTACAATAACAACCTGGAATAAAAGCTAACACAGTAAGTCTTTGTTGTTCAATTTTTGTATTTTCTTTTGTTCTAGTTTAATATTCACCAAGGTGGATCTTTGTTCATTGGAGTTTCCCCTTTAAATTACTTTCTGGTTTACAAAACCTCAGAGCTTCCCTGGGGAAACCTGTGGATATTTCTTGCACATGTTTTCTGACCTTAAAGAACATTGCCATTTATGAGCGACCAATGTCTTCTGATGCACTGGTGCTTAAAAAGGATGAATACTTGCCTACAGTAATATGGTTGTGAGTAGCAAATTTGTGTTGAGGAAACTTGGGATGTTATCACTTGAGGATGCTAAAGTGCAATTAAGGCATGATTAAGAAGTGCCCTTTGATAGGACTTCCTGCATGATGTCTTGGCTCTCCCATAGTCGCATTGCGCTGAAGTGTGATTGGATTTTCTTCTTTCGGTGGTGGGGAAAACCTGTCAGTGACTCCAATATCAATGATGGGCAATGCTTTCCACTCTTCTTTGTGCAATTTTTTTGTTCTGCTGCAATCTTGGTATTGTAAAATGGAAGAAGGTCTCGTGAGAATGCCAAAACTGCACGACTATGCAGTTGCTACAAAATAGGAGGAAGAAATACAGTGCTGGGCGGAACAAACAAGGATAGGAAGCAAGGCTGTGTAGAAGACTGATTGTGGTAATTTGGATCACCAGAGTGCCAGCATTGTACAAGTACAGATGTGAAAGAGATTGTTCCAAAAATGGTATGTTTCTGATTGGAATGAGACAACAAGGTGTGATAAAGTCTTAAGTTACAGGACATATAAGATCTCGTTGCTTTCCAGTGGGGATGCCTTTCTGGATTGGATAGTTTCCACATTCCTTCTCAAAGATAGGGTCAAATCCTTCTTTGGGGAGGAGTTGCTCATTTCTAATCCTGCCATCTTCAAGACTGCTGGGATTGTCAGCAGACCTAGTCACTGAGATCTTTGGCTCTCCTGGCAATTTTACTTCCTTCTCCCTCTTATCCAACGTATAGATAGGAATGGCATTAAGCACAGTAGTTAGAGAGGAGGACAGATGAAGGCAGCAGCAACAGCAGGAAGATGGAGAAGAGCAGCTGCGGTAGAAAGTGGGTTGCAGAATGCAAGCAATGGAGTGAAAAAGGGATAGTTTCCATTAGTGGCAAAGGTTTGATGACATTTGGAAGCTATAAAGATCCCAAACCATCTGGAATGCTTAAGAAAGCTCTGTAACATTCAGGAATGATCTAAATGTTGAATGTGATGTATTCAAGTTTCAAAAGGCAGGGAATAATTTTAGGAAGAAGTATGATGAGAATATTTTTGTTCTTAGAACACTCTCTTGAGAATATTCTCATCTCTCTGGAGATAACCAATAGTCATGGATATTCCCATTCTCCTTTTTCCACTTGAGAGCACACAGCTTTCATATTTCTGTCAGTTTATTTCTGCTACTCTGAATCATTTCCCCTCAGGAAGAATTCTACCTCTCCAGGAATTGCTAAATAATGGACTTGAACATATTCTTCCACCTTTGTAGCAGCTGAAGAATCCTGAGCTCATGAAATGCATCTGACTCTACGCCATTTTTTTTCTTTATTAAGTTTGAACTTTTGAAAAAAATATGATCCAGCCAAAGGATAGAAATGAAAGAAACTGATAAGGGTTGTTTTGTGGTTTACATTTTAAGCATCCGTTTTAGCTTCCTAGAAGGTGCATCCTCCGTGAAGGTATATCTTCCAAAGGAGGAGGGCACATTACTTTGATTCCTTTGAAATATGTATGTGATTGTTATCTACCAGAGTATTCTTCTAAAGCAGTGGTTGTCAACCTGGTGTTTTGGCCTACAACTCCCAGAAATCCCAGCCAGTTTACCAGCTGTTACGATTTCCGGAAGTTGAAGGCCAAAACATCTGGGGGGCCATAGGTTGAGAACCATTGTTCTAAAGTGTCATATCAGCTTGGTTGTGTATGACTCTTTCATTTGAAGGAACAACTTCTGTCCCGGTCTTATAAAATAGAGAGAGGATCATATGAGTGAAGGACTTGCAGTGTAAAGGGGTTGCAGTGAATAGGGCACTTGAAAGAAGCTCTAACTATGTATTAGCACAGGCTTGGCTTATTTTTAGAGCGGTAACTAAGCCAAAACACCCTTCTGTTTTTGTCAGTTTGATTAGACTACATTTATCATTATCTGTAGACTTCCTTTTTTTCCAAATTCTGTAGACCCAACCCAATCCCTTTTCATAGCTAAAGCATTTTCCCAAGCAAGGTGGATTAGGAGCAATGAAAGAATTGTTGTAGAGAAAGAAATGTGATTCACTTGTGTGGTATTGATGTAGACTAAAGGAACAAACGGCTCGGGACCTGCCTATCTTCGCATTTTTCCTTACAAACCTGCATTATCACTAAGATCTTCTGGGGAAGCTCTTCTCTTGCTCCCACTCCCGTCACAAGCACGGTTGGTGGGGACGGGAAAGAGGGCTTTCTTGGTGGTGGCCTTCTCTGGAACTCCCTCCCCGGGGAGATTAGGCTAGCACCCACCCTGTCCATATTCTGCAAAGATCTAAAAATGTGGATGTTCCTCTGTGCTTTTGGTTAGACAATCCCCCAGATAATCTTGGCCTCAGCCAGGACCCAAAATCTCATCCTTGCACTTTACTACTGTTTTGTACCCAAAGTTATAATGCTCCATCTTACATTGCCCTCTATCCCTAATTTTGCCATTTGACTTACGCACTTTATCCATCAGCCCTATCCTCACAATTGATTTGCACCAGTCTGCCCACCATGCCCAGAAATTGATTATTATTGCAGGTTCACTGGTTGTTGATTTGATTGTTATATTCTGTTACAATGTTGTTGTTTTATTCTGTGTTGTGCTGTTGTTTTTGTATTTTAGTGTGTTATATTTTAACAATGTTTGATCGGGCTCATCCCCATGTAAGCCGCTCCGAGTCCCTCTGGGGAGATAGAGGCGGGATATAAAAATAAAGTTATTATATTATTATTATTATTACTTTGCTTTTTGCTAGAAAACCATGACTCTAGTGAAATTAGTAGTTTTCAGAAGCAAGAAACAAGTTGAGCAGGGGTGTTTGCTCTGATTTTGATTTTAGTAGCTGAAGTGAACTTGAAGTTCTTTTAACTCATGTATCCATTCTGATTTCCACCAAGGCATTCATAGTTTGAATGCTGGGAATGAAAAATATAGCTCACTCCTGATGTAAATGATGCTTTATAAAGAATGGATTTCACAGATCTCTAGTCTGTGGGATTTATGGTCTGAATCTCTTCATAGATCTAGAAAATCCTTTAGTTATACACATGGATATATTTTATTCTCTACGTAAGTGGCATCCAAGGTAGGATAACTTTTAATAGTTATAATGCAATGTGCATTTTTGCAATATCTGAAAATGTGAGCACAGAACAACGGGCGTTTTCTTCTGATTGCTGTTCATACCCAGACTTGTCTCCTTGGGTGTATTACAATTTGCTTCTCATGTGGTTTATATTCACATCTTAATCTTTTGATGTTTCAAAAGGGGGGGGGGGGGAGGAGTTGGTGCCTGTTACTTTTAGATTGATGCCAGGGTGAAATCTTCATGACATACAGTTTGCAATTGTTCAAATTGAACCAGAGTAATTCAGAGTTTGGTGACCCTGAGATATATTTGCAAAGACAAGCTGAAGAACTCAATATTAGCTGGAAGCATCTGTTTTGCAATCTAGTGAGATTGTATCCATTGGTCTAGGACAGTGGTTCCTAAACTTTTTTAGACCGGGGACCACTTTGACCATGGACCACTCTCCAACATTAATACCAAAGGGTTACAAATCAGTTTTCGGTCAACTTTTGATTCGGTTTGGTCATTTGGGATGCTGATTTAGAAAATTGCATTGGATAGACCACTTCAGCTCAAGTTTCCGATACAGAATATATACCATCCAGTAGTCGCCATCGGCTCACCCACAGAAAACGATATTTAATAAGCTTTGGCACTATAAGAGGGTTTCGCGAGAGCAGTCACTCTAGTTGCAACGGTGTAGTAATGGTGAGGCTGCTGACCATATTTAAGTTCTTGTGGCCCACTGGTGGTCCATGGACCACAGGTTGGGAACCACTGGTCTAGGAGTAAGAGTATTCTCTCACCAGCTTCCAGCAAATGGCCCGGGTTTGTTCTGGAGGATCTGATAAAATTTCCAGAAGAGGATTTTGAATATGTGAGAGTCTGTAAGGGAGAGGACAAATCGACAAAGTATTGTTGCAAAAGCAAAAGTTTGCTTTTAGGATACATTGGGTTCTTTCTATGCAGAATAATCATACTGGGCGTTCATGCTGACAGTATGCAAGTTGTTCCAGAAAGTGAATCCTTGCATTGCAAGATATGTTCCATTGCATTGTTGAAGAGTAGAATCACAGAATCATAGAGTTGGAAGAGATCTTATGGGTCATCCAGTCCAACCCCCTGCCAAGAAACAGGAATGCAGATGCACGAGTTGGAAAGCAAAGCCTGCATACAATCCAGTATTTTGAATTTTATTTTTATTCACAACGCAGTAAATCTTACATAGTGTACTTGTTGTTAATTGCTGTCACACCGACTTCCCATCTTGATGGCTCAAGAGACCTTTAGGTCACTCTGCCATCATCACTCTGCCCAGGACTTGCAGACTCAGGACCGTGATTTCCTTGATTGCGTCTGTCCATTTAAAATTAATAGTATAATTATGGAAAAGGTAGACTGGAATGAAAGAACGTTTTGAAATTACTGTTAACTGCAGCAGCAAACTAATTCAAGTCATGTGGTCTTTCATAGGGTAATGATGTAGTTGTCTCAGCTTGCCAGCATTGAACAAAAGTTTCTGCCTTCTTTGACTGGAGGCCAATAGATACAGCCAGGCTGAAATCTGGTACGAATGCTCAGATAAAAAGATAATGCAAGTACACACAAACTGGCAAATATTTTAATTAAAAAAAACCTACAAGTCCAAACATATACCTCAACTTGTGATGAACCCTATCACTGCTGGGATTGTTCCTGACTTAGGGCTAAGTCTTCACATTACATTTGCCACACGAAGTCTCCTACAGGTAGTCTCTCTACACGGTGGCTGTTTTATGCCTTAGCCCAACATGAAGTTCTTGAAAACACGTACTGCTTTCTAATGTAAATACATGACTGGTGAATACATATTGTGGTACCATCTCATAAGATGCTTGCCATAGATGCAGGTGAAACGTCAGGAGAGAATGCCTCTAGACCATAGCCATATAGCCTGAAAAAACCTACAACAACCCATCTCATAAGTCATTTGCATGTCAATAATGACAGAGCAGATGTTGGTGTCATGAGGAAACAGAATATGTTTACAGATAGTGCAGCTAATGTGTGGTTTTCTGCACGCTCTCGCATGATAGCAATTCTATTATGGTATGGTAAGGAGAACTTGGACCAAATCAGTGGTCCTCTGTCTGGGGAATTTTGGGAGCTTCATTTTAAAAGTACTTTTGTTAAATTCAGTGGGAAGTGTAACATGTAGGCCACTTCTAAGAGTCAGTTCACACAAGCTCTCATGGGGCTCTGATTTGCTGGGCATATCATTTCCTGAACACTAGAGAACGATGATTCTCCAGATTTTCTTGTACTGTAGCTCAGAATCTCTCACCATTAAATACACTGACTAGAACTGGTGTGGACTACCATCTAACATCTAAAGAACCACAGCTGCCCAGTGGTGTCATACAGCTTGAACATGTGCATAATTAGCTAAATATATCAATTGACTGCTACAGATTTCAATTGCTTGCACTTCTCATGTTAAGCCAAATTCATAAATTGGCAGTATCTGCTTGTGGGATCAGGCTTTACATATCCACAATCCATTTTGCATAACCACAATTCAATCCCTACCAAATAGCCCAGAAGCCCAAAAAGCTTTCTGGTGATAAACGGAACCCTGATAGTCCTTAGTGATCTATTATTAACCAGGCTATTCGTACAAGAAGGATATAATTTCCACTAATGTTTAATGATTTGCATGTTATTTACCTTTTTAAAGGATGGTGAAGAAGTGTTGTTGGGGAGGAGTAACAAGAAGCACATAATTTGTGGAAAGAAGTTGAAAGCGACAAACAGAAGGAGTGAGGCATTAGACGTTCTGTAACTGAAAGGGCCATCAGAATACTATTGAGAACAACGTGTGTGCCATGTGTGGTCAAGTAATTCATAGATATTTATGTGTGGGTCCTTGATTGAATTTACAGAGATAATGGTGAAATAGCTCTGTGATTCCTTGTTGCTCTATTTATATATACCAGTGAGGTGCAATGAAATATTTCTACTTGCTCTGTGACTATAATGGGATAAACATATGTAAAAACAAATGCTCATGTAATGGAGAGAGAGAGAAAAGAAATCCCTGTTGAAAGTGAAAGCCCAAGATGTAAAAATTTACCCTTAGGCTTTGGAACTCTGCCTTGCTCTACTCCTTACTTATTCTAAGAACTATATAATAACTTGAACTTCTCTATTTGTAATATCTTTTGTCGGAGTGCATTAAATCATCCCAGTGATCTTTCTCCCTCTTTCATTCCTGCCCGTGAAGCCACCCGCTTGTTGAAAATCTTTACCTCTTTGAAGGTGCTCCTGTCAACCAGACAAGAGATCTCCCTGGTCTCTTGGTATAAACTAGCAGATTCATCTCTCTTGGGAGCCCACAGGCAGACAGCACCATGCTGCGTATGTGCTTCCCCTTTTCGGTCAACTTCAGCTCGATCCAAGATTGCTGGCATCTTCCCACTCTTTGGCTGTCAACAATCATCCCCTTGATTAAACAGCATACATGGTCCAACACCCATCCTCAGCTGTCCATCTCACCTTTGACAACCAAGGGCTATTCCTTTGAATATTTAAAGTAGAGCTGGGGAAAAGATGGCCCTCCAGATATTGTTGGACTAAAATGCCTATATTTTCCACCTAACATATTTAATACGGAGAGAGAGAGCCAGTACTGAGGAATAATGGAATCTATTGCTCAGCCACTTCTAGAGTGCCACATGTTCCTCTAGCTCAGAGTTTCTCAAACTGTGCTCCTCCAGATGTTTTGGACTTCAACTCCCACAATTCCTAGCAGCTGGTAAAATGGCTGGGATTTCTGGGTTGCTGAAGTTCAAAAGACCTGGAGGAGCAGAGTTTGAGAAACACTGCTGTAGCCTGAGGGATCCTGGCAGAAGCTTGCTAGCTCTAGAACAGACCTGGGCAAACTTTGTCCCACCAGGTGTTTTGGATTTCAACTCTCATAGTTCCTAACAGTCTACCAATTGAAGTCCAAAACTCCTGGAGGGCCAAAGTTTGCCCATGCCTGCTCTAGAAGATCACTTGAGAGTTCCAGTTTCTTGAGTTCCGGTTAACGGAGAGTCTACTGTATACAGGCAGTCCCCAAGTTACAAATATCTGATTTACAAATTACTCATAGTTAAGAACAAGGCTGAGACAACAGGAAGTGAAAAACATCTACCCCATAGAAGGGAAATTCACTTTTGAAAGAGTTCTCACGAGGAAAGGTGTCTGCACTGAAGCCTTAGCACCAATTTTTGTTCCCCCAACAAACCTTTTTTTAAAAAATCCAATTATCACAGGGACATAAAGTGAGGTGAAATCTTCCGAAAGGGGCATTGACAGCAAAACAAACACCAAAAGGGTGTTAACCCTTCCTTATGATATCCAAAGCATATGTATATATTTGTATATGTATGGCTGGAGGTAGACTTTAAAAAATCTACCTGTTCAGACTTAGATACAAATTCAACTTAAGAACCCATTTTTTTCATAACTTGGGGACTGCTTGTATACAAATACAAATCTTGATCTAAGATACTGCAAAAATCTTTCCAAAGTTAAGTGCTACAATATATATATATATACACACACACACACACACACACACACACACACACATGCATACATACACACACACACACACACACATATATATTGTGTATGGGAAACATCACACTAAGATGTGAGTAATTAGTACAAGGGCAGCCATGACAGAGGTACAGCTTGATCAACCTGTATCTGGAATTCTGAAATCCAAAATATAAAATCTGAAATAGCCCACATGGGTGACCGAGATAGAGACATCTTTGCTTTCTAATGGTTACATGTACACAAACTTTGGTTCAAAATTATTTAAAATATTAGGTATAAAATTACATTAAGGTGATGTCTATATGAATTTTGTGTTTAGGCTTGGGTCCCATGCATGAGATATCTCATAATGTACATATTTTCAAATCTAGTTTTTTTTTAAAAAAAATTAAAAATAGAATCCAAAACATTTCTGGGTTAGGTCTTTTGTAATGCTATTTATAAGATATAGTTATTGTTTGCTTTTGTTTGTATGAATTATCCCATTAGAAAATACATAATGATGTGGATGAACTGCAACTCCCAACATCGTAGGTTGATTCCACCCCCACCCCCCAAATAAACCCACACCAGTATTTAAAGTTGGGCATGTTGGGTGCCAAGTTTAGTCCAGATCCATCACTGGTGGGGTTGACAGTGCTCTTAGATTATGGGTGAATTTCCCCCAAACCCCGCCAGTATTCAAAGTTGGTCATGTTGGGTCCATGTGCCAAGTTTGGTCCAGCTACGTTGTTGGTGGGAGTCACAAGACTCTCTGGATGTGGGAGTCATCTTGGAAATTGCCCACCCACCCACAAACATACATACATACATACAGATTGCTAAAACTACTGGAATGTAGAAACACTTCTTAATCTACTTCAGATCACTCAAAAATCTACCAGTAGGTCCAGGTCTACCCTTTTTCCATCCATTTTTTTTTTTGGTTGAACCATTAGATATACTATTTATCATTTATGCTAGAGAAAGGAGAGGAAGGAAGGAAAATAAGTAGATGCCAGTGCAGAATGGGAAGAAGCTGTATTGCCTTCCATAGGAGTTAACTGGGAATGAGAGGTTGCATAAACATAAAGTAAAAGGTGTATAATGTCCATAATTGGCTACTATAATAAGCTTGCTGCTTTGCTGCTCCCACTGCTTGTGAGTTAATATTAGAAGATATTGCTAAGGGGCTCAGGTTAACCAGAAAATGAACTGGGTTCTTAAGTGTAATATATGTGTAGTCAACATAGCACCCAAACAGCTACATCACATTTGGCTTTTGAGATGGATTCTATAATTCAAGAACAACGTGTGGAGCAATGAGTCTGTTAATTAAGAATTAAACATTGAAGACTGTCAGAAACTACAGGCCTAAACTTGTCAGAATTCATATTTATAATCTGACGTTTATGTCCTAGAATCATGTATCAGCCCACAGTATGTAGAGTATATCTTTGTGTGTGTGTGTAACTTACTACTCAGTTACTTGAAAGTAAGGTGGCGGCCTGGTTCTCCCCCAGGGAAGAATAAAAGGAAATGTGTTCCATATGTTTGGTTTAGCTGTCATTTTAATGAGAGCTTTTGGAAAAGCCAAATTTTATTGAATCAGAAAATGGCAACTATAATCAAATCTGTAGTTTTCTCATTTTTAGGATTTAATGCTCAATATTTTTAAGGCGGGGGGAGGAGAAGGATGATTCTGCGGAGACTGTTGCAACTAAGGTTATTGTAAAACAAGTACATTAAGAATTTGGGGGGGGGGGTAATAAACTCTATAGCAGACATGGGCAAACTTTTTTGACTTGGGGGGCCGCATTGTGGGCCTGGCTGGGAGGGCCAGGCCAGGAGGGAAGGGGACTGGGCATAAACTGGGTGGGGAGGGCCTGGGAGAGGGTGGGGCCAGGAGGAGGCCAGGAGATTGTCCTCCCAACATAAGGATGGGACTGCTCACTCCATCCTTATACCGAGAATAAGATGGGACACGCGGCAACTGCACCAATCCTCCTTCCTCAATCTCTTGGCATGATCCTGGAGGTCAAGAGAGGCGGTGGCTGAGAATGCTCCAGGGGGCTCTCAGCCACTGTGTGCCTTCTTCAAGCCGTCCTCCTAGCATAAGGATGGACCGCTCACACCGTCCTTATAGGAGCCCCCGGTGGCGCAGTGGGTTAAAGCCCCGTGTTGGCAGGACTGAAGACCAACAGGTTGCAGGTTCAAATCCAGGGAGATGCAGATGAGCTCCCTCTATCAGCTCCAGCTCCTCATGCGGGGACATGAGAGAAGCCTCCCACAAGGATGATAAAACATAAAAAAAATCATCCGGGCGTCCCCTGGGCAACGTCCTTGCAGACAGCCAATTCTCTCACAACAGGACACTCCTGACAGGACAAAAAAAAAAACAAACAAAAACTGTCCTTACGCCGGGAGGAGGACAAGACACACAACGGCTGAGAGCACTCCAGAGGGCTCTCAGCTGCTATATGCCTTCTTCCCCATCGTTTTGCCATTAGGACATGGCAGACCACTGTGTCCTTCTGCCAAGAAGACAGGAAAAATGAGGTAAGCACCAGGGGGTTGCATCCGGCTCCCAGACCTTAGTTTGCCCATGCCGGCTCTATAGGAATTAAGGCATTCTAGAAGAAAACTCAGAAGATTGTTTTCTTTCATGATTATTTATTTTATTAGATTTTGGGTTGGTGAGCCACTCAGAATCCCTTAACGCAGGAGAGAGGGCGGGATATCAAACAAAATAAATAAATATTTTTTAAATTGGCAATCAACATTAAGTAATAGGCAATTAAGTTCATCAGATAATTAGGATCCTTCTCCAAAATAATTCATTCTGTTTTACTAGTTGGGATGTGATGCTGTAGGCTATATTTCAGAGGAAGGAACTGGCAAAACCACCTCTTTCGTATTCCTTGCTGAGGAAAACCCTGCAAAACCCAAGTTGTTGTCATGTAACTAGAAGGCACTACCCACACACGTAGATCATTTCACATTTTTCCCTTTATTTGTTTTCACTTCATTACAGCCCTGCTTTTGGCATTAAAAGGATCCATGAAGGCAGCTCTTAAATTATACAAATAACAGGAACATATTATTAAATGAAATAGGTAATGCCAGCCCAAAGACACGCTGAAAGATTGCAGTGGGATTAAAATTATATTTATCTGCAAGCATTGTCATGTGCTTAAAAAGTGTAAGCCAGACATTTAAAACAGGTAAGTTTGCTTTGTGGGTTTTCTTTGACCCGAGAATTACACAGTAAGGGTGCGACCATTCAAAAGCCCTTATTATTGTTAGTATCACTAGACTTATCTATTTGAAGGGAGGCACTGGTTGAGAGTGGGGACTGTCATGAGGGGCAAATTGTTACTTTGTTTAAATGGCAGATTAAATGTTTTTAAAAGCTTGCACTTGATTCCTGTTGTTCATTTATCCAATGAAGGATCTTGCCCTTGTTTTCAAATAATCTTAGAAATAAAGTCTTGGCTTCAATGCAACAGGGAACTGAATTTAACTTTTTACTCTCTCCTAGGGAATGGAATATGTCTTTGTTTATTAAGTCAAGATGTTTATCCAGGGCTATTGATTCCATTTCGTCTTTGGATAAAACCGAAAATTCAGAACATCATTTTGGCACTGGAGTAATTTAACATAGTTCTGTGTGTGCATGTAAAGTTATTAGATCTTGGCTAGTGAAAATAAAACCCAGGGACAGCTTCATTTGATGTGTTTTCCTCCTTGGAACACAAAACTTCAGTTAAAATTTAACCATGGACATTAAGAGACAGAGAGGCAAACAATAAGTAGTGGTGAGCACACTGCAATATGTTCCCATTTTGCTGTCAGCCAGGAGGCGTAATGTATTTGCTGATCTTTTGACTCCCACCAACAAAACAGAAGGAAAAATAACACCAGAAGAAACAGCACAGACTATTCCCTAGAACCTCTACGAATTGTGCCACTGCTACCACTAGTCATGATGTTGTATATTGGTGATGCTTTCCATCCTTCATAATACAAATGTAGGGAGTTGTATAGGTTTATTTGTTTAATTTATATCCCTTCTTTCTCCTAACAAGTGTCTCAGGGTTTTTTTAAAAAAAAGAAAGAAAGAAAGAAAGAAGAAACAATACATTCTATTTTTAAAGCACATACTCCAATGTTTCTCAACCTGTTTCTGAGACTCCAAGTGGGGAGGGGAGAGCAGGCGTGCTCAGCACATGGCAGTGTGGTGCACATGTGCGGGCGAGGGAGAGCCTGCGAGGCTGAAGGGAGGTTTGTGCCAGAGAGTCCTTTCAAGGCTTGGGGTTCTGTGTGGGATGTTTGGCCCAATTCCATCATTGGTGGCGTTCAGAATGCTCTTTGATTGTAGGTGAACTATAAATTCCAGCAACCGCAACTCCCAAATGTCAAGGTCTGTTTGCCCCAAACTCCACTAGTCTTCACATTTGGACATATTGAATATTCATGCCAAGTTTGGTCCAGATCTGTCATTGTTTGAGTCCACAGTGTTTTCTGGATGCAAGTGAACTACAACTCCAAAACTCAAGATCAGTGGTCACCAAACTCTTCCAGTATTTTCTGTGGTCATGGGATTTCTGTGTGCCAAGCTTGGTTCAATTCTATTGTTTGTGGAGTTCAGAATGCACTTTGATTGTAGGTTAACTATAAATCCCAGAAACTACAACTCCCTAATGACAAAAACAATTTCTTGAGTGATTGTCACTTCTTGGGTTCGTAGGCATCTTGTGGCCAAATTTGGCGGCAATTCGTCCAGTGGTTTTTGAGTTATGTTAATCCCACAAACGAACATTACATTTATATATATATATATATATATATAGAGAGAGAGAGAGAGAGAGAGCGCATCCCTACTTCACAGATTTTAACATTTCATAACATCCATGATAAGGAAGGAAACACTCAACACCCTGGTCCTTGGCTGCTATGCCATTTAACTCTAAGCAGCTTTTCCCCTTGTATTGGAGTCCCTGCAGAGTTGAAGCTGCATTCATGGCTCATGCTATAGACATAGTGGTGAAGCAGTCCTTCTATGAAGACGCTGTGGCGGTGTAATCATAGAAATTCCTTATGCTATCCTCGGAGTCGTGATCTCTTCCAAGGAGGGATGTTAATATTTGACTATTTCATCCTTGCAAGTCAACTCAAATTATTTCTGCTGCAGAGAAAACAAATATTTCTGTGCAGTTCTTGCCTGTTATTCATACATCCAAAGAGAAACAATTCTCTTAAGAAATAAGTGGGTTTTAAAAATTGAGAATGCCAAAGTTTGGGGCAAAAATGCTATTTCCAGATTGCCATGTCTGTTTTTTTGCACAAGGTTGTAGTTTTTACAGAGAAATACCCTCCTCTTTTTCACAGTTGTCAATCCCTGTTCTAGAAAGAAGAGCAGAGGAGGCTTCACGTGTATGTCAGCACACATTTTTGTGGTAGTAATGTATCCATACCAGTTTGTGTGGGTTAAAGTTCTTCATGTGGTACATACCAGGAATTGGGTTTGTAACGTGTCCAGTAATTGCTCCCTTCTACTCTGCAGCATGGGCGGACTCCTCTCCATCTCGCGGCTTACAAGGGCCATCTCCATGTTGTCCAGATTTTGCTCAGAGCAGACTGTGATGTGGATCTTCAGGATGATGTGAGTAGATGCAACCCTGCTCCCTTTCTCCCAGCAGGGAAAGCCTTTTGCCACTTTAGTTCACAAATCACTACAAGAGGTTAGCTGGTTTCACTGCTGTTGTTTAGAAGAGATGTTTGCTAGTTTTAAAGCTTTATGGGCAACTATTTAAAGGAGCACCCAGCAAGGACAATGGCCTGACAATTAAGGGCTTTGAGAGTATTTTCCAGCACCTCTTTTCACATATCTGTAAGCAATAGTCATGCCTTTAAATAATAAGAACTTTTTCTTTTTCTTTTTTACAGTGCTAGAATTATATTAACCATTTTAAAACACACCCTGTCCCTTTCTCCAAGGATATCAGAGCTAAAGTTGTACCCAAACTTGAATGTGAAACTTGTATTTGGAGAGGGAGGATGAAATGCTTCCTCCTTTACCCAATTCATGTTTTGCTTTTTTCTTGGCTCTGGCCCTTGCTCCTAACCCACGCAGTTGGCAGCTCCACTGACTCCCTGCATGACATCATTCACACCATTCAGAAGTGTAAAACCCGTAGCAAGAATGTTTGCATTTATAATGCCAGGAACATTTCTGAGTGGAGCTGAAGTGCTTTGTGGCATGGGAATCAATTGTCAGTTTTTGTATTCCTTGTGGCTGGTCCTTTACCATTTATGCTTTTTTTTTTTCATGCCAGGACCGACTTGAGAAACTGCAAGTCACTTTTAGTGTGAGAGAATTGGCCGTCAGCAAGGACGTTGCCCAGGGAGCACCCGGATGTTTTGATGTTTTACCATCCTTAAGTGAGGCTTCTCTCATGTCCCCACACAGGAACCTGGAGCTGACAGAGGGAGCTCTCCCCGGATTTGAACCGCTGACCTATTGGTCAGCAGTTCTGCCAGCACAAGGGTTTAACCCATTGTGCCACCTGGGGCTCCTATACCATTCATACTGTTAGCATATGATAATCATCCACTTCTAACAAATGAAAGAATATTTGAATGACAGCCTTACATTGTTTTTGCATTGTTAACTGAATTTTGATTTTGATGCTATCAGTACTTGAGCTCATGTAATATTTTTCTGAGCTCAAATCAAAGGTTTCCTAGCTGGGACTGTGGGGAGAAATCCCTCTTATTTCAATACAGTACATGCATGTGCATTTTAATAAATGTATTGTCTTTTCCAGCATCTTTCCTCTATGATGTTATTCACTTTCTTAGATGAAATGCAATTGCTAAAAGTGTTCAGCTTCCTTTAAATAAGGTCTTTAAATTTACCTCTAATCAAAGATATTAATATTCCATGTATTGATTGTACATAACATTCTGTCTTTCTTCTCAACTAATAGCCCACCAGATGTTTTCAACTTCAAATGCCCAGTCTCCGTGGCGGGGCAGCAGAAGTTGAAACTATCTGGAGGGCCAAAAGTTGAGAACCACTGGTATATAGCACTGACTTTCCCCAAGATTATACTCCCAAGTATTTCCCAATACTATTCCCCTCTGGATTTTATACCAGAAGGAAAATAAGTATGCCACTTTGAAGACTTTCTTTTTAAAATATGTTTTTGTGTGTTTATTTTATTATTGTGTTTTTGGTGAGCTGTGAAAATTGATAGCTATTGTAAATATCATAATAAATTTGTCATCTGTTACGTAATATAAATAAAGTCTAAAATGTTGTGGAGAATTTAAAATGCTGACTTCGTGTTCTGCAGATGTTGACCGTTAAGATATTGTAAAAGGCCTAATCATTAGTTGAAGAATGACCTCAAGTGGCCTTGAATGGGATTATTATGAATTTCAGCCTGTGGAGACCAGCTCTCTAGAGTATGAAACCCCAAGAAGTAACTCTTTCCTTCTCCCTGCTAATCCTGCAAGCCCTTATTGGAATCCTGATGCCATCTCTGATTGGTCAATGAGTGCTCACACAGCACATACCTCAGAAATAGTCAAGGGAACAGTGGCCCTGGTAAAAGAAGTCAAGGAAGAGAAAAATAAGAAAAAGCAGAGGAGAAAGGCTAGAAAGGATCCTAGAAGATTGCAAAGAGAGAAGGAGGTTAGAACTCTTAACTTCAGCTTCTCTCCAACATAGTTGCATGTAGCATTTTGGATTGGCCACCTGGCATGTCAGAGCTACTTGAAATGCGCATGGATGCATGTCTGGCACTATGATGATGTTTTGCCAATGAGTTACCCCACCTACTTTCCCATAAAAGTCCCACTAAAAGTTCTGTGATGGCTATTCTCAATCAACACTTCCTCTGAATTGTCTTCACAGTAAACATTGAAATGCTACTATCTTAATTTATCTGAGGAACTGTTTGTTTGATACAACTCAGTCTCAGTACTGAGTACATGTACCTCAGTCTAAATCAGACTTTTTATTACCTTTATAACTACACGTAAAATCTTTAATTCCTATTTCTGGGTGTTTGCAAGCCATTGTTTACCCCATGGCTGACCAACTGGTGCTCCTCCAGATATGATTGGATTACAGTTTCCTTAGCTATAGCCAATTTAGGCCCCTTCTACACTGCCATATAATCCAGATTATCAGAGCAGACAATCCACATGATCTGCTTTGAACTGAGTCAACACTGCCGTACAATCCAGTGCAAAGCAGATAATCTGGATTTTATATTGCAGTGTAGAAGGGGCCTTAATCAATTGTTGAGGGATGATCAAAGCTGCAGTCCAATAATATCAAGAGGGCCCTTTGTTGCCCATCCCTGGTTTACAAAAACAAAGAATGTGAAGGCCCCTTCCTTTTATCAGTGTTTTGTTGACTATATTGGTCATCAGTGTGTTCCTTTATGGAAATGTTAACTCTTTGCATACAGTCAGCCCTCCACATCCGCTGGAGTTAGGGGTAAAGGACTCCTATGAAGTTGAAAAATCATGAATATGATATTTTGCGACCTGAGAGACTACTTCTCTAGGAATCCCTAGTCCTCCAGCACGACTCCATGAAGCTGACCATGGAATCACACTAAAGGATCTAGATATTTCTAGAGAGGTGATCTGTCAAGGAATCTCTAGGTTGTCTAGCATCACTCTGTGGTCAGTCTCCAAGGGACGTTGACCATAAAGTTGCACTGGAGGACCCAAAGATTCCTGGAGAAAACATTTTAATAAAATCTGGGAATAATCAAATCCGCAAAAGTCAAACCCACAAATGTGGAGGGCTGACTGTTTGTTTTGAGATTATAAAGTGAAGAGTCAAGAGCTCTTGATGTTGTGGGGAGGTGGTTGGGTGGGTTTACTTTCTCAGCAACATATGGTTGAGTCCATAAATGAATCAGAGGGTGAAGTGGCTTTGGGCAATGCATGCCTTCTTTTCAAAGATGATTTTTGGGTTGCCATTTTTGTTTTGTCACTGCCATGTCTGCCAAAATTCATTACATGGCACTATTTTTAAGGTGTAGGGGAAGAAGCAGCACAGATGGTGATGATGATGAACTGCCGGAAGGATGGTGGCATGTGTGATCTGTATATTGCTCAACCCCCTTTTAAGGGCTGTTCACTCAGGATAACTGCTCACATAATCTAGTCTTCCCCACTGCCTTCTGGTTCTGATTGATCACAACTCCCATAATTCCTAGCAATCACTGAGGCATGGGGTGATAGAAATTGTAAAGCAAGATGCCCAGAGATGCCCAGAGATGCCACCCTGGGGAAGGCTGGGAGAAACAGACTGGCATTTAGCCCCAGAGATTAATAAGGACATCAGTTAACCTATTATATGATCTCCATAGAAATCACTGGTCGCCATATTGCCAATGTAGTAGGATGGAATCACCTTTCTTGACTAGCTGAGAGCAGAAAAGTGTTATTAAAATTTTCTTAGAAAAGTTGTTGAGCAGCTGTTACTAATCTTGGGGCTCCTGAACAAATAATTCATATTTGAAAATCAGATAGATTACTTGGGTGGAAAATTCCTTGCTAGCCAGCACAGCCTTCTGCCTTGTGGTGGATCATAGGACCTCATCATACTTGCCTAAATCAGCATCCTAGGATAGTTCGATGCCATCCTCAGGACGGAGGTTCACGACAGACCTCAGACAACATAGTGTGATTTCTGGCAGAGGATCCACCCCCAACCGTGGTAGAAGCGCCATTGAACACTTCTCCCAGAACACAGGAGGCTTCCTGTTTTAGTCTGGCTCCAATGGAGCCAGCACGGGACCTCTCTGCGAGAGTGACTCTTTTTCCATGTGTTGATTCCAGTGGGACACATTGCCTGGCCTTTCTGATGAGGGCCTTACTGGGCAGTGTGGACTAACTAGGCAACATCATTTTTTTTTTAAAGAGAGGACAAAGGAAACAGTTATGCTGTCCCCAATTTTTCTCTCCTCATTTCTTCCCCATAGCACACGATATAGTCAAGGGTGAAGAAGGGAGAGCATGTTTTATCCCTTTCTTATGTTTTTAGACAATTTCATTGCCTACCTTTGTGCCTGGAGCCCCCAGTGATGCAGTGGGTTAAAGCACCGAGCTGCTGAATTTGTTAACCGAAAGGCTGCAGGTTCGAATCCGAGGAGTGGCATGAGCTCCCAGTGTCAGCCCCAGCCTCTGCCAATCTAGCAGTTTGAAAACATGCAAGTGTGAGTAGATCAATAGGTACCATTGCAGCGGGAAGGTAACTGCGCTCCATGCAGTCATGCCAGCCACATGACCTTGGAGGTGTCTATGGACAACGCCGGCTCTTCCGCTTAGAAATGGAGGTGAGCACCAACCCTTAGAGTCAGACACGACTAGACTTAATGTCAGGGGAAAACCTTTATCTTTACTACCTACCTTTGTACCCAAAGAGAAATATACCACTCCAGTCTCAACAGTTCCTGTTAACACTGTGTGTGTGTTTATGTGATACACACTCACCCTGATACCAAGACAAGCTGCTCTAGATGACTCTTTTATGGTGTTGCCTACTGGATGCAGGCCGGTTTTCAATTAGTCTCTGTTATTACATTGTTGGAAATGCAACTTTCTGCTTTGTGACTCGAGATTCCTTTTAATTGGAGGGGAGATGTTTCCCAGAGCAGATGTTGTCTTTCTCTGAAGCCAGCATGTTTAATAAGTCCTTTAATGGACTACACTAGTTTTTCTTGTTGCTGTCACTCTGATCTAATTAAAATAATTGTTTCAACAAAAATCTATCCAGTGGATGAGCAAGTGGGTCTTTTGTTAAGAAACAATTATCAGTCTAATCCATTCTATATGCAACAGCTGGCTTTTGAGTCCAGACTTGGAGAAAGCCTTGGGTTTTTAAATTGCCGGAAATCACTGGAGCTCCTAGTGAAAAATGTGATTTGTTGTTTACCACTTGATTGTCTTCAATTACAATATCACAGGATTTTCCTATGATAAGTAGTTCGATACATCACTGGTAACAGAAAGCTTTGGGTGCACACTGTATAATCCATGTGTCCTATTATATTTCTTGTTATGGCATTATGAGTTATACATCCCCTCCTAGCAGTTGTGGCCAGGATCTGTGAAACATTTTGGAGGCAAACACAAAAGTCTGTCTCTCACGACTACCAAGCAAGTTTTCAACTTCTGAATAACTTTTTGTACAAATAGAGCAAGAAACCAGTTTTTCCACTTAAATATAGATTTTATTGCTGGCAATAATTGATAGCTTTCTACTCTTTGCTGCATCTTCACAAAAAACACGTTAGTCATGGACGCTTTTTGAAAAGAACTCCCGCTATATTCTATTATAATTTGAGTCCAGAGAACTGAGTTTATTGCAGAAACATTGCATCCTTCAATTCTGGATGCTTATTAAATGGACTTCTTAATAAAAAGACCAATGGCTATAGATTACATATAATTGTCGTGTCAGAAGCGACTTGAGAACATACTTCAAGTCACTTCTGGTGTGTGAGAATTGGCTGTCTACAGAGATGTTGCCCAGGGGACACCCAGATGTGTTCCCATCCTGCTGGGAGATTTTTCTCATGCCCCTGAAAGCTAGAGCTTTTCTGCTTGACGGGAGCTCACCCCATCTTGCAGATTCGAACCGGCATCCTTCAGGTCAGCAACCCAATCTTCAGTTCAGCAGTCCAGCCGGCTCAAGGGTTTAACCCATAGCACCATCACAGCTCTTTTAGTACATATAATGTATGGGGAGGATCACAAGTTAACCTCTGCTTGAAATGATCAAGTGGCAAGCAAGTAAAGACTCTGAGACTGGACCCCTTTCTGCACTACAAAATGATAGCAGTGTGATTCCACTTTAACTGCCATGGTTGCACCCTTTGAAATTGTAGACTAAGAGAGAGGTATTGTGAAGTCTCTGCCAAAAAGTTATATTGCTTCATCAAATTGCAAAGCCTTGTTTTCCATTGCATGCTGCAGCTATCACAGTGTGTATTTTTAGTGGTATAATTCCATAGTGCGAGAGGGCCTCAAAACTTGAATATATTAATGTTTTGGATCACCATTTTCAGGAGACCCCAGCTAGCATGATTATGTTGTTAATGAGATTCTAGGAGACGTAGGAAAAAAGTGAATTGACTATGAAGCATTTTTGTCAGTTGGAACAACAGGATTGGATCAGGGCTCTGACCCAGCATGGGGCAGCTTCCCTTCTCCATTCAATCTTTGTCCTTACCATATGCCTCTACTTCTGTTCCCGGTGAGCAGACCACTTTCCTTCATTTATCAGGGAAAGTACCTAATACCAAATGACAGAAAGTCAGGGAACAAAAAATAAAGCGTAGGATTTGAAATGTTGAAAATAAAGATAAGAAACATGAATATGGTCATGTTTTTTTAAAAAGTGACATACACTTCCAAGAGCATGAGAATCACAAAAAGAAAGTGTCCGCTTAATGGCAGCTAGAATGTCAAACATATACGGGAAATTTTCCTCTTGGGGTTTGGTTGAAATTATTTGGAGCTGTGCTCCTCTTGCAAACCAACCATTGCTTCTTGCATCATAGTCAGCCCAGAGTTTTAAAAAATATACTTACTGTATTTCTTTGATTCTAACATGCCATCTCGTATTTGTGACACACACTAATTTCAGTACCACCTGCAGAAAAAAACATACTTGTGATTCTAAGACATATCTTATCTTTAGAGATGTTTATATGGGGAAATGTGTCTTAGGTAAGATAAAGGTTTCCCTTTACATTAAGTCTAGTTGTGTCTGACTCTGGGGGGTGGTGCTCATCTCCATTTCTAAGCCGATGAGCCAGCGTTGTCTGTAGACATCTCCAAGGTCATGTGGCCAGCATGACTGCATGGAGTGCCATTACCTTTCCGCAGAAGCAGTACCTATTGATCAACTCACATTTTCATGTTTTTGAACAGCTAGGTTGGCAGAAGCTGGGCCTAACAGTGGGAGCTCACCCCACTCCCCAGATTCAAACTGCTCACCTTTCGGTCAGCAAGTT
The DNA here is from genome assembly GCF_037176765.1 of Anolis sagrei. Classification (NCBI taxonomy): domain Eukaryota; kingdom Metazoa; phylum Chordata; class Lepidosauria; order Squamata; family Anolidae; genus Anolis; species Anolis sagrei. The sequence continues at coordinate 104,804,779 of NC_090021.1, read as the reverse complement.
CAGCAGCTCAGTGCTTTAACCCACTCTGCCACCAGGGGTCATAGAATTGAAGAAATAGAAGACTTTATTTTGGACTTGCTTGAGTTTCAGGATAGGAAACACTTAAATCAACAATAAATTAAAATGCAAAATATATCAAAATACAATCTTCACAAAAAAGCTATACTTTCCATTGCCATCCAAAATGCAGAAAAAGCCTCACCCCAGCTTTCAAATCTTTGCTGATTTCTTCATCAGGCAAAGATGATAAAAATCATACAGGAGAAGAAAAGTGAAGATATTAGAGTCACAGACTTATATGCTGCTTTCAGTTCAGATGGTATTGAGGGATTTCAGTGTAGCCAGAGGCAACCCGGTTTGCTTTCAGTTCAGATGGTATTGAGGGATTTCAGTGTAGCCAGAGGTTTCTAGGCCATGTGAGACCAAGGACAACGGGCAATGATAGACAGATAATAACTTTTCAGCTCCATTCGCAACCGAAAAGCACTTTTTATAGAATTGTTGAATGTGATGCTGGGAACATTTCTTTTTCCCTTAAAATGTTAGTCCAAACAAAATGATCTCCCATTGCTTTCTTAAGAGACGTGTGGGTTTTCCCATTTGAGTCTTGTATCTTTACAGTGGGTTTACATCACAAATTGTCACAGAATTGTCACAAGAGCAGCGTTGCTCAACTCTGTATGGGGCAACTCAGCTTGCATTTCAGATTGCTTATTTAGGGCAGAAAGAAACAGCTTGAAGGCACATTCATTGCCCAAAAAATGAATATAATAGGAAATGTCATATGTGTGTTGAAGCCACTTGCACATAGATAATAGTTTAGGCAGTTATTTTCCCTTCAATAAGCAATACGTTTTGTCCACAGTAGGCGATAGACATGTTATATTGGGTATCATAAACACTGCTGGAAGAATATTTGCAAAACAATGGGAACTTCACAAAATCTAACTGGCTGAAGCATCTTTGTTATTTGGATACATGAAGTTTATAGTCCTGGCCAAAGTTATCCTTGTGTTACGTATGACTTGTGCCCCTTTGAAATGACTAAGAACTTGTTATTGTTGTGTGCCTTCATGTCATTTCTGATTTATGCCAACATCCAGTAAAACTATCATAGGGTTTTCTTGGCAAGGTTTGTTTAGAAGGGGTTTGCCATTGTTTCCTCTGGGGCTGAGAAAGTGGGACTTGCCCAAAGTCACTCAGTGGGTTTCCATAGTAAAAGGGAGATTTGAAGCCAAGTCTCCTAGTCCAGTAATCAGGCCACTATAGCACAAAGTCCACTACACATACTAAGAACTGCAAATGCATAATTGCTATGTAAAACTTTTTCTTTTGAGGCCAAGTATTTGATTGAATACTTGGTCGAATGTGCTTTGCTGACTAGACTAACCAGTCACTAAGAAATGCTGCAAACTTTGTTGAAGATACCTATTTATTTTCTGTGCAGTGTATTTTTCTTGGCTGAGTTTACTTTATCTGAAACGTGGTATAATTGCTGAGTAGCATGTTTGTTCTGTATGTATGTGTTTTTGTGGTAGGAAAGAAGGATAATGACTCTTTCAAGATTGTAAAACTAGAGTTTGCTCCACCTACAAGAGTTTGTGGATGTTACCTAAATTTTTTCCATCTAGTCATCTCTGGCCATGCTGCATGTGGAATTCTGACAATTGCATCCCAATAACATAATTTCCCTTGATACTTATAAGCTGGAAAACAGGAGAGAACAGAGGTTTATATAATGCTTCAGGTACTTCAGTATCAATGGTGTACATTTTATGTGCCTGATTTTCACACACTATAAACAGTATTTTAGTTTTATGTGTTTTTTCTCAGTGGGAAGTGGTGTCCATGTAGAAACACATACTGTACATGTGAAGTGTCTGTAGGCTTTTAACAGTTATTCCAAAGTATCTCAGATTGTGACAATTGATTGAGATACCAGGAATGGTGATGTGCCTTTGAATGTGCGACTCGTATGTATCACAATATCAATGTGGATGTTGTTGCTTATAAGAGAGCTGTATAAATCTGCAGAATATGTTTGCATGTGTGATGTTACACATTTAGAATGAAAAGTGTATTAGTAGTAAACGACTGTCTGTCTTTGCAGGGTGATCAAACAGCTTTGCATCGAGCTACAGTTGTAGGGAACACAGATGTAATATCCACTCTTATCCATGAAGGATGCTCTTTAGACAGACAAGACAAGGTAAAAAGGAAATGCATGACACCAGAAATAGTTTTAGTATTTTAACTATTTAGAAACTAGACATAGTCATAAACCATTGTCTAAGTTGTTTGGATAATTTATGGTGGAACTTTCTAGTTCTGACTACAATACTGAACACCCCAAACAACTCAAAACCTTGGAAAGTGTTGTCAAATTGGGAGATGCTGGTAATGTTTGTGTTAAGTGGTTTTTGTAGTCCAAATAATAATAATAATAATAATAATAATAATAATAACAACAACTTTATTTATATATTGCTCTATCTCCCCGAGGGGACTCAGAGTGGTTCCCAGGTGACATCACAAAACATACAAGGTAAAAAACAACATAACCATAAGATTAACAAAGCAAAATATAAACATAAAAATTGTCGTCATAACACACATATTAAAAGAATCCTGCCTGTTCAAGGCAATTTAAAAAATTTTAAAAGTCCAAACTGTCATAAACTTTGACATATTGCCCAGCAGTGTCCTTTTCCAGTTCATTCCCTACCATGTTGTTTGAGAAAAAGCCCTGCATGGCAAACACGATGTTTCCTGTTCCTTGGCTTTGTTTTAAGTATTAGACTCCTCATATGAAGATAGTTGACTTAAGGGCTATTTTTCTTTTTCTCTGTATCTGCTTTTCAGGATGGGAATACAGCTCTCCATGAAGCCTCTTGGCATGGTTTCAGCCAGTCGGCCAAACTCCTTGTTAAAGCAGGAGCAAATGTTCTGGCCAGAAACAAGGTGAGATGCCTGCAGAAAGGAGCTTTCAAGTTTGCTTATTCAAAAATAAAAGAAATTACTTCGAAAGTTGAAATGTCTCCTCCAGTAGTTTTCACCAGTGACATTTCTCATAAAATGGCAATGTATCTCTTGGCAAATACACGTGTCATTTTATTTTAATTGAACTTGTGTAGAATCTTCCCCTGTGAGGAATTTTCCATATGGGAAAATGTCTGTTTTGACAGCTGACACACGCAAAAAAGAGCTCAATTATACTGAATGTTATTGCATGAATTATGGCCAAGTGACACTAAAAGGGGTTTTCCACATTTTAGTTGTGATGGAAAGGATTTATATTAGAAAGTGTGAAAAATGGCAATAGAAACCTAGCTAATTAAATACAAGACAACCAAATGGCGAACTCAGGGAATAATGCATGTTTTACATACTGTTTTCATACTTCAAATATTTGAACAAAATCTCTTCAAAAACTGTTGAGGGATTCATTATATTTCCAGGTCTTTTCCAACTCTTTCTATGTTTATCTTATGTTACGGGGGGTGTGTTATAGGACTATGTAGGAAACACATTATAAGGTGCTTTCATTCCCAATAGGCGTATCAATGTGTGTGCAATATGTGAAGGATTGTTGGCACACAATACTTTATAGAATAGAAAACTCTTTCTCTCAAAGAGCTTATAGTAAGTTGACACAAGGAAAGTGACTGATGATAGAATAGTGGAGCCAGGATACCGATAATGAAAGAGATTAGTTGAATAGTTTTGGTACCTGGATAGAATTGGTGTACCAAATAGACATAAGGGAGATCAATGTAAGACAATTATAGACCAGAGAGAAGATGAGAGTCACCTGGGTGAGAGATGACTATGACAAGGACCAAAGGTTCTGCCAGGGAGAAAAATGTTTTAATATTGTTTCTCAACTTTCCTCATGCCGCAACCCCTTAATACAGTTCCTCATGTTGTGGGGACCCCCAACTATACAATTATTTTTATTGCTACTTCATAACTGTAATTTTGCTACTGTTATGAATGGTAATGTAAATACCTGATATGCAGGATGTATTTTCATTCACTAGACCAAATGTTGCACAAATACCCGATATACCCAAATTTGAATACTGGCAGGGTTTTTTTGGGGGGGGGGTGGGGGGGGGGAAATAATTATTTTGTAATTCCTGGGATTTATAGTTAACCTATGATCAAAGAGCATTCTGGACTCCACCAATGATGGAACTGAACCAAACTTTGCATACAGAACTCCCCTGACCAAGAGAAAATACTGGAAGGGTTTGGTGGGCACTTGAATTTTGAAGTTGTAGTGCAGCTACATCCAGAGATGTATGATCTGCACCAAACTTGTCACAAATACTCAGTATGCCCAAATGTAAACACTGGTGGAGTTTGGGAAAAATAGACCTTGACATTTTGGTGTTGTAATTCCTGGGATTTATAGTTCACCTACAATCTGAAAGCCAGCAACAATAGGATTGGGCCAAACTTCCCACACAGAATTCCCATGCCTTGGAGGGACTCGCTGGCATGAGCTTCCCTCCAGTCTCGCATGCTCTCCCTCGCCTGGACATGCACATCATGCTGTCATGCGCCGAGCACACCCGCTCTCCCTTCTCCACTTAGAAACAGCCCTCCCCTTGGCTGAGAGGCCAGCCAATCACAATAGAGGAGGGCTTTTGATGGGAGGATTTGCCATCTGTTTCCAAAAAGGCAGAGAAGGACAGGTGGAGAGATCGTCAGCCTTCTTTGTTAAAGGGGTCCTAAGACTATCAGAAATATGTTTTCTGATGTTCTTTGGTGACCCCTCTGAAACCCTCTTGTGACACCCCCCCCCCCCCCCCGGGGTCCTGACCCCCAGTTAAGAAAAATTGTTGTAAAGCGAAGAAGTATTGGCAACAGACTAAATGTGAAAACCAGAGAAAAGGAAGAAGTCAAAGATAAAATCAAGTCAATACATAATGTCGAAGTATATTGTTCGGGCATTGAATGTTTGCCTTTTATGTTTGGAATCTGCCCTGAGTCTTTCCAGGGAGGTAGGGTGGAATATAAATAAAGTTCTATTTTTATTATTACAAAATTTGTAAGAAAAATTAAAGGTTAGAATTTAAACATTCTGAGTATGAGATAACGGCAATGCATCCAAACAGAAATGTTGAAGAGGGAGGTATTACGCACCAGGGAAGGAAGTGTAATATCAGACCTTTTCCTGTAAAACAAAAATCGTACTTAATATTGAACATACAGCAGTGGGCAGATGAATCACAAAGTAAGCCCAAAGTATGCAAATGCCACTCACCAGAAATAGAAGTATAAGCTCTTGTTTCTGAAATTAGACCAAAGTAACTTAAGGGAGATGTACTTCCATTTCATAATTCATGAGAACAGTGAGATGAAAAAACAGCAGGATGGCTCAAGTTCTGTCTGTTAAATTGCAGATCGGAAGTGTGAGCCAGTCAGCTTGTCTGATTTTTTTTAAAATGTACTTTTATCAGGTTCACATTTGGACCTCTTAAGGTTTTTGAGCCATGGGATTTCACTAAGTGCTTCCTATAGAAAAGACGTGATTTAAGAGTGTAGTTACCTTTAAGGAGACCGGACCTAACATTTCATTGTCCACAGGGGAGGAGGCAGAGGGTAGAAGAAACAGAGGCTCATTGGTGTATGTTCTGTATCACCAACTACAAGCCTTGGGTTCTTCATTTGTTAAAATCCTGGAAACTTTCCCATAAATAATAATAAAGTGAGAGGAAGTGCTGTGATCTCTATAATGAAATAAAAACAGATGCACCATTCATATTTTATTACATCAGACAAAAAGGCTGACCAAATAAGATACAAGATTGCAAAATTTACATGTGCCAAATTATATAGCTCTTTATGGTAATGTTATCCTTTAAATCTGCCATCCACTAACTCCACTTGGGCTTAGATCCAGTAAAAACACCAGTGGAGTCCACGTCTCTGCCAGTGTAAAAATATCATTCCCTGGATGCTACTGTTTCTTCACCCCCAGTTCTTCTCTGGCAGCACAAGAGCTGTTGAGATATTCACCAAACTACAACTCCCATTGTTCCATAGCATTGGCCCATGGCAGCTAAGGTGGTGTCAGGGTGCATTAATTCTACTGTGTAGATGCAGCCCAAGACCTTCCACCTCCCGCTGTTCAGATGAGGCAAGTCATGTTGTACATATACAGGTGTAACAGGGTGTTATGTTTGTGTATGTCACCTATATAGACAGTATGTTTCCCCTCCATTCCTCTGGCCAGAACATGGTTCCTTCTCTTAGCTGTTATTGTTAAAGGTAAAAGTTTCCCTTGACATTAAGTCTAGTCATGTCCGACTCTGGGGGGTGGTGCCTATATCCATTTCTAAGCCGAAGAGCCGGTGTTGTCCATAGACACCTCCAAGGTCATGTGGCTGGCATGACTGCATAGAATGCAATTACCTTCCCACTGAAGCGGTACCTGCAGATCTACTCACATTTGCACGTTTACGAATGGCTAGGTTGACAGAAGCTGGGGGTAACAGCGGGAGCACACCCCATCCCATGAATTTGAACTACCAACCTTTTGGTCAGCAAGTTCAGCAGCTCAGCAGTTTAAACCACTGCACCACCAGGTGGCTGATATTGTTACATTGTGAGAAATGAAAAATAATCATCTGCTTGTTCCAAAAATATCTTTGGGACAAGGACAAAACAAATTAGGTATCTAACATGCTGCAGGAAAAGCAACAACAGCCTTGCTTTCCCTTTGTCACTCACTATCTGTTAGGTTGCAGATTTCTTTCTCCGTGGAGGTCAGGTATATTCAAAAGCAGTGGAGAAGAAAGGTTAATTTGTTTGTTTGCTTTGTTCGTGTACTTTGTGTCCTTTCTAGAAATGACTGTGTTCTTCCCCTCTCTCTTTTCTAAGGCAGGTAACACGCCACTGCACTTGGCTTGCCAAAACAGTCATTCGGAAAGTGTTCGAGTCCTACTGCTTGGAGGTTCCCGGGTTGATATCAAAAACAATGTGAGTGTTACTAAATATAGATACAGACATATTTGGCCTTTATGTATGGATGAAATAAGAAGTACCATGTTGATTTTCCCCCCCAAAAAATCACATAAAACAAAATACTATTCTGTTATTTTGAGGGTGGAGTTTCCACACTCCAAACCATGGGTGCAAAACTGTCATTCACTCCTTTATTTCTACTTAATTGGTATTTAAACTTCTACCTAATAAACATACAGAGAAATATCAATATTTTAATAACAATAATAATACACTTTATTTATAACCCTCCCTCTCTCCCCAAAGGGACTCAGGGCAGTTTCCAAAGTATAACAAAAATGGCAAACATCCAATGCCAAGAACAAACAAACAACAATCACGACAAGACTTATTTTAAACCCAAAAATGCTTTCTTTCCTTTTCTTATGAAGGTTAAGAAAAGATTCCCAGACATTTAAGACATTATCAAAAGCAACAAAGAAGATAATCTGCCCATTGCTGCCATTCCAAAAATCTTTTATACCCAATCTACGCTGCCAAAATCAAATAAATTCACACTCTATAATTTAAACCTTTAATCTGCTTATTCAACATTCTCAATAAAAACAACTCTGGTTTCAACATTACTCATTTAAAAAAATCTTGTATCAGCAACTATATCTGCTTCCAATATTTCCTTGCTTTATCCCATGTTCACCACATATGGTACAAAGTTCCTTCTCGTGTTCCACATTTCCAAACTGTATTTTTAGATTCTTTACACTTCTTATAAACAATAAATAATATGTAATCCTTGACAATTTAAGGAAAAAAGAACATGTAAAATACATTCTTACATTGTTAAGGATTATGTAGCATTAGTGATCCCCTTTTGCCCCAATTTAAAATCAAGTAAACAATTATTTTGCTTGTAACTGAAGGGACACTCCAATTGTCCCAGTTTGGCAATGACAGTCCATTTAATCCTTTGTTTGCCCCACTTTTTCAGCTGCTTTTAAAATGTCCCAGTTTCTTTCCCCTCCTCATATTCTTCCTTTTCATCCTTGTTTATATCAATTATTACTGTATGAGTTTAAGAGTGGAGAGCTTTAGCTTGCAGTCAGTAAAATCAGTATTTCAGTAGAGTTTGGGTATCATTGTGTTATATTATGCTCGTTCCCAGCTACATTTGTATAGGATTGCACCTCCCAATAGCCGAGATGTTTTTATGGTGATCTACATTTCCCCCTTATTTTTAGGCAGGAGATACCTGTTTGCATGTCGCAGCTCGTTACAATCACTTACCCATCATTAGGCTACTCCTCAGTGCTTTCTGTTCAGTCCATGAAAAAAACCAGGTCAGTGCATGAACACCATTGTCGCCGTGCTGCATTTTCTATAAGGCTCTCTCAGCGGAAGATGTTTCTTGTCTTTGAAATAGATTCACTGGGCTCTGAAGCCCATGGAGAGCTTTTGGAATGTCTCCATTCCATATTGCCACATTGCTGTACTATAGATATCCTGTTGGTTTTAAGAATGGCCTTAAAGAAATGCTTTGTCATGTCAGAACATGCTGCTGCATCCACATTTATTGTTTCTGCGCCCCCCCCCCCTCCTTAAAGTTCTTTCCAGAGTAAAAATGGCAACATTGATGTCAAGACCCAGAAGATAATGCAATTTAATAAGTTTTAATTATATAGCTTTAAAAAATATAACTGGATTTCTTTTTTATTTATTTGCTGTGCATACTGAAAAGTTGAAAGCAACGATTGGCACATAAAAAAAGAAAACAAGAAATGAAGCACAAATCAAGGGTCTTAAAAAACCCTTTCCCCATCAGGAAATAAGAATGTATAAGTGACCAATCCCACCCAACTGGATAATATCATGATTACATGCAAGTTTACTCTTTCAGTGGTTTCTGACTTACAGCAACGCTAAGATGAACCTATTACGGGTTTTTCTTGGCAAGATTTGTTCAGGTTGTGGTTGCTATTCCTTTTAAGTTGAGAGAGTCTGACTTGTCCGGAGTCATCCCTAGTGAGTGAGGATTTAAACCAGTGGTTCCAAACCTTTTTTTGACCAGGGATCACTTGACCAGTGACCACTTTGACCAGGGACCACTTTGACCAGAGACCACTTTGTCCAGGGACCACTTTGACCAGAGACCACTTTGACCAGGGGCCACTTTGACCAGGGGCTACTTTGACCAGGGGACACTTTGACCCAGGACCACTTTGACCAGGGACCACTTGACCACAGACCACTTGACCACTTTGAGAAAGGCTCAATGTCCAACATTAGTACCAAACGGGTTACAAATAGTTTTTGGTCAACTTCAGATTCGGTTTGGTTATTTGGGGTGCTGATTCAGAAGATTGCATTGGACAGACCACATCAGCTCTAGTTTCTGATACAGAACATATGCCATCCAGTAGTCGCCATCTACTCACGCACAGAAAATAATATTTAATAAACCTCGGCACTATAAGAGGGTTTTGCGTGACCAGTTGCTCTTGTTGCAACAGTATAGTAGCAGTGAAGCTGCGGACCATATTTTAATTCTTGCTGAGTACTGGCTGTCCATGGACCACAGGTTGGGAATCACTGATTTAAACCCTGGTCCAAGTTCCTATAACATGCAAGTACATCTCACCAGCTTGCTTCCATTGATGCAGTGATGTTACATATAACTAAAAAATACCACAAATAACTCTGGAAGGAATACTTGTATTTTCATGACCATTGTAATAGTAGCAAATGCTACTATTACAGATTTTTCATTCTATTCCTTAGGCATGTTGTATAATTGTATTTAGTGGCTGTGAATTTTCTCTCGAAAGTTAAAATAAGAGGCATTTATTTGAACAAATTGCCTTCTACAAAGTAGTATTGTTTTTCTTCAGTAGCCTGTCTTTCTGTTCGGTAGCCCTTTTTGAAGCTTATGTGTTTTGACTAAAATGTTCACCAACAGGAATGATCGCATGTGAGTTATATTTTGTTCTTGTAACTTTAAGGTTGGCGATACAGCACTCCATGTAGCTGCAGCACTAAACCATAAGAAGGTAGTCAAACTCTTGTTGGAGGCAGGAGCTGATGGGACAGTAGTTAACAATGTAAGTCCTCTTCCTTCTTACTCTTTTTTTAAAATAATTTTTATTAAAGAATATTCTTACAGATATATAGGTAAAAGTTGGAAATATTAGGATTGAGGGTAGGGGAAAAATAGGGAGGGGTGGGTCGGTTGGGGGGAGGAAAGGGTCCAGTCTAGGGTTAGTGTTGGCTGTGAAAAGGGTTGCTTGGGGCAAGGGGAAGGAGGCAAGGAATCTGGGGAGGGGGAGGATGAGGAGGGGGGATGAGGATTGTGATAGGGTTTTTTTTACTTCCTCAGTCTTCTCTCTGGTTCCATATTTTTTCCATCTTCCTTTCTTCTCAGATTTCTTCTTCCTCTTCTTTTATGTCATGTCTATTTTTATGTGCTAGTATGTATTCCTCAAATAACTTCCAATCTGTTTTTTTTATTGGTCTTCCATATGAGTCTTTTAATACAAAAGTCAGTTTATCCATGTCTTTAATTTCCTTCACTTTACTCATCCATTCTTCCTTTGTGGCTACATCTTTCTATTTCCATCTTCTTGCCAGAACTATTCTTGCCGCAGTGGTACAATAGTTGAATAAAATATCCTTATTCTGATCTAATTCCGTTTCTTCATCTATTATCCCCAGTAGGAAATACTCTGGTTTCATCTGAATTTTTATTTTTAAGATCTTCTCACATTCTTACTCTTTCAAGCTATTTGCTGCTCAGTTGTGGCTTTGCCAAAATGGCTGGATGGGAAAGTTGCGTATACACACAACAATGTCATGTTGGTAAAATGACTTTTTTGTCGAACACTTTCCAGAGTCTAAACTCTGGGCAAACTTTGGCCTTCTCAGCCCTCTTGGCTTTCCTATCGGCTGTTAGGAATTGTGGGAGTTGAAGTCCAAAACACCTGGAGGGCCAAGGTTTGCCCATGCCTGGTCTATACTCAGATATGTTTGTGGTTTTATTGACTGCTGATTTCTCATATTTATTGTTTCCATGCTCAATATCCATTGTGCTTTATTGAAACTTCATTGGATTATGCTTTTCTTTAATAAATGTTATACAAATATGTTCATATACCGGTGGGCATATATTTTAAGTCCTCCTTTGTCTCCTATGAATGTCTTCTGAAGAGAACCACTTTTCTTCTGTTGTTACAGGCTGGTCAGACCCCGCTTGAAGTTGCCCGTGAACACAACAACGCTGAAGTGGCCCTTCTGCTCACAAAGGCCCCGCAGGTATGCCCTGGGTATTAAAGTACCCTGTTTAGTAAAGTACTCTGGAGTCAGTATCTCTCACACAATCAAATCGGGGAGGTATTTGTTACAGATTTTGTTAAAAGATGCATGTCTTACAATGGGGTTGAATCCAGACATGCTAAGAATACCATAATTACTTGAGTCTAATGCACATCTTCTTTTTTTTTTACTAAATTAGTAAAGGGTAAAGGTTTCCCCTTGACAATAAGTATAGTTGTGTCCAAACTCTGGGGGGTGGGTACTCATCTCCATTTTTAAGCCAAAGAGCCGGCGTTGTCCATAGACACCTCTAAGGTCATGTGGCAACATGACTGCCTTGAGCGCTGTTATTTATTTATTTATTTATTTACTCCATTTATATACTGCTTTTCTCAGCCCTCGGGTGACTCAAAGTAGTTTACAGTAGCAAAATTCAATGCTTGAACATCATAAAACAGATTAAAACAATTAAAAACCATAGCATCAATATACAAACATTCCAAAGTTACCTTCCTGCCGGAGTGGTACTTATTGATCTACTCACGTTTGCCTGCTTTCGAACTGCTAGGTTGGCGGAAGCTGGGGCTAACAGCAGGTCCTCACTCCACTTCTTGGATTCGAACCGCCGACCTTTTGGTCAGCAACTTCAGTTCTTGGTGTGACAATCTATTCTAAATCTAATAATGACAACCTAATCTACATAAATTAAGCATATAATTTAGTCTAGTTCTAATGCATAGAAGTTAGAGAAAAACAATTTTTTAAAATTATAAAAACTAGCTGCTATTTTGTTGTTTTTATTGCATAGTTTTAGTACAGCGACTACACTCACTGTTATTCTTGATTCGTTATTAATTTGCTCAGCATTTTAGGTAGCAACAGATTTTTTTAAACTTCCCTTTGTATCATTGCATTAAGATGAGTGGCTCAATTTGGACAGGATCCAGACTCAGTCATACTTTCTCCTAGAGCAGTGGTTCTCAACCTGTGGGTCCCCAGGTTTTTTGGCCTACAACTCCCAGAAATCCCAGCCAGTTTACCAGCTGTTAGGCTTTCTGGGAGTTGAAGGCCAAAACATCTGGGGACCCACAGGTTGAGAGCCACTGATTTAGAGCCATTGAAATTGGTAGGATGTAAGTTAGCTGAAATCCCATTGATTTTGAAGCTTCTAATTGAAGTGTGGTCGAGGATGGATCTACATTGTACAATTAATGCAGTTTGACACCACTTTAACTGCAATGGCTCAGTGCTATGGAAAAATGAGAGTTATAGTTTTTCAAGGTCTTTAGAATTCTCTACCAATGAGTGTTGGTACCTTGTCAGACTACAACTCCTGCGATTCCATAGCATTGGGCCCTGACAATGAAGTGGTATCAAACTGCATTAATTCTACAGTGTGGATAGATGCACCTTAAGTCTCAGTCTATCCCTAAGGTACTAACTGGAAACATTGCCCCATATGCAGGTCTCACGGTTCAATCGTGGGAGAAGCTTGAGAAAAAAGAGGGAGAGACTCAAAGAAGAGAGACGTGCTCAGTCTGTACCAAGAGATGAAGTGGTACAAAGCAAGGTAAAGCCAGCTTTGTGTATTTAGAAGGCAAAGAATGTGGTCTGAGTTCTGCAAACCCCTTTGGCTTCTGTGAAAGTGTTTGAAATGGATGTGTCCTGTGTCATTTACTCTTGAATGCCACTTGAATGATGCCTTTTTAGATGCTCTTGATGGTTCCACATATCGGATTCATGTAATCTCATGAGCAGGGGAAAGGGGAAGAAGCTGAAAGCAACCATCCGGGTCCATTTCATCTTTTCCTGTGAACTCCTTTATTTCGGAACAGGGCAGTGCCTCGGCTGCTGATGACACCAACAGCAGTGACCCACCCCCTCACGGGAGAAATAACTTGAAAGATGAAGCCCAGCTGCCTTTGTCCGAACTCCGAGGGAGGAAGAGCAAGAAGAAGAAACCAAGGGAAAAGGTACCATTGAATGAAACGTGATGGAGGGGTGGGGGGGGGGGGGGGGACACACAGGTCTTTTTTTCCTTACAATGTCTCACTTCCCATTCCATCTGTTAGAACAGGGGTCCCCAAACTAAGGCCTGTGGGCCGTATCCGGCCCCCCAGGGGCATTTATCCAGCCCGCGCTGGGTCACCGTGCCCTGAAGGGCTGTCCCTCCCAAGGGCAGCAAGAAAGGGCCGGATAAATGGGCGCCGTCAAAGCCGTGGGGGGGGGGAGAGCTGGGCACCGGTGTCTGGAGGAGGAGGAGCAGGAGCAGGAGCAGGAGGCTGGGGAGGAGGAAGAAGCAGAGCTGGGCTCCCCTTCTCCACTCGGTCCTCCTGGCTTTAGCTTCCGGCAGGCAGCTCACGCAGGGCTGGTCTAGCAGCATTGCCTGCTCTGGGAGTTGGAGCAGTCGTTTATCTATGCTGCCCAGGCAACAGCGCCCCTTCTCCTCTTCCTTCTCCAGCTGGCCATCGAGGAGGAGGAGGAGGAGGAGGAGGAGGAGGGATGTTGCTGCAGTTTCTTCTTTCTTCCTTCTCTTCCTCTTCGATGGCCAGTTGGAGGAAGGAGGAGGAAGAAGAGGAGAAGGGCCGGTGCTGTCTTTCTCCTCCCCCTCCTCCAACTGGCCATTGAAGAGGAAGAAGAGAAGAAACGCAGCAGCGTCCCTTCTCCTCTTCTTCTTCTTCCTCCTCCTGTTCCAGCTGGCCATCAAGGAGGAAGAGGAGGAAGAGGAGGAAGAGGAGAAGGGGTGTTGCTGCAGTTTCTTCTCTTCTTCCTCCTTTTCCTCTTCGATGGCCAGTTGGAGGAAGGAGGAGGAAGAAGAGGAGAAGGGCCGCTGCTGCCTTTCTCCTCCCTCTCCTCCAAATGGCCATTGAAGAGAAAGAGGAAGAAAAAGAGAAGAAACGCAGCAGCGCCCCTTCTCCTTCTCTTCTTCCTCCTCCTGTTTCAGCTGGCCATCGAGGAGGAGGAGGAGGAAGAAGAAGAGGAGAAGGGGCGCTGCTGCAGCTTCTTCTCTTTTTCCTCTTCCACTTCGATGGCCAGTTGGAGGAAGGAGGAGGAAGAAGAGGAGAAGGGCCGCTGCTGCCTTTCTCTCCACCCCCCCCCCTCCTCCAACTGGCCATTGAAGAGGAAGAGGAGGAAAAAGGGAAGAAACACAGCAGCGCCCCTTCTCCTCCTCTTCTTCCTCCTCCTCTTCCAGTTGGCCATCGAGGAGGAGGAAGAAGAGGAGAAGGGGTGTTGCTGCAGTTTCGTCTCTTCTTCCCCCTCTTCCTCTTCGATGGCCAGTTGGAGGAAGGAGGAGGAAGAAGAGGAGAAGGGCCGCTGCTGCCTTTCTCCTCCCCTCCTCCAACTGACCATTGAAGAGGAAGAGGAGGAAGAAGAGAAGAAACGCAGTAGCGCCCCTTCTCCTCTTCTTCCTCCTCCTGTTCCAGCTGGCCATTGAGGAGGAGGAGGAGGAAGAAGAGGAGAAGGGGTGTTGCTGCAGTTTCTTCTCTTCTTCCCTCTTCCTTTTCGATGACCAGTTGGAAGAAGGAGGAGGAAGAAAAGGAGAAGGGCTGCCTTTCTCCTCCCTCTCCTCCAAATGGCCATTGAAGAGGAGGAGGAAGAAGAGAAGAAACACAGCAGCGCCCCTTCTCCTTCTCTTCCTCCTCCTCCTGTTTCAGCTGGCCATCGAGGAGGAGGAGGAGGAAGAAGAAGAGGAGAAGGGGCGCTGCTGCAGCTTCTTCTCTTTTTCCTCTTCCACTTCGATGGCCAGTTGGAGGAAGGAGGAGGAAGAAGAGGAGAAGGCCACTGCTGCCTTTCTCCTCCCCCTCCTCCAACTGGCCATTGAAGAGGAAGAAGAGGAAGAAGAGAAGAAACCCAGCAGCGCCCCTTCTCCTTCTTCTTCCTCCTCCTCCAATTGGCTCTCGAGAAGGAAGAGGAGGAAGAAGAGGAGAAAGGGTGCTGCTGCCATTTCTTCTTTTCTTCCTCCTCCTTCTCCAGTTGGCCAACCAGGCAGGTAGGGAGCTGGTGAATCGCGGGAGGGGGAGTCTCCTCAGTGCTTCCATTTCCCTCCCGTGATCCACCAGCTACCTGGGGTCGCCTCCTCTCTCCCTTCTGCCCACCAGAAGGGAGACCGGGAAAGTGGGGAGGGGAATGGAAGTGTGGAGGAGAGCCCCCTCCCACAATCAAGCAGCTGCCCCCCTGCTTCCATTCTCCCCCCTGCTTTCCAGGTCTCCCTTCTGGGGATGGGGGAGAGGAGGAGAAG
Organism: Anolis sagrei; assembly: GCF_037176765.1. NCBI lineage: Eukaryota > Metazoa > Chordata > Lepidosauria > Squamata > Anolidae > Anolis > Anolis sagrei. Next base: position 104,789,262 of record NC_090021.1, on the reverse strand, counting down.
GCGACCCCAGGCTTTTCTCTCCTTGGCTGAGCCAGACAACACCTTCCTCCCTCCCACCTCAGCCCCCCCCCACTTTTCTAGCACCCCTTTCCCACCCCAGTATTCCCTTTTTCTAGTTTACCCCTTCCTATCCCAGTCTTTACTACCCCCATTCCCCAGTCCCTCTCACTCCACTTTCCATCCCAGCCTCTCCCAGGTTCCAGCCTCTCTTTCCCATTTCAGTCTTGCCTCCTTTCCCACTGCAGTTTCCCACTTTCCAGCCTGAGCCTCCCTTTCCATCCCAACCTTTCCTAGTTTCCAGACCCCCTTTTCCATCTCAATCTTTCCTCCTTCCCCAGTTGCCCCCTTCCCACCCTAATCTGTTGTGCTTTTCCAGATATCCCCCTTTCACCTCATTTTTCCACTTTTTCTAACACCCCTTCCCATTCTTTCTCTCTCACCCCCTTCCCCAGTCAGTCTTTTCTCTATTGTTATTACATATATTACTTTAACTATAGTCCGGCCCTCCAATGGTCTGAGGGACAGTAAACTGGCCCCCTGTTTAAAAAGTTTGAGGACCCCTGTGTTAGAACATGGGTTTAAATTAATTGAAATATTGTTTGTAGTTTAAACTGTGTGGTGTAGCAATGCAATGTAAGAGTTAAATGCATAGAGCTGTCCTTTGATTTCTAGAGTGTAATTTTGGAGTGTTCTGGTGTGTGTTTACATTCCATTGAATTAGATTGCCATGCAGTTTGAGCTTCCTGCGATGTACAGCTAGAAAATGGACGTGTTTTATTCTGCTCCTGTAAATAGTGTAAATTGGCAATAAAAGATAAGAGCTGCTCCGAGACTTTGGAGCTGACTGAAGTAGTATGCTTCATTATTTGCTTTTGTGCTTCCAAGCAGACAGTCAGAGGTCAATAAATCCACACCATAAAGCGTAGATTTTTCATCAGTGCCTCCTTTTTTGGGCCACTATTTAATGTAAGTTGTTTATTTCGTTTTAACTATACCTAAAGTGTTGAAAGTATTTTAATCTGTAATGTGTTCTATTGTGGCCTAACTGTAATTAGATGGGGTGGGAATGAGCATTTTATCTCCAAAATCAGGCAAAAGGTTGTTGTTCTTGTTTTTTTAAAAAATCAGGTTTCAGCACTCTCTGACCCCACATCCCCTGCTGACCAGCAGATGCCTTCTGGCCCACACCAGAACTTGCCAAAACGCAGGAGCAAGCACCGCTGCTCATCTCCACCGCCACCCCATGAATTCAGAGCATATCAGTTGTATACACTTTACCGTGGGAAGGATGGTAAAATCATGCAGGTAACCAAGTAGTCTCCCACTGGAGTAATATGAATATGTTGAAGAAATAAAACAGGAAGGATTTTCATAAAGCTAAGCATAATTCAGATTTAATTATTTGCATGCCTTTTTGGAAAGTGGTGTAATATACAATTGTATAGATGTGCCCTCATTGTTAAATGATTTGGATCTTTGAATTAATCTGGTTATAAGGATAGTGGAGGCAACATCTTAAATCCAGCTTAGTTCCAACTGGAAGTGATACACTTAATACATTTTTTGCATTGACAGTTGTATGCATATGTGTGTAACTTTTTAATAGAGAGATGAAGAAAGCAATGGGAATACAGTATGAGTTTCACCTGAGAAGTATTTAATCTCTCCATGTATAGATTAGAATTGTATTTTTATTCATTATCAGATAATATTTTTCCATGTGTGTAGTGCAGAATGAAAAGACTAATGGTTTTTTGAAGGGTGAACCTAAGCTGTGGTACTGCTTTGAGCCAATTCTTACTGCAGCATATGTGTCGTTTTTTCTTTGTATTTTTGGCTGTAGTCTGGTTTCATAGAATCATAGAGGTGGTACGTGGTAGGCCATCCGGTAACCCCCTACCAAGAAGCAGGAAAATCACGTTCAAGGCATCCCCGACATCTGGCCGTCCCGCCTCTGTTTAAAAGCCTCCAAAGAAGGAGTCTCCATCACACTCTGGGGCAGAGAGTTCTACTGCTGAACAGCTCTCCCAGTGAGGAAATTCTTCCTAATGTTTAGGTGGAATCTCCTTCCCTGTAGTTTGAAGCCAATGTTCAGCGTCCTAGTCTCCAGGGCAGCAGAAAACAAGCTTGCTCCTTTCTCCCTATGACTTCCCCTCACATATTTATACATGGCACTCATCATGTCTCCTCTTAGCCTTCTCTTCTGCAGAAAGTCTTCAGAAATGGCAATTATCTTGGGATGGTTAACATCAGAACATGGTGATTTTACAAAATCAGAAATGGACATCTGGACATTCCAAGGGTGTTTTGTTTGTTTTTGCACTTCAGATAGTGTTCTTAGAATATCCCAAGAGTAAAGAAATACCCCCTGGATTCATTGAAAATGTCCCATCCTGGATCTAGGCAGATCTGTTTAATTATCTGTTGCAACCTATGATTTTAAACATATACACTCGAATCCTGTTTATATGCTATAACTCTGGTTTATGTCAGCCATTGTCCCTTTTACATGCATGGTTAGGTAATATCCAGTGTGCAGGCAGTTGAGTAATCTGTTTTAAAGGCCTGTCCAACGTGCTGCCATTTTTTTGTTCTCTTCTAGTATACTGGTGGTACATTATCTAGGTTGACATTGAATGGGATTTCAGCCAAAATGGGTGTATCTCTTCCTATAGATCCCAATCAGAGCTGCCAGAATTAATGTTAAGGTGGAAGGTTGTGTTATTGGGGTTCTTCATTTCTTCCAGGCACCAATAAATGGATGTCGCTGTGAACCGCTGATAAATAAAGTAGAGAACCAATTGGCAGCTGCTGTGGAAGAAATCAAAGCTGAGTTTGTATCAGTACAGGATAAGATGAATAGCAAACTTGGACAGATGGAAAACAAAACACAACACCAGGTAAGGAAGCAATTCCAGCATCAAGTATTTCTGGAGCATCGTGAGAGTGATAAGTGGCTTCCTTCACAGGGAAGCTGCTTGAAACTCTTTCCTTTTCAAGCTGTTCAGCATGGAGCAATTGCCACAAAGCACAGCTGCAGCACAGAAGCTGTTCTCTGCAGCTGCTTCATGTGGTGATGACCATGATTTGCAGGCCAACCTTGTTTAACCACTTCAACATTATAAATATAGAATGGTCAGATGTTGCAAAATAGAGCTTGGAAAGAAATGGAGAGGAGTGGCAATATAGAAGGGGAATTTCTTCTAAAGTCATTGTAAGTAAATTGGTAGATTATGCCTGGGATCCTTTTAGTAATTCAGTATCCTTTTTACTGGCATAGCACTTCCTTAGTTCTTAAACAGGGGGAACTCATACAAACATGTTGCAGATCAGCAATCCCAACAGATGGCCATCCAGTCCCCTTTTAAAAGCCTCCAAAGAAGGAGCCTCTAACTTCAACTGTGGGCCCTGTCTCCAAATGGGGTCTCTTCAGCTCAGTGTTGGGGTCCCAAAATAAATTTCTGAACACCATCTAGTGGCTGTTTTAGACCTTTACATGAATCTGTTGTGCAGGGTTTACAGTGGACTCTACAGAGGATGCTTCAGCTGTACTTCATAAAAAGGAAAATTAGACTATTTAGCAAGCTTTGCAAATACTGATCTATTATCAGTATTTGATTTTTATATCTATTTTATATAGCCATATACCTAAAATGTCTTGGGCCAAAAGGGATAGCAAGTTAAAATTTTAATAAATTCTGATCTGGACTATATTTGAGGACTATGCAGAAGTAGGTGCATTATATTTTCCATAGTCACTGAATACTGACCCATTTAGCCTTTTGCTGTTCAGTGTTGGGACTCTTAATAGCATTTAGAAGGACACAGGTTTTTCATATCTCTATAAAGCACTTCCCAGCAGCTAGCTATGATAATTAGAATATCCTTGTTTAAAAAAAATGCTGAATTTTTTAAATGTTGGTTTGTAAATACTTTTTTTAGACCTTCCTTTTTGACTCTTATTTCTACTCTTAGCAAGTCAAAATGATGAAGTCATTTTGATGAAGTCAAAATGATGAAAGGTGGGATTGAGGGAGGTTTTGTTAATTGCTCAGATTTAATAAGTTAATTCATGCACTGGTGTGATTTCTGCTGAACCTTTCTTTTCCATCACAGCTTCGCGTCTTAGACAAATTAATGGCGGAGAGGCTGTCAGCAGAAAGAACAGAGTGCCTTCATCGCCTTCAGGAGCACACGGAGCTGGAAAAAGCTGAAGGGGAGAAACGCCAGGTAAAAAAATAAAATAAAGACATAGTTGATTATGTGAATAGATGAGGAAATTGAACATTTCTGTTAAAGTACAAAGAAAAGACAGGATGCTTATCTGAAAGCAAAAAAAGTTAATATGTTTTCTGGAGTGAAAAGTCTAGTTATAATGGGAAAAATATTGTGTTCTTTCACAGCTTCGCTGAATAATGGACAGTATGATATTTAAACACATTTCTTTTTATAGTTCTTAAAAGATTAATTGCCACCTGCTTGCTGCTGAATTCCCAAATGATTTCATATCCTCAAACATTCTGGTAAAAATGATTTACTCCTTTTTTCATTTGATTTTTGTGTCATCCTTTTTGACTGCATTTCAGGAAGATAACACCTGAACTCCCACAGAGCCAGCAGGAAAATATTTTTAGTTAAGCGTGAAGCAATCCCTCCCTGAACAGATCTTGCCAAGAAAACCCCGTGAAAGGTTTGCCTTAGGTTCACCATATGTCGGAAACTACTTGAAGGCACATAGCAACAAGAAGTCAAAAAGGAGATAAATTGAAGGGATTCAATAGTTTTTCTCCACGAACTCCGAAAACAGTTATGAACTTCAACTTTCCAGCAGGTCTCCATCCAAAAGTTCAGCTTTGGAAGATGCCTTACACACAGCAATCGTTTATTTAAATTTTCATTTCTTTTATCCACAGTGGAAAAGGAAAAATACTACTTTACTTAGATTATTTCCAACCAAGAATCAATATTGTGAATTATATGATGGAGTGGTTACATTACTTAGAATTGATTGAGGAGGTCAAGGTTCTGATCTCAAATTTGTCGCAATGCTTATTCAATGATCTTATGTTCAGCGGCTAGAAAAATAATTTTTTAAAGTGATAATTTGCAGAATCATGCAGTTAGTGCTGTGAGATATAATCTAAAGAAATAACTTTTTCAAGCTGCAATTGGGAAAGTTATTCATTTAGCTTAGAAGAAGGCTGGGGTACAGATGTGCTTAATAGCAATAACCCTCCTTGAAAACCACTGGCATTTTTATGGATTGAATACAGCAACATTTAATATTAAAACACTGTCATGTTTCTCTTTATTTCTAGTTGGTCCAGTGAATAGTAATGCCTCAATCCCAAGAATGCATTTATGTACCAATTATGTATGGAACCCTTTTTCAGAAATCAGGAAGTAATTGCTATCTTCCACGCTAATATGAGTGTGAACCTTTATTTCAGTGGTATAATAACATTCATTTCTATTCCTTTGATTCATAAAGTAACTATGCCTTTCACTAAAGGTGTAATGTTAAGTGACCCTTTAAGGATATTATATCCATTAGATTCAGGACTTTACCACACAATAGATTTGTTGCACGAATGCACTGGCTATGTTCCATGTTTGATTTTTCCTAATCACATGGCTGTCCTTTCGTTGCAAAGAATTTCCAAGTTATTGGATCACGTCTTTTCATTGATGGGAAAATCCTGTTATTGGCTTCGATATCTCTGCTGTTCAACTTTTTTTTTCCTGGTCTGACCATTTTATCCCTTTGTAATTAGAATATTCTGGAAGAATATGCAGTAGTTTCCTCCCTTTCCTTATCTTTTAGCAAAATAAAAACATGTCTTTGTGCTCCATTTTCCCAGTTTTATTTTATTTTAATGTATTAAAACTTTATCTTGTCATTATTGCACTGTCCTCTATTTGTGAGAAGCATTGAAATGGTACAATTGTGCAATTGCAGTGTATAAAAAAGAAAAACATGTAAAGAAATACATTTTAAGATGTGTTTTTATTGAATGTATTTTTATGATGATGATATATTTTAACTGTGTTGTGCCCCACCTTGAGTCGTAAGGAGAAGTGGATAATAATAACAATGGCTATAATAATAATTATTATTAATATTATTATTAATAGTCCCACCTTGGTAGTGCAGCAGGTTAAAGCGCTGAGCTGCTGAACTTGCTGACCAAAGGGTTGGGAGTTCAAATCCGGGGACCAGGATGAGCTCCTGCTGTTAACCCCAACTTCTGCCAACCTAGCAGTTAAAAAATATGCAAATGTGAGTAGATCAGTAGGTACTGCCTTAGCAGAAAGGTAATGGCATTCCAAGCAGTCATGCTGGCCACATAACCTAGGAGGTATCTGTGGACAACGTCGACTCTTTGGCATAGAAATAGAGATGAGCACCACACCCCAGAGTCAGACACAATTAGACTTACTGTCAGGGGAAACCTTTACCATTGTTGTTGTTGTTGTTGTTGTTGTTACTATTATAAACAGCAGGTATGTAGAGCAGACATAGGTAGGATGGTAGGGTGAAGTGAAACAGTATGAGACATTGATTGTTGAAACACAATCACTGAAGTTCCATATTGGGAAGAATGTGTTAACCTGATGGTTTCTGTAACCAGTATGTTATTGTTTACATATATGATTGCTGGGGGCCAGCACACTGATGTGACAAAGCCTTCGGTGGCTGGGAGAGATGGGAATAATAATAATAATAATAATAATAATAATAATAATAATAATAATTGTATTCTGCCCTATCTCCTCGAGGGGACGCAGGGCTGATTCCAGCATACACAAACATAAAGGTGAAAGTTCAATGCCTAGAAACAATGAAACACAGATAAAGGTAAAGGCTTCCCCTTCTGGCTCTGGGGGGTGGTGCTCATCTCCATTTCCAAGCAAAGAACCTGCATTGTCCATAGACACTTCCTAGGTCATGTGGACGGCAAGACGGCATGGAGCTCCGTTTACCTTCCCACCAAGGTGGTACCTATTGATCTACTCACATTTGCATGTTTTTGAATTACTATACTCAGTAGTTCCCACTCCTAATATCAGGATGGCTGCATGGAGATGCTTGTAAGGAGCATTACTGCTCTAGGGCTAGGTTGGCAGGAGCTGCAGCTAATAGCGGGAGCTCACTCCGTCCTGTGGATTTGAACCGCCGACCTTCTAGTCAGCAAGTTCAGCAGCTCAGCGGTTTAACCTGTTTTGCTACTGTGGCTCCATGCTTAATATGCTTAAGGTCAGCAGCACAAATTAAGGAACTGGGAGCTAAAACTCCTCTGATTTGTTTTTTTGTTTTCCCCTAACAGTTGTCTTTGGTGGGCGAACTGAAAGCCTGGTGCCTGTTAAAACTTCAGAATCTAGAACTGAAGCTGTCTGGAGATTCCAGATCTTCAAGGCCCAAGTCAACTCTGTCCACCTGTGAATCACTCACTGAGACTTTGGATACCGAAAACCTTCCTAGTACAAAAGACTGCAAAGCTAGCCAACCTCACCTGCAGAGCGATGGGTCCCAGCAGCATTCCTGCCTTGCTCTCCAGAACCCTCTGCCCGAAGACCCTGGGAGGGGAAGGCCGCTAGCCACAGAGCAGAGCTACGGGAAGCAATATTTTGTTGCTCAACAATCCACCACCTCAGGTATTTTGTTTTTTTTCTGCTAGCAGTTTCCAGAGAGATGGCTAGTATGTTTCTGTGGCAGCAGAACCAACACAAGAGGCTTGTGGAAGCAAAGGGCAAAACTGTCAATTTAATTCCAGCTGCGTGTCTTTCTTTTTGTTGTTGAAGGCTTTCATGGCTGGAATCACTGGGTTGCTGTGAGTTTTCCTGGCTGTTTGGCCATGTTCCAGAAGCAGTCTCTCGTGACATTTTTGTCTTTTTGATTGTGGATGTCATAAATTCCCCTCCCCTCATCATACACATTCTATTTGTGATGGTGTATTCTTTTGGTGTAGCACCTTTCCAGTGCCAACTTGTATGTGTGAAGTAGGCTTCTGCTATTTCCTCCCTATCTACTATTGATTTATACCTCATCTCTCTTCCCTAATTGGGATTAAAATGGCTTAAAATTTTAATTGAACAATGCAAATAAGATTAAAAAGTGAATATTAAAATGGCATTTTCACAATATTAAAAGAATTTAACTTGCACTATAAAAGATAAAAATCAATTAAAATTATAAAAATCATTTCAGTTGAAAACAATACAGTATTCTGGATCTGATTTTCTTCTTTTTCTTTTAAACATTCTGTTTTAAATGCCCATTCAGATAAAATTTATGTGTCTGCCAATGGAAGGAAAGCAAGGAGGGGACCATTTTGGACACTTTTTCAGTCTCTGCAGCCATCAAGAAAGCCCTATGATAGTAAAGGTTGGGTATCCCTTTTTAGAAATGTTTGGGACCAGAAATGTTTTGGATTTTAGATTTTTTTTTTTGCGTATATAGGTACATACAGAGGTATCTTGGAGTTGGGGCCCATATATAAATACATAGCTTGATAACAATTTTATAAAATATTTATAATGATTTTATCCATGAAACCATGGGTGTATATAGAATCATCAGGAAGCAGATGTCTCTATCTTTTCCACCCATATGGACAATTTAGTAATGTTTTTGATGTTGAAATTCCGAATAAGGGATGCTCAACCTGTATCTATATGGAGCCCCTGGTGGTGAAATGGGTTAACCCCTTGTGCCGGCAGGACTGCTGACTGACATGTCAGTGGTTCAAATCCGGGGATAGTGGGTTGAACTCCCTCTGACAGCTCCAGCTACCCATGTGGGGACATGAGAGAAGCCTCCCACAAGGGTGGTAAAACATCTAACATCCAGGTGTCCCTGGGCAATGTCCTTGCAGACAACCAATTCTCTCAAACCAGAAGCGACTTGCAGTTGCTCAAGTCACTCCTGACACAAAAAAACAACAACCCTGTACCTATGTTTTCATATCATTGCGTGTAAATGCCAATCATTGTGATTCAAACCTCCTTTATTACAGGAACTGAGCAACAGTTAGTTGGTGCTGCTCCACCTCCTTCTGGAGCTTCTCCACGAGTCGTCCGGCCGAAGGACAAAGCAGGATTAAGCAGGTTGCAACAAGAGCTGCCTCCGCCAGAATACTCAGGTTCCAAATTAAGGCACGTCAAGGTACAAACTGCTGCACACTCTGCTGACTTTGCCAAGGCAGAGTCACAGTCTGGCTGCTTGATAGACAGAGGGACCCAAACAAAGAAGGGGACCAGAAATGGCCAGTTGAAGCACAGAGCCCACCAACATGGAGGGACTCACCCTGGGCAGCCCTTGTCAGCCCAGCCTGCACCACCTTCTGCCTCAGGTGGCAATGAGCCCAGCCCAAAGCTTGCAGGCACCTCTCAGGCCCTTGAAATCACCCAGTACTTCTTTGAGGCAGTGTCCGGTCAGATGGAGAAGTGGTACGAGAGGAAGATCGAGGAAGCACGGAGCCAAGCTAATCAGAAAGCCCAAGAAGATAAAGTTGCCCTCAAAGAACATATAAAAGATTTAGAAGAGGAACTGCATAAACTGAGGACTAAGTTGCAAAAAGACAAGTAGCCTTGGTTCTTGTTCCTGCAAAGACTCCCGGGGGGGGGGGGGGGGGCTGCAATTTTTCACAAACAGCGATTAAGCTAATTGGGGAGGGGGTGGAATGGGGAGAGATGGGAGGAGTAAGCTGCATCATGTTTCAAGGGTCGGTGGCCTTCCAAGATGGTGAAGACTGTATTTGGAATCTAGATCTGTTTTCTAAAATTAGCACTTCTTTTCTTCTGGGTCGGCAATGAATGTGTAACCATCATGGTTATGTAGCTATGCAGTGACTTGTGGACATCCCACTTATTAGGCACCAGCCACTGTGATAAACAAGGTCTGTTCCCCTTTCGCTTGGGAATGTTTCCACTCCTTCACATAAAGCAATCTCTGTTGTGATAAGAAGTGAGATACCTGCTGCCACAATTCCCTCCTTGTTCCACAGATACCATGTGCAAATAGAAACCTCCATCTTCTGCTTCTGGATTGACAAGGGAACGGATCCCTGTCGATTGCAGCAGCGACTGCCTGGTAACTGGGGGTTGGGGGATTACATCAGGGAATATGTTCAGATTATGAATATGAAACAGTCACGAATGTGTAACTTTAGATTACATATTCATAACTGCCCAAGAGAATTTTGGGCATGTTTATTTTATCTTCCTATAGCGTGCCAGATGTGATAGCAGTTCTGTGTAGGATGTCCTTGCGTGCCCTACTTCTGCTCGTGATAGTTCCAAGGATCAGTAATATCCCTTTCCTCCCATCGAATGCCTGTGCCATTTTATAAATATTTTTGAAGTTTTATTTTATATATATTTTATCCTTTTTTTAAAAAAAATTCCCTTGTTAAGTCACTTAAGCTCTGGAGTGCTCATGTATCCTCTTGGAAATTAAAAAGTGGCCAACCTTAGCTAGACTACCTCTGTCCAAGACTACACTGCCATTTGGTGAATCCTTTGTGCTTTTCTACCTTGATCCAACTAGGGCTGTATGGGTGTGGAAACTGGCTTTTCTGCACATATCGTTGTCTGTAATGGGCTGGAGGCAAGGGAGTATGTGGTTCCCAACCTCAAGCCACCAGTTTGTGCAGCCTACATGTTGCTCTATCAAGACACAATCTTGTTCATTGGCTTTTCAACCAAAGGTTGGCAGGGGGCAGAGAAGTTGAATCTATCTCTACAATTGGCTTTAGGATTACAGTAAATAATCCTGGCATCCTGCATTGCAGTGATGGATCTGTAACTACGATACAAATTCATGATCGTGGCACTATTACTCCCTGAATCCTCCCTTAAACTACAAGAGCAATTCTGAGCAATGCAGGTCTGCAGCACTCAAATTGAGTGCTTCAAAAAGATGCAGTAGCCCCTTCTTGTCCTTGAGCTGAACTTCTCCTCATTCTATTGTTGCTCGAGGGTGAGATCAAGCTATTTGCACCATCCTGATGTGCCCCACTCAGCCATGCCACAGATGATTGCTCAGAGCAGCTTATTAGAGTTTAAGGAGGGATTTGGGAAGTTGAATCCTTAGGTCATTTGCAGTTATTTTTACATAGCTGGAAATGCAATGTAAGATCTCAGCCCATGATTTTAAATGGTAACGGGTTGGATGATCTGTGGGCTGGGTCCAGTGCCTAAAGCACTCCTACATCAACCTCAGTATCCTTACTAAAATTTTTGGCTAAGTCATCATTAACAGGTTTGCCTGTTTCACTGTAAAGGGAAAAATAAAATGTTTTGCAGTTGTACGAAACTGTTTTCCCCCTGCTTTAATTCCTTGTCTCTTTTGTTTGCTAATACATAAGCGTGTCTATTTCTATCTGCACCTGAACACATGTGTTTGATAACTGTAAAGCAGTACTCTCAAAATGGGGGAAATGTTCAATTCCAGAATCAACTATTAGGAAAATAGCAAAGTTGGCTACCTCTACCTGGAAAAAAAGTTTATCTTCAATATATTTTATCTCTATGGATGTAAGGTTTAGTAAACTCTCCTGGAATCTGCCTCAAGGTTGGCATGCATAATTTTCCCGTAACAAAATGCAATGCCTATCTCTTCAAAACATAACTGGCTTTCAGTCTTTTCTTTTTAAAGCTGCTTTGAGTCTCCTTGTGGAGAGAAAAAGCAGGGTATAAATGAACAGATGATGATGATAATAATAATTGCAAAGAACTGCAAAGGCTCTGGCACATGCCAGTAAAGGTGGTCCCAGTGGTGATTGGCACACTGGGTGCAATGCCTAAAGACTTTGGCCTGTACTTAAAAACAATTGACAGTGACAAAATTACCATCCATCAGTGCAAAAGGGAGCCCCCGGTGGCGCAGTGGGTTAAAGCACTGTGCCAGCAGGACTGAAGACCGACAGGTCGCAGGTTCGAATCCGGGGAGAGGCGGATGAGCTCCCTCTATTAGCTCCAGCTCCTCATGCGGGGACATGAGAGAAGCTTCCCACAAGGATGATAAAACATCAAAAATCATCCAGGCGTCCCCTGGGCAAAGTCCTTGCAGACGGTCAATTCTCTCACAACAGGAGTGGTTGCTCCTGACACGACAAAAAAAAAAGTTGCAAAAGGCCACTGTACCCTGATTTGTACGCATTATTCGCCGATACATCACACAGTCCTAGACACTTGGGAAGTGTCCAACATGTAATCAAATACAAAAGCCAGCACAGTGATCTTGTATGCTGTGTACTAATCTTGTTATGTATCAAATAATAATATATTTTGCTATAGTATTATTAGACTCACAACTTTGAATCCTCCTGCTGTATGCATGCATGCGGAAATTAGATTGCACCTTGATGAGGTTATAGACTGTCTTCTATTCTGTAGAAATGCATATTGACATTTATTTAAACATGCCTCCCTAACTACCAGTATATTTTCACACAATTCAACTTGTTTGAGGTAAAAATGCATTGAGGGATGTGAAAGTAGTAGTAGTAGTAGTCCAGGAACCTTTCTGTACCTTTCATTCTAAAGTGCAAATACCTTGAATTTAGCTCAGAAAGATGTCACTTATACATGGAAAAGCATACAAAGGTCTTTATGTACAAAACCACGTTTTGTAATCCAAATTGTATACACTTTTAAAACTTTTGGTCCTGTGGCCACTACCCCTTTTTAGTCTAAATGAATTTAAATCCTATAATCCAGAAATATATAAGCATATTAAATATGCATGGCTTGGAATTATTATAAGTCTGTAACTTGCATTCTGTAATTACACTCTCACATTCTTGTAACCTATATCCTATAATTACACTTCTGTAATATGTGGAACACAAAAGTGGAAAACTTCTCAAGTGCAATATGCTGGGCTGTGTCTTTCCAATTAGATCACTCATAAATAACAAGAGTACTGGGGGGTCTGAGATTGATAAGTCATTGGTTTTGGTGAGTGGACACTATATTCAGTAGTTCCCACTCCCAATATCAGGATGGCTGCATGGAGATGCTTGTAAGGAGCATTACTGCTCTAGGGCTAGGTATAAAGAAGATACATTAACACCCATGGGATGCCATGTTTAAAGATCTTCCTAATTTACCTTTGCTTAACATATTATAGAGCTCTATTCTGGGATGCTCTCCTAGACTAGCTGTGGCTAGCATCCGACTTATGATAGTGCAAAAAACAGTTTGTAAGATTTTTTTCATCATTACTTTTTTTACCAACCTTGAGCAATAATCCAAACTTCACTGCCTATCCCTCAATTTCACCTTTTAGCTGATTCATCCATGGTCATTTAGTAACTGTTACAATGGGGGCCTAAATGACCAGCCTTGCTTATTTGCAGAGTGCTATTGACAGTACACTCCGGTGTTCTAGGCTCTTTAGAGGAAGGAACTGGCAAAACCTTGGATAATTTATTGCCTAAGAAAACCCAATGAAATGCATGGTGGTCTCCATAAGCTGGCATGCAAATTGAAAGAATGCAACTATTGGAGAAGCAACTGATACCTCTATCCAGGGGCTTCTCCAGGACTGAGCATGCAGTGCAGTTGCACATGCACATGTGCAATATCAGCCATAACAGTAGTATTCCTTTGGATGCAACAAAAGGATTTTACCTGACTACAGCCAATATGCCTGTCACCAAAAGCAGAACTATAACATTCACTGGGAACTTCAGAGGAGGTAAAGGAACAGTGTAGTTCCACTTTTGCAAAACTTTATGATACATCTCCTGGGGCAAAATCTTAGCCTATGTTTGTAAACAACAAGAATTGCTTTCTCCACTGCAATGAGCAAAAGAAAAAAGAAAAAAAGAAGCCCTTGCAAAAATTGCTCTGCTTAAGAAGCACTACCCTGAATACTAACACTTGGCCAAAGTCTGCCTGATATGTACAAGCTGGAAAGATTTTCCATTTTTTCCCAAGGATGTTGAAGATATGCAATATAAGATTTGCAACATTAACAGCTACTTAAAGGGCATAATATGGTTGGAGGAAAGTTCTGAGAGTGCCGTGGACCGTGAGAAGATCCAACCAGTCCATACTTCAGGAAATAAAGCCTGACTGCTCATTGGAGGGAAGGATATTAGAGGCCAAGATGAAGTACTTTGGCCACATAATGAGATGACAGGGAAGCTTGGAGAAGACAATGACGTTGGGGAAAATGGAAGGAAAAAGGAAGAGGGGCCGACCAAGTGCAAGATGAATGGTATCCTTGAAGTGACTGGCTTGACTCTGAAGGAGCTGGGGGTGGTGAAGGTCGACAGGGAGCTCTGGTGTGGGCTTTTCCATGAGATCATGAAGAGTCGGAAGCGACTGAACGAATGAACAACAACAACAAAAATGGCATAATACTGTAATAACTACTACAACAATAACACTTGAGTGAAAGTGTGTGTGACTTCAATATTACAGAAGTTCTTTTTTATCTACAATTCAGACATGCATTCTAAGTTCAGTAATAGTGGTTTATGGGACCATGAGTCTGGCACCTAACAACTAATTTGATCAGTATCTCAGTTGTTATATCAATTGAAAGCTGGTCACTAGCTACTCCACTGAAAATTCCCACCTGTACACATTTATTAAGGAATAATTCCCACAAATGTTTTCCCAAATAACCCTTTGTGGCCTTTCTTTGGCATGAGACCTAACCACAAGGCACTTGACCAATAATAATGACAGAAAAATAAATATTCTGTTTATTTATTTGTAGACAACCTCTTATCTTCCACAGATCTCATAACACAAATCTCAAAGCTATTGTATCTGTACTTTTCATGCTAAAAGTTGATTAGGATATCCTCTAGTGCCTCACGCTGTGTGGGAATGTTTCCGAAGTACAGCTGCTCTAAACCAAAATAAATAGCAAGTAACTCTTCTAGATTAGTACACTAGCTGATTTTTTCCATCACTTTAAAGGGAGGTTGGAAAACTGTTAGAAAGCTCACTGTAATATGTCAATGAAAAATACAATCAAAGTTAGTATCTCTTACATGTTTCTTGTATGAAAAATATTGGTATGGGTTCTACTTGAGTACCTGTGCCATGCAATATATATGCAGTAAATTGAGCTATATGAAACACTGGTTAGTATAACAGTTCACAGACTGTTAATCCCAGATGTTCATAAAAAATCAACACATAAACAAATACAAAAACTAGCAAATAAACATTTCTTTAATTTGACACAAAAAAGAATAACAGTTTGAGTGCTTGGTTGCATCCTGCATTCACAGGAGCATTTCATGTTTGAATGGCAAACTCCTTTGTTGCTTTTCTGATCTTTCAAGTTCAAATGTAGACCTATCCCATGACTCTATGCCATGACAGCACCTCATGGCTCACAGGAGGCCAGCTTTCCCCTTTAATACACTATTATCCTCCCTGCTTAACTCTCCACAGAAATTGCCCTGCGGTTCTTCACAAGATCTCTCCAGAGCAATGTCTTCTGAGGAAAGTAGTCTGACAAGTTGTGATCCATCAGCAGAGTTAAGGCTAGGATTTTGCCAGCTTTAGTGTTCGCTCAAGCTCTTGAAGCTGCAGGTTGCCCTGAGTGATCATCATCCTAATAGTGTCCTGTCAAACAGAAATGTTAAGCTTAGCTGGCATACGGAAGGCAATAAGTATTCACATACATTTTCTGGCAGTAGTACAATGACAATTTTCTGTAGCATTTCAATTTACTGTGAATTAGTTACATGCAAATGCAACCCCTCCTAGAGTGAGCAATCAAAGGATCAGGGCATTTTAGACTCTCAGTACAGTAACGCTGGGAAAGTCTCATGATTTCCACTGTGTTTTAATGTGCTGCCTAGATCAAGAACTCAGGATTATCATGCCCTTCCAAAAGTGGGTTTGCAAATCCTGGTTCGCTTTTGGTTTAAAAGTCCTGTCATGTTTGGGATTAACATGCTAGGAATCCTGACTGAGATGACACAATATAAAATCATCAGTGACAAAGCAGGAGCAAACAGGTTATGTGGGTTCACAAAGGTTGAGCATCTTTATCTGGAATTGCAAAATCCAAAATACTCCGAAAATCCAAAATTGTCCCCATTGATGGTTGAGATAGTAATACCTTTGCTTTCTGATGCACACAAACTTGCTTTCCTGCACAAAAGTTCCAAACTATTGTGTATAAAATCACATTTTAGCTATGCCCATGTTTCATTTAGATTTGTGTCCCATCCCCATTAGGTACATATATGCAAATATAGGTATTCTAAAAAGTCCAAAATCCCAAATATCTCTTGTCCAAAACATTTTGGATAAGTGATAATGAACTTGCCTTCTAGCAATTTCTGGTGCATTGTCCCATGCAAACCATCCAGAGAGGACTCTTCCCATTTATTTTGACAGAATTTGATTGACCTACAATTTACACCTCCACTCAGCAGCCAACAAAAAGTCCTGACAGTAACTGCCTTTAACTTAGAATAACAAAAGGTCCTTCCTATATTGTGCATTGGGGCTCCTGTGTGGAACTGTCAGCATGTTGTGGCTTCCATACTGAGCCCCTAACAAGTATATTGAGCCTCTAATAGTCTTCAGAAGCAAAGCTACAATAGCAAGACCAACACAGTCTTATAAACAATTACTGTATTAGCAGTTGCAGTAATTTTCTAAGTTGTCAGTGAGAGATTTGACAATAGCTGAAAGGCTGACAAAGCAAATGTCTTTGATTCTACTAAAACACCAACACTTCTTCAGTTAGTTTCTGCTTAAATGTCAAACATTACACATTAAAAGTTGATGGAGACTACTGAGAATTCAAACGCTAATATCAAAGAAGAAGAATATTTATATATCTATATGGTGATTCCCTGTCTTGTCTTTGTAGTTTTCGATTCCTATATTCTTTATTCAATTTCTATTCAATGTCGATTTTAATAAACAAAAATGATTCTAAAAAAAGAATAAAATATGATGGCAGCGATGTCTGTTGTAGAACATAAACAGGCCCAAGAATCCCCATTATAAAATAATTTAACTGAATACAGTCCCTGAGTTACAAACAACTCATAGTTACAAACAGGGATGAGACAACAGGAAGTGAGAGAAATTACAGTTATGAAGCAGTCACGAAAATGATGTTATGGTTGGGGGTCACCAGAACATGAGAAACCTTATTAAGGGGTTGCAGCATTAGGAAAGTTGAGAAACACTGCCTTACAGAGACAGTGTGGGTTATAAACAAAGTATTATTATTATTATTATTATTATTATTATTATTAACTTTATCCAAAGATAAAAGATAAATTTGAAGTGCTTTGGCACATAATGAGAAGACAGGAAAGCTTGGAGAAGACAATTATGCTGGGGAAAATGGAAGGAAAAAGGAAGAGGGGCCGACCATGGGCAAGATGGATGGATGGCATCCTTGAAGTAACTGGCTTGACTCTGAAGGAGCTGGGAGTAGTGATGGCCGACAGGGAGCTCTGGTGTGGGCTGGTCCATGAGGTCATGAAGAGTCGGAAGCGACTGAACGAATAAACAACAAAAAGATAAAACATTTTTGGGTGTTATCCCTTCCCTATGCTATCCAAAGAGGGGTATGTGTGTGTGTGTGAGAGAGAGAGAGAGAATAAGTGGCTGGAGTTACACTTTTAAAATGTACCTGTTCTGACTTACATACAAATTCAACTTAAGAACAACCTTAAAGAACCTATCTTGTCCATAACTTTGGGACTGCTTGTATATGCTTTTTCCAACAAGGTCCCTTCTGTAAGAATACAACTGAGTGTTACTGAAGCTGTGTAAAAGACAGAAAGGCGGGTAGTTTGGCTCATCTGCCAAGTCTGCAAAACCGCAGGAAGGCGACGACGTCTCACCTCCTCTGTCGCGCCTTTATTCCTTTTGAATTCGTCCCTGGCCCAGTCCCTCAGGTATTGGCGGTCGGTTTCATTCGGGACCTGTTGAATTGCCTGCAGGATTTTTCTGTACAGCTGAAGGACCTGCTGCCTCCTCAGGAACTACAAGGTGTCAAGTGGGGAAGAGAAAGGGCTTGAGTCACAAAGAGTGCCACGCCAGGCCTGGGCCAAGTTGGGACTTCACTCCAGGTGAAGCGGCTGAGGGGGAAAAGGAAGGGTACTGAGGCTGTTAGGAATGGTGGGAGTTGAACTCCAAAACACCTGGAGGGCCCAAGTTGGCCCATGCATGAGCTATTTTGACCTACTAATTTGCATATCGTTTCTGATTGGCCAGCCTCTACATTCTAACATTCTTAATTGGCTGAGAAGGGAAAGGAAGGGGCTGAGGCTGTTAGGAATGGTGGGAGTTGAACTCCAAAACACCTGGAGGGCTCAAGTTGGCCCATGCATGAGCTATCTCGACCTACTAATTTGCATATGGTTTCTGATTCGCCAGTCTCTACATTCTAACATTCATAATTGGCTGAGGGGGGAAAGGAAGGGGCTGAGGCTGTCTGGAATGGTGGGAGATGAACTCCAAAACACCTGGAGGGCTCAAGTTGGCCCAGGCCTAGTGTACAGGCCCCTCGGAGGAAGGAAACGCCTCAAACTGAGGTGACAAAACTAGGCCCGTACGCAAAGTGGGATGACGACAGCAACCACGCAGCCATTGGGCACTCCTGCTGCCACTCAACTCGCCTCTGGGCCCGCCCCCTTCGACCCGCTTCCCGCGGGTCGTCCTTTCCCGCCCTGTTCCCTTCTCCGTCCGCTTCTCTGCCTCTCCTTTACCTGCTTGAGGGTCAGCGCCGACGGGGGCAGGCGGGAGGACGCCATTTCGGGCTTTCTCTGTGGCTAAGAGGCCTCCTCAGCTCGGCTCAGGAGGAAAATGGCGCCCCCAGCAGAATCCAGGCGACCTGGCTCAATGCTAATAGGCACCCTGGGAGTTGTAGTTCTGCAAGGTCTTGTGTGGTCGAAGGCTTTCATGGCCGGACGTTATTTTTCCGGGGGTGTATGGCCATGTTCCAGAAGCATTCTCTCCTGGTGTTTCGCCCACATCTATGGCAGGCAGCCTCAGAAGTTGTGAGGTTTCTTGGAAACTAGGAAAATGGGTTTTATATATCTGTGGAATGTCCAGGGTGGGAGAGAGAACTCTTGTCTACTAGAGGCAAGTGTGACTGTTTCAGTTGGCCACCTTGATTAGCATTGAATGGCCTTGCAGCTTCAAAGCCTGGCTGGTTGCTGTCTGCGGGGAGTCTCACTAGGCAAGTGAGTTTATATATCTGTGAAATGTCCAGGGTGGGAGAAAGAACTCTTGTCTGCTTGAGGCAGGTGTGAATGTTGTTATTGTCCAGCTAGATTAGTACAGAATGGCCTTGCAGCTTCAAACCCTGGCTGGTTGCTGCCTGGGGGGATCCTTTGTTAGGAAGTGTTAGCTGGCCCTGATTGGTTCTTGTTTGAGAAGAGTTCTTTCTCCCACCCAGGACATTCCACAGATATATAAACCTCACTTGCCTAGTTTCCGACAGACCTGAGAATGTCTGCCATAGATGTGGGCGAAACATCAGGTGAGAATGCTTCAGGAACATGGCCAGACATCCTGGAAAACTCACGGCAACTCCTCTGCCTTCTTTGGGCCTAAGAAATCATAGTTTACTGAGAGTAATGGCCTATTTGTACAACAGGGCATTTAAATACTAATATTCAGGCTCGTTCAAGTGTGGATGTGTATATTATATCTTTCAGACTTTTTTAAAAATAATAGCATAAGCTTTTCTGGATATAAACTTGGTTCTTCAGACGGCATTAATAGATATTATAGTGTGCCACGGAGCCCCCGTTTTTTTGTTTTTGTTTTGGTCGTGTCAGGAGTGACTTGAGAAACTGCAAGTCACTTCTGGTGTGAGAGAATTGGCCGTCTGCAAGGACATTGCCCAGGGGATGTCCGGATGTTTTGATGTTTTTACCATCATTGTGGGAGGCTTCCCTCATGTCCCCGCATGAGGAGCTGGAGCTGATAGAGGGAGCTCATCCGAACTCTCCCTGCATTCGAACCTGCCGGCGGCATAGGGGTTTAACCCACTGCTCCACCGGGGGCTCCAAAACACCTGGAGGTCTCAAGTTGGCCCAAAGTTGGACTCCAAAGTTTAAAGTTGAGCCCTCAGTAGTGCACTGGGTTAAACCTTGTGCCGGAAGGACGGAAGACCAACAGGTTGCAGATTTGAATCCAGGGAGAGTGTGGATGAGCTCCCTCTGTCTATTCTGGCTCCCCATGCAGGGACGTGAGAGAAGCCTCCCACAAGGATGGTAAAACATCAAAACATCCTGACATCCCTGGGCAACTTCCTTGTAGACAGCTAATTCTCTCACACCAGAAGCAACTTGTAGTTTCTCAAGTCGCTCCTGACACAAAAAAGTGTACCATGAAAGCCACTGTCTTTGCTCAAACCTCTGTTAATGGATTGGATTTTGTCAATGTAACTCCATTCAGCGTTTCCCTTTTGTGCCTCCCTCTGTAATTTCCTTGTTCCAGGATCATATGTCTTTATTAAAAGTATTTTTCTTGTTCCTTTTCCATCCATCAGCGTTCCCAAAGGAATGTACAATTAAATAAGCCTTTCAGAAAAGATTTTAAACTCCCAAGAGCTTATGTTTAATTCCGTTTTAAAGATGAATGGCCTTTAAACTAGTTTTAAAATGTAAAGGCCTTACAGAACTGGATGCCTGCTGGAAGCTCAATGGAGAAAGGACCCATATTATTTCATTTGGGAAGCTTAAATACCTTCCAAATCACGATCATGTTGGAGCCCATCTCATCTCATGTGCTGCTTACTAATCTAGTTTCCCAAAAGGATAAGATACATACAACGGGAATTTGAGGTCACAAAGTCAAACCCCTGTAGTGTTTGTTTTACTGCCTGTGACCCTATTTAGAAGTTTTTCCCTCACTTCCTGTTGCCATAATAATTAAATTTTGAAAACTTTGTTTTGTGGAAACAAGGATTGGTGATATAGCTTCTGTGGAGACACATTTTCCCCATGAAAATAACTCTTCCAGGAGTGAATATTCCTTCCGAGGGGTAGATTTCTCTCCCTGTTGTCTCACCCCTGTTCTTAACTACAGTGCGAGTCGTTTGTAAGTCAGATGTCTAACTCAAGAACTTCCTGTACTTCTGTTAATACCGATTAAGATAGAATTTGCCTTTTTTGTTGCAACATCACGCGACTGATTACATGGATCTTTTAATTGATTCTATTTTAATAGAGGTTGTTTTATCCAATGTATATACCTAGTTTATGTAATGCTATTATTGTTTTCATGTTGATGTATTTTAGGTATTATGTATTTTATGTATGGCATCTTTGTGTACTATTTTGTAAGCCACTCTGAGTCTCTATGGGAGATGGTGGTGGGGTACAAATAAAGTTTTATTATAATTACTAGCTGTCCCCTGCCACGCGTTGCTGTGGCCCAGTCTTGTGATCTGGAAAATAAAGTAATGTGAAAATGTTGGTTTCTAATATATGTAATTTCTTTATGCTTGTTGGGTATGCAGTATTTCTTGCTGTTTCTTCGTCAGTGTTGATGTGGAGATTGTCTGATTTGCCTATTCTGGAACATGTCATATATTATTGTCCTTCTTTAGGGATCCTTTTCATATCTATGATACTAGTGTGTGTGTGTGTGTGTGTGAATCATATATATGGCTGAATGGCTCTTTGTCAGGAGGGCTTTGATTACATTTTCTTGTCCTGGTGAAGGAAGTTGGACTGGATGGCCTTAAGTATTTTCTTTTGCTCATGGGGGTTCTGTGTGGGAAGTTTGCCCCAATTCTATTGTTGGTGAGGTTCAGAATGCTCTTTAATTGTAGGTGATCTATAAATCCCAGCAACTACAACTCCCAAATATCAAGATTCTATTTTCTCCAATCTCCACCACTGTTCACATTTAGACATATTGGGCATATGGAGTATTCATGTAGAGTTTGGTCCAGATCCATCATTGTTTGAGTCCACAGTGGTCTCTGGATGTAGTGAACTACAACTCCAAAACCAAAGGACACGGCCCACCTAACCAGCATTTTCTGTTGGCCGTGGGAGAACTGTGTACCAAGTTTCCTTCCTTCCCCCTTTTTCTTTACCTCCCTTTCTCTTCTTCCTTCTTTCTTTTTTTCCTTCCTTCCCATCTTTCCTTCCCTCCATTTCTCTACGGGAAGGGGGCGGGGCTTGGAGGGGGCGGGGTTTGGAGGGGAAGAAGAAGGAGGGGGAGGAGGGATAGATTTGGACAGGGTAGGAAGGGGCGGGGCTTGGAGGGGGCGGGGCTTGCAGGGGAAGAAGAAGGAGGGGGAGGAGGTGAGATTGGGGGAGAAGGAGGAGGTAAGATTGGGGCGTGGTGTGACATGTGTGTGCCGTGGGGGAGTGTGGTGACGTGTTGTGGCGTGTGTGTGTGTGTGCCATGGGGGAGTGTGGTGACGTGTTGTGGCGTGTGTGTGTGCCGCGGGGGTGTGTGGTGAGGTGTGGTGGGGTGTGTGTGTGTGCCGCGGTGGAGTGAGGTGACGTGTTCGTGCTGGGCGGGGCGAGGGAGGGAGGTGCAGAGGGTGCGTTGGCCATTTGGCCATGTGCGCGCGCGTGCCAGGGACTTTGCGCCATTGCGCATGCTCAGTTGTTGTCGTTTTGTGAGTGTGTTGTTGTGTTGTTTTTCATTTTGATTTGGTTTGTTTGTACCTAGTGGGTTGAGGTATGTGCATGGGAATTTTGGTTAATTTCCGTTGGGGTTTTTTTAAGTTTTGCTGCTCCGTTCGACGCCACTTTCAGATTTATATATATAGATTACTGAATCATGTTCCGTTTATAACCAGCACTACATGGTGAGTCCTTCTTTTTCTTCCTTTTTTGGAAGAAAAACTTATCCCAGTTTCCTCCATCCTATAACTGTTCATTTGATTTTTGTGGAAATCTGCAATTGTCTCTGTTGAGTTTAATGTCATTAATTTCCACCCAGTTTTCTTGTTCATCAAGGTTTCTTTTTTCATACTATGTTCTAATGTGTTTGCTCTCTTCTCAGTTTTCCATCATTTCCAAGTATTATGTGATTTTAATCGATGTTTTAACTCACAGTTAAGAATGGGGGTGAGACGACAGGACGTGAGAAAAGTCTGCTCCTAGGAAGGGAAATTCACTCCTGAAAGCGTTACCATGTGGGAAAGGTGTCTCTACTGAAGCTTTTATCATTAATCCTTGTTTCTACAAGAAACCAAATTTTTCAAAATCCAATTCTCATAGGGACAGATAGTGAACAGGGATACAGACAACAAAGCAAACGCCAAAGGGGTGTTCACCCTTCCCTATGCTATCCAAAACTAACGCACACACACACACACATTATTTTTTTTAGGAGAGAGATTTGGCCTGAGTCACACTTTAAAAAAGTACCTGTTCCAGGTAAATGTAAAGTTTTCCCCTGACATTAAGTCTAGTCGTGTCCAACTCTGGGGATTGGTGCTCATCTCCATTTCTAAGCCGAAGAGCCGGTGTTGTCCGTAGACATCTCCAAGGTCATGTGGCCAGCATGGCTGCGTGAAGTGCCATTACCTTCTTGCAGAAGCGGTACCTATTGATCTACTCACATTTGCATGCTTTCGAACAGCTAGGTTGGCAGAAGCTGGGCCTAACAGCGGGAGCTCACTCTGCTCCCTGGATTATAACTGCCAACCTTTCGGACAGCAAGTTCAGCAGCTCAGCGGTTTAACCCACTGCGCTACGAGGTGCCCTGTTCCAACTTACATACAAATTCAACTTAAGAACAAACCTACATCACCTATCTCATTTGTAACTTGGGGGATGCCTGTACTTTAAAACAAGTAACAAACTGACCCACGCAAAGTCAACATTCTTAGTTGAATCACTGCAGTTATTTTCTGAAAGGGCATCCTACTCCCATAGAAAAAATAAATTTCAAAAATTGCCTAGGTTTATAAGGGAAATCACTGTTTCAGACTCATTCTTCAATCAGTTCTGACAAATAACAGACACACCACTACAAACAACAAAACATCTTTATTAATCACAAATGATGCATAGTTTTTGCAATGAAAAAAGGGTTAAGGAAGACCTGTGCATGGTTTTAAGAATAACAAAACGCTTCTCAACGTTTGCCTTGGACAGAGGGCAAACTTCACAGTGTAAAAGTGATAATGCAGACTCTTTTGTGTCATAAAAATAGCCTTCTCTAGCATTATCAGTCAACCAGTAACTATTCCGCAACATGATCAATTTCAAGTATTCAAGGAGATTTGTTTTTGGCTATGTTGAATTCAACCCTCACTCCCCAACCCAAACACTGGGGGGTTCATTTATACATGTGACCCAAGACAGACAAGGATTATTATGACGGTAAAACACATATAGCTAAAACTTCTTCTCTCAGGAGGAAAACTAGGCTTTCTTCTATAGGGACAAAGTTTTAGGAGTTTTGTATGTCTTAATGACAGAGAAATGCCAAATTAACTCTGGAATAAATTATTCAACAAAGAGTTAAAGGGACAACAAGGTGACTTCCCCATCATTCCCAGTTAAAAACAAGGAACCTAAATGAACATCATTGGAAGTAATCTTGAATTGCATAGTGTCCGGCACTGAGAAGGGTGAATGCACATTTGAAGTGTGTGGTTTCTGTCCCATTTGTACAACAAACAACTCAAGTTCACTAGCAAACTGGCAACCAGATATTAAACTGCCCTGGCAAATTACAGGTTGTCTGCTGCCGTCACCAACTCGAACCACTGTCGGAGGGCATCGCTCAGAGTCTCTGGGAGGGCATTCACATCTCTGAGAATTATGTAAAAAGGAAAGGGAAATTCTTCCATGTATGACTTTATTTCGGGCAATTCCCCCTGGCTTTTGAACACAGGTACTTTAATGTCCAGGATGGAGTCCTGTGGATTAAAACAAGAGGCTGATAAGAGCATGTACAGGTATACAAAACTAGCATATCTATGCTGCACATTTTCTTGATTATCAAGATGAAACCAAGAAAAGGTACAACTGTGTTACAACAGATGAAAGTACAGTAGAGTCTTGCTTCGCTTATCCAACATTCAGTCTTATCCGATGCACTTATCCGACAACTGTGTTACAACAGATGAAAGTATAGTAGAGTTTTGCTTCGCTTATCCAACATTCAGTCTTATCCGATGCTCTTATCCGACGCCCCCCTTTTCCTCAGCATTTCCCCTTCAATTAAAGGAGGAAAGGGAAAAAGACTGGAAGCGTCCTCCCTCCTTCCCTCTGTGATTTCCACATTCCTCTTCCGCATCCGGGTACTTCCTGCTGGGTCACTCTAGCCCTGAGGCGTTGCCTTGCCTTAACCCTTTGAGTCCCTGTTGTTCGTATTCTAGGTGTCTAGCACAGCACTGGACGGATAACAATAGGAGACTCCGTATTATCCAACATAAACATAGAATCATAGAATGAAAGAGTTGGAAGAGACCTCATGGGCCATCCAGTCCAACCCCCTGCCAAGAAACAGGAATATTGCATTCAAATCACCCCTGACAGATGGCCATCCAGCCTCTGTTTAAAAACATTGGATAAACAGAAGTTTATCCAATGTTCTGCTGGCCCGTTTATGTTGGATAAGCAAGTCTCTACAAAAAGTCACAAAAAGTTGTGCGAGAGTGGTTGAAATCAAGTTGCTTCTCTCTGTCTCATCAGCCACCTCCCCTCTTCAAAACCTTTTGTTTCATACTCCCTTAGCACACAGTCAATGATTTTGTTTCCAAGATTTGTAAAACAAGTACTTGAAAGAATATTTATAGGGGACTAAAGTGAAATTGCCAAATCAAGTGAAATGATACAATCAACATCAGGCCTGCTGTTATTCAGATTTAGTTTCATTTACTAATTCTCCGCACACTATTTTGTAACCAAATGGATATATTTATAAATGAACATGTCTTCCTTTCTTTGGTTCCAAAACTGAGGGAGATGAACATTTCTTTACTGCTACAGTACCAAGAAGAAGAGGGGGGAGAAAAGGAGGAAGAGAAGAAAGAAAGAAAAGAAGTCATACTAGAAGAATGGAGAACTATTTGGTGGACAATCAGCATTTAACAGCCTAGCAAACTTTATCATAAGGCAAATTCAACACTTCTGCCAGCAAGATAACAAGAATCAAAAACTTTAAAGCCATCTTTCAGCTGAGTGGTTCCTGTATGATATCTAGACACTTCACTTTACTGCTCTAACTGGAAAAGAAATGCACTCTTCCTTGGAACTATTCAAGTATGTTCCCATTGTTCTTTCACTCACCCTTGAATTAGGGTTGTCCAACACGACAAAAATGATGAAGATGTTTGCATTTTGAACTGACTGAACAGCTGCTGTCACACGTTCCTTGCCTTCAAGGAAAAGGCCTCTTCCATCTGATACTATTAGGAGCAACTGAGCTGTTTCTATTAGGATAGATATATTTTTAATAGAATTCAAAGAGAACAGAGAAAAACATACATATTCCAAACATTTGTACTGTTTTTGTAACCCTGAAGGAGAACTGAAGTACTGTTTCCCAAAACAGAAATAAACATGAACATGTGTTGTTGGAGGCTTTCATGGCCGGAATCACCGGGCTGCTGTGTTTTCCTGGCTGTATGGCCATGTTCCAGAAGCATTCTCTTCTGACATTTTGCCCACATCTATGGCAGGCATCCTCAGAGGTTGTGAGGTCTGCTGGAAACTAGGAAAATGGGGTTTATATATCTGTGAAATGTCCAGGGTGGGAAAGAACTCTTCTCTGTTGGAGGTAGGTGTGAATGTATCAGTTGACCACCTTGATTAGCATTTAATTGCCTTCCCTGAATAAGGAAACAATGCCCTGCTCTGATTAATTCCCTAAAATTATCCTCAGAAGCACTTTACTACCTGTTGGGTTGGTCTCCCTACATTATCTTTTAAAACCCTCCTGCTTAGATACATCCTACCTCTGTTCATGCCCAGGGTTTATTTATTTTTTAATTTATTACATATGGCCCGGCCATAAGGTTTTAAATTCTCTGTGTTATTGTTTATAGTCTTCACAGCAGTGGCGCCATCAGTCTGGAATGCTCTGCCACCTGAAGTTCGTGCCCTGCGGGACTTACCAGCTTTCCGCAGGGCATGTAAGACATACCTGTTTCGACAGGCTTTTAATGTTTGATACTGTTGTTTTTAAATTGTTTTAAATTGCTTTTAAACTTTGTTAGATTTTAGCTATTCTTGTAAGCCGCTCCGAGCCCCAGGGAAGTGGCAGCATATAAGTTTAAATAATAAATATATAAATAAATAAATAAATAATATGTGAGTTATATTAATTGTACTGTTTTATTTGCTTGGCCTCATGTAAGCCGCCCCGAGTCCCCTTGGGGAGATGGTGGCGGTGTATAAATAAAGTTGTTGTTGTTGTTGTTATTATTATTATTATTATTATTATAGCAGTTTTGTAAAATAGAGGAGACTCACCTGGATTGATATTTTGAGATAACTGCTGTGCCGAAGCAAACATATTTGTTGAAGTTTCTAAGAACTGTAAAAAGGCAAAAGAGTAAAGTCATCTAGTATGAATGGGAAGAAAGGTGACACTGATACTTATGTCAAATCAAGTGAAATGATACAAAGTTGAGGAAAGTATCTTTTTTTTCCAAATTGTACACTATTTGTTTCCTTGCACGTTTCCATCTTTTAGAGTTAATGGAAGTGCAGCAATACCTTTCTAAACATGACATTGGAACTTTTTGGGAACTGACAAGAGCTATTTAAAGGAAAACTTAAGGGTACAATTCCTGAAAGAACTGGACATACCTGAGCTATCTTAGTTTTCTTTTGTTCAAATTTGCAGAGCTGCAGTATTCGGGCTCCCGACTGGTCACTGAATTGTTCATGGAATGGATGCAGAAGCTGAATGGTCTCTCCAAAACTGCAAGAAAATTAAATACATGCTTTAAAATGATGCACTGTGTAACTTTAAATTTCATCATAGGCACCTTTGTTTTGGCCTTAAAAGTGTGCTTACCTACATACAGCAATCTGCCCCACCTCTAGAAGCGTCAAAGCATTTCCAATCACTGCCAGAGATTCATAGGCAAGCTACAGAAAAGAAAGGGAAACAAGTTAGAACCCATTATATACCAAAGCTTGGTGGGTAAAATGTGGCATCAAACCAACCATTAACAAACTATGAGTGAATAAATATTTTCCCAAAAAACAGTACAATAAATTATAACAAATGCAGTTGACTGTTTCGGCTTCTATACTATTTTCTCTTCTCGATGACTATTTCTTGCAATTTCAGTGCAGTTGTGTGTTTCAAAATCCGATTCCCACTATGAGCCCTTGACTTGAAACTAGTATTTAGAATAGATAAGATATTGACACAAATCAATTAAACCAACCAAGACTGAGAAGAAAAGCAGTAGTACACGATTGAGAGTTTGGTTGAAGCCAGAAGGCTAAAGAGACATTCATGGAGTTCAACCTTTCAGTTCCCACTTCAGCCATTTCCAACATTTCAGATGCTTTTACCTGCTTAGAATGGTTGTCTATCATACTGGCTGAGTCATCAAGGGCCAAGCAGATCTGATACTGTCGTTTACTAGGTTTGGTCCTTCGTAGCCATATTTTATCCTTTCGAAATTGACTGGCGATATAGGGAATCACTTTGCGCATGTTCAGCCTTTTTCCTGTTCTATAGTCACCTCTGGGAATTGAGAAGAACATGCATAATATTAGCAGCCTTAACACTTTGGAAGAAAAACAAGGCGAAAACCCTTTGAAAGAAAAAAATCCTACCCCAAATGATATACGGACTGTAGTTTATATCCATAGATTTTGCATCCATCAAAATATTCTTTAAGTATCCAAAAAGCAAATCTTGATTTTGCCATTGTATACAAGGAACACTATTTTACTATATCACTGTATATAATGGTATTTCAGCATCCATGGATTTTGGTATCTGGGGTGGGGAGGCAGGGGAATCCTGAAGCCAAGAAATCTCCAGTTTTTTTTAACATTGGCTATTTCAGGGTTTTGTGCCTCAAATGAAAACAGACCGCTTGCAAATTTGATGACTTCACTTTTCCTCATGGCTCCCCATGGCCTTACTTCAAATGAAAACAAGCTAAATAGGGTGACCAGAAACAACACAACATCCCTTGTGATGCAGTGGCTTGCACTGGGGTCTACCTCTATGAGATGGGGTGAAAAAGGCCGCTGCCTCCCTGTGTAGTTGCCCATCCCTGTCAGAGATGCAACTTACTTCAGCTTGGCTGCCTGAGTTGGCTCTAGTATGAGCCGGAGCTGTTCACAAAGCTGTTGTGAAAGAGGTGCAGTGAGCAGGTGATACCGTTGCCACATCTCAGCTGCTGCGCTTTCCTAAGATGAGACAAACAACAACTATAATTAACAAAGGGAGTAAAGCTTGAAAAGAGTGAAAACTTATATTCTGGTGAACAAAGAAGACAAAAGTGGTGAAATTATTTGGTTAGGATTTTTTTTTAGAGATGCAGTCCTTGTGAGTGTTCAGAAAATATATAATTTTTGTCTAGTTCCTTTACGTGATTTTTTTCAGATCTCTAGCTACTGATATAATGGATGTGTGCAGTGAAGAGACCTATCATTGGTTAAAGGAAGGAAAAGAATTGGAGGAGAAGCCAGGGATCAAGTTTCATCTGGGAACTTGAGTGAGTCTTTAGAGAACACAAAATGGACCGGCAAGGACCACATACTGTTTTCGGGCTGCACTTTGCTGATCCTCACTATCAATAGTAGCTTGGGACAGACATAAATCAAGGAATAGGATGACTTTTTGCACTTGGCTCAGACATTTTGGAACCAAGCTTGCAGTTCTTTGAAAATAATCAATACTTGGTTTTTCATGAAGGATGTGATAAAATGTCATAATGCATATACTGTACTTTACCCACCTCAGCAATGTTCCCGGTTTGCCAGGCCTCCAGTTGCTTCTCTAATTCCTGTCTCAACTCTTCAGGATTCTTAACAATGTTCTTAAATACAACAAATTATAATTGGAAATTGAAACCAAACAATATAGATAAATACTTAACAACAACATACGCATCATTTCCACCTATCTTATCTTATCTTATCTTATCTTATCTTATCTTATCTATCTATCTATCTATCTATCTATCTATCTCTCTCAATACCACAGTTCACAATGGCAGTGTTCTTAACTGCAATACAATATCCAGACCTCATGTGGATACATAAAACTACACATGGAAATGAAGGACTTCTGGCCCATAAATATCATAGTCATGCTGGAAGACCTAGAAAATGCCTACTTTGCATATTTTGTTTAAAAGAAGTAGATGAAACCATGGATATCATGGATACGCATATGGAGTTTATACTGTATTCTGGAGAAGAATGGAGAGTCTGTTTTTTCCTAAATAAATAATATATATTTCTGCACATTGTATACTGCTGGGTGTTACAATGCACACAGTTCCTTCCCTAATTAGGTGTCCAGAAACTGAATCCCATACATTAGGAATGATGTATTGTCCCGTCTCCTCTCCCAAATGAATTGATAATCCATGTGGACAGAGGCCTGTGCACCTTCAATGGATTTGAAAGACTGCTGAATCTGACCCTCTACAGCAGGAGTCCTCAAACTAAGGCCTGAGGGCCAGATACGGCCCTCCAAGGTCATTTACCCGGCCCTAACTCAGGGTCAACCTAAGTCTGAAATGACTTGAAAGCACACAACAACAATCCAATCTCATCAGCCAAAAGCAGGCCCACACTTCCCATTGAAATACTAATAAGCTTATATTTGTTAAAATTGTTCTTCATTTTAATTATTGTATTGTTTTAAAGTGGTGTTTTTGCACTACAAATAAGATATATACAGTGTGTTTAGGAATTCATTCATGCTTTTTTTCAAATTATAATCCAGCCCTCCAACAATTTGAGGGACTGTGACCTGGCCCTCTGCTTAAAAAAATTGAGGACCCCTGCTCTACAGAACCAGTGCGAATCTTCAACCATGTGTCCTTAGCTGATACATTTTGAAGCTTTGATGTTGAATTATTTTATTACATTGTTTATATTAGATCCTATCTGGCAAACTTTCAGTGTGGAATACAAACGAAATCAAGTTTTAAACAAGTAACAAAGGATAATTTAATAATAAATATAATTAAAAACAGGTTGAAACCTTTCACATCATTAGAATGCAAAAGAATTTAATACATAATATCCTATCCCAGTCTCTACCATCTGCCTATGGAGATTTCCCAATGGGATCCAAGCATCTCAGCACTGACAGTAAGAAAGATTTGTCTCTATCAGAATCTTCTGGCTGGAATTCAGGATCAGACTTATCAATGGAGTCTCACATCCATAACAGAACCATATTCATGGTTGCTACCTATTCACAATTTTGGCACATGACCATAACTGGTTCCCTAATGTGTTTTACCAAGCAGCAGACAAATGGAGAGAAAAGAATATGACAAGGATCATGTTTCTGCTAT
This sequence comes from Anolis sagrei, assembly GCF_037176765.1. NCBI lineage: Eukaryota > Metazoa > Chordata > Lepidosauria > Squamata > Anolidae > Anolis > Anolis sagrei. The sequence continues at coordinate 104,757,797 of NC_090021.1, read as the reverse complement.
TCACACTTTCACTGGCTGACAGAATAGGGAAGGAAACATCATCTTTCAATACTTGCTGCCTAGTAAAGTAGATTTTTTTGGGGATGGGGTGGACAGTAGACATTACTTGGTGACATATATTAAACTACATAGAATGCTAGGTCCTGTTTCTTTCATAATGCAATTGGCTGCTTACCTGGATTGTGGTATCTCTCAAGAACTGATGAGCTGTATGTATTGTGGAATATTTGCTTCTCTCTGGTTTTATTTCTGGTGATGATGTCTCTTTTCCATGTCCCTCCTCCTCCTCCTCTGTATTGAGAGCCTGGCCTTCCAACTCCATTTCCTCTGGTCCTACAATTGAATAGCAAACATCCTTAATATACATCCTTGTATGGGAAGGTATTGTATGGCTACATTTTATCTCTACTCCATCAGAATCTCCTGGCTGGAAATAAGGATCAGACTTATCAATTGAGTCACGCATCCATAACAGATCATTGTATGGCTACATTTTACAGCTACTCTACCTTTACATAAACAACTACCTCAAAATAAGTTAGTAAATAAAAACAATCCTAAGGAATAGCATTCTTTAGATAGGAAACTGGACAATTTACCTGTTTTAGAAGAACCAGACATTTTAACTTCTGGATTCAACTTCTCTGCATCTGCAGCTTTAAGATCCTCAATATTCTGAGCTTCTGTTTCCATAGCTGCATCGTCGGAAACTGGTTCTTCATTAACTTCATTAACAGGCATGATCGATTTTTGTTGTTCTTCACTAGCTACATCTGGGAGGGGCACAAAGAAAACAAACCAAATACAAAAAATACATTAACAGGAATCCCATACAGAACACTCAACGACCAGCACACACACACACCTGAAGTCTTGTTTTGTAACTGCGCTTTCAGTGCATGCTCCTGAAATATTACAACAACTAGCACTTTGGAGGAACTAGCAGGAACTAGCACTATTTTGTACTATTCTGTGTAAAGCTGAGTAAAGTTCTAGCTTTACTCTTCTCATACTGTGTAGACTGATGATGGAGCAACAATGAATTTTGCTGAATTCTTAGTTCAGCATCTTCACAAAGTGAAAGAATATGTGTGCTGTGATGAATTAAAAAGGTATAGAAATTACCAACTCAGGGTGCATCTACACTGTCAAATTAATGCAGTTTGACACCACTTTAACTACCATGGCTCAATAATATGAAACCATGGGAATTTCTTGGTGAGGTACCAGTACTGTTTAGCAGAGAAGGCTTAATACATTGTAAGACAACAATCTTCAAGATTCCTTAAAATTGATCCATGGACATTAAAGTGATATCAAACTGTATTAATTCTACAGTGCATATACACTCTCATTGGGTTCCTACAGACAGCCAAACTATTCTAGATAAATTATCCTATCCTATCACTCAGAGTGATCAGATGTTGCTGAATTGCAAGTCCCATCAGCCTAGCCAGCACCCACAATAGCCATTTTGTTATTTCAGTCTATGAGTATTGGCGCAAGATAGAATGCTCATATAAGGAACGGTAATGGTTTTGACAATAAATAAATATAAGAAAGGTGAAATATCAACATTTTAACATGATCACAAATTTCTGTTTTTTTCCCTGGGAATAAATTGATCTATAGATTATGCAGAATGCTGCCAGGAAGGCTGATATTTTAAAATTCAGGTGATTTCAAACAAATCTATACTGAACATAAGAACCTTTAGGCATCTAGGATCTACAGCATTCAGCATGGGTTGCAATGCTAGGGTTACATAGGAAAGGAAAAGTTGGGTCACTGACATTTTAGGAGCAAGGAAGTTATCTTTAGAACAACTTGAATGCTCCCTCAAGCGAGATCACCACTGCACCAGAAGCCTCTGGACAATAAAACCATTCGTGTGCACTACAGCTTGAGATCATTGTCTGCAGTTCAGATTGCAGATTATAACAAAAAAGGGAAACATTTTATAAAACCCTGACAACGCTTCGCTGTGGCTCAGTCTGATATGAAATGAATGAGACAGTAAATAAAAGTATAGTTGTGAACATATTCACAGAGAAAACACAACATTCAATTCAATGCCCTGCCTTGTGTTGCTGTGTCTATGTGGAATGAAAGAAAAGGAAAGAAAGAGATTTTTTTAATATAAATCACTTTTTATTGTAAAGCTAGTGGATTGACCACATTTTTGGTTTGTCCATTTTCTACATAAACACGAAGATCTGACGGTTTACTGACTCTGGAGCAAGCAATGTATAAGTGACCCTGAGAAAAGCAACTGTTTTCTAAATTGAAACCACACACTTGCAAAGATTTCCCCTGCGCTTTATTTATTTATTATTTATTTATTAATGCACTTGTATACCGCTAATATCTCAGCCTAAATCGGCGACTCATTGCGGTTTACAACATTTAAAAAACAATATTCAGTTAAAAGCATAAAACACATATACAGTACAAATTATTGGGCCACCAATAACAATCCTATGCATCTCATAACTGGAATCGTAATCCAAAATTCATCGTCCGTGTATAACCAATCCTTAATCATCACAATTCGTTACAACGGATTAACCGAATGCTTGTTTAAACATCCATGTCTTCAATCTTTTCCGAAACACCATCAGCGAAGGGGCTGATCGTACCTCTATGGAGAGGGTGTTCCAAAGCCGGGGGGCCACCACAGAAAAGGCCCTATCTCTCGTCCCCGCCAGCCGAGCTTGAGAAGCAGGCGGGATCGAGAGCAGGGTCTCCCCGGAAGATCTCAAACTCCTGGTGGGTTCATAGGCAGAGATGCAGTCAGATAGGTAGCTTGGGCCGGAACCGTTTAGGGCTTTAAAGGCCAACGCCAGCACTTTGAATTCAGCCCGGTAGCAGATCGGTAGCCAGTGGAGTTGGCGCAACAGGGGGGTTGTGTGCTCCCTGCGCTCCGCTCCTGTTAAAATCATGGCTGCCGAGCGTTGGACTAGTTGGAGCTTCCGAGCTGTCTTCAAAGGCAACCCCACGTAGAGAGCGTTGCAGTAGTCTAAACGGGATGTAACCAGAGCGTGGACTACCGTGGCCAAGTCAGACTTCCCAAGGTATGGGCGCAGCTGGCGCACAAGCTTTAGCTGTGCAAATGCTCCCCTGGTCACCGCCGAAACCTGAGGTTCCAGGCTCAGCGATGAGTCCAGGATCACTCCCAAGCTGCGAACCTGCGTCTTCAGGGGGAGTGTGGCCCCATCCAACACAGGCGGTAACCCTATGCCCTGTTCGGCCTTGCGACTGACCAGGAGTACCTCTGTCTTGTCTGGATTCAATTTCAATTTGTTCGCCCTCATCCAGACCGTCACAGCGGCCAGGCACCGGTTCAGGACCTGGACAGCCTCCTTAGTAGCAGGTGGAAAGGAGTGACAGAGTTGGACATCATCCGCGTACAGATGACACCGTACCCCGAAACTCCGGATGATCTCCCCCAGCAGCTTCATGTAGATGTTAAACAACATGGGAGACAATATTGAGCCCTGAGGAACCCCACAAGACAATGGTTGTGGGGTTGAACAGGTGTCCCCCAACAACACCTTCTGAGATCGACCCTCCAGGAATGACCGGAGCCGCTGCAAAACAGTACCTCCAAGACCCATCCCTGCGAGGCGTCCCAGAAGGATACCGTGGTCGACGGTATTGAAGGCCGCTGATATTATTATTATTATTATTATTATTATTATTATTATTATTGATAGTCATAGTGTATTGAAAATTTGTTGTTGTTAGTTGTTAGTCGGTTGTTAGTCGGTCGGTATGAGTGGTATACCAATAGCAGCCAATCACAGCTCAACTTTCATTTCTTGTACTGTTAAGATTAAATGACAGTTGCTCTGTGATGGTTTGGTTTTCCTTATTCTGCTGAGGTAAAAGGAAAGCTGTGCTATGATTGGTTGTTATTTCTTCTGCTGAGGTAAAATGAAAGCTGCTCTGTGATAGGTTGTTATTTCTTTTACTGCTGAGGTAAAAGGAAAGCTGTGCAGCGATTGGTTGCTTTGGACATCACAGATTCCACTTTGTCTATTCCAGGACTGCTTGTTTTACTCTAAACACATGTGTGTATTTGAATGCAATATTGTGTCAAAATTTCATTTTACTCTAGAAACACATGTGTATTGAAATGTCAAGTCAATCTACCAACTATTTTTCAATTTTTTGCAAGCACAAACATACGAAGGCTGAGATTTATATATAAAGATGGTTATTTTTTTAAAAAAAAACTCTAAATTTGTTTTACAGCTAAGTATTGTAGTTGATTTAAAACAGACACTAAGTTACTGATGAAGAGAAATCTGGCATCTCATCAGACCCAGAACATTTAAGAGTGTAATTCTGTGCATTTAATAGTAAGCTCAACTGAGTTCAATGGGACTGGCACTTGATTAAGTATGTACAGGACAAGTTTATAAATTACCTCTGAAATGAGAACAAACATAAATCCCCTTGAATAAAATTCACACAGATACAACAGATTTCTTGTCCGAATAACTGTCCTCCAACCCTGTAAGGATATTTTCATTGTTTATACTGCAATAAATAAAACATTCTCATTGTCATTAAGAATCAGTTGGCCTTCTGACACCATGAAATGAATGCTGCCATACCGTAGGTCTGTGCATCATAGGATTCACTGCCTTGCTTAATGTGCTCAAAAGCATCGGCTTGTCCCATATTTTGTTCTGGCTGTTCTGAAGTCGGTTCTGTTTTACTGCTAGACTCCACAGTTCTCAATCGTTTGTGAACATGTTGACTGTGATCTCCTGTTGAACGCTCATTGTCAGCTTTACCAGGTTTTCTCTTAAAACTCTGAAAAAATAGGACATGTAGCCATGTATAACTTATAAGACTGAGCAAACCCAAAGTCATGTTCCAAAGCTGTTAACCTCTCAGTGTTGCTTAGAAAAGTGGCAATGAGTACAAAAGGTTCTACTAACAACGGAAAGCCACTTAAAGATTGAAAAAAACATTGTATTTACCACAACCAGAGGTGCACAAAGGGTACTCCAATTCCACCTCTTAAATATCAACTTCATCAATACAATTTTTTTATAAAACAGCCTTAAAGTAAGGAGTTAATTCAATCTCTTCTGGCCAGAACTGTATACTCTACCAAAGTCTCTCCCAGTTTTCAAATACTGCATTTTTCTGACATCTGAGGCCTGTATATATATCTATCTCCCAACTCATATGCTTAGAATACATCTGCAAGGCAATGTTCCCCAACCTCTCTACATTCAGTAAAGTGGTGCCACGACCTATTTGACTAGCATGTAAATGATTAGTAGGGAGTGGTTCTGATCTGTTTCTGCATCATTTTGGAATTTTAAAAAAATCACATGAAATCTGCATTTAAATATAAAACAGGTATCCCTTATCTGGAGTTGTTGATGTGGGCAGCTGAGATTGTGACACTTTTGCCTTCTACAAACTTTGTGTGATGCACAAAATTATTAAAAATACTATATGTAAAATTATATTCAGGCTATGTTTATTAGTGTATATGAAACATAAATTTTGTATTAAAAACCCAAAATATGGAACACTTCTGGTCTGAATAATTTCAAATACAGTATATATTTAAGATTATTATTATTATTACATTTATTTTACTCTATTATTATTATTATTATTATTATTACATTTACATTATTTTACTATATTATTATTACATGTATTATTTTACTCCATTACTATTATTAAAATTATTATTTTACTCTCTTTAATATTATTATTACATTTGTATTATTGGTTTTTATTTCATCTATTATTTTTCTCTCTTTATTATTGGAAGAATACGTAAGCACATTTACATTGAAGAAGGATAGAATAATGGTTTAATCAGAGCTGGACAATTTTATCTTAAATTACAGTTTTATGTAAATATTCAAAAACATTTAACCTACTGATGCCTCAATTAATGTAATTTTATTGGTATCTATTTTCATTTTAAATTTACTAGTAGTTGCTGCATTTCCCACCCTCGGCTTATACTTGAGTCAATACATTTTCCCAGTTTTTTGTGGTCAAATTAGGTGCCTTGGCTTATATTCAGGTCGGCTTGAATATATATGGTAGATATTCAACCTGTACACATTTTAAAAGGCACTCGTGTGATATGCATTCTGACTGCAACAGGATACTCGTTGATCTGGGAACATAGTATCTCTGAAATGGACTATGTGACACATATTTAGAAAGCATGAAAGGTGATCCACAACTAAACTTCAAAGCGTATGTTAGTTCAAGAAATGCAGGCCTAATCAGGGTTCTTTTCACATTTATCCCACCAAGTTTTATAAAGAGGAGTTACAAACCTGTGTATTATTTCTTTTTTGTTTCTGAGAAGCTAGCCGTGCCATTAATTCAGATTCATGCCCTTTTGACTGATTTGCATCAGCAGCCCCGGTTCCATGCTCCTGCAAAGGAAAAGGAAAGTCCCAAAAATAGTGACAAAAATCCTATATTTAAGGAAGGTCACTAAGTTCTTCTGAAGTGATGTTAGATTGTATTTCTGAGAATAGACATTTGGGTCTTTTCTAATGCTGTGCAGAAAATGCTGTGCTTTTTGGTCTACATAGCAACTGAGACTCCTTGTAGACAGATTTTGAAGTTTCAATTATTGTAATTTGCAGCTAGCTTTCTAGCCTAATGTAAATTATTTCAATTTTTCTCATCTTTTGACTATAATCTCCAGCAAAGGGAGATTAAACCAAAGAATGATCATTCCAAAAGCAACATTTTTACTGATTATTACTTAGATTTTTCTTATGCCAATAAATCCTTACTACAGAGAAACACACTACATTGTGTTTACATGAGAACAGCCCCAAAGACAACCTTGAAGAAATGTTCAAAAATACTTTCATTCAACACAAGTTTTCCTGTCTCACCTCTTTTGCCTGGTCCTTCTCAGCTGCCATTCCTGCCAGTTCTACCGCAGTGTTGCTCTGCAGGTTCTCCTCTCCTGTCTGTCCTTGCGTTTCATGCTCCATTCTCTCAACGGCCTCAGGTAAAGGCTCCTCTTCATCTGGATTGTTGACATCCTCATTTTCCTGAAATCAGATTCAATTATGAGTGTCATGGAAGAGTATCCAGAAACAGTTTTGCAATGCAGAATATCTCCTTGTGCTTTAAAACAAATGCTATTATTAATTGCAATGTTAGCCTTATGCCATATATATTTCCTCATATGCTGCCAAGGAAAAATATTGACCAAGTAAAAAAGTAAAACCTGAGGATTGAGGCCTTTGTCGGTAACTGGGATGCCCTTCTCATTGTCTGCTTCGTGAGACTCTTTCTGGTCTTCTGTAGAGGATTCCTCCTCTTCTTCATTGCCTGCATTTTCTTGTGTGTTTACTTCTTCTTTGATTTCTTCTTCCATTTTATCGTCTCCTTCACCTTTATCTTCAGAAGACTCCTTTTCAAGTTGCTCAGGGTCCTGACCTTCTTCACCCACATCTTCAAGATCCTTTTCCTTCATCTCTTTTTCATCTATGTCTGTAGGTTTCTCTTCAATCTCAAAAGGATTTTCCCCTAAAGAAAAAGACAAACTTTTTAGATTAAGTTTTTCGTGTTTGTGTGTGCAAGCACATGCATATTTAGAACAATTGCTCAGTTGCTAGAAATGAGGCAATACTTCAGATTCATAGTAAAAGCAAATTCAGTTGTGCATTTCAAAGCAATACTCCTATTGGCACAGTAAACACTGTTAATATAATACAGAAATTAAATGCTCACATTATGTTCTTTCAAAGTTCAAATTTGTGCCTGCTAATAACCAGAGAATTCACCAATTGTCTAAATATGTTACATTTGTCATAAAAAGTAGAGGTTTCCCCGTGACATTAAGTCTAGTCGTATCTGACTTGGGGGTTGGTGGTGCTCATCTCCATTTCTAAGCTGAAGAGCTGGCATTGCCTGTAGACACCTCCAAGGTCATGTGGCCGGCATGATGGCATAGAGTGCCGGTACATTCCTGCAGAAGCAGTACCTATTGCTCTACTCACATTTGCATGTTTTTGAGCTGCTAAGTTGGCAGAAACTGGGCCTAACAGCAGGAGCTCACCCTGCTCCCTGGATTCAAACTGCTGACCAGCAAGTTCAGCAGCTCAGTGGTTTAACCTGCTGTGCCACCAGGGGGCTACCATTTGTCATACTCAGATACAAATCTAAGTTGTATCAAGCAGCAAAGTCACAAGAAGTCTAAAACAAGAATATATTCAGTGACTTCCCATCTATTTCATACTGAACTTTGGAGCAGCTACACTGTCATGTCCAGGATATGAACAACTCAAGTACAGAGGGACAGGTTTAACTCCATAACTGCTCTGGTTGAGATGTCACCAGATTTAAAAAGTGCTTTTCACATAATGTCATAGGAAAGATTGTGAGTACTTGTTAATGTTATCAGTATTAATAATAATCTACTCATAATCTTGCTTAAGCTTATTATTATTATTATTATTATTATTATTATTATTATTGTCGTTATCATTCTGACCCACCAGGAAGTAGGACAAGAATTCAAAGGAACTTCCCAACAGTTATCATAGGAAACCTTTATTATGACTGTGCTATAATACCCAAGCTGTGAAAATATGAGAACTAATTTGAAGTCTAAATCATTTTTAAAAAGGCAGTAATCTTGATTCAAGCACTTCCAGCATACAAACATTCTGGACATAACAATGAATTCACAGGTGCCCAATAGTTATCACCATGAACACCAACTAGGGCTACTCTCTAATGGGAGTTGTCCTCATTTTCTCCAAATTATAGAGTCCATCATTCCATAAATTTGAATGGAGCCAGATTAAGTCTGTTCATTTGCATTCAGTCTCCAGCTACAGATAGACAGTGGACAACCACGAAAAAATAAATAATAACTGGAACATCTTTGTTATCTACCAGAAACATCACATTTTGTCAGCTGTACCTTCTCCAGAGAGACAACATGGAGTAATAGTTTGAGTGTTGGACTAAACTCTGGAGATTAGGGTTCGATTCTTCGCTTGGTTGTAGAAACCCACTGAAAGACCTTGGGACCTCAATAAATTGGAAAGAACTTGGACAATGATGATGATAGTAACAACAACACACCTTCTTCATCCTTGTCCTCATCATCCTTTTCTCCATTTTCTAGATTCAGGTCAGGAGGAAGTTCTAGGGCTTCCGCTTCAGGCTGTTTCTCCTGTTTCCCATGATAGGGATCCATCTCATTCTCATCATATTCACGCTGGTAATTAAAAGAAAGACGTATCACAAGAGGAACCAAGTGGAAGGAAGTGCACAAAAACCTTTATCATGACTCTGGATGTTATGTTCTGATCAGCCCAAACAGAAAAGATCTGACTGCATTAAGGAAGTGTATTTCAGCTTGAAAAACTGAAAGTTGTTCTCAATGTACACAGTTAAAGCATGGATAGAGAAATCACAAACATGCCTTTGCTACAAACAACAAATCCTCTCATTTATTTTCAAGCCTCATCAAAGCTATATTTTGAGTGTTCATCTGAATGTGTTTATTCTTTATAGCATGTATCACATTTTACAAAGTATGAAATGAAACATGAATAACGGAAGTATTCTCGGTTATTAATGAAGCTGGGAACCACATAACATTAATTATGTCAGGCCAAATGCAAAAGAATTGGTATCTACTTAGAGAAATGTAAACACACAGATGGATGTATATTTCTGGACCTAAATTGCTTCTCAGTCACACAGGCATCTTTTTCAGGATAACAAGATTTCAAAACACAATTTTGGGCTTCTTCAATCACTGCCTTTTGCTTGTTCCCATTACTTGTCCTGCTCACTACATAAATTATGGTAAGAGTTTTAGAAAATTCCAAAGTCCTCAATGGTTAGTTCCAAAGTAGGCATTGTATGGGAAACAAATCTGGATATTTCTGATGAAAGTGAACTGACCTGGGAAATAAAACAAGTTACTTTAGAGACCATGAGTGGGGAAACTTTGGTCTGCAGACTTGGATCTAGTCCCTGCAGCCTGTGCTTCTCCACTTAGAGAAGGGAATGAAATCTCTGTTCTTGGAAGTGCTGGCCAGCTTTCCTCATCCTTCAAGTGAACAAAGTCCCCTTCAGGCCCCTATCTCACCCATGTGGGAAAGGGGCTGCAATACAAAAGCCTAGTTCCATGTTGAAGCACCAGGTGGACCACGTCATCTTGTGTTTTAGTTGACAATTCAATGACATCAGGATAAGAAGTCGCACACCCTCCCCTTGGGTTCAGCCCCTCTTCCACTACATCCCCAGCATGCACCCCGTGGTTGCTTTATGATCCTTGGGGGCAGAGAGTTCTCCAGGGGAACTATTCGTAATGTGGTCCCTTGGACTCCCAACAGTTGCCCACCTTTTGTATACAGGAACTCTGAATAACATGAAGCCACTCTCCTCTACCCAACTATGAAATATGGCACAAGTTTAATTAGCAATACCAGAGGTCCAGGCTATGTGACCACAACTAATCTTAAGCTAACCAGCATAGGATCTGTTGAAATAAACTAAAATGACATATGGGTCATGTTAGCATAGGATTGCTGTGAAATCTCTTTTATTACCTCATCTATTTGTTCATGGACCTTCTCTCTAGTTTCACAATCATCCATTTGCTTCTCTTTTTCTTCATCTTTTGGTGGTTTTTTATCTTTTTTGTTGTCAACATCCACATTATCATCTTTGGCCACAAGTTCTGAATCACCCTAAATGGTAAAAAAATATGTATCTATGGAACCATTTTACTGTAAAATTAGGCCATTTTACATGTGGAAAATTAGGTAATTACTAAGATAAGCAAATTCATTCATTATGCTTCTGACACTAATTGTTATCTATAGCACTCCAGCACAGAACAAAAAAAAAAAGGCAGCATGAGCAGGCACTGATAACAAGAGAAATGTGAGCCCTAATTATTTATTTAGAGTATTTATACATCCAGTCTTCAGCCACAAAGACTCTCAGAGCATCTCAGAAATTGTTTATTTATTTGCTTTATTTCTATACCGCATTTTTCAGCCTAAGACGGCGACTCAATGCGGTTTGATTTGACAGTTATCAAACCTCTGGCTTACAAACTAAATGAGACACTGGGACACACAAGGAAAAGGGAATTGTGGTGTAGGATGAGATTAAGTCTAGCTAATACTGAGGTTTTAATATGTCTCTGAGGCCAAGGCAATGGAAGTTGGCAATAGCCTTTTGCATGCTTCTGGGCCCCAAAACACCAGGAAATAATAATAATAATAATAATAATAATAATAATAATAATAATAATGCTGGATATAGATGTTTGCTCAAGCATGACACACCACGAAGATCTGAAGAGGTTTTCCAAGTCTGTTTAGCTGAATGCTTGTATAAATACTGAGTACTCTGAAAAGAGAGACCAGGGGAAGGGACTGCATATATGCCTGGACAAATGATGGAAATATACTTTCTGTGCAAGCTCCCGAACAGCAAAGCTACAACATACAATGGCGATATAAAAAAAAATTGTACTGAAATCTATATGGCTAAAATAGTGTCAATTTTATAGCTTGATTGTCTGTGATTGCTTCATACTACACAGCCACACGGATTCACAGCTTTCAGACTACTGTTTGTGTTGTTGTCACTCAAACCGGATGTCCCTGGCTTTTGCAAGAGCAGTAGCTCTTGTTGCAATGGTGTAGTAACAGTAAGGCCGCGGACCATATTTTAGTTCTTGCGGACCACTGGTGGTCCATGGACCACAAGTTGGGAACCACTGGTTTACTGAAACAATGCTATCTTTCCATTTATATTAGGAAGAACATAAACACAATTGTCTAACTCCACTGACAAGTATAGTAACACTTCCTTCCAGAACATACATCTGGTATCATTGTTACCTCATCCATTCCAGGTCCAGTTTCTGTTATGCTGTCCTTATCACTTCCATCTTCATCGTCGTCGTCATCATCTCCCCAAAGCCTTTCATCCAATTTGTCAGCTTCAGCATCCCCAAGATTTCCCATTTGCTTATCTAAGTCTTCATCGTCATCAGAGTTTTCATCATCTTCTGTGTAAGAGAACAGTGTCTAACGTAAGTTTTCGAAAGCACTGATTCACCTATAGAACTCCCCCAAATCACTGATATGATAAAAACAAGGACTGGAGATCAAAAGGAGTATATATCTATATATCTTTCTATATCAGTGGTTCTCAACCTGTGGGTCCCCAGATGTTTTGGCCTTCAACTCCCAGAAATCCTAACAGCTGGTCAAAACAACCGGGGACCCACAGGTTGAAAACCACTGCTCTATGTATATCATTTGCTAAATGGGGAATACCAACAAATTATTTATATCTATAGATATAGTGGTGGCAAATGATATACCCTATATTTGCTGTACGGACATACTGAAGTATAAGATTGAATAAATACATAGAAATTTGTTGCCAAATTTAATATTCTGCAACTGAATAATGATTTTAACAAGGAGACACTCACAACAATGTTTTTATGGCTTTGTATGGTTGTTTAATATATATGTTTATATTTTATGCTAAATGTTTTAACAGTATTTTATGATTGTTTTATTTGTTGAGGCATCAAATGTTGCCAACTGGGAACCCCCCTGAATCGCCTTCGGGCTGAGAAGGGTGGTATACAAATATGGTAAATAAATAAATAAATAAATATTATTTTCAGAAAGACAGAATTCTAGAGGGAAAAAATTGCTGGCAGATTTCTCTTTCTTTTTTTGTATAATGTTTTTTATTGAGCACTTCCAATTTTTACATCACAAGATGAAGAGAAAGAAAGCAGGAAAAAGAAAAAAGTTAACAAAGTAACAAGAAAGGGGGGTGGAGTTATTGTTAGTGAATTCAATTGTTACAAATTATCAAGTATGTTGCAAAAAGGGAGGAGAAGGGACAATTATTAGTGGACAAAGTTATTATTAATACATCTATTTTTTCATATCAATTACAATTTCAAGTATTACCTAAAATAGAAAATATTTTTCAAGCAGCAGTAGCTGCCAACCCTGGAAACCTTTCTCCTATAAACATTACAAGACAGCAAGATCATCTAATTTGGAACTTAATTTTACCACAGATTGCTTCATGCGAATTTTGTGAACATATCAATGCATATATGCATAAGTTTATTCTTTAATATTGTGATGAGATTAGTATCACAACAAGAAAGATTTCACTTCGAAGGGTGAAATAGTCTGCCCTGAGTCCCCTCGGGGAGATAGAATGGAATATAAAATTATTATTAATTAGTATTATTATTCAGAACTTAATGCTTGTCACTCATCCAAGCAGAGTAGTTTGTATGTGCATATTGGTTTTTATAAGGAAAAAAAAACATGAAACCTACACACCTGGACTTTCTTTCTCCCCATCGTATGTTTTTCCTTCAAAGTCCTCCGACATCTCAACTGCATTGTCTTCTCCTTCAAGATCCGGTTTAGATTCTGGGTCTTCCTCTGGCTTTTCTTGGTCTTTTTGATATGTATCTTCCACCTAGAAGATTTAGTAAACAATTACTGTACAGAAACTTTACTTTAAAAAGCCAACCCAAGAAACCTAGGCCAACCTAAACATTGACCTAAAATCCTACCTGAAAGAAATAACAACCCTCTCTGCTCTTTCTGTGTTCCTTTGTGAGGAAGCACCAAAGAGCTGCAGTTGTCCTTTTCCTGCCCAGAAATTCAAACAGACCAGAACCAGTATGCAGGAGAGAGAGTGGGGCTTTTTTTTTAAAGTATGTGTGTGTGTATGTATGAATTAATAGTGTACCTGAACTTTTATCAAAACAGGAACCATTACCCTTTCTGAGTAGGATGGTGAATGGCCTTTTTTGAATGCTTAGGCAGGGAAATGGTGGTGGTCAGGGATGGCTTGCCCACTGCATCAGCTATATAGCGATGCTTTCCCCTCTCTGTGGAATGACCCTCAGGTTATCCACGGGTCATATCAAAATCCCTAATTCAGGCCCCAAAACCCACCCTCAACTTATATATGGTATTTTGTTTCCTCTTGTCAGCCTTAAATAAAATATGTTAATACTATATTAGGATATATCCTCTATTACAATAATTATTTTTCTAATCAAAAAGGCATAACTGGCCCACCTTGTCCTTGTTTAATTCTTTTAGCATTTTATACTTTGTTTTTATTATGTTATATTGTCATTGTTTTATTGCATTACTATGTTATTGTTAAGCATTTTTATTGGATGTTATTGGCTGTTTTTTATGCATTTTATTTTGCTTTATTGTAATTGTTTGGGCTTGGCCTCATGTTAGCCACCCCGAGATGGTGGCGGGGTATAAATTATTATTATTATTATTATTATTATTATTACTACTGGATTTCATATTTGGTATCCAGTATGATTTGTTTTCTTTTTGTTTAGTAACAAACTGATGGTCGACAAGAGGAAAGTTACCCTGAAAACTATTGAACCATTGTAAGAAAATAAACCAATAACTTCCATTAACCTTCATGCATGCTGTTTTCATGATATTTAAGACTCCTTCCAGGATGCTGCTACAACATATTAATTAAGAGTATGTATGTGAAGCAAAGGCTGAATTCTGAGAATACAACCATACATTCCATTTCCACATACCTGATCTTCGTGTTCTATCTTGTCACTCACGTCCTTTTTCCCTTCCCCTTCTCCAAGGCCCCCTCCTTCATAATCATGGAATTCTGTTCCTCCTTCTCCCGCAGCATCCTCTGTCAGCTCTTTTGGTAAGCAAAACCCCTAAAAAGCACATTAATGTGAAGAGAGGTTAGCACTCAAAACTAGGCTTCATGATACTTCTTGAATGCTTCTCCCAAGTGGAGCAGAGAAAGTGCTAATTTATTTACTTGTATACTTTCGAACATCGAACAGAATGATGGGCTTCTATGAGATTATTTCTATATATTGATTGACAAATGAGGTCATGTAACTGGAGGGCCATTTTGTTAAATTCCCCCCAAAATTGCATATCTTGCAAAAGGCATGTATGGATCAAAGTTGCTCTTATGGGCAGCACAGTTTATTTAGGCTCACCGATTCTCCATTTATTTTGCAGAGAAGCAGCCCTATACACATTGCACTACAGGTGTGGTTTCAAGTAGTTTGAAACTTTTAAAAATGATTATCTGGATATCAAAGCTGGCAAAATGGAACATGTACAATTCAACTGAACAGGAAAAAAACCCTCAAAAGTATAATGATAACATTCTGAAGATCAAGTTAGAAGACTATATACCAATAGCAAAAATGACACCTGTACTAGGCCCTAATTTTAAGATCAAATATATATATATATATAAAAATACAAATCTTTAGGAGCAAAGATTAAAGTTCCCACCTAATCAATATAGATTACAACAACAATAATCTTACATAGATGTCGACTCTGATTTCATTTTTTTCATACTTCAAAATGAGAAATATTTTTAGCACATATAACGAGAAGATAAGCTAATATTTCTTACCTTCTGGGCCAGTTCAGTAAATATACTCGTTAGAACAGAAAGCAACTTCCCAGTACTCCTGTGTGTGGCCAAGGAAATGGTGAGGTAGAAAAGGATGGTGCTGGAATACTTGTAAAGTATTGGCATTAGACGCACCATTAAGTGGCAGGACTGATTGAAGAGCTGTAGGCAGAAGAAATCAGGTATTTTTTTGTGTGAAGGCACATCAAGTTGTAAACTCCCACCATATCTCTATTTGAGGTACAGCTTTTTAACAAATCATCAGAGAAATAATTCCAAATTATCCCTCTTTTTCACTTTGCTTCCATCAACCCAGTTGAAGAAACCCAAATCAGAATCCAACCCATTATGTTCCAGATGGTTGTTATTTTTTTTTACCTTGCACTTGTACACAGTATAATCCTCGCCATAGGATTTCAGTCGCTCCAGGAGTTCTGAAATGACTGAAATTATTTTCTGTATGTGCAAAGAATTCACATCTGCACAGATGTCTTCATCCAGGAGCTTGGTTAAATGCCCCGTCTTGAGAGGGTTAACTGAGGTCTCTTCCTCTGAAGAAAAAATAATGACCAAACAACAGTTAAAGAAAGGATTGCCAAAGAGGTTTTAAAATTGGTTACTCAAGTAGTGACCATTCCATTGAATTTGAATTATGGATTAATAATATATTTTTTTAATTTTACATGACATCATTTTAAAGCTGTATTGAATTCTGGGCTGGGAAAAGGGTGGGATATCAATGTAATAATTAAAAATAGCAATAATTTAGAATGAAAATCGACTAACTGACCCACTAAGAGTATCACAGAATACAAGTTTGTGCTCAATTCCACAATATATATATATCTGAATGTTAAAAAAGAAAGTTCAACTAACCATTCTCAGCCACTGAGCTGCTCTCCTCTTTTTCTTTTCTCCTCTCCACCAAATGTTGTATCGCACTCAGGACAACCTGGATCGCAAGTTCTACTTGTTTGGAGAAGAGGTCTACAAAGCTATCATCTGATTTTTCTTCCCCTTTGGAAAAAACAGAAATATTAATTGGAAACACACTTGATCTCTACATTGCCCAAATATGCTATCACAAAGTAGTCTCTGTGGCAGCTAAACAGCAAATGTAACTACAGAAACACCAACTTAAGATGGACAGCACCTCTAAGGTTAGAAGGCAGACAGAGACTGTTGCTGGCATCACAGCAAACAACATGGCTGAAAGATCTGAACTAAGAACAAAACTAGGACTTGAGCATGCCGTTTTGAACTGGATAAACCAGAGTTCCGCTGTGAGTGAAAGAAAGGGTGGAATGAGACAGCCAGGCTAGAGGATAACAAAGAAAACAAATCCATGTTTCTTTATGCAGTCAAAGCAGACACAATATCTTTATTCATATTATTAACTGGCCTAATAAGAGCGCTGAGAAGTGGGTTTGAATCAGGCATGTCAAATGAGTTATCTTGAATTTTTTTTCATGTCAGGAGCAACTTAAGAAACTGCAAGTTGCTTCTGGTGTGAGAGAACTGGCTGTCTGCAAGGACGTTGCCCAAATATCCCGAACACATGGGAGACCACACCAGTGTCGGGACCAATGGGTAGCACACAAGCTAGAGAAAAATGTCTAGAATCATCAATAAAATCATGATCTAATTCTACTGTATTTATTCATGCTTATAATTACCCAATGGTGATGAACAAACCTGAACAAAGTACTGGATTATCAGTTAGAAGGAAGAAAAGATTGTCTTTACCCTCACAGTGTGAAATTGAACTGAACAGTTGTGTCCTCCAGATAGCAAAGTCATCCACACTTTTATTAATTTCCCCTTGAATGTATATGAGACTTTTGATGATTGCCATTTGTGAGATAGCTTGACTATCTTCGGGCAGAAGAAACAAGGACTCAATGTCTTGCAGTTGGGTTGAAACCTTCAACAAACAGTCCATTCCGGAAGAACACACCTCAAAGCTTTTCCTGCAAGACAAAAGTACCTGCAGTTCCTTTAAAAGCTCAATTTTTCATCTGAACATTTACTTCAAAAACATAAATGCAACACACAATTTTAAATATATCTGCAGGAAATATCAAAGATATGTTACAATGGTGCAGTGTACTAAACCACACATTATGGTATTTATTTTTCCACAAATGACCAAAGAAACTAGTTTTGTTGTACTCATTTCTGGTTCAGTTCTCTTCCATCCCCTTTCTCATGAGTGTTATGGATTCAGAATTGATTCAAGCTCAGGAACCAGCAACAAGCCATGTATTCGACTTGTAATTTGGAGACAGTGAAATAATGGTGTGTGGGTGTGTGTGTGTGTGTGTGTGTGTGCACAGGATATAGTAGTAGTAGTAGTAATACTAATACTACTACTACTAATAATAATAATAATAATCATACAGACTATAAGCAGAGGCACAATACTGGTGCTCAGATGATCCACTGGAACTTGTGCCACAAATACCATCTGCCTGTGACAAAAAAACTGGTGGGATCACAAGCCAGAAGGTACAGAAAATGAAAATGTGAAACTACTCTGGGACTTCCGAATTCAGACTGACAAGAGTTTTGGAGCAAGACTCCTGACTTCACAATCGTGGGGGGAAAACACACAAGGTATGGATGATCAATGTTGCAATCTTAGGTGACAGCAGAATCGATGGGAAGCAACTGGAAAAGCTTACACAATATGAGGATTTAAAGACAGAACTGCAAAGACTCTGGTACAAGCTAGTAAAGGTGGACCCAGTAGTGATTGGCACACTGGGTGAAGTACCTAAAATCTTGGCCTGCACTTAAAAACAATTGGTGCTGACAAAATTACGATCTGTCAGCTGCAAAAGCCACTCTACTCAGATCTACACGCATTATTCACTGATACATCACACAGTCCTAGACACTTGGGAAGTGTCCGACGTGTGATCGAATACAAAAGTCAGCATAGTGATCTTGTTTGCTGTGTATCAAATAATAATAGTAATAAGGATATTTGTAGGTTTTGACAACTAATTTGCTCTTTTTCCAAATTAAAATATATAGATAAATTCTGGACTGTTAGATGGGATATAAATTCTTGTATTATGATAATGCCAGTGGCAAGAAAGCGGGAAATCAAAATCCATGTTTTATGTTTAATTGTTAAATATTAGTCTGTGTGTTGAGTAGTTGCTATGTTGTGTTTTGTCAAGTTATTAGTTCTTGTCTGTCAAGCTAGTGTCATATCAATAACAGAAAGAAAGAAATCACACAAACGTGCTGGTATTTGGAACTAGGCATGCATATGGCATTCTGTAAATAATGGCCCTTGCACGCCCTTTAAATCTGATTCAAATATTTTGCTGACATAGCCTTTCAGGTGTTTTGGACTACAAGTCCCAGAAAGCTCAGCTATCTTACTAGTTGTTAGAAATTATGCAAGTTGAAGTACAAAATACCTGGAGGGCCGAAGTTTGCCAATGCCTGTGATATCCTCTGGAATGCAGCAGATGCTGCTTCTACGTACCTCCTTCCAAATGCAAATGACCACAACTCTGTCCCCAATTAATTTCTACAACTACAACTAAGATGGGTGACTTGGTAATCTGGCACTGCAAAAGGCTGTTTAGTGTGGCTCTCTGCTGGGATCATGTGCTTCCTGAGCACCAAACACATACTTAATGGGTGCTAAATGCAAGATCTATTTAATCCTTTTGCTGCACAAAATGGACAATGGAAACCATTCTTTTAGAAAGTGCACAATTTAGATTGCACAATCTATAAATTGGGTGCAATCTATAAATTGGGTAATGTGCACAATCTATAAATTGGGTAATGTTAAGGCAATATGTTTATCTTGGTGTCATAACATGAAACATACCAGGAATGGAAGAGAGTCTCGGAAGAGAGCTGTCTTATTCTCTCCACGTCTGATTTTACTGCCTTAACTTCAACAAGCATCTCTTTCACTTGGGAGATCAGCTGTTGATACAATGGACCATACTTCAGCATCTTGCATCCAACAGGCAGCTGATCCGTAGCTACTGGCGTGACGAACTGTAGCTCTGAGGCATTAAGTTCAGGTCGCAATTTTTGAACACTGGATGAATTTAGTTCAGTTTCCTCAGATTGCCTTTCTGTCCCGGGAGAATTCAAGAAGTGGCCTTTTGGGCAGCACTCTATAAACCAGGAGAGTTGCTCCAGGACCATCACGCACTGCATGGCCAGGTACTGCAACTGGTCTGTCCACTGCTGGATGCCATCTTGAGGAGGAAAAGCAACTTCATACTCATTCGTAACATTCAACCTGGCATGAATTTCCTCTACACAGCTCAGAAGGTTCCTGTTCGGGGGATTCAAACAGGATAACAATAATTAGAATACAATCGAAAGAGCAACTGTCTTTAGATTATGCAGCAAAACCAACAAAGAATATTGTGATATGGTAAGAATCAGCAAATTTGATCTGGCGAAAATATTCATGGACTGATGAAGTGGGCTGGGGTCCATGAAGATTTGTGCCAATTTACAACTTGTTGGTGTTTTAAGATGCCACAAGAGGGTTTGTCATTTTTAGAATGCAAATGTTATAGGTGAAGTAAATAAAGTTCAGATAAAGCAGCTGTTACTGCAATGTTTAAATACTGATGATTGATTGATTGCAGAAGATGGCTGGCACCTAGACAGTGGCATATGCAAATCTAAGCTCACCTGACAGTTGCATATGTTCTTTTAGGTTATGATTCTCTTTCTCCCTGCAGTGACCAAAACCCTCCCCAGACTCACAGTTTTATTTTGAGAGTCCCCTGTCATTCTGTTGGGGACAGAGAAGCAACTGACTATGCCTGATAAAATAGCAAGTCTAGTCAAAGGTGTTGTGTGTTTCTATAAATAGATCTATAGTTTCTATAAAATCTCTTCAGAGCCTCGGATTGAAGTTCTACAATTCAAATTTTTATTTAAGTCAGAAAAAAACCTCCCCTCAATAGTCTGCAGGCAATTGTCTGCTTTATAGGATTTTGGAATAGCGACTACAGAAAATGAATGCTATTCCTTTGCCAGTGATCTGAGAGTAAAAAACAAAAAGGGAAAACAGGGATCGCTTTGATTTTACTTCTTAGCAGTAAAAATGTCTAGATTAAGAAAACCACTGCTTTCATACACAGAAGTCAGTTTTTGCAGCTTTTCAACAAGCGGCTTGCCATGCTTAAGCAGTCTGCACACCACATCTCTTAGTAGTCTGAATGCTATCCTTTGTTTTTAAATCAGAAGAATGAACAGGAAAGTCAGGTACCTAAGGAAAATCCAGTGCTCCGTCAAGGCAGTCAGGGAGTTCCTCTGTTTGACAAGTATCTTCATGAGGTGTGAAGTAAATCCCTTACACCTCTCCACAGTGCCCAGTCCAATTTCCTGTTGAAACAAGAAAGGGGCCTGTACTCGTGGGTTTACCTCCTACTTGTATTACTGGAATGCATAGATCTTTACCTAATAATATCACAATAAATGCAGAAGACACTGGAAACAATAAGTATTATTATTATGTAAGTTTTACAATGATAACAAAGAAGAAGAAGAAGAAACTGAAAAAGCTTACACGATAACAAGGATTTAAAGACCAAATTGCAAAGACTCTGGCACAAGCTAGTGAAGGTGGTCCCAGTGGTGATTGGCACACTGGGTGCAGTGCCTAAAGACCTTGGCCTGAACTTAAAAACAATAGGCACTGACAAAATTACCATCTGCCAGCTGCAAAAGGCCACCCTGCTTGGATCTGCATTATTCGTCGATACATCACACAGTCCTGGACACTTAGGAAGTGTCCGATGTGTGATCAAATACAAAAGCTGGCATAGTGATCTTGTTTGCTGTGTACCAATCTTATTGTGGATCAAATAATAATAATAATAATAATAATAGTAATAATAATAGTAGTAGTAGTAGTAGTAGTGGTGGTAGTAACTTTATTTATAATCTGTCCTATCTCCCCAGGGGGACTCAGGGCAGATTCCAACATACAAAGGCAAATGTTTCTTTGACCCACTAAGAAAATGCAACAAATGCTATGTTCAGCAAAGGACAAGAGGGATCCTCTCACCTCTGCAGGAGTCTACCATATACCATGCAACTGTGGACAAGTCTACGTAGGGACCACCAAATGCAGCATTGCCCAAACACGAATCAAGGAACATGAAAGTCAATGCAGAGTACTTCAACCAGAGAAGTCAGCCATAGCAGAGCACCTGATGAACCAAACTGGACATAGCATATTATTTGAGGACACAGAAATGCTGGACCACTCTAACAGCTACCATGTCAGGCAACACAGAGAAGCCATTGAAATCCACAAGCATGTGGACAATTTCGACAGAAAGGAAGAAACCATGAAAATGAACAAAATCTGGCTACCAGTATTAAAAAGCTTCAAAATCGTAACAGCAAATAAAGAACCAAACTCAAACACAAGGGAACTCTACAAAAGAAACAATCAGGAACAGGCAATCAACTCTCAAAAAAGGATCCCCTCAGACAGTAACAAGCCACACCTAAAAACTGTCAGGCCATCAAATGTTAATCAAGGTGGCCAACTGAAACATTCACACCTAGCTCCAACTGACAAGAGTTCTTTCTCCTACCCTGGACTTTCCACAGATATGTAAACTTGTTTTTCCTAGTTTCCAATGGACTTCACAACCTCAGGGGATGCAAACATACAATGCCAGCACAGAACAAACAAGGACTGACATAATAATCCCAGAAAAACCCCACATATGAAAACAACATCAGAACCTAACATCACTAAATTAAACAAAACGTAATCAAACAAAAATATATAATGACGCAAAATCTGAACATAAAAAATCCACAATGATTTACAAAAGCCAACTAAAGTTCCCAAAGTTATGTGGGTCAATTGTGTGCAAATAGCCTTTGGCAGTAAACTGGGCAAAAAGCAGTTATGTAAGCTGCATTGGCTAGTAGCTAGTCTACTCTAGTTAAGCTAGTAAATTTAGTATGTAGAAATATTTGGAAATAACTTTCATTAGAGACAGACTAGTAGACCTGTTAGATGATTACCTCCATCCATTTGTTTTATATCTACAACATGGCAAGTCGAAACAAGCCTGGGGACGGCTATACTTATTTTAAATAAACTTATCAGACTTCTCAGTGACTGATCCTGCCTTATTTGCTCAAAACTGTTAAAAGCATAAAGTTAAACCAAATCTTTAACGTTATTTGAAGCCACTCTTTTACCTTTGAAGGTGCTAATAACACTGTCTGAAGCCTACAGTGGCGTGCAAGAGCCTGATAGAAATATTTCTGGCATCCATCCCAGGAGGAAGATATCTCAGAGAGTAACCTGGAAAGTACAAGACTTGTTTTATGCCCTAGAACAAAAAAAGTGATCTGCTTCAAAAGTTTCAAGGTAGACAACATAGATGCAAAGCCTTAGAAATTCAGTTCAATTACGTTTGTAGGAAGCACCGACCAATTTTACATTACATTAGTAAGTTATGATCCTAATAATGGATGTACACATGTTAGAAGTGATGATTTAATGTAAGGACCAATTACTATTTCTGGTGTGTTGATTGCAGGGGAAGGGAGTCTGATGGTGGAAGAAAAGACTTAAACTTTCTTCCAGCTATTTCTTTAGAATATCCTCATCAAATGTACCCTTTTCAGTTTTCAAAAGTCAAACAACCCATTTCTTTTTAAACCCCTTTCTGTAGCCTGAAAAAGAGAAGATACATACGTTGAATCCAATTTCTGCGTGCTGCTGATCAAGGACAATGCACTATGCAAATCCAATGGCCGAAGGAAAAGCAGTTCCTGGGAAGTTTTAGAACGAGACCAAGCAAGGCCTTTGCGATATGACAATCCTAGGGAGACAGTTGAAACACATGGATTAGTCTCTTCTGTGATTTGAAAGTAAAGTCACCGGGTTCCCTCCACCCTGCATTATTTTCAGCTAGTTTAAAGAGACACTAAGATATATAGAGATTTGTCCTCAACAAGGTTTGTCCTGTGAGAATATAAGAAGCTACAAAATTAATCACTCTTACAAACTACTACTACTAGAATAGAGATAAATTCTTTAGTATTTCTTAAGAATACTCGCTCCACCTTATGATAATAGCTACTTTCAGATGACTATCACTGAATGTATTTACTAAATTTTCAAATTTGACTCTAATGCAAGAACAAACCAATGTTTGGCATAACAATGAGAGCATCAGGCATCTATACTCTCCTTTTGCTTGGAGAAAATTACAGCTTGGGTGGGTTTCCAAATCAGAAATGTTCAAACCCAGGAAAAGAAGCAGGAGTCTAGGGCACACTGATGTAACAGGAAGGATCTATAGCTCATTAAATGAACACAAGCTTAGAAGATCCTATGTTCAGTCTCTGGCACCACTAAATAAAATGATCAGGTAACAAATGACAGGAAAGAATTTCACCTGGGATCCTGAGAGCTGCTTATAATCGGTGTAGCCAATATTGAACTATATACATGGATAAGTAACCTAATGTAGTAATAGACAGTTTCTTGTTGGCCTACCTAGTCAACTCTGAATCATTTGTTTTGAATTTGTATTCTATTTGAATTTTGTATCCTGTATTTGGTGTATGTTTTTATAATGATGTATTTTTATCTATGTATTCTTTTATATGTATTTTATTAATGTTCGTATGTTTTGACTCTGTTGTACCCTGCTTTGAGTCATTAGGAGACACAGGTAAACAATAATATATATTAAAAAGGTAAAGATTTCCCTTTGACCTTAATTCTAATATGTCCGACTCTGGGGGTGCTTATCTCCATTTCTAAGCTGAAGAGCCAGCGATGTCCGTAGACACCTCCAAGGTCATGTGGCCAGCATGATTG
This sequence comes from Anolis sagrei, assembly GCF_037176765.1. Classification (NCBI taxonomy): domain Eukaryota; kingdom Metazoa; phylum Chordata; class Lepidosauria; order Squamata; family Anolidae; genus Anolis; species Anolis sagrei. The sequence continues at coordinate 104,733,424 of NC_090021.1, read as the reverse complement.
TATGGAGTGCCATTACTATCCTGCCCGAGTGGTACCTATTGATCTACTCACATTTGTATTTTTGAACTGCTAGGTTGGAAGAAACTTGAGCTAACAATGGAAGCTCACCCCACTCCCCGGATTCGAACCACTGACCTTTTGGTCAGTAAGTTCAGCAGCTCAGCGATTTAACCCTCTGTGCCACTTGGGGCTCCATAAAATGCATTATTATTATTATTATTATTATTATTATTATTATTATATCATGTGAGTGGACTTGCACATGTAAAACAAGATTTCCCTTTCCTCCCCTGTTTCCTGCAACCCCATCTGCTCTGGAGGGCCTTCCATTTCTGCAAAATAATTTTGTGGGGGCACACATGGGCAATCTGCTCTGCCACTGCTCTTTGTTCTTTTGGTAAAGAGATCTAACTGGATATATTTCTACATTCAGGCAAGTCATGGCTTGGTATTACAGGAGAATGAAGCAAGAGAGGCCAGATTATTAACTTATTTTTTGCTGTGTACATAAAAACCTAAGATACTTTCTCATTTGTGTACAAGTCCACAGCAGCACCTGAAACACTACAAACTAATGCATGAATAAACCTAGCAGAGATTTCCTCATGTCTGCAGGAAGTCACTGCTAATAGTATCCACGGCTAGTTGTATAGCTGGTCCACGCCAACATTTTCCCCACATAGTCACAGGCTATCTGCAGTTTCAGATAACTGTGGTGTGACTAAGAATGTGTCTCCCTGGATACAGTGGTTTTACTGTATAAAGAAGTCCAGTATTGGGGGGGGGGGGGGGGGGAGACACTAAGAACAGAATATTACTGTTTATCTGAGTCCCCTTGGGAAGATAGAGCGGTATATAAATAAAGTTTTGTTGTTGTTATATTATTCAAATTTAAAAATTTGGCTTAATTTCCCTTTACCTGTAGTTGCAAGATGTTTAAAGAGCTCTGTTAAGGCCCTTTGTTTCTGTACAAGGAAATGTTTGGCCTCAGATTTCTGTTTTTCCTTTTCTCCAGCTGGATTTACAGCCAGATTCTGCAATTCATGGGCAGAGGAAATTATGTCACCTATAAAAGGAAGAGAGGAATAAAAATAATCTACATAGTAACATTTACACTCTCATTCTTACTCCACGGCTTTAACGACAAAGCATTTGGAAATGTGAAGATCTAAATATATAAAATTATATGTTTGTATTTCTACAGTGCTTACCAGTAAAATTGTCAAGATTCTCCACAAGATCCAAAAATGAATTGTTCTTCACCAGACCTGTACATATTTTCTGCATCCGCTTTGTGAGCTTGGGCAAGCGGCCCTGAAGGGATTCTGGTTGAAACACCTCTTCTTCAAATTCTTCCAAAAGGACAGCCTGATATAATGTCAAAAAGAGACAAGCCACTATGACTATGGACAGACCAAGCCATCAGACTATTATGCTCATTTTTGAAAAACTAAAGCTCAAATATAGAAATGAGAGGTGGACACCAAGACCAGTTTTGTCAACTTTCCTGCTATGCCTTGTTGGCTGCCATTAAAGAAAGAAGCCTGGACGCCACTCAACAAATGGCCTCATGAGAAGCCCAACTTGTACTCCGTCGTGTGCGTCCATATAACTGAGCAAATTAACCTATCTATTTCTAAAAGCCCGATGATTCAAAATAGAACAGATGTATTATTTATGAAACAGAACAGCACTTTCATCCCATGCTTTTGTTCCTTAGCTATAACTTGCACTATCCTTTTTCCTTCTTCTTGTTTACAGTTGACCATGTTTTTACGACAGTCGACACTATTATTGGGCGACGTTTTGAGTTAAAATTGTTGTTTTCTATATTGTGGGTTTATCATGTATCGTGCTGTGTGTTTATTTTATGTGTTGTTTTAGGCACTTTGTACCACGTGTAAATCGCTCTGAGTCCCTTCAGATAGACTGAGGTACAAAAATAAAGTTATGTCTATCTACTTCACATGATCCTACATTACAAGAAAAAAACCCTGAGATAGGCAACAAATTCAACACTAAGTTTGTAAATAGCCAGCATTCCATCTCAAAACCATTAAAAATCACATTACCTCAGTGGCATCTGTTCTAGCCATCAGGTTTTTTCTTAATACGTTGTTTAGATTCTGGATTTTAGTTTCTTGGTTGTCTGTTGTCTCTTGTTTCAGCAAGGAAACAAGTTGCTCTTCTTTGGCTGTTTCCACCAAAGCGGATCGACAGGGTTCACTGAGAGCAGCTTCAAATTTCTTCATGAATTTAAAAAGTGTCCTAGTCCCCATGAAAGTAGGCATAACAACAAAAAGCTATGAGTAAGTGGATATGGACGTACAGCACACTCATTGCATGTCAGAAAGAACACATGGTACACAAACTCTGTAACAATATGATAATCTCAGTGAAAATAGAGAAAATAGTTGTCTGAAATAGTTTAAACATTGTGCACAACCCAATTTAAATGTATACATATTATGACATATTAATAGTAAATATAGGTTGCTTACCTGTAAACGTATTTCTTTGAGTGTCAGTCTGTGAAATTCGCACATGTTGGGTTTTCCTGCACGTGCGCAGTAATTTCGGAACATTCTAGCTTAAAGAATTTTGGATGAAGCCCCACCCATCCTTCCAAGAGTATATAAGCCTGTAGGCGGGGCTTCGCCTCAGTTCCTTGCTGCCAGACAGCAGCCAGGAGAGGGGCATGACATCAGAGGGGAGGACGGGAGGGGATGTGCGAATTTCACAGACTGACACTTGAAGAAATACGTTTACTGGTAAGCAACCTATATTTCTTCTTTGTGTAGTCTGTGAAATGCGCACATGTTGGGTGACTAGAAAGCTACCAACCTGGAGGTGGGTCATGCCACACATGAGAAGAGGACCGCTCTGCCGAAGGCCGCATCTCTCTTGGCAAGGATGTCGAGCTTGTAGTGGGTTGCAAATGTAAAAAGTGTCGTCCACATTGCTGCTTTGCAGATGTCTTGAACACCCCGGAGGAAGGCTTGAGAGGTTGAGAGAGATCTCGTGGAGTGAGCATGGAGGGTAGATGGTGGGTCTTTACCCACTAGTTGATAGGCTAGGCGAATTGTGGGTATTATCCAGGATGATAGCCTTTAAGATTGGGGAGCTGAGAGCTTCCTTCCTATTTGAGGTACAAAGGAAGGCCGAAACGAAGACAAGACAAACCCACATTTTGGACTTTAGGAGAGCTGATTTCCAAAAAATGAAAGAAACACTGAGCAGCATTCCGTGGACACAGATACTAAAAGACAAGGGAGTTACGGATGGATGGGAGTTTCTCAAGAGTGAAATACTCAAGGCACAGTTGCAAACCGTGCCAACAAAAAGAAAAAATAGGACAAGTGCAAAGAAGCCAGAATGGATGTCCAAAGAACTTCTGACTGTGCTGAGACACAAAAGAGACATGCACAAGAACTGGAAAAAGGGAGAAATCACCAAAGAAGAATTCAAACAAATAGCCAACACCTGTAGGGAAAAGGTCCGCAAGGCTAAAGCACAAAACGAGCTCAGGCTTGCCAGGGACATTAAAAACAATAAAAAGGGATTCTTTTCTTATGTCAGTAGAAAAAGGAAAAACAAGGAGGCGATAGGGCCTCTTCGAGGAGAAGATGGGGCAATGCTGACAGGGGTTAGGGAAAAGTTAAAAATGAGCCAACAATGTGATGTGGCGGCAAAAAAAGCCAATGGGATTTTGGCCTGCATCAATAGGAGCATAGTGTCTAGATCTAGGGAAGTAATGCTACCCCTCTATTCTGCTTTGGTTAGACCACACCTGGAATATTGTGTCCAATTCTGGGCACCACAATTCAAGAGAGATGTTGACAAGCTGGAATGTGTCCAGAGGAGAGCGACTAAAATGATAAAAAGTCTGGAGAACAAGCCCTATGAGGAGCGGCTTAAGGAGCTGGGCATGTTTAGCATGAAGAAGAGAAGGCTGAGAGGGGATATGATAGCCATGTATAAATATGTGAGAGGAAGCCACAGGGAGGAGGGAGCAAACTTGTTTTCTGCTTCCCTGGAGACTAGGACATGGAACAATGGCTTCAAACTACAAGAGAGGAGATTCCATCTGAACATGAGGAAGAACTTCCTGACTGTGAGAGCCGTTCAGCAGTGGAACTCTCTGCCCTGGAGTGTGGTGGAGGCTCCTTCTTTGGAAGCTTTTAAACAGAGGCTGGATGGCCATCTGTCAGGGGTGATTTGAATGCAATATTCCTGCTTCTTGGCAGGGGGTTGGACTGGATGGCCCATGAGGTCTCTTCCAACTCTTTGATTCTATGATTCTATATTTGAGGAAAAGTCTCTGAGACTTTCTATAGGAGGCAGTCCTAGATATACAGGGTTAGTCAAAATGAATAGGCCAATAAGAAAATTAATTTTAGACGAATGTATGTTTATTGTAACCAAACTACAGCTACGTATCGACAGATAAATTATCAAAGTTTTGTCTCACCTTCAGAGATGTTCGATATGGGCGCCCCGTGTGACACGGCAGACGTCCAAGCGATAGTCCAGTTCATTCCACATCCGTTGCAGCACATCCGACGTAATGGCATCGAATGCAGCACATATGCGCTGTTTTAAGTCGTCCAAGGTCAGCGGTAATGGAGGTCGGAACACAGTGTTTTTCACATACCACCAGAGAGAAAAGTCGCATGGTGTGAGGTCGGGGGACCTGGGGGGCCACAGGAGGAATGGAAGATCAGTCACTCCAGCACGGCCAATCCAACGTCTGGGAAGGTGTTCGTTGAGGTACTCGCGTACACTGTTGTGCCAATGCGGAGGGGCACCGTCCTGTTGGAATACGAAATCGGGCACTTTCTCTTCTAACTGGCATCAACCATTCAGACAACATGTCAGCGTACACTATGCCTGTTACGGTTTTCTCCGCGAAAAAGAATGGGCCAAAACGTGACGGTTGGTTATTGCACAGAAAACGTTTACCTTCGGCAAATCCCTTACATGTTCCAATACGGCATGAGGATTTTCAGATCCCCAAAAGCGGAGATTATGCCTATTGACCTTCCCGCACAGGTGAAACGTTGCCTTGTCACTGAAGACCAGTCTGTTGGCAAAGCCTTCCTCCTCTAGTCTTCGCTGCATTGATTCGCAAAAATCGTGTCGTTTCGAATAGTCACCTTTTTTCAAAGCCTGCACCATTTGCAATTTATACGGCTTGAACTGCAAACGTTTGCGTAACACGCGCCACACAGTTTTTTGCGGAACGTTCAATTCCATGGAAACACGATTTGTCGACTTCTGGGGACTTCGTTGAAAGGATGCACGAATGGATTCCACTGTGTCTTCGGAGACACGCGGTCGTCCTGTGGTTTTACCCTTGCATAAGCAGCCCGTCTCCTCAAATTGCTTTACCCACCTCGCAATGGAATGTCGATGAGGTGGTTCCTTGCCATACTTGGCTCGAAATTCTCGCTGGACCGTAATTACTGACATTGTTTTAGCAAATGTCATCACACAAAATGCCTTCTCTTTGCCTGATTCCGCCATTTTGAAAACAGCGACTCCTAGCGACGCCTAGCGGCATTAACGTACATGTGTGTTGATCAAAAAAAACTTTGATAGTTTATCTGTCGCTACGTAGCTGTGGTTTGGTTACAGTAAACATACATTCGGGTACAATTAATTTTCTTATTGGCCTATTCATTTTGACTAACCCTGTATAAAAAGAAAGGGCTCCCTTGACATCTAGAGAGTGGAGTGCAAGTTCCAGGGGTGTGGAGGGTTTGGGAAAGAAGGTAGGTAAGGTGATGTCTTGGTACATATGAAAGTTGGGGTCAACTTTGGGTAAAAAGGTGACATCAGTATGGAGGACAACCTTGTCCTCATGGAATCTAATGAAGGGGGGATCCGCACAGAGTGCAGGGAGCTTGCTGGCCCTTCTTGCAAAAGTGACGGCCACCAGAAATGCCGTTTTTCATGAGAGGTGGGAAATGTCATAGGAGGACATGGGTTCAAAAGGGGGCTTGGAGAGCCTGGATGGGACAAGTTCAAGGCTCCATGCTGGGGGGGGGGGAGTGAGACTTGTGGGTGAATATTCTTATAATCCTTGATGAACAGTTGTATCAGAGGGTCTTGGAAAAGAGATGGTAGGCCAGATTTTCTCCTATACCATGAGAGTGCCGCGAGGTACCACTTGATGGAGGATAAGGAGAAGTTTAGTGAGGAAAGGTGGACGAGAAAGTCCAGAATCATGAAGATCGAGGCTGAGAGGGGATCACAGCCCAGGAGTTGAGTGAAATTTTTAAATCTAGACCACTTGTAGGTATAGGATTTTTTTGTAGAGGTTTTCTGGGCTGCTAGGATTATTAATCATGGAGTGTGAAAAAGGCGGGTTATGGCCTGATCCTCCATACCGTCAGGCGAAGTGTCAGAAGATCTGGGTGGTGGATCAGGCCGTTTTGTAGAGTGCAGAGGTCTGGACTGGACTGAAGACAGAGAAAGGTTTTCCCCGCTGCTCGGAGGGGAGGGGCGAACCACGGTTGCCTGGGCCACCATAGGGCTATCGGGATGCAATTGGCCTTGTCTGGAGAGTAGAGGAAGAGGGGGAAAGATGTATAGGAGACTGGGAGTCCACTGAAAAAGGAAGGCAGTGGGTGTTTTATGGGGACGCGAACATGTCCACTTGTGGACGGCCCCAGTGGTGGACTGGAAACTTGAATTCTCTGGGGTGTTGGCACCACTCATAGCTGGTGATTGACGTTCTGCTAAGAGAGTCCACTAGCGTGTTGTCTTTGCCAGGGAGATGGATTGCAATCAGGAAGATGTTCCTCTGTATGCACCATTCCCAGATTTCGGCTGAGACAGAGAGGAGGGTCAGGGAGTGAGTTCCTCCCTGTTTGTTGAGATAGAACTTCACCGACGTGTTGTCTGTGACTATTTGAACTGTGAGGTTGGAGACTAGGTCGGAAAAGGCTCGAAGAGCTTTCCCTACTGCCAACAGTTTGGGTGTATCGATATGGTGTTGTTGCTCCGAGTGAGACCAGCGGCCACTGATCGTCAGATCCTGGAGGTGTGCAACCCAGCCCAGGGAGGAGTCATCTGTCGTCAGTGACAGAGATGGGCGAGGGGGTGTGAATGGGAGACCTGAACACACATTGGACCTCTTTGTCCACCATAAGAGGGAATGAAGAACTGGGGGGAGGGTGATCATGGTTTGAGAGTCGTGAAGGGGATTGAATACCCTGAGAAACCAGGATTGAAGAGGGCGGAGGTGGAGTCAGATGAAGGGAGTCATGTTTGTGGTGGAGGCCATGTGGCCAAGTATGGACTGTATAGCCCAAGCAGAGGATCGGCCAAGTGAACCGAGGTTGTTGATGGTTTGACGGATGTTGAAGAAATGCTCGTCTATTAGAGCACCTATGAAGTGGATGCGCTGGGTCGGTATCAGATGGGATTTGTCATGATTTACAACAAGCCCGGGTTCCTGTAGGAGAGACAAAGTGTAAGAAATATCAGAGAGGAGCTGAGAGCGGGAGTCTGAGCAGAGAAGCCAGTCATCAATATATGGAAAAATAGTGACACCATGTTCGCAGAGATGGGCTGCAACGACGGCCATACATTTGGTGAAGACCCTAGGTGCTGTGGAAAGACCAAAGGGTAAGACATTAAAGAAGAAAACATGGTTATCTAGTGCAAAGCACAGATACCTGTGGTGGCTTTCTCTGATCGAAATGTGGAAATAGGCATCTCTAAGATCTACCATGGCGCGCCATCCTCCACCTTTGATAAAGGGGAAGATGGTAGTTAGTGTGATAAATTTGTTGATGCATACAGAGGTTCAAGATGGGGCATTGACCTCCGTCCCTCTTATCTACTAGGAAGTAGCAGGGGAAAAGCAAGTGTGTGCATGGTGAGGTATGGAGGAGATAGCTCCTTTTTGCAGGAGAGTGGATTTCCAAGTTGAGCATTTTTTAAAAGATAAAGTCACCATGAGTCTAGCCTGTCCGTAGTCGTTCCGTGGTCAAGGTTGGAGAGGAGCGAAGAATCGTTAGGCAGTCCAAGGTCAATAAAAGGTAAGTGATCAGGAAAGAGAAGTCCGAGATGCTGCTGCTGTCATGCGGAAAGAAAAACCAAGGCGAAGCCTCGCCTACAGGCTTATATACTCTTGGGAGGATGGGCGGGGCTTCCTCCAAAATTCTTTAAGCTAGAATGTTCCAAAATCACTGCGCACGTGCAGGAAAACCCAACATCTGCACATTTCACAGACTACACGAAGAAGAAATTCTGTGACATCCAGTAGAGAGAAGGTGGGCAAAATGTAATCTACAGACCATGTAAAGATCCCAGGGCTACTGGGATCTTCCTCAGGGACTACTGGGGTGGAAAAAAAAGTCACGCTGCTCTTCGATTTATTTTGCCTCCTAATGTTCTTTAGTGCACATGGGGACATTTTTACCATACACAGTAATAATATAAATAATAGTTAAAATTTATTTATACTTGGCTACCATCTCCCAAAAAGGACTCAGGGCGGCTTAGATATGAGCATACAAATGCAGTAACCACATAAAATACAGGTAAAATCACAACATATTAGACCAGGAGTCCTCAAACTAAGGCCCGAGGGCTGGATACAGCCCCCCAAGGTCATTTAACTGACCCTCACTCAGGGTCTACCTAAATCTGAAACGAGTTGAAAGCACACAACAACAACAACAACCCTATCTCATCAGCCAAAAGTAGGCCCACACTTCTCATTGAAATACTAAGTTCGTATTTGTTAAAATTGTTATTCATTTTAATTATTTTATTGTTTAAGTGTTTTTCCACTACAAATAAGATATATGCAGTGTGCATAGGAATTCATTCATGGTTTTTTTTCCAACTTATAATCCGGCCCTCCAACAGTTTGAGGCATTATGACCTGGCCCTCTGTTTCAAAAGTTTGAGGATCCCTGTATTAGACAATGACAATATCAGTTCACATTAAAAAAGCATATTACAAAAATTAAAAACCGCTCTCAATTAAAATCAATAAAATATATTACATATTACAGTACAGGCCAGGAAAGGTCTAGAAGCGAACCTGAAGTAACTTCTGGTCTTTTCATAATTTGAAAAATACGTCTCCTAGGCCTAAAATGGTTACTGGATTCTAAAATATGGAAGAAATGCCCCAAAGCCTCTAGAGAGAATTGTATGGGGATACAAGCGATACAGTAGATGTTAAGTGTGCACAGTAGGCAAATAATAAAATAGTAGGCATTGTTAGATACCGTCGGAATCTTAATAATTCGGAATAATGTCAGAAAAATTACCTTTTTGATGTGATTTTGAAGTTTTTAAGAAAACTGGAAGTCCCTTTGCCCTTCCGAAGCTTTTTCTGCCATTTTTGTTACGACTCATGAAGTGAGTCGGAAATTATTCAGCTTTTCCCTGCTTCTGGTCCCTGGTCTTGGCTCAAGCCAGAGAAGGCAGTTTTAAATCAGAGAATGAAGGAATTTCCTCTGCTTGGTTTTCCCTGCTTCTGGTCCTTGGTCTCAGCTCAAGACAGAGGAGCCAGTTTTAATGCCAGAGAAGCCAGTTTTAAACCAGAAAAGAAAGGAATTTCCTAGTCTCGGCTCAAGCCAGAGAAGCCAGTTTTAAAGCCAGAGTAGTCAGTTTGAAACTAGAGAAGGAAGGAATTTCCTGGCCTTGGCTCAAGCCAGCGGAGCCAGTTTTAAAGCCAGAGAAACCAGTTTTAAAGCCAGAGAAGCCAGGTTTAAACCAGAGAAGGAAGGAATTTCCTGCCCTTGGCTCAAGCCAGCGAAGCCAGTTTTAAAGCCAGAGAAACCAGTTTTAAAGCTAGAGAAGCCAGTTTAAAACCAGAGAAGGAAGGAATTTCCTCCGCTTGCTTTTCCCCGCTCCTGGAGTAAAATAACTACTTTCAAAGTAAAGATCACCCAATGAAACAGGAAATAACACTTTCAAACCATTAACGAAAGGATTCGGAAGTCTCGGAAATTTAGAAAAGTTTTGAACGTTTTTTCTGTGAAAATCGGTATTGACTTTAGAATCAAACCACCAGAGCCCCCTACATCCAAAACGAGCTTTGAACCATTTTTTAATCAACCAAGCCTATAAAATAGTTGCTAAAATAAACTTTGTAAGGTCATATATTGGCAAATTAATCTTATCTAAAATTAAAAAGGGCTAAGATCCTATTCAAAATTGGTAGAGAGTAAACCTTTGCCACTGTATTTCTATGGATGGTAAGGGTAGCAGCCATAGTGCAGGTGTTGTTGACTGTATCATTCAGTGCAGTCTATCAATGGCCATTTCAGTCATGAGGCATGACTGTTTCTATGCACAAACACCCCAGCCTTTAAGATGGCCGCCTACACTGCAAGCAAATGGGGACCAGCTTGTTTAGCTCCTTAAACAAGAATATAACCAGTGAAGTCCCAACAGGCTTCCAGGCAAAATCATTTGATATCACCCAGGTGTACTATTTACTCCTTCACTGCCTTTCCTTGACAATTCTAACAGTGGGCTTTATGGAAGAAAGCAACAAAAGGAAATTGTAGACCAGCCTTCAGAAAAACATACGTCTTAGGGAATGGATTGGGATCCACAGCAGCTCATTTTACAATCAACCCGATAGTCTTGAGGAGACCACAGACTCTTTGTTGTTCAAAATAACAGTTTAACGTTTTGCCCTCTGTTTCCTACCTAACCCCAAATTTCCAAGTTGGCCACTGATTCATTAACTAACCTGTGTGTTTTCTCCACAGACTGTTTTACGGCCCAAAAACTGACATCGTTCCACTTACAGATTTTAACAAACCCCTGCAAAGTAAACAAACAGAGACTGTGAACTTCAATATTTATCTGAATGGTATTAGGAAATGAGAGGATACAAGTTTCTAGGTTTAGGCTTGAAACAGGTTTATCGAAAACAGAAAATAGGAGAGAGCCATTACATTAAAAAGTCTTATTCTTACCTTCAGTTCTTTTTCTATAGGACGGCGAACTTCAGCCAGCCTAGCTTGGACACGCTCTGAAAACTGATTATAGTAATTGTACAGATTCCACAATATATTGCACAGCATGTCTGAAAAATGAAAAAACAAACTTCAGTGAAATAAGTTTTTCAGGCAGTCAAATCCCTTAGAGATCATTCAGAAGTGATCTTGAGTTATAGTGACAATTTCTTCTTTACAAACCAGTTCATCACTAGTTTGATAAAAACTCGACCGCTTGGGTAATTTTTCAAGAGGCTGATAACCTAACACATGAAAATAAACTAAACCAATCTTCTATTTTTTTTAAAGAAACATCTCCACTAGGAGATCTCTCCAAAATAAGTCTCCCTGGATTCTATTTCTTTCTACAACTCACTCTATCTCTGGCATTTGGCCATGAGATCTGAGGTTGATGGAAGTAAAAGCAACTGGAAGATTCCCCCCCCCCCCCCAGATTTCAGCAAGACATTTAGCAGATGTAGGATACTGATACAGGGAGGAACTAAAATGATTAGGAAACTGAAGTCTGCTTCTCTAAAGACTGGCAGCCAATCCTTCACAATAAGCACAACTCCCTTGTGCCAGCAGGACTGCTGACTGACAGGTTGGTGGTTTGAATCCGGGGAGCAGGGTGAGCTCCTGTCTCAGCCCTAGCTCCCCATGCAGGGACACGAAAGAAACCTCTCACAGGATGGTAAAAACATCAAACATGCGGGCGTCTCCTGGGCAACATCCTTGCAGACAACCAATTCTATCACACCGGAAGTGACTTGCAGTTTCTCAAATCGCTCCTGACACACACACACAAATTAGCATAACATATAATTCCATTTGTGAAACAGGCAGCTGAAGCTTGTCTGATGCATAATGTCTTAACTCATGGAAGCAGGATAAGATTTGTCTACTAGGAAATCCTAGGGAGCACAGAAACAGTGATGAATTTTGCATTAAGAAGAAAAGAGTGAACCTGCTGATCTACATGCAACCGGCATATATTCAATTTCCCAGAAGCAATGTATTGACCACCGAGACAGGAAGAATTTTAACCCATTTTAAATTTATGGAATACTCTGTCTTTAGTAGACCGATGAGCACTGACTTATTTTTGGTGCTAAGTCAAAACACTGTTTTTAAACTAAGTCTTTAGGGCCTAACTTAATTTTCAAATCTACATAAACAATAAGTACTTTAAAGTTTTAAAATGGTTTTATAACATAATAACTTGCTCTATATGATTTTAACCTGTTTAAAGTATTCTATTGTTTCAAATTTGGAATTGCTAGAAATAGTGTATGCTTCTTCACTTTACGCTAGGATCACAACATAGAACTGGAAAGCACACCATCAAGGTGAAAGAATTAAATGAAATTAGGCTCCATGTGCTACTATGCAATGGTCAAAAACTTTTGATTCACTTTGGGCTTTTTTTAAGAATAAAAGGTTTTCGCCATCTCATAGCATTATTTTTACCTTTATGCTGTCCTGAGATCCAATGATAAAGGACAAGATATAAATATTACATATCCACCTACCATTTCCTTCCACCTGCGGCATCAACAAGACTTGACAATGGAATTCCAAGAGCATCTGAAGCCGAACATGAAATTGCCCGAGTGAGGATCCTTCTATGAAAGCCTGCAGCGTCGTGACCACTGCTTCTAAATTCATGTCTATCAGTTTGATGGAAATGGAATTATAAGAAAGGGAGAGGGGAGAGACATAAGACAAGATGCCATTCTGACTTACTGACTTGCTTTGACTTACTATTTTTAAAGCGTGGTTACAATCAAATCGACCATCTCTCTCCCCCTAAATTATTATACAATGTAGATATAAAACGCAGACTTCTTGTAATCTACAGTTAAGGATTCAGAATCCAATTTGAAGAATATAAATGCACTCTCCCCTATAACTTCCTCTGTCTACGAAACTTTCCTCCATAGTCTCCCCTCCATCCTATTTCAATCAGTTCAAGAACTTTGGTTCAATAAAAAAGAGGGAAAGGCAGTAATATTGTTTATCTAAATCAGACATGGGCAAACTTTGGCCCTCCAAGTGTTTTGGACTTTAACTCCCACAATTCCTGACATCCAATAGGCTATTAGGAATAATGGGAATTGAAGTCCAAAACACCTGGAAGGCCAAAGTTTGCCCATGTCTGATTTAGATAAACAATATTTCCCCATGCCTGATCTAAATCCATAGGAGCCCCCATGGCACAGTGGGTTAAACCCCTGTGCCAGCAGGACTAAAGACTGTTTGAATCTGTGGGGAGCGCAGATGATCTCCCTCTATCAGCTCCAGCTCCTCATGCGGGGACATGAGAGAAGCCTCCCACAAGAATGGTAAAACATCAAAACATCCAGGCATCCCCTGGGCAAAGTCCTTGCAGACGGCCAATTCTCTCACACAAGAAGCAACTTGCAGTTTCTCAAGCCGCTCCTGACAGGACAAAAAAAAAATCTAAATTCATAACTTCATGCTTCATTTTCCAAAATATAATCAGAAACTGTGGCCTTCCAGATAGCACTACACTCTTTTCATCAGCTCCTGACAGCTATTGCCAAAATCTGGAAGGCCACAGCTTCTCTATTCTTTTAATATAGGAAAGATCAAATTGTGCAGGAATCATACACACTCCAACACATACTTAAAAGTAGCCTAAGTCAAGAAGGGCTAAATAGGCTGTGGAATATAAAGTTGGGAATGGCTGTGTAGCTTGCACAATACATCCTTTGCTGTCTTATTTCATATTAGAATTCTCTGCTTTTGGTACAACCTGGAACTCTGATTTAAAACGTAGGAACAAGCAAGGACCTCTGTATTGACACCAGCAAGTGAGGGAAGAAAGGAGTTCACGAAATGCGCTACACAAAAGTTGTCTTTATTAGGTTTGACCTGGGCAATGGAAAAAATTCACAGCTACATAAACATAAGAGCAGAAAAAGCAGTATTGGTTTGAAACTAATAGCAAACAAAAGAATATGCTGGTGTCAATACAAAGATCTCAAAACGTTAGCATAGGGAGGTGAGCATTACACCTGACTACTTGGGTGTACACTATAACATTTTCAAACTTAACAAAAGACCCCAAAGGAATCTATACTAAGGAGTACATATGGTATTTTGGGAAACTCAGTAGACAGAACATTTCCTTTGTTGTGTGCACTTTTACTACAAGGGAGACTTATGCCTCCTCCTCCTTCTATAACACCATTCAAGTTACCTTCAGTTTTCTTCTCTGTTTGTTCCTGTCTGTATTTCTCAATCATCTGATAGACTGAAAACCAGTGTTTCGTTGATTTTTCTGAGTGATGTTTCATTGTGTTGTCCAGGCTAGCAGACCAACAACTGACAATTAAGAGAGTAAGGAGAAATGAATGAATCACATTTGTCTCAATGCTTTGGTTCATTCCCACAATAAGTCTTTTGTAAATACTCAGCCCAAATTGAGCCAACAATACAAACCTCAGTTCTAGTTTACGCCACTGGAAGATCAGCTGAGTGACCAAATCAAGGTGTTTCCTCAGAGACACTGAACTACTAGCGTTCTCCTCCCAGTCCTAAAAGGGAAAGGGACACATTTTAAACAAGAGGACACATTGCAGAGCAACAAGGCAAGATGATGAAAAAACTTTTCATGCCAATTATCTATGCTTCAAATTGCCAATCTAACTGCTTTTGTTGCATATATATAGTGGTAGAATCATTATCAGTAAATCTGCTTATTAAAACACAACTGAACCATCAAAGTTTATGAAGTTCACAACAAATGCATGCACATATGAATGCATACACACAGAAGTGCATGTGCTACTGACCTGCGACTTAGCCAACAAAATCTCCAGGCCATTGAGGAACTTTGAGAGAGGGCTGGAGAGTGGAAAACTACAGATTCTGTCTATCACAACCAGGATCTGTGAAATGAAAATGAAAGATCATAATATGTTTGGCTGTTGCTTTCCAAAGAACTATTCCCAAGAGGCGGTTTTTTGTTCATTTTTTAAATGCACAACCTAATGTTGTGCTTTTATGTAATTATTTTATATTCACAGTGAATACACATTCTCTAATTTAGGGACCATATAGCGAGAATGAAGGTTCACATTCCCCACTTACTAGACAGCAGCGGCTGCAAACAATAAGGATCTGCTCCCTTGCTAATAACAAACAAAAAACTGATGTTTCTAGTCCTTCCCACATGAATGACCTCTGAAGTGAGGGGGAATTATGACAATCCTGCTCAAATAGCTGCTTTCTGAGTGACAGGAGATCAAACTGTCAATCACAGCAGCTGCTCCCTGGTACATGGGGATGAGTGGGTCTGGGTCAAGAGCAGTGGTTCCCAACTGGAGGTCCGTGGACCATCAGTGGTCCCCAAGAACGAAAATATGGTCTGTGGTTTCACCATTACAAGATCAGATAGGACTTTCCTGCCCCATTCTAAAAACCTGCAGAGTTCTGGGGCTTGTAGTTCAGTGAGCCCAGGACTTATCTTAATGAGAATGGGAAAACCCCTCCCTAAACTATTAGCCCCAGAATCCTCAGGCACAGATTCTAAATCCTATTTTTTGGGGTAACTGCCTTTGGAGAATTTAGTCCCCATAATTCATTCCAGTAAATTAGGGGAGTTTTCCATGTGATTTGTTTACGTTTCCCTTTTGCAACTCTAATGATATTTGGGGACTAAAGACTAGGACCTCAGCATAACCCTCCTAGGATGCATATATACTGCAGAATTAATGCTGATTGACACCAGTTTTAATTTCCATGGCTCAGTACTATGCAATCCTGGGAGTTGTAATTTGGTGAGGCACCAGCATTCTTTGGCAAATAAGACTGAAGACCTTGTAAACTACTGCCCCCATGAATCCATAGCACTGAACCATAGCAGTGAAAGTGGTGTCAGACTGTATGAATTCCAGTGCATATTCACCCAAGGACTCTGGAATCACCTAAGATGCAACTATACTGGAAACATGTATGCTTTTTGATAACGCTGAGAAAACAGTTATTGAATGTATAGAATCCTGGGATTTGTAGTTTGGGGAGGCACCAGTCTTCTTTGGCAAAGAAGGCTAAACGTCTTGTAGAACTACAACTCCCGGGATTCCACACCATTGACAAGTGGTGTCAAGCTGCATCCATTCTATAGCATAGATTCACCCAAGGAAGAGACGCTCCTTGAAGGAAGGGTTACCTATTTCTCTGGTTTTCCTTCCAGTTTCTGGAAGATTTGGTATCCTAACCCTTTGGTTTTTAAAGAAGCAGTTCTAAGAAGGCAGAAATTATAATGAATATATTTTCTGGCCAAATTTCAAAGAATGCACTTTTTGCAGCTGCGCATTTCATTCGCCAGTAAATATGTTTTTTGTTTCAGGATTTTGAAAATCAGTGTGCATTACATTCAATGGCGCACTAAATTCGAGTAAATACAGGGTAATAACTTCAGATTAGTAATATAATTAAAATTATACATGCATAACTGATTTTTCAATCTATCAAGAATGGATGGACTATCAAATGTAAGGAACTCACATTTGAACTCTGGATTTGTGAAAAGTACTGCCCATGTAATACAGGGACTATTTATGAAAGCAAACGTAGATTGAATAATGGTTATTCAACCAATATTGAACATCCATTTTTGATACCAAGAGGCAAGCTTATGGCCACGCCTTACCTGGACAAGAGCAGGGTGTTCAGGCCATTCTTTTAACAGTCCTTTTACTTCTTTTGTGAAGTTTTCAAGCACAGGTTGACACTGCCGTACTTGTTGAACATTAGGATCATGATAGAAGTCATATGGCCCTTCATTTTGTAGAGCCAGTTCTGAAGCACCTTCTTCAAAAAGTGTATTTTGGAGTACTGTGCTAGTTAGAAGTTGGCTGCCATGCAGGTTGTCATTCATTTCAGAACCTAAATTCAGGGTGAGGCGGAAAGGCAAAACAAAAAGGAACAGTAGGTAAAGAGCAAACAGAACCATGGGGGCAGGGACATCATCCCTTAGAACAGCGGATTAGAACCTTCCTAATGCTGTGACCCCTTAATACAGTTCCTCATGTTGTGGTGACCCCCAACCACAACATTATTTTCATTACTACTTCACAACTGTAATTTTGCTACTGTTATGAATCATAATATAAGTATCTTATATGCAGGATGTATTTTCATTCACTGGACCAAATTTGGTACAAAGACCCGATATGCCCAAATTCAAATACTGGTGGGGTTGGGGGGGATTGATTCCATCATTTGGGAGTTGTAGTTGCTCGGATTTATAGTTCAACTACTATCAAAGAGTATTCTGAACTCCACCAATGATAGAATTGAACCAAACTTCCCACACAGAACCCCCATGACCAACAGAAAATACTGTTTTCTGATGGTCTTCGGTAACTTCTCTGACACCCCCTCACGACCCCTCCAGGGGTCCTGACCCCCAGGGTTAAGAAACAGTGCCTTAGAACATATGCATCTGCAGTGTGTCTCAAGCTACATGATGTGATGCAAGTCTTCTCCCAGTGTACCAGGGACCAGAGCCACTTTTGTGTCACAGTATTACTATATTTACATAGCTTCCAGGACACTCAACACAGACCAACAATTAATGGTTTGCAAACCAGCAATGATCTGTGGATGGCCAGTATGAATAACATCATCTGGGCTGCACTCTCAGGTTTAACACATAATAGCAGAAGGCCCAAAAGAAACAGGTGTGTAGTGTAAAATCTTCTGCAATTCAATGGAGATTGAGATGTCCCTATGGTAGACAATAGGCTTGTGCATTTCAGTTGAACCTCGATCTGTTTCCGCTGGCCAGATACCTCTAGACTTCCGTATCTGCTTTTGCATGCCTCCCGAAAATGGGCATGCAGCCGGATGGCGTTTTTGGACCGCAGCCGAAAAATACGGCTAGATCCCACCCATTAGCGGCAATGGAGAGGGCTCCCTGGGCTCCCCTTCCTGTCAATTCAGGCAATTGCATTGTCTGTCCCTATATCCTTAAGACTTGGATCAAAAAGCATCAGAGTTCAGATATCACTCTTCTGCGATTCTTTCCCTTTCATCTGTAGAGGAGACCTGGATTTAATGCTTCCTTAAAGCTGTTTCTGCTCTAGAGGAGATAGGCGTCATAGGTGCTGCAGAGGCGTCATAGGTGCTGCAGAGGCGTCATAGGTGCTGCAGAGACGTGAAAGCTGCTCTACATGCAGCTTTCAAAGGCATTTTAAGGAGGCTTCCCAGGGAAGGAAGAGCGATAACCTGGAACTATCCTACCCTGGACTTCCTTTTAAAAGCCCTCTCTTTTCTCTTGATTGCACTGCAGGCCTTGCCTGTAGTGCCTACCTTGTTTCCTTCTCACGCCTTTCTGCTTCCTTAAAGCTGTTTCAACTTTCTACTCTACAGGAGAGGTAACTAGGTGGTAGCAGTTTTCTGAGAATTAGGCTTCCCTTTTTGTTTTCTGGGATTATTGTTATTAATATCAATTATTATCTCTTAGAAGTATTTTCTGAAAGGAGAGGAGGGGAGGAGAGAAAGAAGCTAAAAGGGTGACTCTCCAAGACCCCAAACACATGCACGCACGCACGCACCCCACCCACCCGTCCCACATGTTCCCAACTCCCAGTCAGTCCCACTAAATTAAAAAAAAACAAGAAAATCAAGAAAAATAAAAAAAATATTCAAGAGAGAGACCAAGAAGCCAAGCCAAGCTAAAAATACACTGAAGCCAGGATGCAACTGTGATGCCAAATAGGGGAGAAGGAGCCGTGATCGACTGTCATGTGGTCCTGTTACGGACGGGAAAACGTGATGGCTGGACCCTTGCCGTTATGGCCATCTGGTAGAGTAAAAAAAGCCAGTTTGGCTGAAGGGAAATGGTTAAAACGAATCTGTGCACAAGTCAAAATGTTCCCCTGTAGGAAGAAGGCACTGGACTACAGTGTACTTGAAAACAGAAGAACAAAGTCTTACCAATCAAAGGATAGTAGTGAGCCAAAAGTGATGCACCAGTCTGGTAACAGGAAAGAAATGCACTCAAATTATGCTTAGTCTGCTGGGTGGGCAGGTTTTGTCTATACCACAGAGATCGTGCAAACAGAAGGCAAAGTTGTTGATGAATCGCCATGACTGTTTTCACTGAGTGATGGGAAAGGAGAGGTTTTTCAGGAGATTCTTCATTTTCCAAACCATCTTCCATTTCCATTTTTCCCTCAAGGCTTGCCTCTGATGTAATATCTTCAAAGTCCTGAATCACATATATAAATATTAAAATGGTTAAATGTCACCTTACAGCATTGTGCTTTTAATTCAAAAACAAATCTTGTGCATTTTAAGGCTTATCTGTACATAAAACAGATCTGCCAATGACACCTGCTCAATTACTTTGTTGCATCTGTAGCTACATGGAGAGGAAGTTGTTTGTAGCCTTGGGTCATTACATTTACAATCCTATACTAATGTACCTAACTTCTTCTTAGGAATCTTCTTTACACTGTGATTAATAGCAAACAGATGAATTCTCATAAAATAAAAGACTATAGAGAAGACACATGAGCTGCATTAGATGGAGGAACGATCACTGCAACAGAATTGCCTAAATCATTTATATACAGGGTGAGGCAGCATAACTTCCTTTTTTAAAATGTGTGCCATTCAGTCGGTTGAAGACGTAGCGGAGAACTAGTAGTCTCGTTCGAGAGGCGGGAGCATAAAGTTTTGTCCTGACACAGTTCAGTTGCCATCGTGCATTGGAACAGCGAGGAGCGTGCTTTTGCCATTGAGGCCTACTTTTCGAGTGGATTTGGAGTGGCCGGCTCGCTCTCCAGATTTGGCCCCTTTTGATTTTTTTCTATGGGTTTTTTTGAAATCCCGTGTTTATGTGAACCGTCCAAGGACCCTGCAAGATTTGAAGACCAACATCCAGGAAGAAATAGCCAACATAACGCCTGCTATGCTGGCAAGAGTCATGACAAACGCCAGAAATTGGTTTACTCAGTGTATGGAGAATGGGGGATGTCACCTACCTAATTTGATCTTCAAAACTACGAAACTTTAGGTATGCGTATACATTATTAAAAAAATCTGATTCATACAATGGGTTTTATTAAGTTTTGAAAAAAGGAAGTTTTGCTGCCTCACCCTGTACTATCAGAGTGTTTACAAAAAAAGAGGTCTAACAGACATCTGCAAACATATTGACATTTTACTATTCAAAACAGCTCTATACATTTATTAAACAAAAGCATAACTAAATGCAAAGCCTCTAAATCTGCATAAGAGGCTGGATACATATGATTGTATTTGTTAGTCATGGGCCCGAAATTTGTCCCATTTGTTTGATTCGTGTTTCTATTTTTTCCATCCATTCGTATGGCACAAAATAGAAAGGCCCCTCCTGGAATCGATACAAATGGCAGGCAGGAGCGGGTACCAGCTCCAAGCTTGCTTTTCGGATCAATTGCTTAGGGCCTGGCAGGGCCTGGGGCCGAGCACTGAGTACTTTGGACCCACAGGTGCAGGCTTTGAGAATATGCACCCAGGCAGCCGAGCGCAGAGTAAGGAGCCCGGATGCATAGGCCCAAAGCCTGCACTGATATGCTCAGGCACTTGGGACCTAGGGTAAAGTCCCCTCCCCCCAATAATGGGCCAAAAGAAAATGGATCTTTTGGCTCTGAAAACAAACAAAAAAAAATCTAACCTCCCGATTTTGGGAGGCTCTGATGAAAACGGATCGGGGCCCCTTCTGAAAGCCGGGACTTGAAACGGATCAAAGTAAGTCCCGAATGCACATGACTAGTATTTGTTGACTCTTTCACACAACTTCAAAGGTTATTTTACACACCAGTCAGTGGAAGGGAT
Organism: Anolis sagrei; assembly: GCF_037176765.1. Lineage (NCBI taxonomy): Eukaryota > Metazoa > Chordata > Lepidosauria > Squamata > Anolidae > Anolis > Anolis sagrei. Next base: position 104,712,581 of record NC_090021.1, on the reverse strand, counting down.
ACATGGATCACTATGGCCAATATCAATCAATTAGTCCTAACTGCACTCCTCAAAGCAATGGAAACATGGTATTAACAGGACTAAACATGTCACACATAAGTGCAACAGAAGTCTTGCTGCATTTCAGTCTGATCTACTTCCCGGCAATCAAGCTATTTATATTTTCTTTTGGACCCATGTGTTCCCTGCACACAATCCTGCCAAAGCAGCTGAAAATTTAAAGTAATAGCTGCCTACCTTCTCATGAAGAGGGAATTTCCTCCTGAAATCTCTCTCTTCCTCCTCCTCTTCAGTGAGTCCACTTCCATGGCTTTTATTCCTGTACCTATAAAGGCTGTTCTTTTTTTCCTCCTCCTCTTGGGCCAGACGCTCTTGTTCATCCCATTCATTTACAATTACCTAAGAAGTAAAAGCCACTATGGGAACTGAGAAAGTCCAATAGGTTCATTCATACAAACCTCACATAAGTCACAGCTCATTTCTATTTTGCAAAGTCATTTTCTGTGACCCCTCCTATATGGAAATAACAGGTAAGTGCTATACATTGTATTCGTTAACGTTTGGGTCCCCAGGTGTTTTGGTCTACAACTCCCAGAAATCCCAGCCAGTTTACCAGCTGTTAGGATTTCTGGGAGTGAAAGGCCAAAACATCTGGGAACCCACAGGTTGAGAATCACTGATATAGACTGTTCTGAAGCCTTATTTCAATCACGGTTAGGACCAGACTATCTAGGGTTTTGGAGTTGAGGTTTTCTTCCAGTTCAGCTTGATTTGCATTTCCAGAATAAATTTATTTGTGTTTTCCAAAACAGTTATGTACTGTAAACTTTCTTTGTATAAAGATACATTAAGAACATACAGTAAAGAACCATTCTTGACCTTCCTGGTAAGTTCCCAATGTATCAGTCTCTGCCAGCAGAGAAGAACTCATCTAGTAAATGGACCTAGCCCAGTCTTTATCTGTATCAGGAAGGAAAAGAAGGCAAGGAAGAAATAATAGTAATATAGTTATAGTTAGTTGCATAGTTATATAGGTACAACTGCTGGAAAGAAAGTTTGAACTCTCTATTTTCTGTTTTTATCTCTTCTTTGTTCTCCCTTTCTTTTATTCAAAGCCAGTCATAGTGATTCTCCATACAAAGATACATAGGTATAGATGAACTGGCACTTGAAGAGATTTTAAAAGTGGATTTTGAAAATGAAAATGGCTGTTGAATGGAGGTTGATTAGTAAAACAGTCACTCCTAAAGGTGCAGATGTGCCATTTGGAGGAAGCCTTTACTTTGACATTAAGACCATCCCTGCTTACTACATTTCCCCTCATTGATGAAATGGCAGATGAATTGCAGGAAACTCAAGTGGACATGCCATCCTCATCTACTGGCTTTTCATGGCCAAGAGGGGAATTGAAATTTGGTCTCCAGAGTTGTTCTCCAATGCTCAAGCCACTACACCTTGCAAGTTCTCTTTAATTGCACTGTTAACTTTTTATCTGTATGAATAAAGGTAAAGATTTCCCCTTGACATTAAGTCTAGTAGTGCTCACTTCCATTTCTAAGTCGAAGAATTAGTGTTATCTGTAGATGCCTCCAAGGTCATGTGGCCAGCATGACTGCCTGGAGCACTACTTTATTTATTTATTTACCCTATTTATACTCCACCTTTCTCTACTCCAAAGGGGACTCAAGGTGCCATTACCTTCCCCCCAAAGAGGTACCTATTCATCTACTCACATTTGCATATTTTCGAACTGCTAGGTTTACAGAAGTTGGGGCTAACAATGAGAGTTCTCCCTGTCCCATAGATTCGAACTGCCAAACTGGTCAGTAAGTTCTGCAGCTTAGCGGTTTGACCTGCTCCACCACTGTGGCCCCTTTTTATTTGTATAAATAATATTTAAACTATATCTGAGTTTTTAAAATATAGGTGCCTCAGGTCCTGTGTAAGAAGAAAGATTGAATAATAAATCAATGAATTTTTAGTGTTAGGAAACTGTACCTGACACAAATGTCTGAAAAGTTGCAGAGATTGACGGTCTAGTTCTCCCTTGCACAGAACATGACAATGGAGGTACAGCAAAGCATTCACCAGCAGCTGCTCCTGAGTAAGATGCACCATCTGCTCTCTGTCAGATCCTTCTTTGGAGTATTTAAGAGATAATGACTTAAGGCCTTTAAGGACGTCCAGAGAGTTCAGGGAGCACAAAGCTTCTGCCTGGGAAAGATAAGTAGGGAAGGTGCTCCCAACAGAAGGGAAGGAGAGTAGTGAAGCAACAAGGGTGTTGAGCTTCATTGGGCTGACAAATTTTGTAAAGCTTGTCCTGTGGACTTCAGATGCCAGAAGTCTAATGCCATGCTGCATCTGCAAAATGGCAGCTTGTAGAGGAATAACCACATCGGGAAAAGCGGCATACTCCTCTGCCAAACGTTTCCTAAATTGATGTTGCGATTGCTGCCAAGCTGCCTCCTCATTCAGCATGTTTTGTAGGAGAGATTGGGATTTATCCGTGTGGAGGAACTGCAAAAGGCGGGTTGTGAGATCCTGGACTTTTGAAATCTGAGCAATGCTGCTGGCATACTGATGAACTTCCCGATACAAAAGCTCATACGAAGGAACTTGTGGTCTGAAGGCTTGCTTTCGGTGAAGGCTGGCAATTTCGTCCTTTAGCGTCTGGATTCTTTGGCATAACAACCTAAGATGTAAATGTCATAGGTTAGGCTGTCAACAGTGGCTTAAAAGGTGCTACTGAAAACACCATTAATGCAAACTTATGATCCATTAATGAAAACTAGACAGCACCACTCTAATTTTTGAAGACATGGATAGATATGAAACAATTTTAAAACATATTTTCAAACCCTCCGCAAACTGAACGAGAAGCAAAAGAGACATTCATGGCAAGCTTGTTATCACCGAAACATTCCTCCTCTCATTCTTTCATCATTCAGATGGCATATTGCACATGAGAACAGAGTAAGAATCTGGCTACCAAGCTTAAATTCTCAAGGACAGGATTTGGGCTCATGATCCAATAGGAAACACTGGTCTCATTCCTTCATATATGGAAAACATTACAGTTACCTAATGTGCGGGTGACAGTGATTGCTGATAGTTTCATCTTCAAGATCCTTCCCTGTGTTCAACTCTGTTGACAGACTGTGTGTCTTCCATTCACATTCTAGATGGTGTAACTAAAGGCATGAGACAAAATAGTTAGGGGTTAATGTAAAGATCTGCCATTATCCCAATGGAGATAAGAACTGTTTTGGTGTACTCAGGTTCTATGTTATTCCTGTTCTGACAAGTCTTTAGCACATTAGTAAGGGTATATATTCATAATAGGGGAGGAGATCTCTAATGATACATAAAGACCTCAAAAAGTTATTTTTCCTACACCAGACAGTATAGCCACTGGCCTTGATAGCTGAAATCTTAAGAGCATCTTTCCCAAAATCTGCAGAAAGTGAATATATCACTGACTGCCAGAGGACGAGGGCAAAGAACAAAAGACAGCTGGTGCTAATATGCCGTGTGTTCTGGCCTCCCAAAGAAATCCCTCTTGCAAAAAGAATGGCAAATCTCAGCTAGGGCTCTAATAACTTAGAATAATGATGATGATGATGATGATGATGATGATGATGATGATAATAATAATAACAACAATTTTATTCTTGTACCCTGCCTCCATCTCCCCAAAGGGCCTTGTAGAATCATAGAATCATAGAATCAAAGAGTTGGAAGAGACCTCATGGGCCATCCAGTCCAACCCCCTGCCAAGAAGCAGGAATATTGCATTCAAATCACCCCTGACAAATGGCCATCCAGCCTCTGCTTAAAAGCTTCCAAAGAAGGAGCCTCCACCACACTTCGGGGCAGAGAGTTCCACTGCTGAACGGCTCTCACAGTCAGGAAGTTCTTCCTCATGTTCAGATGGAATCTCCTCTCTTGTAGTTTGAAGCCATTGTTCCGCGTCCTAGTCTCCAAGGAAGCAGAAAACAAGCTTGCTCCCTCCTCCCTGTGGCTTCCTCTCACATATTTATACATGGCTATCATATCTCCTCTCAGCCTTCTCTTCTTCAGGCTAAACATGCCCAGCTCCCCAAGCCGCTCCTCATAGGGCTTGTTCTTCAGACCCTTGATCATTTTAGTCGCCCTCCTCTGGACACATTCCAGCTTGTCAATATCTCTCTTGAATTGTGGTGCCCAGAATTGGACACAATATTCCAGATGTGGTCTAACCAAAGCAGAATAGAGGGGTAGCATTGCTTCCTTTGATCTAGACACTATGCTCCTATTGATGCAGGCCAAAATCCCATTGGCTTTTTTTGCCGCCACATCACATTGTTGGCTCATGTTTAACTTGTTGTCCACGAGGACTCCAAGATATTTTTCACACGTACTGCTCTCGAGCCAGGCATCCCCCATTCTGTATCTTTGCATTTCATTTTTCCTGCCAAAGTGGAGTATCTTGCATTTGTCACTGTTGAACTTCATTTTGTTAGTTTTGGCCCATCTCTCTAATCTGTCAAGATCGTTTTGAATCCTGCTCCTGTCCTCTGGACTATTGGCTATCCCTCCCAATTTGGTGTCGTCTGCAAACTTGATGATCATGCCTTCTAGCCCTTCATCTAAGTCATTAATAAAGATGTTGAACAGGACCGGGCCCAGGACGGAACCCTGCGGCACTCCGCTCGTCACTTCTTTCCAAGATGAAGAGGAAGCATTAGTGAGTACTCTCTGTGTTCGTCCACTTAACCAATTACAGATCCACCTCACCGTAGTTTTGCCTAGCCCACATTGGACTAGTTTCCTTGCCAGAAGGTCATGGGGGACCTTGTCGAAGGCCTTACTGAAATCCAGGTACGCTACATCCACGGCATTCCCCGCATCTACCCAGCTTGTAGCTCTATCGAAGAAAGAGATCAGATTAGTCTGGCATGACTTGTTTTTGATAAATCCATGTTGACTATTAGCGATGACTGTATTTGTTTCTAAGTGTTTGCAGACCGCTTCCTTAACAATCTTTTCCAGAATCTTGCCCGGTATCGACGTGAGGCTGACCGGACGGTAGTTGTTTGGGTCATCCTTTTTTCCCTTCTTGAAGATTGGGACCACATTGGCCCTCCTCCAATCTGCTGGAACTTCTCCCGTTCTCCAAGAACTCTCAAAGATGGTTGCCAATGTGGCAGCTTATATATGACACTAAGTGTCTAAAACAAAACATGAAATAAACACACAGTACAATACAATAAAGTAAAATTATAGCATATAAAACAACAATTTAAAACTCAGAACAACACCCAATGACCTCTAGTAACAACTACCGTAAGACATGACCAAACTGTAAACAAGACGAGGGAATGGGATAGTGCAAATTGTAGCTCAGGAACAGGGCATGGGATGAAAGTGCCCTGTTCCTTAGCTCTAGCCTGCTCCCAGAACTTTTGCTTATATCTTTATACAGACAAAAGGATTCCACGTTAATTACCAAAAATACAAGGCCATATTACATGAGTTTGAGTTGAAAATTTGTTTTTTATTTATTTCCATATGGAATACTTCTAATGGTGCTTTATTACATGTTTATTGAATTTCAACTGTTGCTGCAATTTACCAACTTTGAAACATTAGCAGCATGTATAAATCCTACTGTCGTGGACAAGAAAATACAGAAAAGTGCCACGTACTCACCTCTTCTTCAGCATACTTGAGTTTGTATTCTCTTTTTGCTGCAGGATCAAAGTGAGTTTGTGGAACCCACAGATGGACCTGCAGAAGGCCCAGGTTTACCCAAAGACAGCCTCCCTGAGCTGCTTCGGGCAAGTTCTGGGCTCCTCCTTCCTTCCCAAAGACTTGCTGTAAACAAGTCAGCCAAAGGCAGAGAAGCTGTTCAGGCAGCATGTCCCGAGTAGCTACATCCCTAAGTACTTTGCAAATGTACTGAAAAGCCACTGGATCTTTGCTAGAAAGCCTGTCACAGTTTTGGCAATATTCTTCTTGCAGTTCTGTTGAAAGTTGGTCTTTAAGAGCCAGAAGCAGTCGAAATAACATCCCACATTGGAGCTTGGAGTCTATTGACCTGAAAGGACAAAAAGCAAGGGTCATTTCAATTTCAAGGGATCAGTAGCTTGATGGATCCCAGAGCCAGATGTAGCCATCCTAGGATTATCACGCTCCCAGTGGTGCAGCAGGAACTGCTGAACTTGCTGGCCAAAATGTTGGAGGTTCCGCTGTTAGCCCCAGCTTCTGTCAATCTAGCAGTTCGAAAACATGCAAATGTGAGTAGATCAATAGGTACTGCTCCATCAGGAAGGTAACGGCCCTTCATGCAATCCTACTGGCCACGTGACCTTTGAGGTGTCTATGGACAACATTGGCTCTTCGGCTTAGAAATGGAGACAAACATGACTCCCAAGACACGACTAGACTTAATGCCAAGGGAAACCCTTACCTTTTTTTAATGTGTACATTGAGTCATGGCCACACCAAGAGGACAACACGACCCTGGAGAACCTGAGCATTAGGAACCCATTCTTAAACATACTACTTTAAAGTTAGCCATTAAGTTTGGTGATAAAGGCTCTTTTAAAAAATGGCTTTAGCAGACAGGTGTGTGAAAGCAGACCTTGTTTCATACCTATAGTCAGCTAGGGAAGAAAAGGCCAGGTTTGTCCAGAGAACTGTGCTGACTTCCTGCAGCTGCTGTGCTCTCTCCAGCCACTCGCCTAGCGTCACGTTGGAGGCGGAAAGAACAGGGAGGCCTCTCACATCCCACTGGCTCCACTTGCTGCTGCTAGTTAGAATTTCAGCGAGGCACTTGGAGAAAACTGCTCGACTCAAAATACCCACACCCTAAATTAACAAAGATCAAAATGTACATTTAAAGCATTGGTAAGCATCTTTCACGCTTTATTATTTAAAAAAAATAGTATGCCAATGATCTTAAGAAGCTGGGACATTTCAGAGAACATGTTATGAAATAGAACTCAGAGCGACCTGAAAAACACTGAAGTCAAGTCTAAACAGGGTACTATACGGTCTGCAAGCCCCTCTCTGGCAGCCCCCGCAAATCTTTGCAAATTGTGGCAGTTTTGTTCTCTAAACCCCCTCACCCCACCGTCACCAAGTCGATTTGGACATTTCTGCTGAAAACTAAACTGGAAGTGACATCACATCAGTCTCAACCATGGATGATGTACTGGTAGTGCTTCCATTGGGAGAGTGGCTGCAGGAATGAGAAATGGCCCTCAACTCCTCTAGTTACCGACTCCTGGCTTATAAGATCCACATGGCACCGATACCTGCCCAAACACTAACATATGCCAGAGATACACTCTGTGTTCCACTGGGAGGAGCCCCAAAGCACAGAAAGACATAGGAGCAGGTCTGTGTTGCGACTTCAATGTGGAGTGCCTTTGGCTAGCATTGCTAGCACTGTGACCATGAGGTCCCCATACAGCAATATTTTGCCGCAAGGTCCAATTAGCGTGTAAAAGTAGCTTGCTATGTTATAAAACTATGTTCAAAGTGATTAGACCAGCAGTTCTCAAAGTGTGTTGAGCATACTGAGAGGCTCCACAGTTGCTTCATCCTCCTCCTCCAAGCTTTTGCTCTCCTTTCCTGCTCCTCTCCTGGCTACCAAAAACCTTTTTTCCTTGCTTCTCTCACTCCCAAAAGCCTTTTCCCCCTCCATCACTCTTAAAAGCCCCTTTTCCTTGCCTCCCTCACTCTCAAAAGCCTTTTTTCCTCATCTCCCTCCCTCTCAAAAGTCTTTTTTCCTTGCCTTCCTCAATCTCAAAGGCCTTTTTTCCTCTCCTTCCTCACTCTCAAAAGCCCCTTTTCCTCACTTCCCTTGCCACCAAAGTCTTTTTACTCACATTCCTCAATACTCAGATCCTCCCCGCCACTTCCTTGCTTTCAAAACCCTATTTCTCTCCTACTGCTCAGGGGGTGCTTTGTTTGTGCTTTTCCTGCACGGCAGAAGGAGGCTGGACTGGTTGGCCCTGGGGTCTTCCACTGAAATATTATTAAACTTATGTTGATCAAAAAATCTGCCTATGTTTGATACTCACACATATAAATATAATATTATATGTGTTTTTGTGTTAATATAATATAATATAAAATAATATAATATAATAACATTTCTTGGGGCCCTACCATAAACTTTTGCTGTAAAAAGGGCTCTACAGCTGAAAACGTTTGAGAACCTCTGGCCTTGACCAAAGTTTTAAAATGCAGCATTTTCTACACAAACCTTAAGAGACTTGTCCATGAGAGATTTGGGCCTCTTTTTCTCTTCTGCCTTTGATAGTGGCTGCCAAGAGAGCCAACGTTCTGGATCCGAGGTTACAGTACTGTTCCAGAATGCTACTAAAGCCGTGCTCACCAGTTCTGACCACAAGAAAGAAATTTCTTCTGCAGAGACCTAAAATATGGGCAGTATGAAAAACATAAGAGCTCTCAGAATTCTTCATTTAAAAAAAACATGGTATAATAAAATGTTTGCTCTGTTTGTGAAGAATTGTGATATTGGTCAAAAAGCTACCCAGTGGGGAACAGTGAGCCTCCAGCTTTTGGCTTATGATTTGTATCAGTCTTAATGGGCATAACAAATGAGGATGATTTATGGGAAACACAGCTCAAAAACTGGAGAGCCACAGTTGCCCACTCTTTATCTAGAAAGGGGGAGGGGGGTCAAAAAGAGAAGGGAAGGAAGGGGTGGCATGAGAGCTGAGAGCAACACACAGAACTTGAAAATGAAGCTTTTCCTAGTTGTTAAAAATTTACAAACACTTCTTCCACATCTCAATTGATTCTCCCAGATGCCTCTTAACAGATAAGAACAGACTTAACCTCCACACAACCATGTATTGGGAGTATGATTGCCATATGAGAGGACGCCTAGTCAAAGAAAATGGAAGAAAGAGCCATTCCTTCATTTGCTATGAATGTTTTTTTAGTCATCTTAAATTTTAGTTAAACAAATAGGTTGTCCATCACAAAAGGGAAGCTTAAATCACCACTTTTCATGTAAAAACATAAAGAAGTGGATCATACTGCTTGCTAAAGAAAAAGAAGAAGCTGATATTCTACTAAAATGAAAACAAACCATTATTTTTACCTTACACAGATCCAACAGGTAATAAAGTCCATGAAGGTGTTGAGAGGTAGCTGGTGTGAATTTAAGGCAAAAAGCAATAAATTGCTTTATTTCTGAATATATGCTTAATTGCTTGTTGTTGTCTTTCCTGAAGAAGAAAAAAGAGCAAGCTAAAACTCTGCACTGGCTGATACTCCATAAGATTGCCATATGAGAGGACGCCTAGTCAAAGAAAATGGAAGAGCCATTCCTTCATTTGCTATGAATGTTTTTTTAGTCATCTTAAATTCTTGTTAAACAAATTTGTGTTATCCATCACAAAAAGGGAAGTTTAAATCACCACTCTTCCTTACACCTCGAGCCGTATTATTATTATTATTATTATTATTATTATTATTATTATTATTATTATTATTATTTTCTGGAGAACAGAGGAAGGCAGAAAATATCTTTAATAAAGAGAACGACAATGAGATGCTCTTGTAATGTCTCATAGTTACAATACAATCACCATTTTACGTTTTTGGATTTGATTTCTGTGGATGTGATCATTCACCGATTTCATTAAAATATTATCTATAGGAACTTTTAGGTCCTCAAGTGTGATTCTCTGATCAATTTCTGCTGAAAATTGATCATAGAGTCATGCTGGAAAATCCAGAGACTCCTAAGAGAATACCTTGCTAGAAATTTGTAGGTTCTTCAGGACAATCCAGCAGAACATGACCATAGAGTCATGCTGGAAAAACTAGGGATCCCAAGATAGTTTTCCCAGGTAAAAATATAGCAATTTTATTACTTGCAGTTTTTCACTTTTAACCCTAACCCTAACCCCAGCGAATGCGGAGGACTGATTAATTAATATATATTAATTACAGGGCTGAGGCAGGTTTTTGTGTCCTCAGAAAAATTCCCTCACCTTTGTAAGTATGCCTGATCCATACACTTAGAGGTCAGTTTGTACTGCCATAAAACAGCTAGATACTCCATGGCAGGCCAGAGTTGCACCCGGTTGGAGAGTTGAGTTAGCAGGGCAGGATCCACCTCTTTGGCCACAGCAGGCTTTTCTCCTGAAGACTCAACCAAGACTCCTACTTCCTTCAGTTTTGAATGCTGGTGATTCACCAAAGCCTGCAATTCACCTGTAATAAATAAAGGAACTACAACTAGAATTTTTATCATCAAATACATTCAAAATAATTAAGAAGTGTTTGGGGGGAAGAAACACTACAGCAAAAGTTGATAGAAAATATACCATTCCCTGGTTGTTGTTTTTTAAAACAGCTAGTAATACTGATGCTTTTACAACATTTTTAGTACAGACTGTCAAATACAAGAAATGCTTTACCTGAACAAATGTCCTTCAGATGATTGGCTCTGAGAACCAGGCCTTGAGCTTGAAGTAGCAAAGATTTCAGCTTCCACTCTGTGGCAACAGTTTTCAAAATACAGATCTCCTTCTGCCATTGATCATCCACAACAACAGGCCTCAAATCCAGGACATTAAGTGCTTTGGAAAGTTTCCTCAGTTGAGCGGCAGTTTCTATTACCTCTTTCTCCTGCCGATGTTCAGAATAATGGGGGGGGGGGGGATTCAATGACAATGAATAGTCTGAACTGTTATCTTATTTTGCTAGAATGCTTGCATAAAACATCTACAGCAGAACTGAAATGGTTGATGTGAGTGGAGAGACAAGACAGAATAAGAGACATGGATGGGCCCCATCTAAATGAACAAAAATGATGAGTATTGGATTTTAACTATTTTATATTTGAATTGCTGAAAGCTTTCATGCCCGAAATCACTGGGTTGCTGTGAGTTTTCCAGGTTGTATGGCCATGTTCCAGAAGCATTTTCTCCTGACATTTTGCCTACATCTATGGCAGGCATCCTCAGAGATGATGGGGTCTGTTGCAAACTGGCAACTGGGGTGTATGTATCTGTGAAATGCCCAGGGTGGGGGAAAGAACTCTTGTCTGCTTGAGGCAAGTGTGAAAGTTGCAGTTGGCCACCTTGATTAGCACTGAAATTGCCTTGCCATTTTAAAGCTTCCTGCTTGGGGGAATCCTTTGTTGGGAGGTGTTAACTGGCCCTGATTGTTTCTTGTTTGGATTTCCCGTTTTCTGAGTGTTGCTCTTTATTTACTGTCCTGATTCCATCGTTTTTTTAAAAATACTGGTAGCCAGATTTTGTTCATTTTCATGGTTTCCTCCTTTCTGTTGAAATTGTCCACATGCTTGTGGATTTCACTGGCTTCTCTGTGTAGCCTGACATGGTGTTATTAGAGTGGTCCAGCATTTCTGTGTTCTCAAATAATATGCTGTGTCCAGGTTGGTTCATCAAGTGCTCTGCTATGACAATTTCAACCTCCAAACAATGGCTCTATTTACTAAAATGCTCGAATCCCCTTGTGGCACAGCAGGTTAAACTACTGTTCTGCTGAACTTGATGACTGAAAGGTTGACGGTTCAAATCTGGGGAGTGGGGTGAGCTCCCGCTGTTAGCCCTAGCTTCTGCCAAACTAGCAGTTTGAAAACAAACAAATGTGAGTAGATCAATAGGTACCGCTTCAGTGGGAAGGTAACAGCGTTCCATGCAGCCATGCTGGCCACATGACCTTGGAGGTGTCTATGGACAACACCAGCTCTTCAGCTTAGAAATGGAGATGAACACCACTCTCCAGAGTCGGACACAACTAGACTTAATGTCATAGGAAACTTTTACCTTTACCTTTATGACAACTCTTTGGAGATACAGTCAAGTATAAGTGTTTACAATGAACAGGTTAACTGCCCAAGCTTTTAGACAATCCAAGCATTATCAAAAATGCCAAGGATTCAATAAGTGACCTTCAGGAGACAACACATGAGCACTCTCACTGAATCATAGCCACTTACAGTTGGGAGCTGAAAAAGCTTTTAAACACTTAGATATCCAATTATGAATGTTTGTTACTCAGGCACAACTTTCTCTAAAGTTCTGTTGAAGAGTAGCAGTGTAACATGCTTCTAACATTCTTTTAAAAAAAGATATTTTAATTACTTGTGTGTTCAACAAGTTTAATGTTTATGTTATTCATTAATAAAAATCATTAAAAAAAACTCAGTAGAATTCAGCAATATATCATACCTTGAAAGGAAGAGGCTTTCTGGCAGATTTTTGCAACTTCTTAATACAGACATTCGCACCAGCAGAATCGGCTAGACAGGACTGGATTTGCTGGGACACAGACTGGATATCCTTGGAAAGCCTTGACATGAAGAGAAGGAATCAAATTATAATACAGATATTCAAGAGAAAAAGATTGTACAATGCATGCATGGTATATATGAAGAATCTTGATAAATCAATTAATCTCAGTATTTGGTAAATCGATGGTTTTCATAAAATTACATGCGAAGCCATAACCATTTTCAGGAGCACACTAAGCATATGAACAAGGATCTCTGTGAAGGTAATATACCTGCCCCTACAATTTAAGCAAACATGGCTATTCATGATTACAATTTAGTCAATTTGCTCTTACAAGAGAGCTAAACAACGCTGAAAAAACATTCCAACACACTGACTTCAGGAAACTGTATTTCATCTCTCGCTGCCATCATCTTCCCAAATGTACACAACCAAACACAAAGAAATTTGCATTACTATTCTTGTTATCAACATGGGTGGTATTAAAACATGTCTGTAATTAGAGCATTGATGAATTATTGTTAAAACAGCTCTGTTTGTGGCACTGCAGGCAATGACTTTGGACCACTCACTTTTGCTGCTCATATCCACTCAACAAGTGAGGTATCCTGCTGATTAAATGCTTCACAACCCAGTGCCAATGAAGAGACAGGTGGGCCAAACCAGATGAATCCACTGCTACAACATCAGACATTTTCCAAAACCTGTCACGCCACAATAAGCACTGTAATATCTAGAAGAAAATTGAAAGGATTACTTTTTCCAGCTTAGGATTGTATACAGCAATATGTTACAAGAGGAGAAATAATAGGTTTGTATTAGGAAATCACAAACTCTTAGAAACAAAAGGGCTGTGAAAACTGAACAGGTACTGCCAATAAGGTCCCAATTTCTTTTAGCTGGATCATCCCATAACTTTTCAGTGGGTTCACCAACTCTCAGGAAGAAATAGCAAAGAGGACTTGCTCTCAAATTTGAGCACAGATTCATGGCTTATTCCTAGCATATGTAAATGTTTAGAAAAGCAGCAGCTGAGAAGACCAGTGAAGACCAAACTGGGGAAAATGAGGGACATTGATGATGATAACAACAACAGGAATAAGAAATCAATAAAACCCAAGAAACTAGAATGAAACTAAATCTCAAGAAACTAGAATGAAATATATGTGTGTGGCCTACTTACTTCAAACAATTTTTCATCAGAAACAGCAACTTGAGTAGATTTCACCCAGTGCAACAGGAAGGCATCCCAGAGTTCAAAAAAGGAGGCAAGATTGGCCACAATTGCATGTGGAAGTGAGGCATGGCTTCCAGGGTCTTCATTTCAAGATTGAAATTAAACCAAAAGGAAAAAACAAGTAACTCCATCTGGTACACATTACACAATCAACTAATAGAATGCCTGCCTTTAATTAAATAAATTCCTGAGTTGATCTTCAGCATTCACCAATGAAAAACCCTTGTATAAATCAGTGCAGTTTATGAATCAATGAACTATTCTGCAGTAAAGTCTTTTCCTTTGACCGTTCAACATGACCCCAGAAAACTCAAAATATAATCTCATATCATCTCTTCATACCATTTTCATCTGTACAGATAGTGCACATTTTGTTTGTTTTTTAAAAAAATAGGAGGGCCAACCAATTCAAGAGAGTCATAACTCCAGAGTATAGTATATGTTTATATGCATATTCTCCGGTTCAATTCCAGGCAGCTTCTCTTAAAATATATTAGGTAGCGCTTGATAGAGACTGACGCCCAAAATCTTGAGAGAGCCACTAACTGTCAAAACTGTACATAGTAATACTGTAGTTGGTATAACACTGCTTCTTTTCTTAAAAATACTCACACAGCACCTAGGTTTCTCTTTCTCATTCACCACTGTGTGGTATTACTTATCACAATGTAATACTTTGTTTCCTTGAAAATAAGATAGTCTTATATTTTATTTTTCCACAAGAAGACACATTATGGCTTATTTTCAGGGGAAGTCTTATTTTTATTAAGTATGGTACAACAATCTACAGCAGCTTTTCTGGTGTTTGGGAGCAGGGTGGGGGGAGGAGAGACCTACAGACTGCTGCTGGTTGGTGCTGGGTGAGACAGACCCACAGTGCTGAGTAAAATGGCAGCCGCAGCTTTACTTCTTCCCCATGAGGAAACACACAATACCTAAATCAGAGCATCCTGCTCCTCACTTCACTGAGGAGACTTTTACTTTGACTTACTATGTCTCTCTCTATGCCTCAGCATGCAGCATGCACAGAACAACTGGGACCTGATTGGGGAAGCCGACCTTGTTGATGGTGTTGCCTGCAGATCTACGGTCACCTTTACTGCTCCATGTTGGTATGATGCATAGCCACACCTATCATTATTTTTGGGGTATGGCTTATATTGCGCAAATGCTTAGGAATCCTGCTACAGCTTATTTTTTGAGTATTTTCGGGGAAACACGTTAGTGTAACATTTTTAAAACACTGTTTTTGTCTTCCTTTTATGCTTTGAAACTTCTTATTCATTTCCATTTGTAAATCATCTTGACTAAATATGTTCACTAACAGAAGGAGGTTCGCCATTCATGGATGGAAGCATTTGATCCAACTCACAATTCAAAAATACAGTGAGAATCAGGCTGATTTGTTAAAACCATCCTCATTCTCACCACCACCATTTCAGTTAATAGCCTTCTCGGGTTGGTTTTTAAAAAGGTTTACATGGGAAGGAATGAGCCCCAAACAGAAGAAAAGTTATTCAAAACTTAGCTTTCATAACCCCTTGAAAACATGAGTTTTCCATCTTGGTGGTAGAAGCCTATATGTGTTTAATCAGAGTTATGGCACATTGCGTTCAATGAGACCTTTTCCCAGGAAGGTTTATAAAGAGCTACAATACAGAAGAACTGTGTACTCTGGATCTCTTCAAGCAAAGTGGAACAGATACATGGGACAAGGATTGTATAGTCATTTACAAGTAGATTGTAAATAACTATACAAGCTCATATGGGAATTCTAATGTCAATATGTATGCAACTTGATATATTACTGGTTCCTGTGTTGTTGTTTATTCGTTCAGTCGTCTCCGACTCTTTGTGACCTCATGGACCAGCCCACGCCAGAGCTCCCTATCGGCCGTCACCACCCCCAGCTCCTTCAAGGTCAGTCCAGTCACTTCAAGGATGCCATCCATCCATCTTGCCCTTGGTCAGCCCCTCTTCCTTTTACCTTCCACTTTCCCCAGCATAATTGTCTTCTCTAAGCTTTGCTGTCTCCTCATGATTGTGCCAAAGTACTTCAACTTTGTCTCTAGTATCCTTCCTTCCAATGAGCAGCTGGGCTTTATTTCCTGGAGGATGGACTGGTTGGATCTTCTCGCAGTCCAAGGCACTCTCAGAACTTTCCTCCAACACCACAGTTCAAAAGCATCTACTTGTAGCTTATTTAAGGTTCACAAAATGTCAGGATCCCGATTTTATATAAAGCAATTGTAGAAATATAATAGGTACCTTTATGGAAATCTAGAGATACCCTCAAAGCACTAGTTCTTGGCTTTTTCATATTAATCAAGCTCCTTTCAATATAACTCTTTTTCTCCCGATCTAGAAATAGAATTGCCCTGCAACAACATTAAAAATATTTGGATATTATTATATTATTAAAAGAGGGAAAACAAATCACAATCCATTAAGAGAAAATCTTACAAGACAAACTTAATTTTATCTTGACAAGTTTATATGTACACATGAAGAAATGAGATGTAGTATGGAATAGTAATGGGAAATGGGCCCTGCCCAGAAAAATACATATTTTCCATGCTGCATACGGTGGTTGACCATCGATAAGCCATACCCTCTCTGCCTCAGTGGAAGACAAACACAACCCCCTTTTAAACATGTTCTGCCAAAAACATCCTATAATGGGTTTGCTTTGGGATTGCCATATATCAAAAATGACTCAAAGGAACAACAACTACTACTACTACACCTTATGCCCCACCAAATCTCTAGTTTTCGTGGGTGTATCTCGATTTCTTCCTTTTTCCACCAGCAATCTCATTTTGCCTGCGTATTGAGAGTTCTCAAATTCCAAATCATGGGAGTGGCAAGCTTTAACTGCCCTAGTCAGCATAGAAAGATATAGATTATTAAACCCACCGATTTGAAAGTGACTTCAGAAGAATTAACAGCTGGTCTGAATGTTCCACTTCTGCATCAAAATCCACTGAATTGCTTATCATATCCAAGCATTGCATGTTCCACCTGAGATCCATAGGAATCACATGATCATCTAAAAAGACAGTTGAATAGGAGGAATAGTCATAAAAAAGAATTCTTTTTTCCTCAGTCTTTGAAACAGAGAGTACGTGGGGAATCATTCCCTGCAATATGCTAAAAAAGAAACTCCCAAAGAGAGTGTCAATTTCTCTCATTAACCTTCCTAATTTCAAAAACACAGGATGAAGTGTGTATGTGTCTATGTGAGCATGCATACACAAACACAAAGCAGAGGGAGGGCATTTTACCTGTAATATTTGGTTGCAGCATTTTCATTACATTACTGATTCCACTTGAGAGGGGGCTGAAGTAGAAATTATTCAGTGATGCGGCGCCAGCTTCCAGTAAGATATACACTGAATCTGTAGAACAAAGTAGGACTGTAAGTAGCAGATGGATTTCAACCCACAAAGCATCCAATTTGGGTACAAAGACCCTCTATGACTATATGTTGTATCCCGCGTCAAGTCAAAAGGAAAGCTGGGCAATAAAAAATTATTATTATTGTTATTATTATTATTATTTAGAATGGGTGCAATAATTTTTTTAGCAGCATGGGTCATATCAACATCCATAATTTTGACCCCCAAATCTGCCCTCGACTTGTATATGAGGTTGACTTACAAACAAGTATACACAGTATTCCCAGGTACCAAATACCAAAATTCCAATACCAAAATTCGGAGAGCGCTCCAGATGTTCTGGACTATATGTTTCAAGTGAATATGCGAAACGCTGTCATTTTTTCATTGCATCAGGAGCCCTTATTTTATTGATTTACAGTACTTTATTTCTATATCTTGCCTTTCTCCCCATAGGGACTCAATGCCACTAACAATGACATGACACGATACAATAGAATTTAAAAGCAAGGCAAATATAGATACATATAAATACATTTTTAAAGAACACTTAAATATCTGTGTCAGGGATACAAAAGTTAAAATACAATTAAAATAGAACAAAAATAGAACAACATCCCCAGAAGTCTAGGTAAAGGTAAAATTTTCCCCTGACATAAAGTCTAGTTGAGTCTGACTCTGGAGAAGTGGTGCTTATCTCCATTTCTAAGCCTAAGAGCTGGCGTTATCTGTAGACGCCTCCAAGGTCATGTGGTCAGCACAACTGCATGGAGTACCATTACCTTCCCGCTGAAGCAGTAACCATTGATCTACTCACGTTTGCATGTTTTCAAACTGCTAGGTTGGCAGAAGCTGGGGCTAACAGTGGGAGCTCACCCCGCTCCCCGGATTCGAACTGCCAATTTTCTGGTCAACAAGTTCTGCAGCTTAGTGGTTTAACCCGCTGCACCACCATGACCCCAGAAACCTAAACCTTCATTATTCCCCAAATGCCTGATGGCTGAGATATGGAGCTGATACAGAAACATCTTAATCCAAACCAAAATAAATACCACATATGTTCTTCATGCTTTCCATCATTATGTTTCTCTCTCTCTACTACAAACATAAAGGTCAGTCTTGCTGAAGCCAAAGGAAAGAATTTTTGTTTTGCTCACCAGGCACTTGAGGTAGGCTCTTTTTTAGCTGATTAAGCCACCCAACTCTCAGCGTCCAGTCTTGGTTAGTTGCTTTCCCGATGAACTGTTTAACGGCTGCAGAAAGGACCTCAATGTCATCTGCCCAAGAAGCACTGATCTCAACTGCGTCGAATTTTAGACAATCTGGCTTAGAGGACTGCAAAATTTTCTCAAAGTCACATATAGTAAGAGGAAGTGTCCTGAAAAAAAATGTAAGTTATGAACAAAGGTTATTCGAACACACAGAGAAAGGGGAAAAAACCCAAGAATGCCTCTTTACCATTACAAAAATGCCTGTGAAACTACAGTCCGGTAAACATAACTAGTGATAGTTAGCTGCCTTAACTCTAGGTTAAACTGCATTCGCCTACCACAGTGGTTCTTAACCTCTGAGTCCCCAGATGTTTTGGCCTTCAACTCCCAGAAATCCTAACAGCCGGTAAACTGGCTGGGAGTTGCAGGCCAAAACACCTGGGGATCCACAGTTTGAAAACACCTGGCCTACCATATTAAGCCTTGTCACTACAGGTTATGTACAGCTGCGTAGAATGACAGCAAGGACTTGAGTGGAATGAAAACTTGCTTAATAATGATTTATCAAGTACACGTTATTAAGCACTACTAATCCATGGTTATTATAAATCATGAGCTCAAAATAATTTAAAGCACCATTGGAGATCAGCCATGAGACAGGATATGAACTCAGTTGGAAATATTTAGAAATAGTGCTTAGACTTGATTAAAGGGAGGGGGGGATTATATATTATAAACACAAAGGGCCAAAAATAGTTATATGATCCCTGAAATAACTCTTTGGCCACTGATCTTATTCCAAAACCTTCATATAACTGCTCTTAAGGTGAATATGATTTTTAAAAATGCCCTATATTTTTAAGACCTGACATCAAGGAAAAAAACACTTTAAAATACAGAGCTATTCCACAATAGGAATAATTACTATTATGGAGTAATTGAGCTGGAACAGCTTAAAGCTCATATTTTTTTAGCTTTAATAACAGTATCACTTTGCCTACCTGCTGTTTTTAATATTCAGCCTGTTCAGGCAATAGGCCAGGACCTGCCCATCATTATGAACAGTAGAAAGGAGAGAATCTTCAGCTGCAAAC
Organism: Anolis sagrei; assembly: GCF_037176765.1. Taxonomy (NCBI): domain Eukaryota; kingdom Metazoa; phylum Chordata; class Lepidosauria; order Squamata; family Anolidae; genus Anolis; species Anolis sagrei. The sequence continues at coordinate 104,693,345 of NC_090021.1, read as the reverse complement.
AAAACACTGGATGCTGAATCTGGCCACAATCCCAAAGCAATGAGGGAAGTACCCTTTGTTTCTTCAGAGTCCAAAGCCGAAACATGTTTCATTATCAAGTCCAGCACAAGCTAATATATAAGGAGACACAAAAGGCTGCCATTAAAGTGCCCTCACTTGGGGGGGGGGGGGGGGGGAAGAAATAATGAAAACTCTTGACTTCCAAAATTTCCTCCTCTACTGAAATGTTTGGGGAACATTTGTGATTATTTATGCAGCACAAAATGAACCTCTGCTTATACAGTACGATTTCCACATCCATGCGGGATATATTTCTGAACTCAGCATGGGAATAGGAAACGATGGATAATAGTGAGCTTTACGGAAATGAACTACTTCCACCAGGAGTTACCATCAAGTTGCCCTGGAGGTATCATCTGTAAGATTCTGCTAGATCCTCTAATGCAGGGCTCCTCAAACTTTTTAAACAGAGGGCCAGCTCACAGTCCCTCAAACTGTTGGAGAGCCGGATTATAATTTGAAGGAAAAAAACATGAATGAATTCCTATGCACACTGCAAATATCTTATTTGTAATGCAAAAAAAAAAAAACACTTAAAACTATACAATAATTAAAATGAAGAACAATTTTAACAAATATAAACTTATTAGTATTTCAATGGGAAGTGTGGGCCTGCTTTTGGCTGAAGAGATAGGATTGTTGTTGTTGTGTACTTTCAAGTCGTTTCAGAAGCCCCCAGTGGCGCAGTGGGTTAAACCCCTGTCCTGGCAGGACTGAAGACCGACAGGTCGCAGGTTCGAATCTGGGGAGAGGCAGATGAGCTCCTTCTATCAACTCCAGCTCCTCATGCTGGAGGAGGGAAGCCTCCCACAAGGATGATAAAAAAAAAAATCAAATCATCCGGGCATCCCCTGGGCAACGTCATTGCAGACAGCCAATTCTCTCACACCAGAAGCGACTTGCAGTTTCTCAAGTCACTCCTGACACGACAAAAAAAAAGTCGTTTCAGACTTAGGTTGATCCTGAGCAAGGGCCGGGTACATGACCTTGGAGGACCGTATCCGGCCCCCGGGCCTTAGTTTGGGGACCCCTGCTCTAATGCATTTCTCCAGTAATTTACTACAGAAGTATACTATAGAGTCACCTGGAGGATCTACAAAACTCCTAGAGAGGACATATTTTGTTGGAAGAGGGTAGGTGATGCAGCTTGTACTGTTCCTGTGGATATGAAGGCCATACTATACATGTTCCATAGTTATTTAAGACAGGGTCTCTTAAAAATTTCCACTTGTAACCCCTTTTGGTCCAAGAAATTTCTACATGACTCCATATATATGGGTACATAAAATAGGTATAAGATCAAATGTTTACTAATAATAAATCAGCATTTACAAGGCTTTCCAAACTGTCATTCCTTTTTGTGGAATAGAGGTAAAGCATCTTCTGTAGAGTCCACTGCACAACACATTCATGTAAACATCTAAAGCAGCCACTAGGTCACACACTTGGAAACCTTCTGATGTTGCCAAATTTTGGGACCCAAAAACTGAGCAAAGGAGACCCCACTTGAGTCAGAACCTACCGTTTAAGAAGTGATTTAAGACAAAAACAAGCATGCATCTTTTGACAGATCTCACTCAACAGCCATTGGATATTACAAATGATGTTTGTGGATCATGTCTCGACAACCTCACTTGGTGCTACAGTTAACAAGTGAGGGAGATACATGTGTGAACCTGCCAACAAATCAGAACAGATGTATCTAAAGAACAAGCTCACCTTTTGATTGTTTTGCGAATGCTGTGTACAGACGTAGACCTCCAAACACGCTTTATAGAAGCTCTTCGACAAGCCAAGTCCCCGGTGTAACTGCTGCACTATCAGTGTTGCAGCACGAATCAAAGATGACAGGGTGAATGTGGAACCTGAAAAGACAGACATTTCCATCCAATAGTTACATCTGCAGAGTCCCTATGAATGTTTCAGTTTACTCAAAAGGGTTTTAGGTGCTAGTCATGTCCTTTAAAGCACTATATGGTTTAGGCAGACATATGTCCCTATACCAATCTGCTAGAACCTTGACATCTACAGAAGAAAACTGTCTCTCAATCCCCCCATCATCACAGTCTCACTTGGCAAGGACATGAAAGAGACCCTTCTCAGTGGCTACTTCCATCCCTCTGGGACTCCTTTCCCCGCAGGAGGTGAGTTTGGCCCCATCTCTGTTTCCCTTTCTGCCAGCAAGTGAAGACACTTGTGTACTCTCTAAGGCTTTAGGAGAAAATGCTGCTAGAACACGGCCATACAGCCTGGAAACCACACAATACCCTGAAAACATTTTTTATTTAAGCAAGCTGTTAATGAATAAACAAGGATGATTTTTGTTATTGGGCATGTTTTGTATCTTTTAAATACTGTATTTTTTTAAATTAATTAAAAAAACAAATTACATGACACTATTTCTACATCAAGTAAGATATGCTTTTAAACGATGTTGAGCTTGATGTTTGTTTCTGAAATAGTGGTAGCCCTTTAACACATTTTTCCTGAGGGAAAAAGGAGCTGGTAGGATCCCAGCCCACCCCACCCCCCACCAAAAAAAGTTAGGTTGGTACATCTAGTTTTCAATTCTCTTTCCAGACAAAATATTTCTGGAAACTCACAAACATGATACAGACATGAGTGGCATACTTTGTTTTCTCATCATTAACATTTCACCAGTATCATTTCCTTTTGAGATCCCCAGAGCATCTATAGACATTAACCTATCAATCTAAGAACCAGGAAAGTTAAAGGTAAGCTTATTTTGCTTTCAAGCAACCTGCCTCTAGCAGATACCACATTATAAACCAAAGTAGTAAGTTTATGTTTTGAGACTTCAGGTTTACCCTTTCTGTCTCCCCCAAACACAATAATTAAAGAGACATGTTATGAAACACTTGCCTCACTACTATGACTTTGTCTTACCTGCTATGCTTTCCTTAGCCTCTGTATGCAGAGCCATTAGTGCCTCACAGACACTGTTTCCTAACAATCCCAGTCCATGCAGTATCAGCTTCATGTCATGAGGATCCAAGGAATTCTCATTATTGTCACCAGGAATGTAGATCTCAATTCCACGATTCCGCATGGCTCGGGATATTTCCCCATGGGAAGGATCCATGGACAGGAAAAGCCTATTAAATTTCAAAACACATCACAAGATTAGATTTCAGCATATTTTTTTAAAGACTGGTTTACTGAATTTCACAAAACCAGATTTTACTTAGTTTAACAAGGTATGTTCTGAGTATCTGATAACTCTTTTGTCTTCTGCTATGCCTTGGAAACAGCAAACTGAAATGAGTTAGGGAGAAAAGTAAACACCACAGTCTTACAGGTACTTAATGACTAGAGATAAGAATTGGTAACACGAACACTTCAAAATTGGCTTGTTTGAGGTAAAATTGAAATAATGCTGATGTTTTAACTCTGATCGTAATCCAGACCAGAGGCTAGCAAAAAGCCTCAAGGCCTTATACTGTATTTCTGATTTATTTTTATTTTGATGCTTAATTCTTTCGTTGTAAGTTTTCTATTGTTACTATTCATTATCCTGGATTATTTTGATGTGTTTATACCCATTTCAAGGCATTGAATGTTTACCTTTTTATGTGTAAACTACCCTGATCCCATCCAGGGAAAGAGGGCAATCTAGAATTATTATTATCATCATCATCATCACTTTGCAGGCTGCATCCAATTGGTGTTGCCAAAGGAGTCACATTGACTACAGTTCTGGACTCTATAACAGATTATTCCAATTTCATGGGATTCTTTCACTACTGCATTTTCCTATAGCTATGCCTTTTGCTGGGGACAAAGACTAGCATGAATGTAGTTGCACTGCTTAGTTGAAAAGATTAACAGTACTAATTTAGTGTTTTGCTGGGAAGGCGTAATGAGACAGAACAAATGAGAACAGTCCAACACAACACTTATTTTCCAAGTATTGTAAAAACAATACTTTAAACGCTTCATCTACAATATAATTCACAAAACATAATCCACAAATATGAACAGTCACTAAAAAAGAGCGTACAGAAATTCAGCAAGCACCTGAAATTAGGATGGGGCGTAATTGTGGGGGTTTCGCCATCTATCACCCCTCTTTCACTCATGGTAAGGACTCCTCCAGGTTCAAGCAGAGCATTCAAACGGTCCAGGACTGAAGGGCTACATTTAAGAAGGGTAAACTGTTATAAAGTTGACTCAAATGAAATGGACATGAAACATAGTTAAGAGTGTCAAATATTCTTTTTTTTTTAAAAGGCTGAAATTTAAAATTATTTTTCTATTCCTATTATTCTGTAACAGCAATACTTTGTGATCTGTTCACAGGTAGGAGTCATGGTGGCACAATGGGTTAAACCATTGTGCTGGCTGAACTGCTGACCTGAAAGTCAGTGATTCGAATCTTGGAGACATAGTGAGCTCCTGTCTGTCATCTCCAGCATCTCATGTAGGGACATGAGAGAAGCCTCCCACAGGTGTCCCCTGGGCAACGTCTCTGCAGATGGTCAGTTCTCTCACACCAGAAGTGACTTGCAGTTTCTCAAAAAAATCCAATTTATTCAGTGAAGGAAATTCTTATTGGAAAATAGATGTATATTTCCATATTATGGAGTAATAATGTGAACAACAACATATTATCCTATTTCTATCTGATCCAGAACTGGATTTGTAATTCTCATATCTGAATTGATGACTTCTGGGTTCCTTTAAAGAAATATCTATGATTTTTTTTAAAAAAAGCTAAAAATATAACTCTACTTGTACCTGCAGAAATTAACATTGTCCATCAGAAGCCAGTCTCCGGACTGTAAAGCCTGAACCAACATCCCATCGACCCATTCAAAGGTGCCATGACTGCTGCTATCCTGAAACTGAACTTGCAGTTTAAAGTTTCGAAACTCTTCCACCAGTCTTGAAAATTCTGAAAAGAAAACACTTCTTGGTAATGCCAGTATTATTTCATACGCATGAAAAATCATACATTTGCAATTAATGTTCATTTATATTCTTACTGATTCAAGAAATGAATAAAACACAATTGTTCTCTGTAGTTTCCACCCATACCTGGCTTTGAGTAGGAGCTGATCTTTAAATTCAGCCGCTGGAGCAGTACAAGCACCCCTTCCAGTTTGCTTACTAGTTCCAGAGTTATAGTTCGATCTCTTTCCCCCAGAGACTTGGGTTTGAAATTAATAACAAAGGTACTCCAGGCACGCAGCACAACCTCAGCATCATCCGGACAGATAGTAGTGAGCAGAAGACTGTCTCTCAGAAGGGTGCTCACAGCATTCTCCACCTTCTCCAGTAAGCTCTTCCAAGGCCTAATGATGTCAACCTAGAGTACATTTCATTACATCAATCTTAATGACACTCAGGCATTGAAAATGAATGACAGTCAACTAGGAGATTAATTAGAACAGATAAGACTCCATTATCTGAGCATAACTAAACTTGATTAAAGAAACAGATTGACTTCATTAAACATCACAGGCGAGGTTAAACAATAATATTAGGGATCACAACTTAAGCTAGATGCCCTTTTAAGCAGTATGCATCCCCATTTTCTCTACAACATTATCTCTAGCATGCCGCAGAAGAATATGAGTTTCTAATTTGCTGCCACTAATTTTAAATAGACACAATTTGATAATATGTATCTGCTTTTTCAAAAGCTAAAATTTGGTAAAGTAAAAGGTAAAGGTTTCCCCTGACATTAAGTCTACTTGTGTCCAACTCTAGGGGGTGGTGCTTATCTCCATTTCTAAGCCAAAGAGCTGGCGCTGTCTGTAGATACCTTCAAGGTCATGTGGTCGGCATGACTGCATGGAGCGCCTGTTACCTTCCCATCAAAGCAGTGCCCATTGATCTACTGTATGTTTTCAAACTGCTAGGTTGGCAGAATCTGGGTCTAACAGTGGGAGTTCACCCCACTCCCCAGATTCGAACCGCCAACCTTTTGGTCAGCAAGTTCACCAGCTCAGTGGTTTATCCCACTGTGCCACCAGGGGGCCCTAAAATTTGGTACAATACAATATTCTGGCAATATGGCAACTATAGAGTACAACAATAACAGAAGCATATAACAGTGCACCCTAGAGACCAGACATTCTATAAACATATGTTCTGAAGAAGTTGGTATTTCAAAAATGCAGATTATACAAAAAAACAAACTACACATAACTGGACTTCCTGTTTGCATTGGCCTGTTCTAATAAGTACAAATATTCTTACTTGTTCAAATCCACCCAACAGCTCTGTTGTATCCATGGAACTGTTCACTGCCATAACCTTTAACTGATGACCAGTGAGGTATGCCAGTAGTTGAACAAGGCTGGTCTTGCCGGCAGCTGCAGGGCCCACCAATATGACCATCCAGCTCATATGCACACACTTCATGAGGGCCTCTAAGGGCTGGAGGGAATGGTGCAGAAGAGAGAGCTTTCTGCCAGGAGGAGGGACATAGTTGGCACGGGAGAGTACTGAGAAGCCAACCTTCAATAGAATCAGAAATAAAAATGCCACTACATTAGCAGGTGCATAGGGTTATTGGGTAGAAATTCAAAAGGAATACACGGAAACAATAATTTTGTTAGGTTTCTCACCTGAACATTGTAGGGAGTGATGTGGAACTGCCTGGTTCCCACGTATGGAATAGCATCCTGGCCAAAAATGTCCTTGAACAGAGCCACTACCTAAAACAGGCCCACCCCCAAAAGACAGGCAGATTATGCTCACATCAAAAAGCTCGTGTACCACTTTTACTACAGTCTTCATCATGTAATATTCTGAAACTATTTTACACAAAACCTACTGTCTCTAAATAGGTTATATGGACAAATGTTTCTGACATTGTTCGATGTTTACTTCAGAAACAAACTTATCCATCACGAACCCTTCTGCATTCAGTACATGAAATTCATGTGAAGCCAGTAACTTTCCCCAATATAAGGCATGTTATTTAAGTATCATTTACCTGTATTTTTCACAGAGTTCTTGCATAATAATCATAATTCTAAAGAAATGAGCTCTTTAAAAATAAAAAATGGATTTTTATACTCTGGTGAGCTATGCAGACTGAGAATTACTGGAGCAGGACACAGTTGCAAGATTAAGGGAGCGAGGAAGGGAATCATGTAATCCATTATGTTGTCTGTTCAAGCTCTGGCAATCCTAGTCACACAAATGAACTTGCAGGCTTTCTAGATGGATAAATAGAGCACCCAAACACAAATCAAGGAACACGAAAGGCACTGCAGACTAATTCAGTCTGAGAAGTCAGCCATAGCAGAGCACCTGAGGAACCAACCTGGACACAGCATATTTGGGAACACAGAAATGCTGGACCACTCTAATAACTACCATGTCAGACTACACAGAGAAGCCATTGAAATCCACAAGCATGTAGACAATTTCAACAGAAAGGAGGAAACCATGAAAATGAACAAAATCTGGCTATCTATATGAAAACATTCTGGAATCAAAAATAAAGAACAACACTCAAAAACAGGGGATTCCAGACAAAAATCAATCAGAGCCAGCGGACACCTCCCAACAAAGGTTTTCCCCAGGCAGCAACCAGCTAGGCCTTGAAGCTACAAAGCCATTCAATGCTGATCAAGGTAGCCAATTGCAACACTCACACTTGTCTCAAGCAGGCAAGAGTTCTTTCTCCCACCCTGGACATTCCACAGATAGATAAACCCAATTTTCCTAGTTTCCAACAGAACTCACAACCCCTAAGGATGCCCGCCATAGATGTGGGTGAAACGTCAGGAGAGAATTCTTCTGGAACATGGCCATACAGCCCAGAAACTCACAGCAAATCACACCCTGAACACATGATGGGTTTCAAACACTTTTGAATGGGATCCCACATATGCCACACTCACTGAAATGAAATGAAATGGATAAGAAAAGTCTTATCCAAGATTCTTGGGAAAATGAGATTACTCCTTACCACCCTACCTTGGTCTATGAACCATCTCAGGTATAGAAGTAATTTGGCATGTGCAATAATGTAGAAAACAAACTAGAACGTAGTTCAGATGTATAAAATTTTGGACTAAGAACTTATACCTTAAACTGGAGGTAAAGAAAGAACCCTTTTGTGTCACATGAGACACTAGGACTGTTTCTGTGACCCCCAGTGTCTAATTTTTGGACAATAATGTGTTTTTTTTAATGGTCCATAACTTTTTGCTATGGGCATACAGGCAATTTCACCATGTTTTTGGGTCTGACTGGGTTTTTAGGGTCCAGGGAAGACCTTTCTTTCTATCAAGAAGTGAAATATATTTAGATTGCCAAATCGGTTCTCTAACCACAAGGACATTTGGGGGCAACTATTATTATTTTCTCCCTAGCTCACTGAATATCTTCAGAACTGCAAAAGAAAGAATTTTTACAAGGCCAAGCACTTTCTTCATACTCTTTACCTTTTCTTTGTCTGCTTTCATTCGCATTCTCTCCCCATATATCAAAAACATATGTTGGCCTGGGTCATAGCTGCCAGGCGATTGGTCAACAAGCATCAGCTGGCACCATCGAAAAAGATCGCGCAGGTTAAACTCCCAAGGTGCACCTTTGTGACCCCATTTCTTCTCAGTCATGACCTCTTGATCAATCTGAATAAAGTTAACAGTTCAAAAATTATGTAAACAGACTAACAAAAAGTAACAGGTGCTTTCCAGATTTGTTAGACTGCAATTCAGGTAAGTATGAAACCATGCTGTTGGTGCTCATAGTACCATTCCCCAACACATTTGGAGGACAAGCTGTCTATTCCTAAAATAAAGCAGTAAAAGGCCATTCTACATGAAAAATCCCAATGTACTATTTTGTCCACAAATTAAACACATAACTAAACATTTCAACCAAACATTCTAAACATGGAAAAATTTCTATGTAGAGTTTTTTTGAAATATATAGAACAGGTCCTGTTTTTGTTTTTACAAAATATATGACGACACATACTGTGCCCAAACTGTTCTGATCTGTCATTACATTTTAAAGCATGCATTTAAGCTAGCAATCAGTCAAGTACACCTTAAAGCAACATTTCTCAACCTAGGGGTTGAGATCCCTGGGGAGGTCATGACGGGGTGTCAGAGGGGTCGCCAAAGACCTTTAGAAAACACAGCATTGTCTGTTTGTCATGGGAGTTCTGTGTGCCAAGTTTGGTTCAATTCCATCGCTGGTGGAGTTCATAAAGCTCTTTGATTGTAGGTGAACTATAAATCCCAGCAACTACAACTCCCAAATGACAAAATCAATCCCTCCCAACCCCACCAGTATTCAAATTTGGGCGTTTCGAGTATTTGTACTAAATCTGATCCAGTGAATGAAAATACATCCTGCATATCAGATATTTACATTACGATTCATAACAGTAGCAAAATTAGTTATGAAGTAGTAAAGAAAATAATGTTATGGTTGGGGGGGGGGGTCAACACAACATGAGGAACTGTATTAAGGGGTCATGGCATTAGGAAGGTTGACAACCACTGCCTTAAAGAGAGACAAGATAGTGGGGCAGGTCATCTATATGCACCAATCAAATGTTATATTCCCTATACTATATATTCCCTACAGACACAAATTCACAACTGGCTGCAGTTTCTCTCTGCCTGAAACGATAGTCTGGCACTAGATAACTCTCTACTTGCAGTTATCATAGCTGATGTCCACACAGAGACTCTGTAGCACATGCAGGTAGCTAAACCATCAGGTTCCACTGTTCTACACAAAAGACTATGCAGATGAATTAAGTGAAGCACCATATCTACCTTGTTGTTGAACTCAACCATTTTTGCAATATTTTCTTTACCAATGGCAGGAAACAACGTAATCCCAATGTACTCCATATCAGCTGCTGACAGTGGGTCCACATAAACCTATGCCATTAGTAACATTAATTAGTAAAATTGAGAAAGTACACAGCTGTTTATAACAGTGCTGACACAAAATATACAGCAGCAAAAATCATTCCCAAGAAATTGTTGCTTCTGCAGAGTGAAATGTAACACTTCTTACATCTCAGACAGAAGTGATTTTGCCAAAAATACATTTAAATATTATCAGAAGTTATATATTTACATTGTAAAGCGAAAAACATAAATGGTTATATGGTAAGAAACAGCCACAATTCCCGAGTCATTGTCCAATGCACTAATTACTACAATACACACTGGCTGTCAATACACTTGTCACAGGGAGTATAATTGTACCCCCTGATTAAGGGCCCTAATGTTGAAATATGAAAGTCCTTATGTTTGCAATCTAATGCCCCAAACTAGCGCTACTTGTGGTTTACAGAAACATAATTAGAAAGGAAAGTCAAAAGTACCAATGCAAATGGTATTATTATGTACAATTCCTGGACTTGCCTGTGTGAATCTGTTCAAAAAGGACTTGGGCAGCCCCTTCCTGCCGCCTCCTTGTCTGTAGGGATTCTGGCATCCAAAGATCTTGGTCATCTTGTGCTGCACATGAAAAGTCATTCCCAACTCAGGGATATAAATCTCTGCCCGATGGTCAAGACAAGCATTCAGGCCTTCTAGAACTGACTGAGAAGCCAAGTTCAACTAGTTGAGAAAAACCACCAGAAAAGGATTTAGTTACTTGGCTGTCTCATACCACAGCATTATACACACCTTCTATTTTTATCGGTTTTATACTAATTTATGCAATGCTTTTGATACGAAATAAATAAATACAAAAAACTGATAAAATCACTTAAGTTTCCTGGTTCACCTCACAGTGACAAGGGCGAGTTTAGCCAACACAAGCAGCTATGCCATGAAAAGTAAAGACAGAATATTTAGAAATTATTTATTTAGAACAACAGCAAATAAAAAATTAGCCAATTTTCACTCTTCTTTATAAACAGAAATTTAGAGAAGTCTGAAGCCTGTTCTCAGAGAAAGAAAAATAACTTTAAAATAACACAACTAAACCATTTCTATCACTTATGTTATTCCTGTTGCAGTGGCTTGCCTACATATTTCTTCTTTTGCCCTAAATAATCCAGTTATCAATAAAATAAATCTATTTATTTATTGTGGTGGTGCAATGGTTTGAACTCTTGTGCTGCTGAACTGCTAACCTGGTTGGCAGTTCGAATCTGCAAGATGGGGTGAGCTCCTGCTGTTAGCCCTAGCTCCTGCCAACCTAGCAATTTGAAAGCATGCAAATGTGAGTAGATCAATAGGTACCACTTCAGAAAAGGGAAAAGGGTGCTCTAAGTAATCATGCTGGCCACACAACCAGGAGGTGTCAATGGATGCAGGTTCCTCGACTTCGAAATGGAGAAAGAGCACCTCCCCAAGAGCCGGAGATGAGCACCACCTCCAGAGCCGGAAATGAAAGGAGAAGCCTATGCCTTTGTCTGTGTCAGTGTGTGTCATTGTAACAAGGTATTGAATGTTTGCCTGTGTCTTTTTATATACTAAAACCCACTCTGAGTCCCCTCAGGGAGAAGGGCAGAGTATAAATAAAGTATTGTGGTGGTGGTTGTTGTTGTTGTTATTATATTTATTTATAACCTGTTTTTCTCTCTATAAGGAGACTCAAAGCGACTTTTAAAATAAAAGATTGAATGCCAGTTATGTTTAAAGAGATAGGCATCTCATTGTGTTACAGGCAATGGGCAGAATATAAATAAAGTGTTGTTGTTGTTATCTGGGTTCTCGGGAAGATCCGTAAGTCCCATCCATAGATTCTAAACCAGAATTTCAGAATTCTGGATGAATCTGGCCTCAGAAAAAATGCCTACACTTCATCTGAAGAAAGGGTTGCCATGGACTATTCTGCTGCAAGCAAAACCACTATGGAATAGAGTTGAGCAATTTCTAAAGTGGGATTTTGTAGTCAGTTGGCAATACCAAAATCTACCTCTGCATGTTACCATTTTGTGACTGAAAGGCTCCACCTCTCAAAACAGACCCCCTGAATGTAAACTTTTGAAAATCCCAGTTTAGAGTTCAATCATTATTTATGTTTACTAATTCTCTACTCATTTCCATTGCTTTAAACAGCAATATTTTTTTCCAATAGAAAGGACAAGTGCAAATGAGAACAGCCTCGCCAATAGAACAACTGAGATCAATAAGCTGCTTCTGGACATTTTTTTATGCTGAATGAGAAACGAAGTCTTCAGATGTTGCATCATAAAAAGCTAAACTCACTTCATCAAACACAATCCAGTGTCCAGCTTTCAATGCTGCAAGCAAAGGCCCATCACGCCAGGCGAATTCCCCCCCTTTGCCTCCTTCGACAGGCAGGTCTGTGCCAAATAAATCTGTGACATCCTTGTGAGAAGAAAGAACAAGCCAATGTTTTCAATTCATGCAAGACAGAAACACTTCAGAGGGAAAATAATCTACACATCCAATTTATTTTAGAGCAACAGGAGCTAAAAGTAGTTTCTGCTTTAGTGAATTAGTGGATTCCAGACCCCAAAGTGAAAGTAATAACAAAACTACAGTACAACCAATATTCTCCTCTTTATATTTCAAACTGTCTGCTTTCCCATAGCCTGTTAAATTCTAATAGATATTCTCCTATATCTTAAGAGGAGAAGCAATGTGAGTTCAGACATCCCGCCACACAAGAAGAGAAAAGTGAACATGTGCTTTCTATTTGTCAACAATAAACATCTGATTAACTGAACAATTTTTGATATTTCCCCCTTTCCTAATCTCACAAGGAATGCCTTTCATTCCTCAAAAAGACAGAAATGCTAATAGGATTACAGGAGCTGACCTACCGTTTGTTCAGAGAGATTGATTCGAACAAGGCAATTTCCTGACGCTTTTGCCAAGGCAGCAACCAAACTTGTCTTCCCAACACCAGGAGAGCCTTCCAGGAGAATGGGCTTATTAAGCTGCAAGGCCCTCAGCAACCGCTGTGCATTCATGGCTGTTGTTCCTGCATTTAGAGCATAGTCGGAGACACAGTTCTTCTGGTAAAGTGGGCCTGCAACACAGAGAAAGACATTAAATGGAATTAGTTTCCAGACTAAGACCACAGCTACAATTCTTTTACTCCAAAAAGAGAAAGACGCATGGGACTTGTAACATAATGGTGCACTGTGGGGAGCTCCTTTTTCTATCTTGAATGCCTCATTCCATAAACACCTTCATTTGGATTATGACTTCAACTATCATTAAGTATACCATGATCAATGAGTATTTTCAGGACTCAGTGATCAGTCTCTCCCCATAAAGATATTTTGAGGTTATTCCAGACCTTCTGAAATCCTTATCTTATGCCTAAACATCAAAAAGATATGTAATGCAAGTATTTTGGACTGCATATCGGAGACCCAGTTAGGCTCAATGGTTTCTCCTTGACATGTTGACTTTCTATTTGCAGGAAAAGTTGTTTTTACATGGGGATAGCAAAATTTAATGTGTAATTCATTAATTTGTTGTCAGTATCTTTGCAGGGAAAGAGTAGCAGGACTATATATTACACTAAGTAATAAAATTTGGAAAAAAAAATCTGTTCCTAGTTTGAAAGTGTTATTTCCTGTTTAATGGTGTGGTACTTACTTTGAAAGTAGTTGTTATACTCCAGACACTTCATTTTTGTGGCTGCCACAAACTATGTTGAATTAGTTGAGACTATATCAGATATTCATTGAAAATCTATAGCACAATGTGCTGCTGGATGTCCCGCAAAAAAAACACATTTCTGCAATTTAATACACTTTTGCCATGTTTTTTATGTTAGAACAAATTAAGAAATTATATTTACAGCCCAGGAACACAAACCATGTTACATAGTGTTATCATTTCATACAACTGACTAATATCATTTCATCTCTCTTACATTCTGCGCTTAAATAATCTTTGCTCAAACCGTAGAAGAGAAAAACAATTCTTGCCTTTAGGTATATAAAATGGATGGATCCCTACATGGTCCTCCAGCCAAACCATTTCCCTCTCTCTCTCCAGATCATAAATTCTCAGTTCATTCCTCTGCTCTTCAGTGAGGTGCACAATTTTGGAGAGTTTTCCACACAAATATTCCAGGCATTTTTCACGAGCCGAAGCAGCTGAGCCAGTGGAACAGGACATCGTGCCTAGGTTGCAACAAAAAATATATAGTGAAAATAGTGAACTTTAAATGGCAGGAGTGTAGGTAATTGATAAGATGGTACTGGTCTTATAAGACTTAGTCATAATCCACTCACTTCACTAAACATGACAAAACTAGTTATTTGCTTTTCTTTCAGGCTTCAAATGTACTACTCTTATTCTTACTATCAAGTGACACCTTGCTGGGAAAGTCTGAAGATTTACCTGAGCCTATTCCATCAATGTATACTAGACATGCAGCATGGACAAAAGCCGTCACTGGCGAGATGTCAAGAAGCTGGCGCTCCTCAGAAGTATCGGGCAGCCCGTCTTCTGCCACAGCATTCATGAAGTTCACCCAGGACAAAATGTCCCGGATACTGAGAATACCATGGCGTCCAAATTCCTGATTCATCAGCCACTCTATGAAATCCATCATGAGTTTTGCTATATCTGCTCCTAAAAGGGGAGGTGGAATGAATGGAGAGGAAAAAGAGAGAGAAAGAGCAGTCAGTTTATTTATTTCGCGCATTTGTACTCCATCCTTCTCACCCCCAGAGGAGGACTCAGGGTGGCTTTACAACAAGCAAGCATTAGATGCCTAACAAATACATTAAAATAGACCATTACAATAAAAACAGCAAATAAAAACAGCTATAAACATTCAATTTAAAAGAATTCAGCCTTACAACTAGAATATTAACTGTGTAGCTTAGAGTGCTGTCACACAGCCCTTTAACCCGTTGCTAGAGCTGGTTAAAATAACCATCTTTGGGAATGATTTCTTGTCTTACTTTAAAAGGACCATGGCCGCCAAAACTCTTCTCCTTTCTGTCAGTTTGTAAGTGCTTTTTAAAAGACCCTGTCCATAAATAGAGACTTTTCAAGACTTGTCTATATATTGGAGCTTTATTAGAGGAATGTAATAAAAAGTCACAAACACCTTTAAATATTCAAGTGCTGCCCAAAAAACAGGAAGGACTCTACTTTTAAAATATCAGAAGGCACAAGAACGTGAATTAAACAAGTTTTTAGAATACGGCACTGTGTATAGATTTTCCAACTCTAGAATTTAGGCAACCATAAAGGCTTACCTACAAGCAAATCAACCATTCCATTTGATCTGGGAAGAAACAGCCTAAGAGGCATCCTTCAGCCATCTAAGATTCCAAGAGTCTAGGCCTGGCATCTATGCTACAATCAACGATGCCTTACACAGTCCATATATTGAAGAGAGAAAATAATACTACACAAAAATTCCAGTTTATATAGATCTAGTCCCTCCCTCTCCAAAAATCCAAGGCTGCATCTACACTCCAGAATTAATGCAGTTTGATACTACTTCAAGCACAATGGCTCAAAGTTAGGCAACCCTGGGGAATGTAGTTTGATGAAGCACCAACACAATTTGGCAGAGAAGGCAAAAACATGTAAAACTACTACTTCCATGATTATACATCACTGAACCACAGTAGAGTGGTATCAAAATGGGTTCATCTACAATGTAGATGAACCCAAAGCGCTTGGCTGTATGGTTAAACAGCAATGCGTTAAATCCCGTGTGCCGGCTGAACTGCTGACCTGAATGTCAGCGATTCAAATCCGCAAGATGGGGTGAGCACCCATCTGTCAGCTCCAGCTTCTCATGCAGGGACATGAGAAAAGTATCCCACAGGATGGGAACACATCTGGGTATTCCCTGGGCAAGGTCTCTGCAGATGGTCAATTCTCTCACACCAGAAGCGACTTGTGTGCCCTTCCTACCAACAAAACATTCATAGAGGGCCTCTAGTGATTAGACACTGAAATGTCTGTAGTGCACATAATAAATTTCCGCTGCCTCAATACTTCACCACTTAATCCATATTTGTATTCATTAGTGTCCCTTCACATGCACAGATTGGTAGTCTTCCTTTTACTCACTAGCCTTCTTCTGACAAGATTCAGCAAATTAAAAATCAATGAATTTTTGTACCTTAAATTCTGTGAAATTAAATAGACAGGACCTTCAGGATCTCCACTACCTTTGCCAAAAGAAATAAAGTCCCTAGAGATGTAATAGTGCAATTTGATAGGAAAAGAACACGTGATGAAGTTCTCAAGAAGAACAGCGAGACACCAACCTTCTCCAATGGAAACAGAGTGATCATTCTAAAAGAGCACCCCATGTCTACTCTTAGTAAAAGAAGAAAATATTTTTTCCTGACGGACGAACTAAAAAAAACTCCAAATCAGGTTTAGATGGGAAAAATCCGAAGGTCTAATTGTTACCTACAAAGAACAAAATATTGGCTTACTTCCGAAGAAAAGGCACGGGATTTTTATAAGAAATTGAAGAAAGGCAACGAACAAAATACCACCAACGAACCAAATGAGACAAGAACAACGAAGAAACGCCACCACTCCTCACCAGATTATACCAAAGCAACAACCAGCAGAGACTCCCAGCAGCCAAACAATACCGAAGAAGGCAAAATTACCCCGGATGAGATACCTTTTAATAATAAAAATGACGATGAATGATATACAAATAGAAATAAAGTGCTTCTCAAATAATATTAACGGACTCAACTTATTGTCTAAAAGGAAAAAGGTCTTTAATTACCTTAAAAGAGCTAAATATGATCTAGTGATGTTACAGGAAACCCATATAAGACAGAAACACGCATCACATTTGACAAATAAAAACTTATGTAAAGAATTTTACTCTCTGGTAACTGAAAAAAAGAGAGGGGTGGTTACATATGTAAAAGAGAATATACCAGCCGAACTCACCTTTAAAGATCAGGATGGCAGAATAGTGGGGGTAAAGCTAAGAATAGGAGGGTCAACAACCTTAGTTTGTAACATATATGCCCCAAACGGTCCAAAGACCAAATTCACAGAGACATTAAAGCAACTCATAGAAAAACAAAACTTTGATAACCTGATCATTTTTGGGAATTTCAACGGTGATCTAGATATAGATGCAGACAAAAACTCCAAAAAGAAAAACAGGAAAAAAGAAGAAATCAGCACACTCCCAAAATCTCTGCTAAAACTGAAAGATGAATTCGACCTACAAGATACCTGGCGAACAAACAACCCAACAAAAAAGGATTATACATTTTTCTCCAATAGACATTTAAGCTGGTCCAGGATCGATATGGCCTGGACCTCAAAATCTCTAACCTCCAAAATAAACCAAATAAAAATTCTGGCCAGAAACCACTCAGATCATTGCCCAATAGAAATGAAAATTAACCACAGAAATAATACAAGAAGATGGAGGCTAAATGACAACTTACTTAAAAAAGAGACAGACATTAAAAAAACAAAGGACTGATAAAAGAATACTTCGAGAAAAACATCACACTGGATGTAAAACCAGAGACAATTTGAGACGCCTGCAAAGCAGTTATGCGAGGCCACTTTATCCAGCAAACGGCAGCCAAAAACAAACAACACCGACAAAAACAGCAAGAAATACAAACAAAAATAAACAGGGAGGAAAAAAACTTAAACAAAAACCAAACGATAGACTGGCAGCCCAAAACCTGGATACACTGAAAAAGCAAAAACATCATTTAGAGATAGAACAAATGGCCAAAGAATTAAAATTTATCAAACAAAAAAACTTCCAAAATGCGAACAAACCGGGTCGTTGGCTTGCTAGGAAGATAAGGGAAAAAAAACAAGTGAACTTTATAACCAGAATCAAAGTAGAAAACAACACACTAGTGTCGGAAGAGGACATCAAAGACGAATTCTTTAAATTCTACACAAAATTGTACGGCAAAGACCAAATCAAAAAAGAAGACATCACGAACTTCCTGGGAAAACAAAAACTGGACAAAATATCAGAATACCACAGAGAAATATTAAATAAAGAGATAACCGAGGATGAGATAAAGAAAGCGATAAAGAACCTCGATGGGAGCAAGGCACCAGGGCCAGATGGCCTGACAGCAGGATTTTACAAAGTAATGAAGGAGGAGATAACACCATTCCTCAAGATACTGATGAACCGTGTACTAACCGGAGACAACATCCCGGATACCTGGAAAGAAGCCGTTATCACACTGATATACAAAGAAAATACAGATGAGACTGACGTCCGGAATTACAGACCAATATCGCTACTCAACATCGACTATAAGATTTTTGCGAATATTCTAGCGGAACGGCTCAAAGTATGGCTGAAAGAATGGATCGGAGAAGACCAAAGCGGATTTCTACCGGAGAGACACATTAAGGACAACGTGAGAACGGTCAGAGATCTAATAGAATTTTACGAGACCAACCATCAAAAAGAAATAGCCTTCTTTGCATTAGACGTGGAGAAGGCGTTCGACAACCTTAATTGGGATTTTTTAAACTCCTAATAGAGGAAGTCGTCATTGGTTTTCATTTCAACAATGCAATTAAGGCAATTTACGAAACACAAAACGCGAAATTATGGATAAATGGCCAACTGACGGAGAGCTTTCAAATATTAAAAGGCACAAGACAAGGATGCCCCCTCTCGCCCTTAATCTTCATCCTTGCCATCGAGATACTAATGAGAAATATAAGGACAGACCAGGAACTGTTAGGACCAAAGGTAGGAAAACAAACATACAAAATAAAAGCCTTCGCGGATGATCTAATTTGCTTCGTAGAAGAACCGAGAGACAACATCAAGAAATGGCTGAATAAAATTGAAGAGTTTGGCAATCTGGCCGGCCTCAAAATAAACAAGAAAAAAACAACGATCTTAACGAAAAACATCTCCAAATCAAACCAAGAAAAACTAGAGAAAATAACAGACATGAAAACTTCATCCAAAATCAAATACCTAGGAATCCAAATTACAGCCAAAAACTCTCAATTAATGAAGAACAACTACGAATCACTGTGGTCGGACATCAAAAAAGATCTATCCTCCTGGAAAAGTTTAAAACTATCATTACTGGGCAGGATTGCAACAATCAAAATGAATATACTGCCAAGATTCCTATACCTGTTCCAAACTATACCAATCATCAGAAACAACAAAACATTTGAAAAATGGAACAAGGACATTCTACGATTTGTATGGGAAAGGAAAAGGCCCAGAATAAAAATCAAACACCTGATAGACAGCAAAAAAGAGGAGGTCTCGGCCTGCCAGATCTTAAATTATACTTCGAAGCGTAAGGGTTCGACCTACGAGTCGGATGGCACGGCTATCTCTGGTATGAGAAGACAAAAGTAGAGAAGAACTTTAAAAATCATTTCGTAAGAGCGGCACTGATCAGGATTTGGGAGAAATACAAGAACCACTTTTACACAAAAACACCGACTTGGATCTCACCCCTAGAAGCGAGCCAAAGGAGACTACTAGGCTGGTCGGAATGGCCAAAATACAGCGACCTACTAATGAAGAAAGAAGGGAAAATACATCTAAAACCACGAGAGGAGATAACAATTCAACACAAAAACATTACCTGGTTCCAATTCTTACAAATCAAAGAACACTTTAACAAAGACTCAAAGATAGGATTTACAGATAAGGAAGACTTCTGGGAACCCCTGATAAAGAACGGAAAGAAAATCATAACCAAGATCTACTCAAAACTACTAGAATGGTCACCTGAGACCGAATTAATAAAGGAATGTATGATCAAGTGGGCCAGAAACATTGGAAGACCAATAAACATAAGAGAATGGGAACAAACATGGAAACTGAAACTAAAATACACGTACTCATCTGACCTGAAAGAGAATTGGTACAAAATGTTCTTCCGATGGCACATGACCCCACAGAAACTTGGACTAATGTATAAAAACACCCAAAACAAATGCTGGAAGTGCCAAACCCAAATGGGAACATATTACCACATGTGGTGGTCATGTACTAAAGCTAGAAAATACTGGAAATACTGGAAAACAATACAGGAGGCCTCTCAGAAGATCCTGCAAACAACAATACAATTAAAACCAGAATACTTCCTTCTCAGCATTACGGACGAAGACATACTGCTCGAAAGAAATAAAGACGAACTATTCACCTTCCTGACAACAGCAGCAAGGACAACATACACCAAGAAGTGGAAACTAAAGGAACTGCCAACCAAAGAAGAATGGGAAGCTAAGGTTTCTGAAATAATGGACATGGATTTATTAACATACTATCTTAAAGACCCAGAGGGCAAGCCAATAAACCCAACAGACTGGACCCTCTTCAAAAATTACATGGAATCACAACGAAACCCACAAAGACTTGCTACCCCCAGTGAGTACAAGTGACAGAAATGAAAACAAGAAATCAGAGACTTGGAAGTCCAAAAAAGAAGTGACTAATATTAAACAAAAACGCGGCACCAGAGTGATGACCAACACTACCCAGGGAAGATAAAGGCGGAAGTCAACAAAAAGAAACAGTTTCTAAACTATTCTTTTAACTGTCATATATCTGTCCCTTTTCCGCCTTTTTTCTCTCCCACTACTCCCCCCCACTTGCTTCTCATCCTCCCCCCCTTTTTTCCCCTCGCCATCCCCCTGCTTCTTCATTGCCCCTATTCTTGACGCTCGAATGCGTCCATCCCCTACCCCCAAGCCTACCCCCACACCTATCCACTATCTTCCCTTTCCTCTTTCTAAGAATTCTAGTGTTTTTAAACGTTTGTAAACAAAACTACAATAAACATATTTTTAAAAAATTCTGTGAAATTAGGATATAAAATATCCTCTTATACTGTATTTATATACAAAATAGTTCAACTTCACAATTGCAATCTGGAGCATCTAAAATGCACAGACTGAACATAGGAATTTGTTGGCCTTGCTACCAGATCTTGCTACCAAACTTTAAATGGCACATCACATTAAACCTGGATGACATTTCTACATTTGCTAATTGTGGCTGTGCAACAAGTACAAGATGCACTTGTGCCTTCTCTAGCAAGACTTACCCAACAAGAATACCTTACTGCTTAGAGGAAATAAAAAATAGCACAGCTATTATTAGAGTATAAAACTACTGTTAACAGCTGCTACTCACTTTTCAGTTTTTTGACTAGGACTGAAACTGATTTCTTAGAAGAGAAGCTTTTTGAGAAGGAAGCCCTACTGGGATTCAGGAGAGACAGAAAGGGAAGCTGCCTGTTTGATTGACTGCTGTCTGTTCCAAAACAGATACTGTAAAAAGCTTCAGAGAGAAACTACTTCACTGACTTGGAAAGTGTTTTTTAACAGTTTTGTAAGAGCTACTGGCTGCTACATTCTTTCCAGAGACATTTCCATATAGTCCAGTTTCAGAATGCAGTTTTACTGCTTTGAACTGGATTATGACGGTGTAGACTCATAATCCAGTTCAAAGCAGTTAATCTGCATTCTGAAACTAGATTATATAGTAGTGTAGATGCAGCCATAGAATCTGAGAGACTACCTCAAAGAGGGAATCGTCGGAGATATAAATTTACAAGGTCTTTATCCTTCTCTGTCAAAGAATGCTGGGACTTCAGCAAACTACAACACCTAGGTTTCCACAGTACTGAATCACAGAAGTTAAAATGGTATCAAACTGCATTAATTCTAAAGTGCAGATGTGTCCCTTGACATTATGAATAAAAAACTTCAACTATAAGGTGACATCTAGAATTTTGTGTATTGCTTGTCATTGCTTCCCTAGCTATGGATACTGGTGTAGCCTTAGCACACTATTGCCCTTCATGAGGAATGATAAATAAATGGTCCCCAGCAATAAAAAAGAGCAAATGAGATCCCTGGCATGCTCTTCATAGTTTTGATTAATATTGGAACTCTAACTATAAAAAAGAAGGTAGTAATTTCACACTTATTAAACACATTTCCAGGAGATTTACCTTTGTCATTTGTCCTGGTCAGGGAAAGCCCAGGATGAAGATTATGCCTTACAATCTGCATTAAATCCTCACGGCTGTTACTCTGCGGACACCATATTTCTGTGAACCTATTACGTAGGGCAGGTGACAGCTGTGGGAAAGGAAATAGAACAATTGTCACATCATTACAGATAACACTCAGAAGTACATTTAAAAATCCTTCTTGTTCATGAAACTGAATGGATTTTAAAAGGAGAGGGAAATGACAATGTGTCAAGACACTATGCTAAGTGAATGGCAACACATCAGCTTCTACAAGACGGAAAAATAACATCTCAGACTTAAAGTAGATCACCATGGCTAATGTGTCAGCTCAACAAAATCCTCAGTATAGTTTCCAGGACCCCGGCATAAAAATAGTTTAATTTATCCTCAGAACGCAACATAGCTGTTTAAAGTAGATTTAAAGGCATTTTTGGTCTCCAAACATAGCAGATTACAGCCCCAAACCTATAGAAAAATCAAATGAACTAATCTTTTTTGTCAATTACTGAATTCTGTGGTTGCAAATTGAACTGTGATTATACTATTCCCCAAACGCTTGGTTCCACAGCCAAGTTTTAACTTTCTTTCTAAAAACTAGGAGGGAGGAAGCTGATCTGATATTGCTAGGGAGGGAGTTCCACAGCCGAGGGGTCACCACTGAGAAGGCCCTGTCCCTTGTCCCCACCAGCTGCACCTACCGGGGGGGGGGGGGGTTGGGACCGAGAGCAGGATCTCCCCAGAAGATTGTGATGTCTGAGCTGGTTCATGGGGGAGATATGTTCAGAAAGATAAGCTGGGCCAGAATAGTTTAGGGCTTTATTTATTTATTTACATTATTTCTATCCCGCCCATTTAGCCCGAAGGTGACTCAGGGTAGTTTACACAGTCGGCACAATTCGATGCCGAAACAAAATACATACATTAATAAAGCAAAAGCATGAAGTGCAATTAAACATAAACGACAGTGCATAATAACAATTTAAAAAGAAACTATGTCCTCTGTTCAAATCTTTATCTGTTACATTGTCTTGGCCGTTCCTGGGTCAATATCCAACTCTAGTTTGTCTGTTTACTCCAGAATGCTTGCTCAAAGAGCCAAGTTTTTACTCTTTTTCGGAAAGTCAGGAGGGAGGGGGCTGATCTAATATCCCTGGGGAGGGAGTTCCACAGCCGGGGGGCCACCACAGAGAAGGCCCTGTCTCTCGTCCCCGCCAGACGTGCCTGCAAAGCAGGCGGGATCGAGAGCAGGGCCTCCCCAGACGATCTTAGGTTCCTGGGGGGTTTGTAGGGAGAGATGCATTCAGATAGACTGGACCAGAACCGTTTAGGGCTTTATAGGCTAAAGCCAGCACTTTGAATTGAGCCTGGTAGCAGACTGGCAGCCAGTGGAGCTGATTCAACAGGGGAGTTGTATGCTCCCTGAGCCCAGCTCCTGTTAGCAACCTGGCTGCCGCACGCTGGAATATTTGAAGCTTCCGGGCCGTCTTCAAAGGCAACCTCACGTAGAGTGCGTTGCAGTAGTCTATATGGGATGTAACCAGACCTTGGACCGCTGTGGCCAAGTCTGGCTTCTCAAAGTACGGATAGATCAGGAGGGTGCAAAATTACACTTAAACAGCTGTTCGCAATGTAATCTGTCATGTTAAGAACCAAAATGGGCCCCTGATCCTTAGATGTGGCTCACTCTTGTAGTAATACACAACTCATGAGACTCTCTAGATCGGTGGTTCTCAACCTGGGGTCCCCAGATGTTTTTGGCCTACAACTTCCAGAAATCCCAGCCAGTTTACCAGCTGTTAAGATTTCTGGGAGTTGAAGGCCAAAAACATCTGGGGACCCCAGATTGAGAACCACTGCTCTAGATGTTACTGGCCTCCAAATTCCATCAGCTCCAGTACTCCTACTGGGACTTACAGTTCAATAACATATATGGCACATATGATTCTCACTCCAACCTACAAGGTCACATACATTACAGTATTCAGTTACAGCAACCAAAACCAAACAGAATGGCATTACCTCTTTCTTTCCAAAGTCACCACCAGGATTCATTGTAGCTAGAATACGGAACCTTTTTCCTGCAGTTAGCAATTCAACTTCATTCTCCTCACTTCCTTTTTCTGCTAGCACCAGTGTCTTTTCTGTTTCAAGAACACTAGGAGAAAATAAAACCCAACATATCCTTTCAGTGTGCATCCAGACATAAATACAATCAGTAGAAATTTGTTAAGACAACCCCAATGACAAACAGATCAGTTAACTCAAGAATTATGTATTCCTAACAATCAGGATCTGGCATTGACTCTAGCCGGAGTTGTAAGCTCAAGCTGCCGTGAGTCTCCCTGAGGGGGTGAGAAAAGTGGGGTATAAATGAAGCAAATAAATAATAATAAATAAGTAACGTATATAAGTCAACATCATATGTAAGCCAAGGGCAGGATATGGAGCCAAAAATATGGATTTTGATATGACCCATGGATAATCAGAGGGGGAAACACCAATGCTCCCTGAGAGTGGCAGCCATCTCCACCCACCCTGGCCTCCACACCAGTTCCTTTCCCAGGAATTATAAAGGCCAGATATTGTGCTACAGCATGGAAAGTATAGTGGGTCTCTGTTTCTTTTAGGTTCTCCCAGAATGGACTAAGCTGTTGCTTTTCACCACTGTTCAGAGAAGGGAATAGTTGATTTTTTGATAGGAGTTAAGATACAATATTCCCATTGATCCCTGGATAAGTCAACCCTGTTTTTTAGGGAGACTGTTTTTTTTCACCAAATTTTCTAGACCTATACATTCCTAGCCCCTAGTGGCACAGCAGGTTAAACTGCTGAGCTGCAGAACTCGCTGCCCAAAAGGTCAGCGGTTCGAATCCGGGGAGTGGGGTAAATTTCCGTTGTTAGCCCCAGCTTCCGCCAACCTAGCAGTTCAAAAACATGCAAATGTGAGTAGATCAATAGGTGCTGCTTTGTTGGAAAAGTAACAGCACTTCATGCAGTCATGCCGGTCACATGACTTTGGAGGCATCTATGGACAACACCAGCTCTTTGGCTTAGAAATGGAGATGTGCACCACCCTTCAGCGTCGGACACGGCTAGACTTAATGTCAAGGGAAACCTTTACCTTTTATACATGAGTATATAGCAGGCATGGGCAAACTTTGGCCCTCCAGATGTTCTGGACTTCAACTCCCACAATTCCTAACAGTTGTATTTCTGACTACATATAAAAGAAAATGGAAAAAGGCTGCTCTCCTTTTTTCTATTATTATTATTATTATTATTATTGTTGTTGTTGTTATTATTGTTTTTATATTACTCATTTATATTCTTTCTCTCAAAAATGAGATTCAAGGCAGTTAACAATACGGATTAAAATTATACAATAATGTCAATAAAAATTTAAATAAAAATTATTTTTAAACAATTTAAGAATTTATAAAGTTTACAACCATTGTAGAAACTATAAACCAATTATAAAAACAACACAACTATGCCAGGTCAGTTTCTAAAAGCCTAATGTCATAAAGTTATGTATTTTAGTTTGTCAGCATAAGGAGACTGAGGATGGAGCTATCCTGACCTCATTATGGGGTCTCAAAGTCTGGGCACAGCTAAAGAGAAGGCCCCTCCATTGTTTTCTAGCATCTTCTGAGAAGATGGTGGGAAAGGGCTCTGCAGAAGATCTTATGGGCCTTCAACAGCATACCTGTTAAGTCTTTCCAGAACAGAATCATCTGCCAATGAAATCTCATCCATAAGAAAAAAGCCATCCTCCCTCATTGCTAAAACAAGGGCGCCGTCATGCCATTCAAACAGCCTAGAACTGTCAAGTCCCTCCTACATGAAAGAAAAGGAAAAACATATATGTTCCAATCAAAAACAAATAGACAACAAAAAGAAAAAGAAAAAGCTTTCCATTGGACCAGATACCTTATTTTCAACTGACCTTTTCCTTTGATCTCTGCCTGACTGGTCGCAGTCCTCCCAGGAAATCTGAGGTCTCCATGTGCAAATGGCAGTTCACTGAAAACAGTTTCTGGTTTGCCAAAGCAGCAAATATTTGGCAAATAGTAGTTTTGCCACACCTGTGAAATTAAAATATGTACAGTTACATTCTAGCTAAGGGCCTTTTGCCCTGTGTCCCAAAGTCCAGTCTGGAAAAAGATATGGATCACAAAGAATAATTTACCCAGTGTCTCCAACCAGAAGTATCGGTTCACCAAACTCTACTGCTCGGCCTGCCAAAATCGCAAGTCTTCTCATCCCTTGGGTCCATACAATGTGGCTAAATGTGTCATTCATTACAGTCGTCCATGTGGATGCTTTGGCTGGTTCAAAAAGAGTCAGAACAGGCACACAGTCATACAATGAACAAAAAAACTCAATTGGCTTTTATTAAAACATTTTAATTATTTCAATTAGCTTTTATTAAAACATTTAAAATACATTATTTGCTGTTACCAAATTGCTTCTTGACACTTCCTTTTGAGAAAAGATGCTGGGGATGCAACTTCCTTTTAAAATGTTTTTCAACAACAGCTTGAATAACATCCACTTCTTCTTGTTTCCTGACTCTTCCTGCCAGAAGCATAAATCCTAAGAACAAAAAGATGAAATGAAACAAAAATCTGGATAACATATGTTTTACTGAATTGGATTTGAGAACCTAAGTCTGAATACTGTATAAGCTGAAAAACGAACAGAACATCTCACCATCATTTGCTAAATGCTGGAGCCAGTCGTAGTTCTTCTCCGCCTGCGTTGCCAATCTGTACCTTTCGCCCCAACGAAAGAGATCCCGGAGAGTAATGAATCCATGCTTGCCAGCAAACACTGAGGAACCTCTGCGATAAGACTAGATTACAGGGACATAAAAGTAAGTACACACTACTAAAGCACAATCTTTCTTTCACACTGTGCTAGCTGTAACTCTCACTGTTCAATGGGATTTCTAAATAGCTATATCACCACTACATGGTCCAATTTTCACCATTTATTGGTTTATGTCTCCCCTTGTTCACAGTAAGTCAAGGCAACTATGTTCAAGGAGGTGCCACCAATCTCCAGTAACTTAAAACATCCTGACAAGTATCATAGGAATTACTACACTACTCAGAAATTCTCTAAGGCATAACAAGTGAGGACACATATTTGTTTGGCTGCCACAGCTCCTTTACTTAGTATGCAGTGTACCTGCTCTAAAAGGGTAGCATTTACAAAATAAGACTTGGCACTATTGCACTCCAGGCTAGGAAACAGCTCTGTACTTAACCATGAATGCAAGGAAACCAGGAAATACAAGGCAGCATAAAATCCAATACAAAAACTCTAGGAAGAATCCTTCAAACTTGTAAGCATGAAACAGAAGTAAAGACATGAAACTAGAATTCCCTCAAAAAGCTTGACTAGGACTTGGCATGAGCTGTTGTCTCAATTACCAACGTTGACCAGACTGGCCAGGAAATGATCACGGCCTCTCTAATAAAGACATGAAGTCATGCCTCCTCCCATGAATTTCTTCTATGGGTTTCTTCTGTAAGAGGTGCTGTGACCTTTGGAGGTTCTGCTGAGTAGCCTGAAGTTTGTGAAAACTAAGCCTCCTATCTACCAGCTCATTATCTTGTAACTCATTATTTTCTACACCTAGGATTTCAGTCTCTGAACTATTTTCCCTAGATAAAAGCTCCTCTGCACTATGTGGAATGTAATCTTCACTGACTATTGGAGGTACAGACTGCTCATGTTCAGGACTTAAAATCTCATGATGGCTCGCAGGCCCAGAATCCCCATTACCTACATCCACATAAACATGAATACCAGGCACAGTCATGGGCTGAACTACAACAGTTACCATCAATGCTCTCGTCAAACACAAGCTTTGAATCTACTTTAATAATCTATTCAATTTGTTAGCTTTAAAAAAGGAGAAAAGGAGTAATGTCAGTACCTGCAGTTCTAACATAACTTTGACAAGTTTAGTGCAGTACGAAGGAGGAAGCCTACATCCATCATGCAAAATGGTTTCTAATTCTGTGCTTGGTAATTCATCGAAATGCAGCTCCACAAATCTGTTCCTGAAGGCTCTTGACAATACCTTAAAACAAAAATTTAAATACATCACCGAAATAACTTAGGGGAGGGGAGGAAGACATGTTAGCATACTGTAGTATTCATTACCATGCTAAAGGCTAAGACAATTTATTAGGCGTAGACCTCCATGCACTGCAGTCCATTTAATCTAAATCTAACGAAGTGCCCAATAGTGTAAACATTATACACCAAATAAAACCCATAATTCCTTAAGGTGTGACATAATTCTTTATTATAAGTAAAATAGCACAATGAATAGATACGTAACTTACTTATATAAAGAAGCATACATCTTTTTTGGCTACTTTGGGACACCAGGTTCACTCTAAATCAGGATGGTCAACTGGGTGAGGAAAGGAGACTATGTTTTGGCTACAGTAAGTTATGTCATGCCACCTCTGAGTACCATTTACAGCCATTTTGTTTGCAGCATTGGATTGAGTTTTGGGGATATGTAAACAACTCTTAGGGGGTTTTTTTTAGTGTTAGGGGGGCTTTGGGGGCCATTTTCTAATTTTAAAATGATCCAGCAATGGTACATGGGGATTTCACCATCAAGGTCCATTCTTACCAAAGAGAAGGTTCACATCCAGGAATGGGTTAATGCCTGCTGTCCAGGCAATCCCATTCATGGATATGACATCATCTTAGCTGAAATTTTTGCTAGCTGCAGACTCCTAGTTCCTCTGCTCAATTCCACACAAAAACCAGAAACAGAACTAAAAGCATAGAATAAATATCTTGCCACCGAGAGTGTGATATTAGAGGTCTCTTTCTCTTTGGGAATAATGGACTTTTACTGTAAACCTGCAATGTACCATTCTCTCTTGGAGGAGGAGAAGCAATTCAGAAATGGGACCTACTCAAGCCTCAGCCTGTGTTAGAGGGGAAAGGCAGCAAAGGAGTCCAATCTGAAATAGTTATATGGCAACCACTAGCTGGAGTACTTTTGCTGAAAGAGGCAAAACTGCAACCCAAAGTGTTTAGTGATGGCAGAATAACCTGTAAAATCTCTTCCCAAGGGTCTGTGGTTGAATATGCCACCAAAGTTAGCGCCGGGAAGGGGGGGGGGGGTTGGTTTGATTTGTGGTTCAAATTTTCTGGAACTGGTTGGGGGCAGAGATATATCAAAAATTATTACACTGGCCAACACATGTTTTGGTACCTCAAACATTAGAGCTGTCTCTGGGTATATCTGATCTGCTGATTTCAAAAATAGTACCAGTTTTCCCCTATCAGCACTAGTTTTTGAGACACCTTAATATATGCCATATACTAGTCTTTATTTGCTTGCCCATAAAAATAATGATAACCATATCAAAGAAACTATGGCAATGCAATTTTCTGAATCAGCACCCCAAATAACCTCCTAAAAACCAAGAAACCAATATGTATTTTTGTTGGGCTGGTTGGCAAAAGATGTGTGTCATGGTCTCATACCTTTCTGCCTCCATAAAGTCCTGGAGGATTCTGTGTAGCAAACAGCATGAATTTTGGATGAGCTTTAACTGTTTCTTGGGTCTCTGTAATGAATAGCTCTCTGTTGTCATCTAGCAATCTATTCAGGGCCTCCAAAACATCAGTGGGTGCCAGATTCAGTTCATCCAGGATTATCCAGTAGCCCTTCCTCATTGCATCAATGAGAATGCCTTTCAAATGATTAAAACAATAATCATTAAAATAGTTAGCATAACATAGGTATATTCTTCATTGAAGAAGCAGTTGAAAAATCCTGAGAACTATCTTTCACTTGTACAAATATTGAGAACCAATAAATATTGAGAACCAATAAATGCTGAAGTATGGTTTTCATACAATATTGCTTTTGCAGCAAAAGAACAAGCAAAATGACCAAGAGCTGAAGCAACACTCCAATCAAAAGTCATTAAGGTAAAAGGAAAGGTTTTCCCTTGACAGTTGTGTTCGACTCTAGTTGTGTTCGACTCTGGGCGGTGGTGCTCATCTCCATTTCCAAGGTGAAGAGCTGGTGTTGTCCATAGATGCCTCCAAGGTCATGTGACTGGCATGGAGTGCTGTTACCTTCCCAGCAAAGCAGCACCTATTGATCTACTGACATTTCCATGTTTTTGAACTGTTAGGTTAGCAGAAGCTGGGCCTAACAGTGGGAGCTCACTCCTCAGATTTGAACCGCCAACCTTTCAGTCAACAAGTACAATAGCTCAGTAGTTTAAGCCACTGTGCCACTAGAATTCCTCATTGCTAATTCTGACTTTTAGTTTAATTATTTTGTGTACAATTACAGCATTTGAAAATGTAAATACCACTTTCCAGTAGAAAATAACTCAATTTTTAAATGAAAGACTACAAGTAGCCTCTAGAGCAGGGGTCCCCAAACATTTTGAACAGAGGGCCGGGTCACAGTCTCTCAAACTGTTGGAGGGCCGGATTATAATTTGAAAAAAACAAAAACAAAACATGAATGAATTCCTATGCACTCTGCACATATATTATTTGCAGTGCAAAAAGCCCCCAAAAAATCAAAAAAACAAAAACCCACACTTCTATATAAATAAAAATGTAATGTTCGTTTGTGGGATTAACAGAACTCAAAAAACACTGGATGAATTGACACCAATTTTGGACACAAGACACCTAACAATCCAATGTATGTTCTTCACTCAAAAAATTGATTTTGTCATTTGGGAGTTGTAGTTGCTGGGATTTATAGTTCATCTACAAACAAAGAGTATTCTGAACCTCACCAGCGATGGAATTGAACAAAACTTGGCACACAAAACTCCCATGACCAACTGAAAATACTGGAAGGATTTGGTGGGCAGTGTCCTTTGGTTTGGGAGTTGTAGTTCATCTACATCCAGAGATCATTGTGGACTCAAATAATGATGGATCTGGATCAAACTTGGCACAAATACTCAATATACCCAAATGTGAACACTAGTGGAGTTTGGGGAAAATAGAATCTTGACATTTGGGAATTGTAGTTGCTGGGGTTTATAGTTCACCCCTAGCAGCAAGACCCCCCCCCCCCCACGCAGATAGAGAATGGGGTCTTGCTGCTGGTGCTCCTCCTGGCTGCTGCTCCTTCTAAGTAGCGGCCCCGTCTGCGGAGCAGGACGTGGAGCAGAATCCTCTCTCCCCGCCGCAGCACGCAGCGCAATCCGGGGCGCATCCCAGAGTGTAGACGCTGCAGGGCTCCCCCGGCGTGTGCGCCAGCCCCGCACAGCCCTTGGCCTCCACGCACAAGGACAACACCTTGCAAACAGAGCCTCGGGCAGCAGCAGCAGCAAGAAGCGGGCAAGCAGCCGTTGAGGCCACGGGGAGCAGCAGCAGCAGCAGGATGAAGAGCAGCGCAAGCATGGCGAGGGAGAAAGAGAAGTCCTTGCGGCATGCGGCGGCTGCAGCAGCAGCAGCCACAACAGCGGAGCCCTTAAATGCCTGGTCCGGCCCCCATCAGCCAGCCTCCTTCCAGGTGCAGCCCGCCGCTTCGCCCCCAGCCTCCCCCGTTCTCCAGCCTTTGGGATAAGGCCAGGCTTTTCCCTGGAGGCAGGAGAAGCGAAGCCTGAGGCGGGGGGCGAAGCGGCTTTGACGCTGCTTCGCACCCCACCTCTCAACCTTCTCCACACCCCGCGGGCCGGATAAATGCCCTCGGGGGGCCGCGTCTGGCCCGCGGGCCTTAGTTTGGGGACCCCTGCTCTAGAGATTGGATGTGACTCTTAGCGCACATTTTCCACATCCTGATTTATGACTAATAAATCATCACCAAACACAGGGTTCATCAAATCAACTCAATTGAAGTCTCCCTCAAATCCCCCTCCTTCTAAGGCTGCCAATCCTATTCACCAGAAAGTAAATTTTTACAAATTCACTCATTTTGCACAGACATGCACAGAACTGGAAACATCACCACATCTGTCACACAACCCTTCTCTCCCCAACTCTACAGTACTTACTCGCCTGCAACTTTCGCTGCCTGCTGAAAACCATGACTAGTCTGAAAGCACACGTGCCACCCATGCAAGAGGAGGTAAGTGGGCAGATAATGGGGCAACTACAGAACTTGGGCTGGCCAGTGACTTAAGGCAGCCATAGCCTCACATTCCTCTTCCCCTTTTGTGTACATGCTGCTTCACCAAACCTCTTCCTTCCCCCTTCCAGTTCAACAGAAGGCAGTGGAGCAATCTGCTAGTAAAGAATCCATAATGTTACAATTAAAATGAGAAAGGGAGTTTCCTCAAAAAGAAAAATAACTCAAAATGGTGCCAGTAGTACTGCTATTATCCACCCAAGGTCGGTGGTAACCCATGTGGTAAACAACAATGCTAAAGAAAAGGGATCCTCTGTTTCTATGGGAAACAGAAGGAGGGGTGGGAAGAGTCCTGGTTCTAACAAGATCGACTAAGAGGTTAACATAATTAATGAACACAGCTTTACCTTCTTTAAATATCAACTTCCCAGACTCATCTGATGTATAACAGCCAATATACTCTTGGATGTCAGTGTGTTCATGATTATTAATCCGGACACAGTGGTTCCCGCTTGCTGTAGCCAACCAGCGAATTAAACTGGTTTTGCCAATAGAAGTGCCTCCTTGAATCAATACTGGGTAACTCCTGGAAAATTCAGAAGTATATAAAAAATCAAAGCTAGAGACATAGCATCAGTATTATGATCACAAATTAGTTTTTTTAAAGTTTCTCTTATTAAAGCAGAACTTTGGAATATTTAGAGAATGATGCTAATTTGGCATACAACTTTACTTATGATACTTGCTCTGAATAGAAAAAGGTATAAACAAAATCCAACATACCCAGCCGACACAACTCTGACAATATCTCTGA
Source organism: Anolis sagrei (assembly GCF_037176765.1). NCBI lineage: Eukaryota > Metazoa > Chordata > Lepidosauria > Squamata > Anolidae > Anolis > Anolis sagrei. Next base: position 104,660,450 of record NC_090021.1, on the reverse strand, counting down.
GGTTAAGTTTAACTGAAGATGTGAGTACATAGGATTCATCCACAGTGGGTTCCTTATCGCCAACAGAAATCCAGTATCCTTCTATATTGATGATTCTCCCTTCTTTTAATTCTGGTAAGGGCTGAAAAAGATACTTTACATCACCTTTTGACACGAGTTGCTTGTAAAAGCTGAAATTAATGCTAGCCACAGATCACCGCACCCCCCCCCAAAAAAACCCCAAAAAACACATTATCGAGGAGCTGTTAAAGAGAAAACTACAAAAAAAAATCCTTATGCTTCACCCATGAGCTTTTAAAAAGTTATGTGAAAACCCATCCTTGCCACTCAAGATGATACATATGTGACAAACCTAAACCTTATCCAACCTTCAAGAGGACAAAGGACAGCAGTGTGGAAAACACCTACCTGCCTCAGAAGGTTTTTCATATTCCCAGTCACGATATGGTGGCCTATCAGCTTCTGAACAATTGGGTAAGAAATTCTGTCAAGTTGTGTAAGAAAGCCCAAGCAAAAGCCCTGTTGAAAAGGAAACAAAATATGATTTTTTAAATTTGTGAAACTCTATATAGGCATTTTCTTCCCCAAAGGCTTTTAAAGTTCAGGAACGAAGAGCAAGAGCAATCACCTCATAAAGTGAGCGCTGTATGTTGTTGCACGGATTGTTTGATGCAAATCTTAATGCTCTGCACAGAGTTCGAAGGCTGTAATGGGGTCTTTGGCCTGTCCCATCCACCAGTTTGGTTTCACACTCCTTTCTCACAGACAAATAGAAACTATAGAAGAAAACAGATGATGAATGATTTTAGTAACACCAGTTTCACCTGGGTAATAATAAAATAAATGTGCTGCAAAGATTGTCCCCTTCAGGCTTAAAGAAGTTGCAAAACGTTTTGCAAGGACTGTAAATTTCCCATTTTGTTGCCCATCTATGCCAAGTGTGAGAGAGCGAATTCAGCAGGGATGGCCAACCTCTAGGCAATCTCCACACACTGGTGGACTACAATTCCCTTCAAGTCCCAGGTTTGTACTGCCAATATTCAGGGAAAGGAAGGCAGCAGTAAAGAATAAGGAATGTTCAATTCTAAATGTTACCATGATCAAGACATATAAAACATAAAATGCTCTCCTAGTTAAATTATGAATTCAAAGCAAGAGTCCTATACTTATCTCATGCCAGCTAAAGAAAGTTAGAATGTAACAAAAGTTGTTCTGGAGGGATAAATAATCATCTATCAGAAGGACTAACTAAACCAATGTTCAAGAAGGACAATTCCTTAAGTCACATGGGACTATTCTCAGAAGAGTTAAATAATTTAGGGGCAGGGCAGGGCAGAACAGGGAAGGAAGCAGATCTTCTAAATCTTCCCTAAGGCCAGTTAGCTATTTTTGATCTGGGTATACTCACTGAGCTAGGCTACTGATTAAAATTAAAAGACAAAGTACTTTCAGTTGAAGTTCTTAAATAACTGAGGTTTGGAAAGAGAGGAGGAAGTCCACTTATCAAACACTACAGTATGGAAAGTTAAGATAATGGTAATGAGGAAATGCAGCATAGCCTAATTTAAAAAATAATAAGTAGGTAGGCCTGCATATTAACGCACAATTTTAATAATCTGCTAAATGCTTTGATTTACAATGAATTCAGGAGAATGCCAGTTCTTACTGCAGAAGTAATCAGTTATGCATCTATATAGAGTGCTTTGCTATGATTTACTAAAATAGACAATATCTGACTTACTTTATGATTCCACTGATTATGTTTTTGTTCACATTCAGCCCTTTCAGGTAATCTGCAATAAGTATCTGCAAGTCGCCTTCATTTTGTAGTTCCTCTATGTAAAGTTCAGTAAATCTACAAGATAATATTATAGTATAAATAACTCAGTTGCTTACTTCTACTAACGTATATAGCTTTGTAGATACCCAGTACAAGAATAATGCACTTGATTTTGGTACCATCACAAGATTTTGGTATCTTGCACTCTTTCAACCAGAAAGCAATTTCAGTGGAATACAATTTGATAAGACAAGCAAGTACAACAAACAAAACTCTGGCCTAATGAGACCTCAGTTAACAATAATAATAATTTTATTACTAATTTCCCTGTATGTGAAGGAGTTAAAAAATGTAACAAAAAAGGAAATACCGTATATTCCGTCATATAAGATGACTGGGCGTATAAGACGACCCCCAACTTTTCCAGTTAAAATATAGAGTTTGGGATATACTTGCTGTATAAAACTACCCCTCTTCCAACACACACCAAATAAATTTTTTAAAAGCATCAGTTTTGATTTCAATATAGTTATTTTCCTATTACTGTACCTCCCTTCTCTGCCTCTAAGATCCCGCACCTGCACCACTTCACTGCAGTCTTCAGGAGCGAGATCTGAGAGGCAGAGGAGGAGGTACAATAATAGGATACAAGGGCGGGCCAGACAGGTAAAAGAGTTGTGTTTTTCTGGGCCCAAAGCCACTCTATCTTTTTTTTCCATACCCGGGCACCCCAGATGCCTGCAGCTTGCTCCGCCCTTTGTTTACACCTTCCCAGTGAGGCACCCCTTCACCTCACCATCAGGACCGCATTAAGTCCACAAATCCTGATGAATGGATTTTCTTCTACCATACTTGTACAGCGTCGCCCTTAATGTTTTCATACAGTTGCTGCATATGGCAGGGATGCGGCCACTGCCATTTTTGAGCTCCCCCCACAATATGCAGCAACCACAGATTCTCCAATCTGGATTGGAAGTTTCAGCACCTGCTCTATAAGATGACTCCTGACGTATAAGACTACTCCCGCATATAAGACGCCTCCCATGCATAAGGCTACTCCAGCATATAAGACGACTCCCATGTATAAGACTACCCCCACTTATAAGATGACCCCTGACTTTTGAGATTTTCTTGGGTTAAAAAGTAGTCTTATATGACAGAATATACGGTAATTTCTGTTACACTCTAGTAAGAAACATAAAGGCTCTGTGGTTCTCTTTGATAAATAGAACAGGACAATGATGCTACTTTTTCACAGAACTGAAACCAGAGCTGGGGTTTCAGAGAACTTAGAAATGAATGACTTTGTAATAAGTTAAAGGGAAAACCCACTTTAGGGAAGCAGTATGTGCCTCTCCAAATGACAACTTTTTAGTGGAGGGGAATCTATTCCTCTTATTGGGTGAAAGAAAGGTAATTAAACATCAGACAGAACTATAAAAGCAAAGAGAAGGCAGGAAGTTACTGTTGGTCTGCTTGCAAACCCAATCCAAAAACACAAATGTTGCTGGCTAACCGGGCTGAAAGGTCTATGAAATATCAGTGACCATAAAATTCACTCATATGCCCAGCTAGCCTTTTATCCAGTATTTCGCTGCTTCCATATAATGCTGACCTTTTAGAAGACAGCCAACAGAGCAGCGTAGGTATTTTATCTTTTAACTTTCCCATGAAATTATGGTTTCATTCCAGTTTTCTGTTCTAAATCTGGTATCTCCAAATGAAAAATATGTCTGAGCATAATCGTAATTCCCATCTTCTTTAGTGTGTTAGTATACCTTTGCCAATACCAAATTTTAGCTACAATGTGTCCTTTTATCAGATAAGTTCATAAGATGCCTTGGAAACCAGATAAGCTTAAATTCATATGACAAAACCCAATGATACAAATAGATATCAATGTTGAAGAAATGTTTACCTGTTTCTTATTCCAGGAGGTAGATTTCTTTTTCCAATATCAGTAGCAGGATTCATACAGGCAAACAAACGAAAATTTGGATGGCGTACCAATGGTTCTGGAAAAAAGACCGCCAAGCAATTGTAGTTCTCTTAACTTCAGAAAGAACACAATCCAGCCTAAGAAAGTTGTTAAGTATTTAAAGATGATATAACACTGGTAATAATGATTTCCCTATTGTTGAACTCCTGTGTAATCCTATTATTCCCCTTTGAAAGCAGTATTTATGATGGCCTAATTCCAACTGCTAGTTGAAAGTAGCAAACCGATGGTTAAACCATTCCCTTATAAGAGATTCGGACACACGCATAAACTGTAATAATAAAATGTATGGGGATACAAACTATCTCATGAAAACCTTTCATTCACATTTTTAAAACCAGAAAAGGATTTTTTTTCTTTTAGGATGCTAGGTAATATCACTTCGGTTTGGTCTACATCAGGGGTCCTCAAACTAAGGCCCGGGGGCCAGATGTCTTTTACCCGGCCCTCGGTCAGGGTCAACCTAAGTCTGAAATGACTTGAAAGCACACAACAACAACAACAATCCTATCTCATCAGTCAAAAGAAGGCCCACACTTCCCACTGAAATACTAAAAAGTTTATATTTGCTAAAATTGTTCTTCATTTTAATTATGGTATAGTTTTTAAGTGGTTTTGCACCACAAATAAGATATGTGCAGTGTGCATAGGAATTAATTTATTTTTTTCAAATTATAATCTGGCCCTCCAACAGTTTGAGGGGCTGTGACCTGGCCCTCTGTTTAAAAAGTTTGAGGACCCCTGGTCTACATGATCATTGCGCTCACTATAACTTGCAATGTCAGTGGAGGGAGGGCCATGGGTGTTTCCTGCTCAGTGGGAACTATAGCTGTTTGTGGAGGTGAAAGGCTGTCTGTGTAAGTGGTCACACATACACATTTTCACTTTTATTATGTGTATAGATAGATGCAAGATTTATTGCTTATTTCACATAGATTCAGAAGGTTCTCGTTACATTCGCATGATCCATCCACAGTGCAACTGACAAATTAATGTGTCGTGACACACAGTTTGGAAAACTCTGATCAAAAGGTGGGTGCCGACAACCGCATATCTGTAATATCACTATATCAAATTACACTTTTAAAAAAGTAAAACAGTCACCTGCCTATACAGAATTACCAATCAGAAAAAGTGACCCCTGGAAAAACAAAAACAAAATACCTGTGTCTCCTCTGTCTAGTAATACTAGTGAACCAGACAGTCCTTCAAGTAAACCACTCAGGCATTCTAAAGTTTCTGCTGCTGCCAAGTTAATCTCATCGAGAAGAATCCACTCTCCTTTCTTCACTGCTTGTGCCAGCGTGCCCTAAATGCAAAACCAAAGCCAAGGGTTAGTACATGAGAATCGCCTGCTGGTTAGAAAATGGATCAGCTTTAAGAATGAGTAAGAAATATACAAAATGAATACCTCTACAAAGGCAAAGACTAGAGCATTTTCTGTCATCTTCATCTGCTGTTGGGCATGATTAAGCCGGATACCAAGCTCTTCCCATTTTTCCTTCAATGGGGGGCCTACAAAATCAAAAACATAGTAAAGAGTTTTCAAATTTTACTATTTTAATCCAGAAATCCAGTTAGTTGAAACAGTTATTATCGTGCTAGCACTTTTAACCTATTAAACTCAACAACAGAGCATGATCTTTAAAGCATATGACCCAAGCAATAACTGAAGTCTTAATAATCGAGCCATGTTAATTTAGATCAATATGCAAAAGGAGCTTTTAAAATCTTTAAGACTAAGAGACTTCATACGGTTTCATAGACTTACCGTATATACACCGATTATAAGCCAAGTTTTTCAGCCTTTTTTAGGCTGAAAAAGCTCCCCTCGCCTTATACTTGAGTCAAAATTATTTATTATTTTACTCTGTTATTGTTATTATTATTACATTTTTTATTTTGCTCTATTATTATATTTATTATTTTACTCTATTATTATGATTACATGTATTTTTACTCTATTTATTATTGTTATTACATTTACATTATTTTACTTTATTATTATTATTATTATTATTATTATTATTACATTTATTACTTCACTCTATTATTACTGTTATTATTACATTTCGATAGGAGCCCCCAGTGGTGCAATGGGTTAAACCATTGTGCTGGCAGGACCAAAGACAGGTCGCAGGTTCGAATCCAGGGAGAGAGCAGATGAGCTCCTTCTGTCAGGTCCAGCTCCCCATGTGGGGACATGAAAGAAGCCTCCCACAAGGATGGTAAAACATCAAAACATCCAGGCATCCCCTGGCCAATTCTCTCACACCAGAAGCGACTTGCAGTTTCTCAAGTCGCTCCTGACACGGGAAAAAAATTACATTTCCATTATTTTACTCTATCATTATTGTTATTATTGCGTTTATGATTTTACTCTATTTATTATTATTGGAAGGATACGTAAACACATTTACATTGAAGATTAGAATAATAGTTTAATCAGAGTTGGACAGTCTTAACTTAAATTATAATTTTATGAAAATATTCAAAAACATTTAACCTACTGATCTCTCAATTAATGCAATTTTATTGGTATCTATTTTTATTTTGAAATTTACCAACAGCTAGCTGCTGCATTTTTCACCCTCGGCTTAAACTTAAGTCAACACGTTTTCCCAGTTTTTGTGATAAAATTAGGCGCCTCAGCTTTTACTTGAGTATATACGGTAAGTCTACTTCATCAGGTGAATTGAGTGACTAGGTGCAGACTTTTGGGAGCAAAGTTTCTGCATTTGGGCTGATAAGTTCGGTTTTAGTAAAGGCTATTGAGGGACAAAGGCACATGTTGTCTAGAGCCAAAGTAAGTACATAACGATATGAATAGTGAAGGGAGTTATTGGAATGTAATGTGATGCTGGTTGGGAACCAGAAAGGATAAACTTTCCAATTGGGCCCTCATGAGGCTGAAGTGTTAACTAGTGTTATAATATATTTTAACATACACAATACATAATACATGCCGGGCCAGGAAACTGTTATATCTGTTCAACGCGCTGTCAGAATTGAAATTCATCCAAAAACTCCATTCCTTAAATTATAATATGTGCAGTATGCTAGGAAACCATAGCCTCTGTTCAATCCACTATTGATGGAATGGGGTTTGTGGATATATTCAATTTTCACTGTTTCTATTTCCAATCTGGATTGCATCCAACTTAGCTATTAAATAGACGAATGATATTTCAAAAGTTTGAAGTCCTCCAAAGTTAATAAAAATCTTACCAGAGGTGTTTTCTATAGCTTCTTTGTTCATAGCAGATTTGTAAACATGCTGCATCAGTTTGAGAAGGTCATGCCAGCGCTTCTGCCTGTAGCATGTCTGGATGTGGCCTAAGAAAGTCTGGTTTTGCTTTCTGGAAAATGTCTGTGCAAACAGCTCCTCAAAAGATTCTCGCAAGGGCAACCAAATCAGTTTATTATCCACTGGCTTATAGCTACGAAGGATGAAAAGAAAAACAAGCATTTCAACTGCTTTTGTGGCAAAAAACCCCTAGATCTCAAAAAGCATGTACAAAATTTAGAATTTTCAGACACTGAAAGGGCCATGCTTTGTGAACCTTTCCTCCTCAATTGTCCCACCATCCAACTCACCCGCCTTACAGCTGCACATCCCTTTATTTATTGCCCTTACTTGGTATCTTTTCTTAATTTGTATGGCACTCAAGTAGCTCATCCTTTGTTGATCTTTTGGATCAACAACACACCAGCTCCTCCCAATTAGCCTACCAGATTAACAACATGATGTTCCCAATACTTCTAGGAAGTCACACATATAAGCAGATTCTTAAAAGTTGTGTGAGGGAAGTGTGATTCCAAAAAGTCCATCACAACAAAATGGGGCAAGAGGAAACGTACATCAACTAACTTCTCCTCACAAAACAAAACTTTTCCTTCTTTTCTGTTTCTTTGCACCTCTGACATGCACTCCAGAAGATACTTAGAACACTGCAGGTCAGCCCAAAAGGGAGAGAAAAATCACCCCTTTTCCAGTTCTGTTGACAGAAAGCATTTCCAGTTGAAGGCACTCATGGTAGAGTTTGTTTCCAAAAGATACCACATTCATCTGATTTTTTTTTACAGGAATTGAAAAAAAAATATTTTGCTATAAAAAGCGGTTTTCCAAGTCTTGTACCAAAGTTATTTGATACATTTTTATAGTTTTGATCTGTACACAATTTTCTATTCCTAGGTAACAATGTGCTGCTACCTATTAACTCATTTTGCAATTTATTTTGATTTGATTGCTTCTGGAAATAAACTCCACAACTAGATACTGTTGGTCATACTAAAAAAAGAAGAAGCTGTGAACTTATAAATGTGATAAAATAAGAAATTGCTACAGATGTCAAAAGCAATTTATAGAACTGTTGGCCACTCACCCGCCTAGAAGATCTGCAGTATCACTCTGCTGGTTCATATTGATGACTCTCAAACGGTGTCCTCGAAAAAAGAACAAGCACAAAACACTCTCAATCCGTTCTTGAATGACTTCCTGAACCTTGACAGAAGATTCCCAGATTATATCAGACTTTACCTGTAATATGGGCCAGATATTGAACAGTGGAGGTTTTGCCAGTCCCTGTTTCACCCACCAGCAATACAGGCTCCCCTTTCTCAACACACACAGCAAGCTGCTCGATTAACACCGAAGATGGACGTGTTGGTGCAAAGGTCAGCTTTTTCCTGCCAATACATTATCATTTATTAATTAAAATATTTTCATCATGGCATCTCAGAGTAAGAAAGAGATAAAAGAAATACAAACAATTCCAAATGAAAATGAACAAATAACTGAAACAAGAGAAATTAAATAATCCAAACAAAGGCTACAAGAGTTTTTCAAGCCACGTACTTGCTTAAAGGTAAATAAAGACCCAATTTACTACATGGAATATTAATTCTTCAGTTCATAAATATTATGTCTCTATGAAGCAGTACTTCAAGAAGTAAAGCCTGACTGCTCATTGGAGGGAAGAATAGTAGAGGCCAAGATGAAGTACTTGTCAGAGTGCGACAGAAGCTTTGAAGCTTAGAAGAATGGACACTTTGAGACTTCAGTAAAAGCAAACGTATAGCTTTACTGAGTAGAGCAAATATACAGCACACACTCACATTGACACCCAACCAAAAAGACAGAAACAAGACAAAAGCACCGAAGTAAGAAGGACGAATGAAATCTTATCTCTGGATCCTCCCTACGTTTCAGGCACACTCAGGGTCACAACTTCACAGTTCATTAGAGGCTTGACTGATTAACCCTTTCAGAGTCAATACACTCTCTGCTAATGCAATCAGGTTACATTCACAGGCATTACACAAAATTACATTTAAACATTCACATTACACTAATCTTACATTAACAGTACTTTGGCCACATAATGAGAAGAAAGGAAAGCTTAGAGAAGACAATTATGCTGGGGAAAATAGAAGGAAAAGGCAAGATGGATGGATGGTATCCTTGAAGTGACTGGATTGACCTTGAAGGGGCTGAGGGTGGTGACGACCGACAGGAAGCTCTGGCGTGGGCTGGTCCATGAAGTCACAAAGAGTCGGAAACGACTGAACGAATGAACAACAACATCACAAAGCAGTGCCATGCATATTTCACCTACTGGATCCCTAAATAGACAGATGATTAAAAAATAGACAGAATATCTAAAATCAGGTTCAGGAAAAATGGATTATCATTTTTAAAAACATGGCTGTGAGATGTATTGTTGAAGGCTGTGAAATTTTGAAATTACAAGACATTTCATTATACCAGGATAGACATGTAAAAAGAATGGGGTTAATCTGCACATTGCATTAACTAGTACATTTTCCTGAGGACCAACACATTACAAAATTCCAAAGGAGAAATCAAGAGGAAGCTGGCTAAAGAAAATTAAGGATTAAGTTTCCTCTCTTTGCAAGAAGTGGAATTAAAACCACTTGCCTTAAAGAAAGCCAAGAGAGCTGAACACTACATAATAAACATAGGTGCAGTTAGGCCCGTAACTTAGAAGAGAGTTGAAAATTATCAATACCTTTGAGCAAGTAGCGCATGTGTTGGCTTCCGCAAAAGCTTGACTCTTCCCACACTAACTTCTTGGTCTGCGATAACAAGTTGTGGTTTATAAAGCTGACAGTAGTATTCAGCCTACAAAAAAAATGAACACACATAATGTTCTATACCAGCTTACTACCGATTTCAGCTAATACGCTAGCTGTGCCCCTTCCTAGATTTGGAAAACCTAAAGAGGTGATGCACGTGCTGGCATCCTCAAGGTCAGACTTCTGCAATGTGCCTTACATTGGCCTACCTCTGTACAAAATTTGGAAACTCCAATTAATTCAAAAACACAGTAGCCAGACAAGTTACAGGAACATCTAGGAGTAAGCACATCACATCCATATTAAAGTCACTCCATTGGCTATTAATTAGTTTCTGAGCAAAGTACAAAGTATTGGTCTTTATTATTAAAGCCCTACATGGTTTGGATCCAGGTTGCCCACAAGATCACCTTCTCCCATACAATCCGCTGCTGACACTGGTTGTCTGAAGGACGCTTACTCCAACCAGCCAGAATCTGACTCGCGACCGTCACCCAGAGGATATTTTCATCAGCTGCTCCAATATTGTGGAAGCTCACGCTGGAAGAGCTCCTACAGCTAAATCTGCTGTCATAATTCAAGACACAACTGAAGATCCAACTCTTCTGGCAGGCCTACCCAACCACTCTTAACTATGAATTTTAAAAATCGCCCTGTGTCTACTGCACTTTAATCTTTGTCTGGGTTTATGTGTATATGTATCTTACAGAAATGTATTTTAATATATGCATTCTATTGAATATATTTTATTATTACGTGTTTTAACTGGGTTGTGACCCACCTCAAGCTGTGAGGAGAAGTGGTAACAAACAAACATACAAACAAATAAATTATTATTATTATTAGACACACAACAAGATTAGTACAGAGAAAACAAGATCATTATGCTGGCTGTTGTATTGGATCACACATCGGACGCTTCCCATCTGAATAGGGTGGTCATTTGCAGCCGACAGGTGGTAAATTTGTCAGCGCTTATTGTTTTTAAGTGCTGGCCAAGGTCTTTAGGCACTGCACCCAGTGTGCCAATCACCACTGAGACCATCTTTACTGCCTTGTGCCAGAGACTTTGCAAGCCATCCTCCTCCTCCTCTTCTTCTTCCTCCCACTACTACTATATTCTACATGTATGTGTATAGCTCTGCACATGCAATTCTACATCTTCTCAAAACATGGCAGCTATTAAGCCTGAGAGGACCTCCCTGTTGCTGTTGAAGTCAGGAGACAATTCAGACCACAGAGACGCAGCTAGTCTCAACTGTGGAGGAGGTAGAAATGAGGTCTATTCTCAAGTGGATGCACCTAACTTTATGTTCATCCAGGTATTCAGGACAGCCAGATTTTCATGGTCTGAACTGACTTCTCTTCTCTCCTTTTTCTTCTGGTCAGAAGGAACATCAGCTGGCCCTTCCAGGGCTTGACAGCTGACAGAAAGGAGAAGATTTTTGACAGAGTTCATTGGAAACTCCTCTGCACTCTATCGTAAAGTGGTAAGCTGCACATGCAAGATACCTTATGTCTGGAAATGTTCAATTTGCTTCCAATGACTTCTGCCATCTTCACTCTACTCTCCTGTTTGGATAGCATTGCTGTGAAACAGTCTAAGGCCTATAAGGGAGAAAAACACATTTCTAGTTAGATCTTTCAACTCATTCTATGGTATGTTTCTGTCAGAAGTCATCATAAAGTTGCACTGGAAAATCTAGCAGCAAATACTTAAGAAAGGATACACCTCTAGGGCAACTATATGCTTTAATTTCATCAGAAATCATTCATTCCAACACGATCCACTATTATCCAGGGTTTTCTGAATATTATAGCATCTCTAGTAATTTATTTCTCTTCCCAGTGTAATTCACATGACCCCCTGCAAGGATATTATTGCAATTGTGCATAACCTAAGTACAAGTGAGAAATATTTAAAGTTCTGGACCAGTTTTCCACTTTCTAAAGCCACTTTGGTTACTTTTAAAAGAACGCAAAATTACTCTAAAATTCAAAAATGATGTAGCAAGCAGTCATACCTCATGAAAAATATTCAGAGCAGCATTGGGAGAGCTGTCAAAATGGAAAGAAATCCTATTGCACCAATTTAGCAAGTCCCTAAAAGAAGAAAAAATATGGTCACCAACTCAACAGTACCTCACAACTCCATTCTTGCTCAACTAATTGCCTAATTATTGTTGTTGTTTTCTGGAAATTACCATTTTCAATTAATACATTCCCACTGGGAATTTTTCTTAAGGCAAGGCCAAAGAGTTTACAAAACCTTACAGTGTTACAGTCTAAAGTTTATTTGCCACCTTCAACATAAAGTATCAATCAATTTGAACACATATTAAAATACCTCAGAGATAATTCTCGGCCTTCTAAACTTGGCATTTTGTATTTTGTAAAGTTTGGAGCATTTCCCATTATGGTTTCATCTCCTGGAATATGGCTTTCGGATAAATGTTTATCATTAGTGAGCTCAATGTAGATGTCTAATAGACAATCCAATACTGCTGCAAGTTTCGGGTAATTCCTCTGCAGAATCTGAAAAAAGAAGGAATGTTCACGAAAGCAATTATTTTCTAATGATTTTAGTGTTCTGCACTATATCACATTTTATAACATACAGAATTTTATCTTGAATATGGAAAATAAAATCCTATGATTTCATTAGACATTAATTATAAAGTAAGGGTCAGACAATAGCACATGCAGGCAGTCCCTGAGTTACAAACATCTGACTTACAAACAATTCATAGTTAAGAATGGGGGTGAGTCAACAAGAAGTGAAAGAAATCTACCCCTTGAAAGGGAAATTCACTCCTGAAAGAGTTATTCATGGGGTAAAGGTGTTTCCACTGAAGCTTTCTCTCCAATCCTTGTTCCCACAACAAGCAATTTTTTCAAAATCCAATTATCACAGGGACAGAAAGTAAGTTGAAATCTTATGAACAGGGTCACAGACAGCAAGAAACAAAACAACTCCCTTCCCTATGCTATTCGAAGTGTGTGCGTGTGTGTATATATGGCTGGAGTCACACTTTAAAAATGTACCTGTTCCAACTTAATAATAATAATAAAATAATAATAATAATAACTTTATTTTTATACCCTACCAACCATCTCCCCTAGGGGACTCAGGGCAGCTTACAAGGGACATGCCAAAATTACAATTAAAACACACATGTAAACCACTTAACCAATTAAAACATCAGATAAAAACAAATAACAGCACAATTGAAAGCAATATAAAAACAATACGGCTGAAAGAAACATAGCTTAACAACAAACCTATATAGAACCTATCTTGTTCATAACTTGGGGAATGCCTGTAATAGGAAAATATTATTATCTTGTCCTATCTGTCACTGCTGAGTGTACACATTTGAGTGTTATATGCATGTACACATACACACAAAATTCTACGTGCATAAACCAGAAGCACATTTTTTAATTCTTGAATGACATGCAGGATTTCAATTATGGCTATAGGAATTGGATTCCCACTCCCACCCGCAAAGGCATTATTCAGAGGCAATGGTCAAATAGATATATCGAAAATAATGGGGACCTTCTTACACTCGGGATCCACTGTGGGCCATGACCACATTTCCAGTGAAACTAGAAGACATCAGAAGACCACTTTCTCTTTAAAAATGTGAAAAAGAAATACTGCTGGTTTTCACAAGGCTTCTCAGCACTGATGCTACACTTCCCCCATTCATAAAGCAAATTATGAATGGTTATAAAGGGTTCTGGCTCAGATTACCTGTCCGAACATATCTCCTGTTACGAACCATAACTAAGTTTAAGATCATCTGGAGAGGCCCTGCTCTCGATCCCACCACCGTTGGAAACACGATTGGTGGGGACGAGGGACAGGGCCTTCTCAGCAGTGGCCCCCCCACCTGTGGAATTCCCTCCCCAGGGACATCAGATTGGCCACCTCCCTCCTGTCTTTTAGAAGGAAACTCAAGACTTGGTTGTGGGACCAAGCGTTTGATCATTGAATAGCGACAAGTGAGAAGAAGACATAAGCAATTTGAAGTGACAATCAACTGACCCGGACTTTGGTTTTAACTGGCATGTTTTTAACAACTGTTTATTTAAGGTTGTTTTAATGAATTTGTTGCATGTTTTTATGATTGTGATGGCCACCCTGTGTCCCCCCCTCGGGGCTGAGAAGGGCGGGATACAAGTGTATGAAATAAATAAATAAATAAATAAGCAAGCATCACTTAAAGAGTGGCAGAAATGGCCTGGAGGTCTGATCTGATTCTCATCCCAGTAGAACAAAACAAGAAAACATCAAAAGACACATATCTGCCACAAATAGCCAATACACTGTCACCTAGGTATATGCAGTATCACAACACTGACAACACCAACAGACTGGGCATAAGTTCATTAAGTCTGGAGGTCACACTTTTAAGTGCTGCGTTTTTGCAGTGGACACAAAGCTCACACAAAGATGGTTCTCAACCTGGGGTCCCCAGATGCTTTTGTCCTTCAACTCCCAGAAAGCTTAACAGCTGGTAAACTGGCTGGGATTTCTGAAAGTTTTAGGCTAAAAACATCTGGGGACCCCAAGTTGAGAACCACTGATATATACTCTCGTCACATAGAGCCATTAATTCATGTGAATAATTCCAGAATTTGGAGGATTTTGAAATTCCAGATAACAGATTCTAAACTTGCTTTGCTTTTTAAAAAACAAACAAACAGATATACCCAAATCTAAATAGTAAACACACTATTCATTCAGTGCTCTCCAGACTCCCTTAAAAACATGCAACCTTGAGATGATTTTTTTGAGAAAGATTTCTAGATTTGAGATAATGAGGCACTAAACAATGAGATTTTTTTCCATTTCTACTCTACAGCACATCAAGAGGGATTCGTGGACAATTTGTCCCTAATACTAAATTTGAGATTTTTTCAGATTTTTTTAAACATTTCTTCTCTTTACATTTTAGTCTTTTTTCTAGAGCTAAAAGATTTTTAATATGTTCTTCTGAGCATGGGATATTGGAAGAAACCCCCCCCCACCCACTTCTGATAGGATCTTATCAAACCATGCTTCTCTTCACTCTTTCTGCTTACCTCTTTGAGTTCGGCTTTAGGCATGTTATGTAGTTGGATTTTTGTCCAATATTTGTCCAGAAGAGCAGCATGACTGTTTTGCTGTTTGTACCAACCACCACCACAACTGAAGACTCTAAATTAATTAATTGCAAATCAATGTCAATATTATTAAAGTACTACAAGTATTTTAGTCTAAACTATACAGAAAAGGCCTAATAGCTTTACATGTGCATTGAGTTCTACAAGGTTCCCAAACTGAAGAGCTACAGCTAAAGTAATCATAGCTCCATATAACCAATACAAGGATTATCTACAACCAGCCTGACCATTTACACAATTGCATAGTAAATCTAGTCTGACGCAAGCAACTGACTATTTGTGTACACACTTAGCTACACATGTAATCTCGATACTTCTATATCGCCATCTTTACAAATCTCTTCACAAAAGCATTTAAGTTATATAATTTCCTACCTTCTTGTCGCAAAAAGATGGAAGCCAGGAGCCACTTTTATGCAATCACTTCGTCCAGGAATCAATAACTCACCATTTTCCAGAAGAGGTATTAACACAGAGATCTCAGAAAAAAGAGAAGATATACTATTGTACCAAAAGACAGTATCTAGACCACAAACTTGGTTTTACAGACATAATGGGAGCTCCCTGAATTCCTCTGCCATGAAATCTGCTCCATCAGATCAAAGAACAGCAGTCTTCTCACAAAGCAGCAAAATCCTGATAGATACCTCTACTAAGAGAATATTAACGGCTGATTCTCATCTGATACTAACATTTCTGTAACACTAACGATTTGACACCAACATACTACAACATACTTAAGGAGATGTTGACAAGTTGGAATGTGTCCAGAGGAGGGCAACTAAAATGATCAAGGATCTGGAGAACAAGCCCAATGAAGAGTGGCTTAAAAAGCTGGGCATGTTTAGCCTGCAGAAGAGAAGGCTGAGAGGAGACAAGATGAGGGCCATGTATCAAAATGTAAGGGGAAGTCATAGGGAGGAGGGAGCAGGCTTGTTTTCTGCTGTCCTGGAGAACAGGATGTGGAACAATGGATTCAAAATACAGGAAAGGTGATTCCACCTGAATATTAGGAAGAACTTCCTAACTGTGAGAGCAATGGAACTCTCTGCCCCAGATTGTGGTGGAGGCTCCTTCTTTGGAGGCTTTTAAACAGAGGCTGGATGGCCATCTGTCGGGGATGGTTTGAATGTGATTTTCCTGCTTCTTGGCAGGGGGTTGGTCTGGATAGTCCATGAGGTCTCTTCCAACTCTATGATTCTATGAAACAGTGCATAGATGTTCATGACTTTTCCCCCAAAAGTCATCAAATATAAATGTTGGGATGTTAATATTTTATTATTAATGAACTGCCTTTTAAATGCAAAACTAACTGAAAGCCACACATACAGGGAGTGCAGGAAAGGTTAAGACATTTAATGTATGGTAACATCTGAACATTAATGCACAAAATGTTCATGCAGGCTACATGGTCAACTTTGTATTGGACGATTAGTCCAACAAATAGTTAGGAGTGTTCAGGTCTGCACATTTGCTGTATAGGAAAGGACAGAAGGGACCGAGAAGCCACTTCTTTTCCCAGTGACAAAGTGATTAACCCTGTCAATATTTTGGCAAGACTCTTTCCAGATAAACAACACCAAAACCACACCAAGAGAAGCATCATAGACACAACACATATCAGGCTGAAAGCATGACATACTATCTACAAGCATTAGGAGGAAAATCTATCCAGAGATCTGGAACAGGGCTTTAATTTTTTTTCCACTCAGGACATCTTTTAGCCTGAAAAGAACTCCACGCATAGAGGTATATACTATAGGTTTAAAACCAAACATTTATTGATAACGAATCAGCTTTTGCAAGGCTTGCTAAACAGGCTGATTTCCCATTTCATGAAGTACAACTAAAGCATCTTTTACAGAGACCACTGTAAACACTGCATAACAGATCCGTGCAAACAGCCACAACATGACATTCAGAAAACTTTTAAGGTTGCCAATTTTTTCAGGAACCCAATACATTTGGGGTCAGGACCGATAGTTTAAGAAGCAGTGATCTAAAACTCTATGGAAGTGAGTTCCATTTAATGTTCTGGTATGTCTTCAGAGCAATGTTATGTATGAAAGACAGGGAGCTCAACACCATAACAATATCATTATTTCAAAAGGAGAAAATAATAATAAATAACCTGAAGACTACTACCTGCCTTGCAAGTATGAATTCTCAACTTTTAAGGGTATTATCATGGAATAACTCCAAAGAAGCTAAAACTGACTTTCATCACAAGTATTTACAGTACACTTCTACAAAGCACAGGGACATACCACATCGAGAGGTGCATAATCAATATCCTCAAGGAGGATCCAATGCCCTTTGCTGACTGCTTGGGTCAAGGTCCCTGGTTGCCACACAAACTCCCCTGGAACATCTGTACAACGATACATGCCCAGCAGAGTCTATCAAACAGGGGAGGAAAATTCTAATTAGAAAAAGTATGCAACTTCGTATCTTCCTTATAATACGTATGAAAACTTCAAAGATTTCTGAAATATAGTATCTTTCAACTAATTTCCTTCTAAATTTGCAACTAGAGGTCAAATACATTTTGGAACTGTTTTGTGCAACAGAAACTATGACATTATTTAGAATATTATTTTTTATAACCTGCAGTTCTAATCATAATAATTTGTATTCACATTTTGTACAATGTCTCTGTAACATATGAACTATAAAAGCAGACACTGAAGTCAATGATTGAGCACCCTTGACATAAATATTTCCTAAATGGGTTTTAGCTTGATAAAGACAAAAGGGTACCTGGTATTTAAGAAGAGATACAGACACCTTATTTATATATGTATAGTACAGTTTCCAATAATGTTCTCACTTTGTGTCTGTGGTTTTGTTGCATTAGTCATTTGCATCACAATAACAGGAAAACGGATTAACCACAACTATGCACCTAAGCTTTATTCTATTATGGACTAAATTACTAACATGTGCTTTATTTTTGCAATTCAATTGTTCCAGAATGTCAGCTGACTTTAATCCATAAATATTGAATGATTTTTATAATAATAATAATAATAACAATAACAATAACAATAACAATAACAATAACAGTCATTCATTCTAAGAAAATAAAATGTTAACAGCCTTGACCAGTCATGACTATATTATTCAATTTTAACATTTATTTACATTGTTAGTTATTTTATTTCAAAAAAGGTCAAAATGTATTTCCCATTACCTTACTGTCAGTCTGATCTCCCAACTGAACTTTGAGAATATGAGGAGGCTTTGTCCTCCCAGTGACGGCTCCCAAGAACTCAACAAGGGATGTCTTGCCACATCCTACTGGACCTTCAAGTAACACTGCATTTTGTGAAGACACAGCCATGGCAAGGTTGTGAAGATTAGTACAGGTCGATTTCACCAGTACAAATTTGTCCAAGATGTTTTCCTGCCAGGGCAGAGAAGGCAACATTTTCAGCTAAATAACCTGGACTTAAGCATTAAAAAGTGAACATGGTAAGTTATGACTTCTTAAACATCCCAGGAACAAATGAAACGAGATAGAAAATAGCAGACATGAGGCACAGTGAAAGATATGGCTCAGAACAACAGTATGGAGAAAAGAAGTTTAATATTTTTCCCAGTCTTTCTTGGGTCTGCTATTCTCCCCCCACCTTTTGTTATTTTCTCCACTGTGACCTTTAGGGCAAATAGATACACAAAGGAGATATGTCTAGAGGAACCCATCTCCCAGTAAGTACAAATAAGTACAAACAAATAAACAAAAAAAATGAGAGTAACTACATTTACATTTGCCATGATTTATCTATTTTTCTGCAACTTTCCCTCACTCTTTTCCCTGACTACAACCCACGTTATGCTGTGAAAAGGCATTCCAATTGTTAAACTGGTTGGGGGGGGGGGCTATCCATTCGTTTGTGGGTAGCAGCTTCTAGCTGGGACCTCTGTAAAAGATGGGGGGATATGCAGAGGGAATTTGTGAAGTTGAGGTAGATTGCATATTTTGGTAGCTGATAATCTAGCTTCTGTTTTTCTGCAGCTTCTCTCCATGTGAGCTCAAATCTGGACAACTGGCTGTGGGAAAAAAAACATTTCAGCTAGCAAAACACCTGTGAAAGGGAGAGGGAAAATGATGTGCATCTTCAAAGTTTCTAATCAGGATTTCTGTGAATGATTAGAGCTTCAGGGGAGGGAAGTTGTTAAAAAATAGAAAATAAATTGTCACAATAAAAATTATTTCAAAAAAAAAATAGAAAATAAATTGTCAGCTGCCAAACATCCATCAGTCCTCCTTGCTCCCCAACTTTCACAAAAATCCTGGCTAGAACTTTTAAAAGATGTTTCAGCTCTCCAACCAAGAAGCAGACAGGATGATATCAAGCATCATGATGATCACCAATCATCAATTTCCTTACGTTTTCTCCAGGTCCAAATTGCTGTCGAGGCAGCACAACTCCACAAACAGCTACCACCTTTGCAGAGAGATCAGCAGACACAAGTTCCCCCTGAGTGTGGCATAGCTCTTCTTCTTTGGTCCAAAAGCTTGCCTCAGGATTAGCCAAGATGAGGGCACGCTCGACGTTCTGCATCCGTGAATCTTCCAGCAGCCTGTTAAAATCCCAAACACGAATGTTACAGTGTTTTGAAAAGGATACAACAAATTCATTGAAGCATGCAAAGAGTCACCACGCAAAAACAATTACTCACTTAAGTTTGAAATGTATTAATTCTTCTGGATTAAAGATCTTCTTCAGGAAGGACAATCTATGCTCATCATTCATGCAGGTGAGAAGGGCAAGACAACTGGCAGAATACCTAGGAAGCAAAAGTTGGCTTGAGTAACAATTTGTCTTGTTGTTTTGACATTTATTTAAGACAGTGGTTCCCAACTGGTTTGGTTATTTGGGGTGCTGTTTCAGAAAATTGCACTGGATAGACCACATCAGCTCTAATTTCTGATACAGAACATATGCCATCCAGTAGTCGCCATCTGCTCACCCACAGAAAACCATATTTAATAAGTTGCTCTCGTTGCAACGGTGTAGTAACGGTGAGGCCACTGACCATATTTTAGTTCTGTGGACCACTGGTGGTCCATGGGCCACAGGTTGGCAACCACTGATGTAGGAGAGCTGTGGGCTAACTTATCTCATGCATGGTTCCTCTGTTCTTCTAGGGCAGGGATCCAAAACTTTTAAAGTCTTTTTTTCCCAAGGAACTCTTAACAGTGATTTTCCCGCAGAACCCCAACTTAGTCCCAAAGCATTGTGAACCCACAAAGTTCTTCCTTTTTTATCTACTCATATTGCCTGAAGGTCATGTATAATGTAGTAGGTTTGGAAATAAAGAGCAAACATTTTAAATACAACCATGAACCTGGTTTCATTTGTGTACTTTTCAAATTGGGCTTTATGTCTGACATAAAGCCCAAGGAGGCATCCAATTTTCTCCTAAATGTGTTTTTGTTGTAAGCATAAGAATTCGCATGGATATGTGGACACAGAGGGAAGCAGAGCCTGGTTAGCTTTTCTGGCTACTCAAAGGTATACATCTGTCAGTCCTACCCAAAAAACATCCAGTGTTACAGATTCAAATTTTGTTTTTAAAGCAAGATAAAAGGGAAAGGTTTACCCTGACATTAAGTCTAGTCATGTCTAACTCTGGGTGTTGCTGCTCATCTCCATTTCTAAGCTGAATAGCCAGCGTTGTCTGTAGATGCCTCCAAGGTTAGGTGGCCAGAATGACTGCCATTACCTTCCCACCAAGGTGGTACCTATTGATCTACTCACATCTGCATGTTTTCAAACTGCTAGGTTGGCAGAAGCTGGGCCTAACAGTGGTAGCTCATCCCGCTCCCTGGATTCAAAGCACCAACCTTTCAGTCAGCAAAGTTATACTTTTGCGGAAACTGGGGTTCCATGGAACATGGTTTGGGAACCATTGTTCTAGGCCATGACTGAGGAATTAATCTACAACTCTTCAGCTGCTGTCAGAGTCCAATTCCCATTAGCCTCTGACTGCATGACCAGTAGTGAAAAATGATGAGAAGAACACTTCAGTAAATTTGAGAGGGCTACAAGTTGTCCACCACTGCCATATGTTACTAGTCTTGCAATAATGGATTATTGTGTGCGCATAAAATTGTCCTCACATAGGTGAGTTAAACACAGCCCTTTGGAAAGACCAATGCAGCCCTTGATATTGCACTGACCCCCCCCCCAAAAAAAAACTCCTCAAGGAAGCCCTTTTTGTCCCTCCTCAATCATTTTTGGGTGGAATTTGTCCAAATTCCTTGGAAGTCCTAAGGCAAATCAAAGGGCGCTAATAACGTTATCCAAAACAACAGCCACAATGTTGTACTGTGACCCTCTACAGGAAACCAAATGGTATTCATGAGCTCTGGAGCATGGCCACCTCAGACCAGATGGTATGTGGAAGTTCCTTCTACAGAGAGGTTTTACAAGATCTGAATTGGCTCTCAGCTGAAGGTTAAACAACTTAAACCAGTCCACTTTTCTTTATGGATAATCTTAACCATTTTACCACAGGTTATCAGAAATAGTTTCTTTTGCAAGTCAATTTAGAAGTTCACTGTGGTTTGTTAAACACCTTTTCAGTTTTAAAACCTATCTTAACTTTAATGAATTTATTCTTTGTCACAAGTGTTTAAACTGCCCACTGATTAAGAAGACAATTATAAGGCATTTGACGTTTACACATTAAAAATGGTAATATAAAGCGAAAAAACGAAGCCCACCATCGAACTACAGTATCATGACTCCTCAGTAAGGGGACGCAAACACTCCAGTCCCACAACTCTCTGAACACAGTCTGTTCTTTTTGGAGGAATTTGTAGGCTGCCTCCATGAGATCCCTTAACTTCATTCTTCGGCGTCCATAGCGAACCATGTTTGTATCTGAGCTCTCAAGAAAGAGCCTTTGGAAGACTGGTGAAGTATCCTTAAAGTACCTCAGAGCAAATCTACAGGAAACAAAGGTAATGTAAGATGTTGTTGTTAGCATTATTGGAAATGACTACGACGGCAGACTAAACAGGGAGAAATTTCAGATCTTCTAATAAAGCAGAAAGTTTTTGACTGATTTGGTTATTTTTTTACCAAATTTGGGAAGAAGCTGTTTTACAGCTCCTTTAAAAACCAATAAAATTAACCCTTCTTTTCAGTAAATGGTTTTAACCTACGCAAGGAAACTAAACAATGAAGAGCAACACAGTTCAATCCTAAAGCAGTTGCATGAACAACAATGTCTCTCTGCTTTCCCCTAAAACTTTGTATCTAGCCCTGTGATTTTTTAAAACTTCAGAAGCATATCCCACTTCCAAATACTATATATGTATATGTGTGTGTGTAAGTAAAAAAATAAGCAAAATTTGACAGTTCACACACTGTATGCAGTCATAGTCAATCAGATGGTCATGACTTCTGCTTGCATGGCTTCCAAATTAACCAGCTCTCAGGCTGGCTGCAACTGTCGTAAATAAGGATAACGGTTAATAACTACAGACAGTTTTCAAGTACAAACATCTGACTTACATCCAACTCACAGGTTTTTGTGTGTATGTGTATCAGGAAATACTTGAGAAACTTCAAGTTTCTACTGGTGTGAGAAAATTGGCCATCTGCAAGGACGTTACCCAGGGAATGCCCGGATGTTTGATATTTTATCATCTTGTGGGAGGCTTCTCTCATGTCCCCAAATAGGAAGCTAGAGCTGAGATGGGGAGCTCACTCCCCTCCCAGGATTCGAACCGCCAATCTGTTGGTCAGCAGTCCTGCTGGCACAAGGGTTTAACCCATTGCGCCACTGGGGGCTCCAACTCACAGCTAAAACAGGAGGTGAGATAATAGAAAGTGAGAGAAATCTACCTCAGGAAATTCACTCCTGAAAGAGTTATGAGGAAAAGGTGTCTCCACTAAAGCTTTATCACCAATCCCTGTTTCCACAACAAGCCAATCTTTTCAAAATTCAATTATCACAGGAACAGAAAGGGGATGAAATCTTCTACACAGGGGCACAGACAGCAAAACAAACACCACAGAGGTGTTTAACCCTTCCCTATGTTATCTAAAGCTAATATATATATATATATTTGGCTGGAGTTCCACTTTAAAAATGTACCTATTCTGACTTACATACAAATTCAGCTTAAGAACCTATCTTGTGCGTAATTTGGGGGCTGCCTGTATACACAAATGTTACAAGACTTACGGCATCACATCTGGGTGATAATCAATAAGCTTGCTGACTGCCACACAAAGTCTCTCGTGAAGATCATAGTTGATTTGGCCACTAGATTTAAGAAGTTCTACATTTCTTTCCAACAAATCCAGCAAGATAGGACGGAACTGTCGACCAATCAGAAGTGTACATTCTTTATCGAGTAATAATTGTGCTAAGGCACTGAGGATACATTGACGATCCTGTCGGCTCCAGATCTGAAAACAAAAGGAGATCCAATAAAAAAAAACTATTCCCTTCAGCTATAATAGAAGATGTTTGGGTATTTCTATGGGGAGGCTGTCAGGGGTAAGAGGAAAAGCTGAAGAAAATTACAAGAATATTAAGAAAGATAAAATCTTTTTTACATTCAGTGTATCACAATCTATTCACTTTTTAATTATTCAACAGAAGATACAAAAAGGGTTCAAGCAAAAAAAAACTCTGGCTACTAATACGCCCCCAAATTCACCCCTCTGCATCAAATAAAACTTGTTTCTACTTCAACTCTAAAAGTACATTTTTATTTTACTTTGAAGTAAACTGTAGGGCTATCATTCGTTACTGAAATATAAACAGTTGCCACAAATTCCCATAGCTTCACAGTAACCTGCTATGGACAATGGGAAGATCTTTCTTTTTCTGTAACAAGGGGATAACCCAATTACATTCTAAAAATTGTGTGTGTGTGTGTGTGTAATTTATTTATTTCAGATATTTTTACCCTGCCTTTCTCAACCCCCTGGGTAATGAGTAATGCTTTTGGTTATTTGTTATTAAGATCATTTGTTCTTTGTCATTTTGAGAGAATATTTTTTCATGTTTCATCCTATTTTTTCCAAGTAATACATTTATTATTGTTATTTTCCGAAGTCAAATTTTCATATTTCATTCTCTTGTCAGTGCAAGGTTCATCTCTCTCAAATGTAGGAGGGAATTAAGGAGTTACTTTAAAAATAAATAAATAATAATAATCACACAAAGTATACTGTTAATAGCAATGGATAGAAAGGGAATATTTAATTATTTGTTTTTATTTCGAATATCTTTTACCTCACCCTTCTCAACCACCGGGGGGGGGGGGGGTGGACTTAGGGCAGCTTTCAATCGGCAGCATTTGTTGCCTCAATATATACATAATAAATACAAACAGTCAAAAAAAGTTAAAAACATTAAAACAATACAATTAAAATCTACTAAGAATTACCACTCTGGTGGCCATTTCTGCTGAAAACTATACAAGTTCTGAAATGCTTGGGATCAGGAAAATTTGGGATTTTGAAATTCCTGCATTTGCATATAACACATAATATCATGGAGATGGGACCCAAGTCTAAAAAGGAAATTCCTTATGCACATAGCCTGAAGGTTATAATTGTGTGCATGAACAATGTTTGCCATACATTCAGCCAATAGAAGGCAAATGTGTCTCTATTACAGCCACTCTGATTTTGGAATTCCAGATGTATAAGAAAGGATTAAACTATGAGCCCTTCCACACAGCCATATAACCCAGAATATCAAGGCAGCTAATACACAATATCTGCTTTGAACTGGGTTATCTGAGGCCCCTTCCATACAGCAGAAAATCCTACAATATCTGCTTTAACTGGGATACCTGAGTCCACACTGACATATACCCCAGATCAAACCAGATGTGGGATTTTGTTCAGCTGTGTGGTAGAGGCCTTATTTTCCAACAGACCTCACAACCTCTGAGGATGCCTGCCATAGATGTGGGTGAAATGTCAGGAGAGAATGCTTCTGGAACATGGCCATGCAGCCTGGAAAACACACAGCAACCCATGGAAAAAGTTTCTTGAACTGCAAAAACTTTTTGCTTCTGTGGGACATCCCGCTTTAAATTTGGCTCTAATTTTTCAATGAATATCATATTGAAAACCAATACAATATAATTTATGACAGCCACAAAAATAAAGTTTCTGGAGTAGAACAACTTTTAAAGTTAAGTACAGCACAATTAAATAAGAAGTAACACTTTCAAAGCAGGAACTGATTTTTGGGGGGTGAAATATTACATGGGTTGATTATATTTGGGGGGGGGGGTTAAGCTTTTCGGGCTGTATGGCCATGTTCCAGAAGCATTCTCTCCTGACGTTTCGCTGGCATCTATGGCTTTCACACCTACCTCCAACAGATTCTTTCTCCCACCCTGGACATTCCACAGATATATACACCCCATTTTCCTAGTTTCCAACAGATCTCACAACCTCTGAAGATGCATGCCATAGATGCAAGTGAAATGTCAGGAGAGAATGCTTCTGGAATATGGCCATAAAGCTGGGAAAACTTACAGCAGTGGTTCTCAACCTGGGGTCCCCAGATGTTTTTGGCCTACAACTCCCAGAAATCCCAGCCAGTTTACCAGCTGTCAGGATTTCTGGGAATTGAAGGCCAAAAACATCTGGGGACCCCAGGTTGAGAACCACTGATTTACAACAACCCAGCGATTCTGGCCATAAAAGCCTTCAACAATACTTTTTTTAAAAAAAATTGATTATTTCTAAACGTTCCAAGCTTTGCCAGAAAATTACTCCTTCCATTTGTAAGACTATACTCAAAATCATTTTCTAGTGAGCCCAGCAGAGTATAGGTGGCTGGCCATCTGTGGAGAGGGCTTTGATGGTGTTGTGCAGGCATGAGCAAACTTGGACCTTCCCTTCAGGTGTTTTGGACTCCAGCTGAGGGGGAAAAGGAAAGGGCCTGAGGCTGTGAGGAATGGTGGGAGTTGAAGTCCAAAACACTTGGAGGGAGGGTCCAAGTTGGTTCATGCATGACCTATCTCGACCTACTAATTTGCATATGGTTTCTGATTGGCCAGCCTCAACATTCTAACATTCTTAAGTGGCTGAGAGGGGAAAGGAATGGGCCTGAGGCTGTCAGGATGGTGGGAGTTGAAGTCCAAAACACCTGGAGTGAAGGCCCAAGTTTGCCCAGGCCCGGTGTAGTGGCAGGAGGGGTGGGACTGGATGAGCCTTGGGGGTCCCTTCCAGCTCTAGGATCCGTGCTCTTTCTTCTCCAGAAGGCGAGGGAGGTGGAGTCCAGCTTGACCAGTGCAGCTGCTCCATCCTCCTCCTCCTCACAAAACAAAGGAGACCACGAGAGGAAGCCCTGGGCAAGCACATGTCGCCCCTCTTCCTCCATCCAGCAGAGAGCGGGAGAGAGAGAGGAGAGGGGAGTCCAAGGGTCAGGGCAGGCGGTATGGCCGCTCCTCCTGGCTCACCCCCCCCCCCTTTTCTCTCCGCCCAGTGTCCATCTTGGTTCCCCCACGGAGGCTATTGTGGCCCTCCCACCTGTCCGGCCAGGAACCTGCTCAGCTCCCCTCCGCTGCTCCGTTCCTCCCTCTGTGCCACCAGTCGCAGCGGGGCCTCCACGCTCAGCCTCAGGTGCTCCATCGCTGGCCGCGCGCCCTCCCTCCCTCTTGCCTGCCTGCCTTCCTCGAGAGAGCCTTCTTCCAGCCCGAGAGACCCGGGGCGCGAGGCACGTGGGAGACCGCAGCGGAGCGACGGCCGCTTCCCACCCCCTTCTCCGAACGCCCCGCCCGCCTACGTCATCTCCCCGCGACGCCCAGCTGAAGGGGGAGGGAGGGGGGAACTGCCTTGGCCTACGAACAAACAAAAGGAAAAAACTACGCGCCCCGTCGTGCATTGCGGCACTTCTCGACCTGAACTTGTACGCCTAATCAACGCGCTGGATGCTGGGAGGAAGAGTTTTCATATGAAATGCTTGGGAAACGAGGTGTTTTAGGCTCCATCTATAGCAGTGGTCCCCAGATGTTTTTGGCCTACAACGCCCAGAAATCCCACCCAGTTTACCAGCTGATAGGATTTCTGGGAGTTGAAGGCCAAAAACATCTGGGGACCCCAGGTTGAGAACCACTGATCTATAGAGCCATATCATGTAGTTTAAGGCCCCTTCCAGGAGCCCCCGGTGGTTCTCAACCTGGGGTCCCCAAATGTTGTTGGCCTACAACTCCCAGAAATCCCAGCCAGTCCCCAAAAACACCTGGGGACTCCAGGTTGAGAACCACTAAACCCTTGTGCCGGCCGGACTGACGACCGACAAGTCGCAGGTTCGAATGTGAGAAGACTGCAGATGAGCTCCCTCTGTCAGCTCCAGCTCCCCATGCGAGGACATAAGAGACGCCTCCCACAAGGATGGTAAAACACCAAAACATCCAGGCATCCCCAAGGCAACATCCTTGCAGGCAGCCAATTCTCTCACACCAGAAGGGACTTCCAGTTTCTCAAGTGTGAGGACATTAGAGAAGCCTCCCTCGAGGATGGTAAAACATCAAAACATTTGGGCATTCCCTGGGCAACATCCTTGTAGACAGCCAATTTTCTCACACCAGAAGCGATTTTAAAAAATTGTTCAAAACTCTTTTCGGATGATGGCTCGATTCAGAAATCAATTCTGATTTTCATAGAAAAACGTTCAAAACTTTTTGAAACTTCTGAGACTTCTGAATAATGGCTTGAAAGTGTTATTTCCTGTTTCATTGGGTGGTCTTTACTTTGAAAGTAGTTGTTTTACTCCAGAAAGGGGGAGAGAGAGCAAAGGGAGGAAATTCTTCCACGCTGGTTTAAAACGGCTTCTCTGGCATAAGACTGAAGCAGGAGGGACAACAAAGCGAGGAAATTCATCCAGGCTGCTTTAACATGGCTTCCCAGGATCCAGGCAGAATGCGAGGAGAAAGAGGGAGCGGGGAATTCATCCACTCTGTTTTAACGCAGCTTCCCAGGCTTGAGCAGAGGCCAGGGAAGAGAAGCAGGGAAACGCTGAATCATTTCCGACTCACGTACTGCTTCGTAACAGAAATGGCAGATAATGCTTCGGAAGGGCAAAGAGACTTCCGGTTTCCTTAAAAACTTTGAAATCGCTTCAAAAAGCAAATCTTTCCAAATTTATTCTGAATTACGAAGATTCCGACCGAACCTAACATGCCTAGTATTAAGGGCTTTCTTTCACACACTTCCATGAGGGTTTTGTTGTCTACCTTAAACTATTGAATGGTCAGTATAGATTGGGCACATGTCTTTTAATATATGTGTTTTACCTCTGTGTTGGGCCCCCTCAATCCTTGAGGATAAATAATAATAATTATTATTATTATTATCTTGTAGATGCGACAAAACGCTAAACATGAAATCCACTGGTGTTTTGTCAGGTTTTTTGTCCTGAAAGTCATTTTAGACATGGTTTTAAATATAATTTTGTGCAAATGGGACAAAAGCATGAAACTCATTAGTGATTAATCTAATGTGCACAGTTTGAAGGTAATTTTATACACTAAGTTTTACATAATTTTGTGCACAAAACAAGGTTTGTGTAAATGAAAGCACCAGAAAATGGAAGTCACTATCTCAGTCCCTTGACTTTGGACTTTGGAGTATTTTGAAATTCTGGAAAGGGAGCATTCAGTCTGTATTCGCATATGCATAATGTGATAGCTTGAAGATGTGACCCAAGTCCAAAGATGAAAATTCATGTATATTTTATGCACACCTTCTATGAGGAGGCTGAAGATCATTTTATACACATTTGTAAAAGTTTTCTGCATTGATAAATGTTTGTGTATGTTTGTGAGGCATCAGAAAGCAAAGGTGTTATGATCTCAACCACTCAAATTTGATAGTTTTGGACTTTGAAGCGTTTTGGATTTCCAGATAAGGATATTGCCTCGTATTGTTACTTTTTATTCAAGTTATGGTGACCATATGTATGAGAAGCTGTGGATAATGAAAAATTTGGATACAGAGTCTATGGATAAATGGTTCTGGCCCAACTTACATATCCGAACACATCTCCCCTTACAAACCATCGAGGATGTTAAGATCGTCTGGGGAGAGCCCGCTCTCGGTCCTGCCTTTGTCACAAGTACGTCTGGCAGGGACAAGAGCAGCCCTAGGTAATTTTCAGCAGTAAGCAAACAGTATTTTGGCACACACACCCCCAACCAACCACTGATGTATATTTTCTGTTCGTCGTGGGAGTTCTGTGTGCCATATTTGGTTCAATTCCAACATTGGTGGAGTTCAGAATGCTCTTTGATTGTAGGTGAACTATACATCCCAGTAACTACAACCTGCAGCATATGTCAATGTCTATTTTCCCCCAAGAGTGCCTCAAGAGCGCCACTGGGCAAAATAAACTATACTGCAAATGCTTACTTTGCGTAATGGGTTGAGCTGCCCCTGGACGAGAAACAGGGCCTTCTCAGCGGTGGCTCTCTGCAGTGGAACGCCCTCCCTAGGAGATCTGATCGGCTTCTTCGTTCCTAACATTTCGGAAAAAACTCAAGACATGGCTTTTCGAGCAAGCGTTTGCAAATATTGAGAAACCGACATAGGAAAACGGGACAACTATACAATGGGACTGGACAATGTTTTTAATGAGGATTTATTGACTTATGTTTTATTGCTGCTGTTATGATTTTATTGATGTTAATGTTTTTTAAAAAATTGTACTTTTTAAAAAAGTGTACTTGTTTTTTTAAAAAATTGTACTTGTTTTTTAAAAAATTGTACTCTCTCCCTTCTTCCATTTCTGGATATTCATCTTATTTTACTACGCTCAAACTTGATTTTTTTTTAAAGTAATATGTACTATGGAAAATTTAATAAAGAGTTAATATTTTAAAAAATGTACTTGTGTTTTTGTGGCATTGAATTTTGCCTTGTAAACTGCCTCGAGTCACCTGAGGGCAGAGAAAGGGTGGTATGCAAATACAGTAAATAAATAAATAAATAAATAAAGAGAATCCTCATTATCATCCTAGTTGTTCTCATTGTCTTCCAGTTCAGGATTCAATGGGGCTTATAACATTTAAAATAAATATAGCTAAACTTTCCACAGCATTAAAAATTAAATTATAATTACAGTATCAAAAACCAGTTGAAGATTTTTAAAAACTTCAAAAAAATTATTTATTTATTTATTTACTAAATTTTTATACCGCTCTTCTCAGCCCTCAGAGCGACTCAGAGCAGTTCACAACCACAATACAATACATAAAACATGATAAAAACAGTTAAGAAGCATTTAAAAGGATAAACACTTATAACAATCAATAAGCATCAACATCTCATATCGTCTCATAGTTAAAATGGAGCCCCCGGTGGTTCAGTGGGTTAAACCCCTGTGCCGGCAGGACTGAAGACCGACAGGTCACAGGTTTGAATCCGGGAAGAGGTGGATGAGCTCCCTCTATCAGCTCCAGCTCCTTATGCCGGGACATGAGAGAAACCTCCCACAAGCAAACATCAAATCATCCAGGCAAACCCTGGACAACGTCCTTGCAGATAGCCAATTCTCTCACACCAGGAGTCACTCCTGACATGAAAAAAAAATTTAGTTAAAATCAAGATCCAGTCTCGTCATCCAATTGTTCCTTATTTCTATATGTTACACTGCCTATTCAAATGCCTGCTCAAACAACCAGGTCTTCAATTTCCTCCGAAATGCTAGCAGGGAGGGGGCCGATCTGTAGGGAGGGCGTTCCACAGCCGAGGGGCCACCACTAAGAAGGCCCTGTCTCTCGTCCCCGCCAATCGTACTTGTGATGCAGGCAGGACCGAGAGTAGGGCCTCCCAAGACGATCTTAACGTCCTAGCTGGTTCATAGGAGGAGATCCAAAGCAGCAAATAGAAAATCCAATGCCTGTGATTAGTATGTGCTCTTTGAAGAGCTAACAGAGGCTGTTAGGAATGGTGGGAGTTGAAATCCAAAACATCTAGAGGGCCGAGGTTTGCCCAGGCTTGGTGTCAATGCCCCCTCCGAGCAGGAGGAGCGAAGGCTCCCAAGGGCGGGCCGCGTCGCTTCTTTTTGGCGCCAAATGTTTTCGGCGGCGGAGGCGGGAGCTAATGACGTCGTGCCGAGAGCGTGCTCGAACGCCGCCGCCCATTGGCTGTCGCTGGCCCGGCCCCGCCCTCCTGCTTCCCTCCGGAGGAGGCGAGCGGCAGAAGGAAGGAGGCGGGCGGCGGTGAGTCCCGGGCTGAAGGCGGCCCCCCCGAGAGGACGGGACCCACACGGAGCGAGGAAGGCGTCACTCCGGTTTGTGGAAACCCTTTGCAGGCCAGGAAGTGGGGTTAATTCGCGGGAGGAGGGGATCCCTAGCTCTGGCCCTCCCTCCAGGGGTTTTGGACTTCATAGGCTGTTAGGAATTGTGGGAGTTGAAGTCCAAAACCCCTGGAGGGAGGGCCCAAGTTTGCCCATGCCTGCTGTAACCTCTCCTTGAAAAGACTCGGGATCCTTTCTGTCAGTGTTTACATTCACAACTACTACACAACCCATCTGCCCACTCTCTTCAGCCTTTGGCCTCCCTTTGAAGTCATCTACAGTCATGCCTATTTCCTCCCACCTACAACTAACTCCATGTCCCAGTGTGTGCCAGCCTCCCTTTGAAGCTCCCTTGGCTTCAGGCGTTGCCTTTCTGTTTTGAGGCCAGATCACTTGAGGCCTGGTTGCAGCAAAGCCTTGCAAAATAAGAGAGGCACTCAGATAATGACACTTTTGCTGTCAGGTGGTTCAGTTTCCAGCATCTACGTATGTATGGGGAAAACTATATACCAACACTGAGATTTTTTAAAGAAAATGAATTGCCTTCCATATTAATAACATATCAGTTATTAATTATTAGGTTAACATACTTTTTTTTTCTCCTGTTGATATAGATGGAGAATACTTAGGGTGATTGTATAATGGCAACAGATGATGATGAAATGACATTTTCCAATCATCTGCATGGTGGTAAGTTGTTTTTTTTAGTGATGGTTTTCCTTCATTTGATGAGCAAAGAAAATTTTTGTATTTTAGATCTATCAAAAACTTTTAAGAAATACCATAAAATCTGTTTGTTAAATATCAATACATGCAATTTCTTGAACATAATTCCCCATCGTACAGTATGTTGCAGTGCAGGAGCTGTTCCTGCTGATTGCACTGCATTATCATGTTTGGATCTTATCCTGCTGGATGAAACAGATTATTTACGTAAATTTTGAAAATAAAACAAAATAATTTAAATAATTTAATTTTAATGATAAAATTATTTAGGTCATTTTCTATATGGCTTGAAATGCCTTGGTGGTTGTGTATTAAACAGCACAGGAGATTCCACTTAAACTTCCTGACTGTAAGAGCTGTTCACATAGGTGATGTTCAAAGAGAGACTTGTTTCACTATAGTAGCATGTCAGAAATCTTTACCATCCAGACTGTTAAGATCATAATCCCATCTTCTGAGAACTTGGGCCCCTTTTACTCTCTCCTTATATCCCAGAACCTGATAACAGGTTATCTGCTTTGAACTGGGTTAAACGAGTCTCTACTACCATATAATCTGGGATAAGCAGATAATCTGGGATCATATCCTGAGTTATAAAGGCAGTGTAGATGGGGCCTCTGGGATTTGTTCCAAACTGTTCAGAAAGGAAGCAGGGGCCATTCCATGCAGCAATGTCTCAAGTGATACTCAAAATAAGCTTGTTCTCCTCCTACACATTTTTTGTTTTGATTTTCTGAGGAATTCTACTGTGCTGAGATCATATTCCCCAGGAACAATCACTGATAAGATGCTGTAAAAGTAAGTTGTGCTAACTTCAGCACACAATGCAGCCATGAAGATAAGCTGCAGAACATTATTTTTTTTAATCTTATGGCAATTTTGGATACAAAACTTTGGTACTTTTACTAACAGCATTATTGGTGAATTCTACTCTCACATTGCAGCGAATTCTTTCCATATAGAGGATATTTATGGACATTTTTCAGTGTATTCAGGTAAACCCAAGAATAGAAAGTAATAGTGGATGCAGGTGTAGGCAAATAAGGGGAATGGATACTTTCTATGAAATATCTTACAACTGCTCGAGAATATCTAATGTAATCCATCTGAATTTTAAGTCCTCCCCATTGGGTTCAACTCCCCTTGTCTCAATTCCTGAAATATAATTTGCTTGTCATTATGAGTTCAGGAAAAAAATCTTTGCTCAAGGGTCACTTCAGTGATATTCTCAAAGTGATTGGTTACATTTCTTCCTTTGCACCATTAATGAATATGTTAGCATGAATGATTTACCATATTCTATATTTTATTTTCATTTGCAGCTGCTCCTTGCCAAGAAGACAATGATGAAAGCTCAGTGGATATTTATGATGATCTAGACAGCACTCCAATTGCTCCAAGTAGGTCCATAATTAATTGGACAGATGGGATTTCTTGATTTTTTAAAGTTAGATGTGAATTTCACCTTTCTTCCAAATCAATGTACATTCTCCACATTCTTCTATTTTTATCTTCACAATAACCTTGAGGAACTACATGAATTAGGAGATAAAAATGTGCCCAAGTTGAGGGTTTGAACCTGGAGTTACTGCCAGGGTGAAGACATAGTACAGCTAGATTGTTTTAGACACAGCCTTTGTGATATTAAAGCCTGGTATAATTGCATTATATGATATTTACACCTCAAATGAAAGAGTCTTATTGGAGTGAACATAATGTGTGTTTGGTTACAATAGTTACAGCTATTATTTTTAATCTGACATGTATATTGAAAAATGTGCAGAAACTTAATCTAAATAATTTGAAAATGTGGCACTCATGATAAAGATCTGAAAATACGCTTCTTAAGTATCTTTATGCTTATATGCCATGTGGTTCATAGTGTTAGCATCGTGTCTTGTTAGGTATCTAATAGTTTTTCAGCTTGACTGGCAGAAAAGAGGGACGTTCTAGGCTTGAAGAAAATTAGTTTTTATTTTATCTATGTGATGACTTAGGAAGTTGAAGGGGGAAATACTGACTTGTCTTGAATGAACAGCATGTTGGTGCTCATTGCGTTATTGCTCCGCCTTGCAGTGGAATCAGCTAAGCAAACTATGGAACTTTGCAGTCAGTTTATTGTGTTTTTTTGGCAAAGAGCAGCTTCCTATCTCCAGCATGTGCCTTCTCAGCCAATCTGAGAGGAAATATCCAGGGTACATCCTAGATTCCATAAACCAATGTATTTCAAGTCACTTGATGCAAAGGGCTGATGCTATATTTGTGCCTATTGGCTATCATACATTCATTCATTTATGTAGCCAAGTGGTGTATATAGTGTTTTATAAGTTAAAGGAATAATAACAAAAAGGGCCAGCATACAGTGTAGAATATCTAATCCACACACATTTATTTATTTTGTGTCATAAGCATTGCCTACATAAGTATAAAACTGATAAAAATAGAAGGAGCACAAATAGCTAAATAATTTTTGACCAAAACTGGGCAACAGCAACTACATTGTCTGTAGTTTTAAACAATTCTTCCTCTGTGCATGAGGCAGGGCATTGTGAATAAGTATACAACTGCAGAGTTGGTTGTTCTGCTCCACAGTCACACGAGGTGGATGATTCTTCTATGTAGTTCCATTTTGCCAGGTTGTCTTTTTATCTGCCCACTCCACAGTCTGTTCAGGGACTTCCAAGTTGCCCATTCTTGGTTTGCCCCTGAAGACAGACCGTCATAGGGGGGATCATCCATTTGGGATTTCCTGGTTTTGCTGCCCAGAGGGATATTCTTGCTGTTGCTGGAGGAACATTTAGAGGAGTGGTGGTTCTCATGGAGTTGTTCCTTGATTTGAGTCTACTGGGAGGAGGCTGATAGCCATGCAGAGGGTGACTTTCACAGTGTTCAACTTTATTCTGTCACAGTTAGCAGCAACTTCCCGTGACACATTGGGAGGACAATGCCAGCTAGCATGCATGTGTATGTAGAGTAGAAAAAAGTACATTTGTAAAACAAATTATCCAGACAGAAATACATATTGATGTAATATGAAGCAAGGTGATCAATACATACAACGATTCCTTTCTTTCCTGAAAACTCATCAAGGCCTGGTAGGTCATAGTTCATGGACCACTGATTTCAAAAACACTGCCATAAGCTGTGTCAAATTGAACACAATTGACAGTTTTCACTCCTGCCTTATAAAAATAGTTTCTGTTTTTCATTTATTCTCAACTAAGGCAGTGGACATTTCAACCACCAACATTTTTACATTGCTGAATGGAAGCAATGATCTGTATTGATCTGTCTTGAATCTTCTACATTAAATTAAGAGTAGCCACTAGCCAGGGTTCCTATCTTTGAGGACCTGACCCATTTTCTGTGGGCTGAGTATGACAGGAGGAATCTCAGCATGAGAATACTGCATGAAAAGAAAGTAAATTAATATTTTCTGTAGGCTTCTGCCCCTCCAGGATATCTTTTCTCTCTTCAGAACATTCCTAGGAAATGTGTTGTTGAAGGCTTTCCTGACCGGAATCACTGGGTTGTGAGTTTTCTGGGCTGTATGGCCATGTTCCAGAAGCATTTTCTCCTGACATTTTGCCTACATCTATGGGAGGCATCCTCAGAGGTTGAGGAACCTCTCAGCCTCTGAGGATGCCTGCCACAGATGTGGGCGAAACGTCAGGAGAGAATACTCAACCTCTGTGGATGCCTGAAACGTCAGGAGAGAATGCTTCTGCAACATGGCCATACAGGCCAGAAAACTCGCAACAACCCATTCCTTGCAAAACTATCTTTGATTGGGGTTCAGCTCCAAAGTACTTTCAAAAGCAAGGCTCACAAAGGTTTTAAACACAGCTGTGTAGATGTTTAATTCTCTGTTCAGTGCTGATGCAGAGGAATAGATTTCCAATTCAAGAATTCTTTTACATCTCTTAGACTTTGTGTTCCTATTTTGAATGACATGTTCTGGGCAACATTGGCCTGAGGCTTGAAGACATCACCCAGTTACTGGATCTTGTGACATGATCAGGCACTGCCAGTTGTGACACTGCTGAAGGCTCCCCCAAGTTCCCAGGTTTCAACCCTGAAAGTTCAAGACCGAGGATATTTCTAACAAGGCAACCAAAATAGTGTCATTATTGAGGATTCAAAGAACAAAACCCTTAATTCTGTTCTGTCAGTTGAGCCTTGGGCTTGTATTTCTTGAACATCCATGCTCCTTTGTTTCCCTGTCATTTTCTGAAACTCAGGAAACTTTCAGAAAGCATTTTCTATTGCTGTTTAGAGTGTTTGGTGATCTAATATCCTCCCAAGCCCTTCAGAGCACTTGAAGTAGATCTTTGGATTCTTATTTAATAGGAGACCATGTGTAACAGAAATCTCTCTTTCCTGCCCCAGGGAACTCTTCTACAAAAGTGATCCCAGACGGAAATAATTTAAATCTGTTTGATGAGATCCTGATTGAAGAAGGGACAGCAAAGCAAGCTAGTTACAATGTGGTATGTATTCCAGATCAATCATACGGTTTTGAAATGTGTTACATTTAATTAAGTAGTTCTACTTTGCTAATTCATACACTCCATACTTATTTTAACATTTTCATAAATGATATGTTGTTTTGTTTCAAGACATTCTTAAAATAACAAACACTAACTTTGAAAATGTCTGAATTTATCAGAAACAATAAATGTATAATTTTTATTTACTTAATAGTATTTATGAGAATTTCTTTAGCCTTTGTTGATATAAGATTTATCTGTTAGTTATTTACATTTTACGACATGCTGCTGCATGTTGTTAACCACCCTGAGTCCCCATTGGGGAGATAGGGCGGGACAGAAATGATGATGATGATGATGATGATGATGATGATGATGATTATTATTATTATTATTATTATTATATAAAAGTCTGGGTTGTTGTGAGTTTTCCCAGCTGTATAGCCATGTTTCAGAATCATTCTCTCCTGACATTTTACCCACATCTATGGCAGGCATCCTCAGAGGTTGTGAGGTTTGTTGGAAACTAGGCAAGTTAGGTTA
Organism: Anolis sagrei; assembly: GCF_037176765.1. Taxonomy (NCBI): domain Eukaryota; kingdom Metazoa; phylum Chordata; class Lepidosauria; order Squamata; family Anolidae; genus Anolis; species Anolis sagrei. The sequence continues at coordinate 104,623,339 of NC_090021.1, read as the reverse complement.
ATATATTTGTGGAATGTCCAGGGTGGGGGAAAGAACTCTTATTTGCTTGAAGCAAGTGTGAACATTGGATTAGCCACCTTTTGATATTTTTATTACAGACCACGAGTCCGTTTCCACAGTGATTTTATTCAAAGTTTTCTTTTGCAAATTAATTCTGGCATTATTGTCTTCCTGCTGCATTGAGTAGGTAATACTGTTGTCCTCCACATTCAGATGTATTATTCATCTGAAATTTCTGAAGTACAGAATTCATAAATATGCAGCATAAGAGAAAATGTGTTCATTTTATAATTTGATCATTTTTGCGGGTCAGACAAAAAAACTTCTTTGAGCCCACACTATTGTCTTCCCATAGCCAACTGGAGGCCTATGAAGAAACCCACAAACAGTGATTTATTTTTATTGATACCCTGCTTTCTCTCTCTACAAGAGAGTTTCAAAGGGGCTTATAGTAAAACCAAATGGAATACAATTTAAAACCTAAACATATTCAAATATTAAAATAATATTAAACAATAGTGGTATGGAAAAGTGCAGTGTTCCCTCACTGCTTCGCGGTTCGCTTTACGTGGACTCGCCATATTCCCCCCCCCCCCCCGGTGGCTCGGGGTAGGAGGAAGAGGAGGAGGAGCCAGGCGCTCCTCCTTGCTGCCTCTGCTGCTCCCCACTCCCCCTTCAGAGGCCTCAGTCCAGCCCCCTCCTCCTTGCCGCCTGTGCTCCTGCTGCCAACTTCGGAGGCCCCTAGGTCGACGTTGATGGCACTGCCAGACTGGGCTGAGGCCTTAGCCCAGCCCAGCCTGGCAGTGCCATCAAAGGCACTCAAGGGGCCTCCAAGGCCAGAGCAACAGAGGTGCCAAGCAGGAGGAGACTCTACCCACTTGGTGCCAGCCTCCTACTCGCCGCCTGTGCTCCTGCCGGCTTCGAAGCCACTTTGGAGGCAAAGGACCAGGTCGTGGTCCTCTTCGCTCTTTCCACTCAGCAGAGCTGAGCCCGGTGAACGAGCAGAGGGGTGGATTATGATATCCCATGGCACCCCTGTGGATTAGTGACAGACTGCAGCCAGACAATTTGGGGACTGCTGCTTTGATTATTTATTTATTATTCAAACTTATATGCCGCCACTCCCCTAGGGCTCGGAGCGACATACAAGAACAGACTAAAATCTAAAACAATTTAAAAATAGCAATATCAAAGATCAAAAGCCTGTCGAAACAAATATGTCTTACATGCCCTGCGGAACACTGATAAGTCCCGCAATAACATGTGAACATTACTGTCTCAACAGTTGCAGGCTGAATATGAGAAATGTCAGCAACAACTTCAAGAGTTGACGAAGAGGCTTCAGGAAATAGAGAAACAGGTGCTGTAGCATCAACTGGTAATATTATGCATGTGGCATCCGGAAATGGAGAATGCCCTTTTATGCGAATCTTTATGTATACTCTGTTTAGCCATGTTCAGTTATAACCATTTTGTCACATACTGAGATTTTGTATTTATGGATTTGAAATTAGATATCCACAGCTATGAAATATTTTTAAAAATCCCCAAAACAAACCTTGATTTCACCATTTTACTATGCCATTGTTTATAAAGGAATTTGACTATTGACAGATTTTGATATCCTTTGAAGGTACTGGAACCAATGGATACTGAGGGCCTACTGTAATATCACTTGCTAAGACAACTTAGTGTCAGTAATGACATCTAAAATCTTGAGTAGAATGATTTATAAAAACAATACTCAATGATACACTTGAATAGTGCTGTATATAGTTTCCCGGGTTTTCAATATTGCAGGTCAAATATGCAATGACCAGTAATGACATCATGATAGAAAAGCACATGAAAATAACTTTTTTTTGTTCACTGGGTTTTTTCAGTCCAAGCCATTGTTTTCTTTCCATAACACAATAATGTAACACTCAATCCAAAGCAAACAATCAGTTAGTGTATCTATATTGCATATCCATGATTTAACAATATCCCATAGGTTCAAAAGCTAGCCACTCGCAATAAATCATGAAGTCAATGAAAGTATTTTCTAAAGCCTGAGCTAAACTTTAGCACAGCAGATTAACCTCCAGCTGCAGTAAATCTTGCCAACCGAAAGGTTGACAGTTCGAAGCCCTGGTCAGGTTGAACTCCTGGCCTTTAGCCCAGCTCCTGCGTACCTAACAGTTTCGAAAATAGCAATGTGAGTAGATAAATAGGTACCCATAAAGAAATGCCAGAAAAAATGATGGTGATTCAGTCAAGGAGGACGTTTATGAACAAAGCTCTTTGGCAGGGAAAAGTGGAGCGACAGCACTCCCCTGTGGCCAGAACCAAGCACAACTTCCAAGATGCTGAAGATGGGAAAGCCTATATATACTTCCATCTGTGTACAGTTGTCTGTCTTGTGAATGTATAACCGCATTTAATTTTTGTCATATATGTGTTCTGTGATCTGCTCCGTGTCCCCTTCAGGATGATAAGGGTGAAATATAAATGCTGCAAATAAATAAATAAATCCACTTCAAGAATATAGCAAGGCAAATGCAGTAAGCCACCCTGAGTCCCCCCTTGGGGGTTGAGAAGGATGGGGTAGAAATGTTGGAAATCAATCAATCAATAAATAAGCAAGTTTCTCCATTTTCACTTACTTAGATCCCATATTTCCTATCTGAGAGCACAGGTTCAGTTTGTGTACATGGACAAGGTCGGGGGGGGGGGGGGGATCCCACCAAGATGGATGGGGAAATGCAGTTCTTAGTAGCCTTCAGGATAACCTTCATTATTGGAAGAGTCATTCACCCATCTAAGCATGTTTGGTGAGAGAAGAGGCCACTGCAATGGGAAAGAGGAATCGTCCAATATCACTTCATTCTTTCTTTCCTCCAGTGGGAGCATCCCATTTGTAGTATTGTTTATAACAATATCGAATTCACAGCCAAAAAAAATTAAGCTTGTTCAAGGGTGAGAAGAGGTAATTGTGTAAATGTGGTCCTGAAAATAGCTGAAATCATTTTGCCCTGCCCTTAAGAGCCTACACTTTTATAATGTTCTTTGCATGTTTATTCAGAACTTAATTTCACTGTGTTCAGTGGGTTTTCCCTCAAGAGAACATCAGTACAAACATAGCTTAAGACTCAATTCATATGTATGATAATCAGGCCAATAAATAGATTCAGATTATTTTTTTCTGTCTTGTTTATAGTCCTGCATGCAGACCCATGTTCATAACATATTAATGTTTTTGTATGTTTCTTTTACAATCAGAATTCAACTTTACAAAATGAAAACCAATCCCTCAAAAGAAATATTTCAGCCCTTATCAAAACAGCGAGAGTGGAAATTAATCGCAAGGATGCAGAAATCAGTGCTCTCCAGCGAAGGTACTAGGACTGTTATTTCATTGTTTTTAATTGTTGTTGTTTAGGCATGGAGTAATGCTAATTATGTAAACTGCCCTGAGTCTCCTTCGGGGTGAGAAGGGTGGGATATAAATGTCGTAAATAAAGATAAATAAATAAATAGTATTGAAAGCTAATTTACTAATTGCTTTTTTGAGCATTGCTATTTAGTTGTTAAAGAACAAAAGAAAAAAAGCAAGCATTGAAGAAAAAAAATTAAAAGACCAATATTACAAGCAAAAAGCAAAGTCATTTTCTAAGCATATTTTGATATACATAAAAAACAAAGAATTTCCCAACCACTTATAGATTAACTAGTTTTATTTATTAGTCCACAATGGGATTGAAGCCCACTTCATCAGTTACATTCACAAATTTATTAAAAGTGCTGTGTACACAATTACCTGCAGGTTGTGTGCATAAGGTGTTGATGCAACAAAAATGAATTTTGTGCTTAAACTAGTGTTGTCTCCAAAATGTCTCATTATGTACAAATATGCAAATACAGGTATTCCAAAATATGGGAGCAAAATCAGAAATCCAAATGATTTTGTTTCCAAGCATTTTTGATAGGATGCTCAAACTGTAGTCAACTACTACACCATTTTTAACAGGGCGGGCCTTTTCATCTTACAGGCTCAAATACGTACAGTCCCTGAGTTACAAACATCTGACTTACAAATGACTCATAGTTAAGAACAGGGGTGGGACAACAGGAAATTAGAGAAAAGTACCCCTAGGAATGGAAAGTCACTTCTGAAAGAGTTAACATAGTGAAAAGATGTTTCCAGTAAAGCTTTATCACCAATCGTTATTTCCAAAACAAGCCACATTTATTAAAATCCAGTTATCACAGAGGTAGAAATCTTCTGAACAGTGGCACAGTCTGCAAAACGATGCCACAGGGGTGTTAACCCTTCCCTATTCAGATAGACAGACAGACAGACAGATAGATAGATAGGCTGGAATTCCACTTACAAAATGTACTTGTTCTGACTTATAAACAATTTTGCCTAATATAGAACCTATCTTGTTTGTAACTTGGGGACTGCCTCAACTGAAACCAGCATTGTACATAATTTACTTCACTCTTGCAAATAAACTGCTGCAGGACAATTCAGGCAGTTAGAGGTTTAGTAGAATTTAAAGTTAGTTTATAACTTCTTAAATGTTGTTTACTAAAAATGTCTCTTTATAAACAGGCTACCCCAAACTCCAGGCTATCATAATCCCTCCACTAGAACATACTTCCCACCACCAACTTACCATGCAAAGAACGCCGGAGCATCAAAATCAAAAACTGAACCCAGAGATTTACTTCCAGAGAACAATCAAGAAATGGACTTTAGAACAAAACAAGCCCTTCCTAAGGATATACCTCAAGGTTATACCTCCAGGGAAGGAGAGAACAAAAAACGTCATTCAGAAAAAGGACCAGCTCCTTATCTACCACCATCTGAGGAGCTTTACAGCGATGGTGCTCATTCAAGCCTGGCAAATGTTGACAAAGAGGAGAAGAAAGAAGTGAAGTGCAATGAGCATCATAGCAAGGAGAAGGAGCACAAATACAAAACAAAAGCACAGCAAAATCCAGAGAGCACATCAGATGGACTATTGAATGCTCATGGAAAGTTACACACTCACTCAGAAAAAACAGTTAGAAATGGATTCTGGAAAGATGAGAAGGGTTTAAATATCAAGTGCAGCCCAAATGCAGAAAAACGAACTGATATAATCCCTTCTACTAGGGAGAAACAGTCAACTCCAACGGATAGATTGCTGCCAAAAACTGGACACTGCAATGATGATGGAGGTAAAAAGCCAAATATAAATCAGAAGGACTTTGATACCCGAAGCAAAGAGGAAAGAAATAACACACAAAAAATCAGACAACCAGATAGGCATTTAGAACCACAAGGAAGTGCCATGTTTGCTGAAAGGACTACAATTGCCAAAAGTTCCCAAAAATTAAGTAAAAGCTGTGTGGAGGAGAGAAAGATCAAAGTCAACAACTGTGAAAGAAACAAGGGAAGGAGCAACCATGGCATCCATGGAGGATTTTCAGATCCAGCACCTCCTGTTTTTAATAGAGAGCCAAAACGTGGCCATCTTAAGGAAGAGAGCAGCAAATACGAACGCATGCATTCAAAACCAGACACACATCGAACCGAAGAGAAAAGGAAAAGCGAGCGAGACGGTCTGAGAGAGAGCAGAAGTTCTCAGAACGGAAGAAGGCATTCAAAGGAGACATTGCAAAAAGCAGCAAGAAGGGTAACTGAGAAGGAAGACCATTCAAAAAAGGAGGAAGAGAAATTCCTCCGATCGGAAGGAATCGATCAGTCAGTTGGTGATATGGAGGAGCCCACGTCTACAAAAGCTGGTAGAGCTGAGGAGCAAAGCAAAAGCAAAGACTTCAAACTGAGCTTTATGCAGACACTAAATTTAACACTTTCTCCTGCTAAAAAACAGGCAGATAATTTAGTAACCAAGGTGTTTGACATAGACATTCAAAGTCAGAAAGTACCAGCAGCATCATGTGAAGAAAGAAAGAAAAATGAGGTCCAGCTCTGTCCCAGCCTTGTACCACTTGAGCCTATTACAACCAAGCAAACAAAAACACCACTGTTGTCCAGCCGTGATCATCCTGCTCAGACTAATAAGGAAGAAATAACTTCTGTTTCTGAGGTCAAAATGCAGGTGGAAAATGAAGGTCTGGCAGAAGACTTGAACAAACAGCAATGTAAAATGCCACCATCCCCACATAACACAGAAGGGCAGTATGAAATGGCACCTAATGCCAAAACTGAAAGGGAAGAAAGCCCCATAGATCCAGACAGTCCTTTCAATGACTTGGAAACTATCAGTTCTGTGGATTTTGATTCGCTTAGTGTCATAGATGAGATACATGGATCAGATTCAGAGTCTTCGGTGGAAGAGGAAAAGTCTGGGAATTGTAAGGAGAATAAAATACTGGTGTCTCCTGAAAAGGAAAGTGAACCTGTTCTTTGCACACACACTGTGGACAAAGGCAAGATAACAAATGATAGTGTTCCTGTAGTCAACCATGACTTGAAGCCAAGTTTTCCTGAAGACGGGAGCCACTTGGAATCATTACATCATCAAGAGTTAAACCCTACACCTCAGCCAAGGGACGCAAATCCAGTTTCGGTTGACGACGAAAACTCAATCCTGAGTATTGACCTCAATCAAATGAGGGGCATTCCAAAAGCAATCAGCCCACTTAACAGTCCGATCAGACCTTTGACTAAAGCCCTCCGCATGGAAAGCCCTTACAAAGGACCTGTGAAAAGTCATAATGCAGGTAAATTAATTACTGTGTTTCTGCTTGTTCTGTTATGTGTATTTAAATAGGATAACAACAACAACATAACAACAACTACTACTTCTTTATTCGGCATAAAACAAAAATTACAAGGTAAAACAAAAATTAAAAACAAATGACAATAAGCAATATCATTAAAACAGTTAAAACCAGAAAAGTCAAAACGTCATTAACATATAAACAACCAGTAGCCGGAAAAAGTGGGCGTATTCCGATTCGAGAGGGCAGGGCAAGAGCTGTGTAATACAGGACCGGAAGTAAAGTGCTGGAAAAACCAAAACGATACGTTAGGGCTGGGTGGGATTTATGGGAGTTGTAGGCCAAAACACCAGGGCACCCACAGGCTGAGAACCACTGAATAAGATAAATTTTATTAATCACTACATAAAAATCACTATCAGAATGATCTTAAACATAATGAGTTTACTTTGATGCAACAGAAGTTGAATACAAGATGAACTAGAGCTGTGTAATGTAATACATGGAGATTGATTTTACTTTATTTTTATCCAGCCTCTTCCTCAATATAGGGATTCAAGGTGGTTAACAATGAATGTGAAACAACGGTAATTAAAAGCAATCCAATCACATTAAAATGTAAATGCAATTTTTTTAATGACAATCCAACAATGTATACTGTTAAAACCATTAAAAATTAAAGCACATTAAAAACTTTATGCAAACCTTAAAATCTCCATCACTCAGCATTTAATAGCCCAACCCTCAACAGTTTGTAAACTCCTGTTTTTACTTGCCAACAAAAGGCAAGCACAAACAGAGTAGATGTCTGTTCAGAATTAAACCTTATTGTATTCCAGTGAGATTTAATCCCAGTTCCCTATGATTCTCAATTAAATTTTAATTGCCAACCAAAATTTTGCTTTTCATATTCTTAGGCAGATGTGGAACACAATTGAAATTTCAGTTAACAACAGGCTTGTGCCATAATATCCCTTCCGTAGTTTCTAAGACAGTGATCCTTAAATACCAAGATAATTAAGTTGCTGTTGTTATGTGTGTGGAAGCTGTGTCATTCTGAATAATGATGTACCATATATACTCGAGTATAAGCCAACCTGAATATAAAACAAGGCACCTAATTTTACCACAAAAAAACGGGAAAACGTATTGGCTTGAGTATAAGCAAGGATCGGAAATGCAGCAGGTACTGCTAAATTTCAAAATAAAAATAGATACCAATAAAATTACATTAATTGAGGCATCAGTAGGTTAAATGGTTTTGAATATATACATTAGACTGTAATTTAAGATAAGACTGTCCAGCTCTGATTAAACCATTTTTCTGACCTTCAGTATAAATGTGCTTATGTAATAATGAGAGTGAAATAATGTAAATATAATTGTAATAATAATAATAATGTAAAATGATGATGATAATAATAATAATAGTGTAAAATAATAAATATAATAACAGAGTAAAACAATAAATGTAATCAAAATAATAGAGTAAAATAATGTAAATGTAATAATAACAATAATAAATAGAAAAAATAATAAATGTAATAAAATAGTAATAAATCGAGTAAAATAATAAATGTAATAATAATAATAGAGTAAAGTAATCAATGTAATAAAAATAATAATGTAAAATGTAAATATAATAACAATAATAGTAATAGAGTAAAATAATAAATGTAATATAACAATAACAACAACAACAACAACATAATATAATTATAAATAACTTGGACTCCAGTATAAGCCGAGGGGGCTTTTTCAGCTTTAAAAAAGGGCTGAAAAACTCGACTTATACTCAAGTATATATGGTATATTGCTTTCATTTGGCTCTTCTGTGAAGGAGCTCAGGGTGATCTACACAGTTGCCTTTTAGTTTTATCCTAACATCATCCTCTGACATAAGTTTTACTGGGAAAGTGGGGCCAGCCAAAACCATGTTATGAGCACTATGTCTAAGCAGGTGTTTGAACCTGAACCTGCCACTGTGTTGATTGTTCCTTAGTTTTCAAAGCTGGCTCTTTATTGAAATCCAATATGGAATTGTTGGTAATTCTGAACAGAACATTCTAAACAGTTAAGAGCACTGTTCTAAAATGAAATCAAACTCTGAGCCTTATTGTTTTTCAATCTTTCTTGTAAACATGCTTCTTTCAGTTGATTTGTTTATTTAGTTATTGTCCTTTTGTTCTTAGATTTTGTTCCTGAAGGTGCCGCTGTCTATACTGGAAGAAACCAGTCTAGTGAGCTCAACAAGGAAAATGAAAAGCCACTCGGCACAGATCACCAGGTGTTAGAGGCATCTCAGCTCAACATGTCTTCAGAGGAATTGGAAGAAGGGGAAATTGTGAGTGATGGCGATGAGCCTCAAATAGGACAGAGCTCTGAGAACAGTAAAAAGTCAAAAAGGAAAACCTCTCCTGATAGATCTCATATGTCCAAGAATACCCGCAACCACAAGGATAAGTCTACACCTTCCAGTGAAGATGCTGGAAAACTGGATCCTGCGAAAAAAGGTAAAGGAAAAACCCACGATGAAACCATGATGTCCTCCAAAGAAATGAAAAACAAAGCTGTGAGCATTGATTATCTTGAAAGAATAGTTCAAATTACCATTAAACCTACTACTGTACATGAGTGTATGCACATGTTGAGAGCCATAAGAAAACAAATGCGGAAGAACTACATGAAATTTAAAATACAGTTTCCAGTCCAGCACTTTCACAGGATTATCGATTCAGCCGTTGCCAATTTTACTTCCCTGGTGAAATACCTTGACTTCTCTAAAATGGCTAAATCAAGTGAGGCTTTAAAACTGAATCTCTGTGAAGTTATTGAATCTAAACTTCACCAGATCAAAAAGAATAGTGCAATAGAGCATCTGTTTAAACAGCAGCAGTCAGATATGAAGAAGAAATTGTGGAAACTTGTAGAAGAGCAACTTGACTACCTGTTTGATAAAATTAAAAAAATGCTCCTACAGTTGTGTAACTTGGTACATTTTGGAAATGAGAGTAATGAAACTAAGCTTGACAAAAGAACGAAAGAAAATCCCAAATATCTTCCAAGTCATAAAAGTGAGAGAAAGAAATCAAAGAAACTGGCCTTAAACACTAGAACCCGAAAACATGATGACTGTGTCCTTCCAAAACCAGGTAACGAACAGTCCAAGGGAAGTTACCTTGAAACAAACAAGATGGACACACACAAAAGTATGGCCACAAAATGTAAACGTTCCTCTACTGATAATGCTAAACATCCTCAGACAGAGCTTTTCAAGGAAAAGTCCAAGCAGGATACCACTATGAAAGGTGAAAAATATGAAAAGGAAGAACCACACACAGTTGGAGATCCTCACAAGTCTGATGTGAGTTGTGGACCTCTTACAGAACAACAGATGTCTGGCTTGACGTTCAACCTCGTCAATGATGCCCAAATGGGAGAAATGTTCAAAAGTTTGCTACAAGGCTCAGCAGATCTTTCAGAAAAGAATGTTGACTTTGCTGATGAAACTCAATGGGAGTTCAGGACACCAGAAAAATGCATCATAGAAGGAAGCCATAATGGTGAGGATGAACTTGCATATGAGGCAGAAGAATCTATTCAGAAGGAGACCCCGCTAGAGTCAAAGGTGCTGGATGGCATTAAATGGCCTACAGTTTCTTCTGAAAGAGATTCGTCATTTTTAGCAAGAATGCAAATGCCAATTGATCCAGATATTCTGGATGAGAGCTGTATGTTTGAAATTCCTAATAGTCCAGCTTTGAAGAAAGGGGAGGCATGCACTTCAGATAAGCCAAAATCTCTTGTCTCATCTATCCTTCTGGAAGATCTAGCGGTGTCATTGACTATCCCTTCTCCTTTGAAATCAGACGCCCATCTCAGTTTCCTCAAACCTGAGGTGTTGGGGTCTGTTCCAGAGGATGTTCTGAACGCACACCTCAGTGAAGATGCCCATCTTGATGAAGAGGATGCTTCTGAACAGGATATCCATTTGGCTTTGGAATCAGATAATTCGAGTGGTAAATCCAGTTGCTCTTCCTCGTGGGTAGGTCTGCCCCCTGCTTCTGGATTTCAGTACTGCCCAAGCCTGCCAATGCAGGCAGTGATAATGGAAAAATCAAATGATCACTTCATTGTTAAGATAAGGCGTGCTGCACCATCTACCTCCCCAGTCCATGATCAAGTGATCCTTGGAAATGAGCCCCTGACCTGTTGTACTGAAAGAGGAAAACATGAAATTACACCTAAAGAAAAAATAGATACTTTGAATTTTAATAGCATAACATTGGAAGATGCAACAGCCTCTATGGACAATGCAAGTATTAGCGGTAATGCTCCTGTTGGAAAAGAACAAGTTCCTAACTCACAGGGATGCATGAAGGAAGTTTCCAAATGTCTTGAGAGGGTTCAGAAACCTGCTCAATCTGAAACCCAACAAGATTTCCATCCTCATGCTTCTGATGATGCTCTTGAAGAGTCTCCTTTTAGCAATGTGAGACAAAAGCAACCTTGTGACATGCCTGAATTCCTTCAGGAACCATGTACCAATACTCATTCAAATCTAGGCCCTGACTTACCTGGACCTCATCCAGGGTTGGGGAGTTACGTTGGCTCAGAAGAAGCTTCCGGTCTACCAGATCCTTCTAAAGAACGAAAGGCATCTTTTGTGTCTTTGAAAGAGTCCTCAAGTAAAACTATGCAGCAGGAAGACAGCTCTAAAGTTTTTAAACTACCTCAGACACAGACATTGACATTTCCCCCCAAAAGTGATGTACGGTATACTAAAGAACAATGTTCTTTGGTTAACTCAGAGTCAATTGCATTTGCAGAAGACTTGATCTCCAACAGTCATTTTGATAGAGGTGTCAATGTGAAAGAAGAGACTCCCATGGAAAATGAAGCCAATTCATGGGATCTCACAGTGGAATCTGCTTTAAATGCTAGTACAGAAAGTTCATATAAAGGTAAAGTAGAACGAAAGATGACTAGAAAGGACCACTGTGAAGCAGGTCATATGACAGAAGAGCTGCTTGACAAGTCTGTGGTCAATGAGAATTTGGAAACAGAACATGCTCTGAGTGTTCATGATCAAGGATGCCAAACAAGTCTTAAAGTAAACAAAAAAAGGAAAAGGGAGGCAGAAGTGGCAACCAGCACTAAAAGACACAGAAAGGAAAGTAATGATTTGACTTGTAAGAAAAGTGGCAAAAGTAACAAAAAATCTAAAGAGACTAATTCAGCATCCACAAGTACATCCAGTAAAAAGAATACATCAGCTAGTGACAAAGATCCTTTTCTATCAACACTACCTGTGTCACCATCAAGTCTACGTGCTAAAAATATAGTCAAGAGGAAAGGAGAAGTCCTAATTTCTTGGACAAGGTGAGAACATATAAAAGTGATTTCAACATTTGAATGTGGGAAGGTTCGGCTATGTCATAAACATTGCTGAAGTTATGTTTCCCTTCACATTGCAACAGGAGCATTAATGCTAAATATACTTCTGAGTAATAATGGGATTTAGTTATGAGTAATAATGCACAGGATTTCTTGCTAACCTTTTTGTGGAGTTGTCTTCTTGGACCTTTATCAGCAAATAGGTTGTGTTTTAAAGAGCATTTCTTGAAATGGAAAATGGGGATTTAGCTGATAGAGGCAAACTTAGAAGCCCCAATTACATGCTCTTTTATCATGTCAGAAGCGACTTAAGAACATACTGCAAGTCGCTTCTGGTGTGAGAGAATTGGCTGTCTAGAGATGTTGCCCAGAGGATGCCCGGATGTATTACCATCCTGTTGGGAGGCTTTTCTCATGTCCCCACAAGCTAGAGCTGACAGACAGGAGCTCACCCTGTCGCCCACATTCAAATCAGCAACCTTCAGGTCTGCAACCCAGCCCTCAGGTCAGCAGTCCAGCTGGCTCAAGAGTTTAACCCATTGCACCACCGCGGCTCCTGACTATTACATGCTGGCCTCTGTCAGAGTATTATTGATATATAATGTATGTATTGTGTTTTATATATATACTTCTAGTATAGACAATTTCCATGTTGAAAGTAAAAAATTACCATAAGATTGTGTTTTAAAAATTGTGTTTTAAAAGTATATTAATTGTTAAGTTACAGAGACATTCATTAATGTATAAGATCATATATCCCATTCTTAGGCTCATAGTAGTTCTCAGAGTGAATTACAATTTAAAACATGGGAAAGCGCTAAAGCTATTGTTGGCAAAAAAGTTCTTGTCTGGCCTCAATAGGAAGGAAAACTTTTAAGACTGTTTTGTTGAAATAAAAGGGTAGCGTTTAAATTGTTTGCTAGAGTAAAGGAATCTGATCTTAAAGTAGTGTTTGATTGATGTATGGTCTTCAGAACTTTGGTTTTTATCTTGTTCCTAGGAAAGGAAGGCAGAGGGATTGTTAATAATGATGATGTAACAACAACAACAACCATTTATATTCTGCCCTATCTCCCTGAAGGGACTCAGGGCAGATTCCAATCACAAAAAAGGCAAACATTCAATGCCTGAGCATAATGAATAGACACATAATAACAAAAATTAAACTCCATAGCATATAAAAACAAATTATAACTTAACAAATTAGAATAAAATTTAAACAACCTATTACATAAAACAAACATAAAAACAGAAGTTTCAATTTCCCAGAGTCAACAGAGTTCCTTGGGGCAAATGAATTGATATCTGCTCAAGATGTCAACTGAGCTAGTGGGGTAGACAGACCCAAGTACACATTGCAGATGATACTCAGAAGTATGATATCATCCGAGGTATAATAGCCTTGTGGATTCATTTTGTCATCTTTATCCAAAAAAATTGTTTGGTTTTTCAAAACTTCTCTCCATTTACGTAATGCTATTTTGAAATATTGATGTTTATAAACTATTGTAACTGGTTTCTTATCAAGTACCAAAACAGTATTTAGGAATTCAAACTCCTGTATGTTTTTTTTTTTTTACAGAAATGATGATAGAGAGATTCTATTGGAATGTCAGAAAAAAGGACCTTCAGGGAAAACCTTTGCTTCTCTTGCTGCCAGGTTAAACAAAAGTCCAACTCAGGTATGTAATTGGGCAGGGAGTCTTGTTTATAGCACATTTTTGTATTCCAGCTTGGGCAGTTTATACCCCATAAAATCAAAAGAGTTGGAAAGGGCCATCCAGTCCAACCTCAATTCTGCCATACAAAACTACACAGTCAAAGCAGTAACAACAGACGGCCACCCAGCCTCCAGAGAAGGAGACTCCACCACCCTCCAAGACAGCATATTCCACTAGTGAACAGCTCTTACAATCAGAACGTTTAGAAGAGAAGGCTGAGAGGAGACATGATGGCCATGTATAAATATGTGAGGGGGAGTCATAGGGAGGAGGGAGCAGGCTTGTTTTCTGCTGCCCTGGAAACTAGGACACGGAACAATGGCTTCAAACTACAGGAAAGGAGATTCCACCTGAACATTAAGAAGAACTTCGTAACTGAGAATTGTTCAGCAGTGGAACTCTCTGCTCCTGACTGTGGTGGCGGCTCTTTTTTGGAGGTTTTTAAGCAGAGGCTGGATGTCAGGGGTGCTTTGAATGCGATTTTCCTGCTTCTTGGCAGGGGGTTGGACTGAATGGCCCACAAGGTCTCTTCCAACTCTATGATTCTGTGCTGGACAAGGCAATGTTTAGATGGAATCCCTTTTCCTGTAGTCAGAATCCATTGCTCCATGACCTATAGTACATCAATACTATAGAATTAATGCAGTTTGATATCAGTTTAACTGCCATAGCTCATTGCAGTGGAATCCTGGGAGTTGTAGTTTTGATGGATCTTTATCCTCCTCGGCCAAAGAGTGCTGGGTCCTCATCAAACTACAAACCCCCAAGATTTCATAGCATTGAGCCATGCCAGTTAAAGTGGTGACAAACTACATTGCTTTTACAGTGTGGATTCACTCCTAGTCCCTGGAACAGCAGAAAACAAGCTATTTAAACATGGCTAGCATGTCGCCTCTTAATCCACAATAATATAATTCCATATTACTCTGTTGCATTGATTCAGAATGCTTAAGAGAGAAAAGATGCACAAGGAAAGAAAGGGGCATTAAACTACAAACTGGTCTTGGGGTCAGTGGCTTGAAAGTAAAAGGAAAGCAGTTGGACACCTTTTTTTGTATTAATAGTAGTATTCTATATTGTAAACATCAATCCTTTCTACCTTCTCTCTACAGGTTGAAGAGAGATTCAAGCAGTTGGTGAAGCTATTTGAGATGTCAAACTACAGTTAGCTGAACTGATGCTGCAAGTGATGGAATTATTTGAGAAAATATGCACTGCGTTTGTGTGAGAAAGAGAGTGTGTTGTTATCCGAGTCAGAATAGCGGGGTAATGCTTTTCCCTTTACCTGCAGCTGAAATGCTCCATTTATACCTACAGACCTCTTCAAAAGTCCTTACTTTCTGAATTACCACCTGGTTCTTGTTGGAAAGTGCCAGAGTTGTAGAAGTCATTGAGCATCTCAACCCATTATGGAACGCAGGGAGAATGGGAAAAGTATATACTTCCTGATCCCTGTCCTTATATTGCCTTAGTAATTTCATTTTGTATGACGCAGTAAACTTATGTGATGCAGAAAAACAAAATTTAAAAAAGGGCCATTAAAACACCACACTCCCTTTTCCCTCCCTTTTAGAGCATGAAGAGAAATTTTGAGGGTTTGCAATGTTCAAACCTTAATATTCATTGGATGTGTTTAAGATCATGGAAGGTTAGAATTCATACAATTTATTTTGCAGATAATAAATATGTGTTTCCTTGTGCTTGATAGAACATTTTCTATAAGACTGCTCATACCTTTTTCACAGGCTGACTTCCTTGATTCACTGTATTATTTGCCTTTAAGATCATGGATGTCTAACCAAATATGCAAACATTTTCCATATGAAGTAAATGTGCAATATGAATATGTAACCCAAAAGGTGCCTTAATGACAAACTCAGAGTTTATATTTCAGGTTTATTGAGATAAAACTGATTTGTATCCCTGTCCTCAAAAGTCCCAGACATTTAGGGATTTTGTTTTGACAGCCATCTCCATACAACATGTGCACAGCAGCCAAAGTTTTGGAAAGTATCCCCACCCCATTTTTTAAAAATCAGCATTTTAGTCTGTTGGCTTTATATGTCATCAATCAACAAAAAGCCCTGAAGTTACCAACTAGTCAGGCCTGTTATTTCAAAAAGGGAAACAACCACATATCCACCATCCTGACTTGGATATGTATGTGTGTATGGGTGCATGCATGTACTGTATAAATGTTGCTCTTCTGTAAATAATGTACAGAGTTCTCTGTTGTATAAAATATTGTGTTTAAATAGTTTCTTTATCTGAACATTTTTGATTACAGCAAACAGTTTTTATTTTGTATAATCGAATGCTGCATGTTGTCATCGCAGCATCAACTCTTGTAAAATTAATGCACTTAATGTTCATTAAAAAAATGAAGTATTTTATACCACATTCTACTACTCTTTTTTTGCAGGAGTAATGATGCATTAGCTGCAAAGCATTCTGTATACATCTGTGGTTTTAATACAGCTAGCACCCCGATTGTATTTTGCTCTACTACTACTTATGTAGTGATGGATGGAGACTTACTAGAAGCCACAATGACTAAATCGGCCCTGCAAGGTGACTGCATACGAAAAAAAATCTGCATATGAAAAAAGGCTGAGACTTCTATTCAGTTATGAATGTGTAAAGTAGTAACATCACCTGGACTGATTCTCCCCAAACCTTATAGCCAGTAGATGCACCTAGTTATGGATGTCTTCCCCATTTTGGTTCCAGAGGGCTTCTGACCAGTTTTTGGATGATGATAGGGAGAAAACAAGCCTTCCAAAAGTATTACAATTCCCATTGAGTCTTTAACAGCACTTAGTCAGTGATGAGGAAAGTTGCTGTCTTCTGATGTGAGGGCTAAGTTTTGTTTCATATTTTTTTCAAATCTATGCTCTCGTCTTTTAATTGAGAATTAAATTCTATGCATGTGACCGTGCTGTAGTTCCTGAGATGATGACGACGACGACGATGACTTCTTTATAATTATAATTATTATAATAATTATTATTATTAACGGCGCTCCATGCAGTAATGCCAGCCACATGACCTTGGAGGTGTCTACGGACAACGGCAGCTCTTTGGCTTAGAAATTGAGATGAGCACCAACCCCCAGAATTGGACACGACTGGACTTAATGTCAGGGGAAACCCTTTACCTTTATCTATTATTATTATTATTATTATTATTATTATTATTATTATTATACTCACACAAAAACACAGTATGACAGAGTAAACAAAATATATGTGCTGGATTTTGTATCACAAAATCACAATTTGAACACTTCCCAAGCGTTTAGGACTCTGTGATATTATTATTATTATTATTATTATTCATAGCTCACCTTATCTCCCCAAGGGGACTCAAGGCGGCTTACAATATAAAGCACAGTGGCAAACATTCCATGCCAGTAAAACATATAACTAATCAGAAAAATAGCTTAATTAGACATGACCTTATATGTACATTTAACACATTTAACATATTAAATCCATTAAAAACTCTTAAAATCCAACTAAAATAATTGAGGTTAATATGGAACAGAGCAGATTAACAACAATGTTCAACAATATTGCACAATAAATCAGTTACAGACTTTAAAATACAGTAAAATGGTTAAGATATTACAGTTGTAGTAGAACAACATGAAGAAAAATAGTAATAAGTCTCATTTACTCATATTTGCAGCTTGCTTAATTGGGAAAAATGTCATCAAAGCAATTGGGACTCATCTTGAAGCAAACAGTGATTTATTTATGACTTTGTTACCTTTAGATGTGCACTCTTTCTCTTCTTCATCCCAATCGAATTTTGATCAAATGCAAAACAGACCCTCAAAATATCATCTATACTGTATGCCACTTCAGGAAACAAAAAGGGACTTTGACACTCCAGGCAGATGCATCATATTGCTTTCTCCTTGACTTTAGTCTTTCGGTGAACATTGAGAAACCCTGTTTCATTATTTGCTAGCCTTTCCCCTTCCCACTGGCCTAAGTGTGCCTTCCACCAGGTAGGTGGATGTCCTTCAGGCCAGATTCTAGATTCTAGAAGAGGGTGAAATGAGTACAATGTAGTGTAGTAATTTGAGTGTTGGCCTATATGTTTTGGAGACCTAGATTTCAAATACCCACTTAGCCGTAAAAATCGCAGTGGGTAACCTTGGGCATATCACATTTTCTCATCTTCAGGGAAAGACAATGGCAAACCTCCTCTGAATAAATATTGCCAAGAAAAGCTTAGGAGTTCAAGTCTACTTGAAGGAACACAACAACAACAAGTGGAAGTAACTTTACAAAAGAGGGTCTTATGCCTTTGTGAATGCTCCATGTGCCATTCTTTGGCTCCAGATACATGCTTGCTATAGCAGTGGTAACAAAGATAACCAAAATTGTGGGGGAAGCGCTTTCTCTTTTAGATGCATTGTAGTTTATTCTGGTGTTTCATCCAGCTCCTCCTCCTCAGTATTAATCTAACCAGTCTATGCCGCTAGGCAATAGACTATGAAATCGGACATGACCGATTGATCGCTGAGCATTGATTTGCATGGAAACTAATGGAATGTAAAGAAAACACAAGAATCCAGAGCTGCGTGAAGGGGCTGTTAGTTCATTTTGTAAAATAAACCCAGTTTACCAATCGGTGAGGAAAAGAGGTTGAATGTGCTTGGATCCAGAATGAAATTAGCAGCAGCATTGCAAGGCAGCGAAGTATATGTGAAGCCTCGAGGCATGCTTTGGTCAGACTAAAATAATTGCATGATAACTCTGGCTAGAGGCGTTGTCCTGTTACGAGTCAGCCGATCAAACTCTCTGCCTGCGTACTTTGGACTCGTTGATTCTAGCAGCCACAGAATGGTAGAATTAGAGTCACCGCGTCAACCCTTTAAAGAATATTTGAATTGCGCTAATGAGGGGGGGAAAACTGCTGAAGGATGCTTCATGGCAAATACGATAATTTTCAGGGCCTGATTTGTTTATAATACTCCAAGGGACTTAGGAGCAAGGGAGTTACCATAAAGGTAAGCACCTGAATTTATTTCAGCCCAAAATGTACAGAGGGGATAACAGAGCTTAGCAGAACTGTAGCCTTTAAAATGATAACCCTTTCTTCACACTCCAGTGGCGAGTTTGTGGAATCCACTCCCCCAATATGAATTGAAGTATCCATTTTGTGAGATAACGTTCAAGTGGGATTAGACAAATTTACACGAAGAGCTATGACAGTTTAATAGGACATGCATTTAAAGAGGCTGTATACTGCTTAGTAGTTGGTGTTAGGGACAAAGTAGAAATGTTGGTTGTCACCTTCATGCCGTACAAAAAATGTTTGAAAAATAATCCAGGACTGTATGCATGTTTAGCCAAACCAATCAGACTTATTATCATATTCTGCATGTCTCCTCAAATTTGCCAATTGATAAAGGGTATCTCCACAGCCCCCTTTTTCAGGTCAGGAGCGACTTGAGAAACTGCAAGTTGCTTCTGGTGTGAGATAATTGGCCGTCTGCAAGGACATTGACCAGGGGATGCCCAGATGTTTTTGATGTTTTACCATCCTCGTGGAAGGCTTCTCTCATGTCCCCGCATGGGGAACTGGAGTTGACAGGGGGAGCTCATCCATGTTCTCCAGGATTCTAACCTGCGACCTGTTGGTCTTCAGTCCTGCCGGCACAAGGATTCAACCCGTTGTGCCACTGGGGGCTCTTTCCAGAACCTTTATATTATGAGATTCAGTTGAATGTGTTGACTGTTTGTGCGTGTGTGTGTGTGTGTGTACACACACAACAACAAATGGACTGGAATACTGTTGGGGACTGACTACTTTGTAAGGAGACTTAAGTCTTTGAGAATTGCAATTGGGCAGTTCCTTAACATCTATATCCAATAAAGTGCTGCTTTTAGATTACTACACAGAAGAGTCAACAAAGTGGCCGATGTGCATTGCGACCAATGCACAATGGAGCCGATTTGCAAGGGGGATGCTATTTTGTCAGTTCTGTTATACGTTGAGATATGAGCTAGAGATTGCCCATGCACACTGGGGCACTTTTGCCACAAATGCAGCTTTGCAATTCACTAATAGGATCTCTTAGTGTTTCTGCTACGTACAATGTACAATATTGTTCACTGCAATAGAGGATTCTGGCTACTGGTCAATATTAATTGGACCTTGCCCTACTTTTGCCCTTTTACAAATGCAGCAAAATATTTTCCCCACAAAAATCACTACAGTGGATACAGTTGAACGTCAAGTAACTAACCTTTCATGTACAACGGGAAATTCTCTTAATTATGGTTTGGAGAGGGAGAGCCATGTATCACTCCATTTTTATCTTCTTCTGCAGATTTATAGCAGACAGAACAACCTCAAAATATTGAGAAGTGCCTATGAGTTTATGAAAAATCCCTTACGGAGTGGAACACAATGGATATCCAATTAGCACATCAAAATGGAAACACGGTTGTGTGGTTATTTGAAGGAGCCATAATCTGCCCAATGTGGCAGATAATTTCTGTTATTTTAATATTGGGATGGATTGCAGGTGTGATGGAAGTTCAGTTTTTTCCAGTCCATGGGATGCTCTTAGATAATATTGTATAGCTATGAAGGTCTTGGGTTGTGCAGCTATTGTCAATAACTCATCCACTGACAGATGGTTCCAACTCAGCATTTTCCATCTGCACTGCAGAATTATAGTCGATTGTCATCACTTTAACTGACTCCATCCTATGGAATTCTAGGATTTGTAGAGACAGAAAAGGGTAAATATCTCACAAAATTGCAAATCTCAGGATTCCACAGCATTGAGACATGACAGCTAATGTGGTGTCAAACATTGATGATTCTAAAGTGTGGATTGATTTTGCATCAGATAGTAGAAATGAGAGAATGCCTCTGTGCCTTATTTGTTGTTTCTTGCGTTCTTTGATGTCCAGAGCTCAGTGGAAGACCCTTTTTTTCCTTCTGTTCTGAGTTTTTCTGCAACAGAAAGGACATAGGATATCTCACCCAAAGAGAAAGTGAAATATTTTTTCTTTAATCTAGTTTAATAGCTTTGCTACAGTTATGACACAGATACACGAGATGGAAATCGGCCTTGATGCTTGAGGTAATGTTTGCCATTTGTGATCATGGAAAATCTCCTTTATTGACCCTGCTGTTTCAATTGTCAAATGAGAAACAATTTATATCAGGCAGCTATCAAACTCTACTTATCTCTGAGCTGTTGTGTTGTTGAACCATTCAACTGATTCCGTGACTTCAATATATTTTATTTCAGAGATGAACCCATGACTATGGGGGACTGGAACCTGCTGGGCAGTATCCTAGAAGAAGTTCACATCCATTCCACCATCGTGGGCAAAATTTGGCTCACCATCCTTTTCATATTCCGGATGTTGGTTCTCGGTGTTGCTGCTGAAGATGTCTGGGATGATGAGCAAGCAGAGTTCATCTGCAACACCGAGCAGCCCGGTTGCAGCAACATCTGTTACGACAAAGCTTTTCCCATCTCTCTGATCCGTTATTGGGTGCTACAAGTGATATTTGTCTCATCCCCTTCCCTGGTTTACATGGGGCATGCACTTTACAGACTTCGGGCCCTCGAGAAAGAGAGGCAACGGAAGAAAGCCTACCTCAAAGCCCAGCTAGAGGAGATCGAGCCTACAATAGAAGATCATCGGAGGATAGAAAGAGAGCTGAGAAAGTTAGAAGAACAAAAGAAAGTCAACAAGGCACCCTTGAGAGGAGCCTTGCTATGTACCTATATCCTGCATATCTTGACCCGATCAGTCTTAGAAGTAGGCTTTATGGTGGGTCAATATCTTTTATATGGCTTTCAGATGTATCCGCTGTATAAATGTACCCGTCCCCCTTGTCCTAACACAGTGGATTGTTTTGTATCCAGACCAACTGAGAAGACCATCTTCATGGTTTTCATGCACACCATTGCAGCTGTTTCTCTCTTTTTGAATGTTCTGGAGATCTTCCATCTGGGGATTAAGAAGATTAAAAATACTCTTTGTGGGAGGCTAAAGGAGGATCTTGTAGCTCCTGATGAAGATGCTAACTTTTCCAACTCTAAGAAAAACTCAGTAATACAACAGGTTTGCATCATGTCAAACTCATCTCCCCAAAGCAGTTTTAAATTTATGTCAGAGCAACAAGGAGGGCTGCCATCTTACTTGAATCCAGAAGATGGATACAATCCTGCAGGACAGAATCAAAATGTAGAGTCACAGTGGTGTAGCAACCAAAGAAGTAGGTCCAGTCAGCACCAGGACCAAATCCACCAGGCCTACAGACATCTCGATCATCCCAATGAAGGTAACCAGCAACATAATAGACATCTCCCTAGACACCCCCCAAACCTTATGCCTCATCGACATGACCACCAACATCAAAATGGATCTTCCAGCAGTGAGGATATGCAGAAGGCACCACAGCAGGGAGCAAACAACTATCGAAAAAATGAACAACATGTAGTGGAACATTCCAAGGCTTCTCAACATGGCACAAAAGCTCCTGTTGTCTCCAGTCATACGGAGAGCCCACAAGCTGTTCTTCGGAAGCAAAACCGGGTGGCGGCTTGCAAGGACTTGGGAGATGATCGTTGTGATTCTCCAGATAGTGGGCCTTATCAGAACCGTAAGTCAAGTTTTTTGTCCAGGGTACTGTCCCAGAGCCACTTGGACACCGACTCAGAGACTTCAGACTCACGGAATGGCTCTGGTTCAGATGCTAAACGCAGAGGTGACAGCAGTCCTCCCAACACACCGCCTCTTTCTTCCACTACTGGACGCAGAATGTCAATGGCAAGTAGACCCAAGCGGCCTTCCTACTATACCCTGCTAGTGTGAGTTATTGATCCTTAGCATCACCTTAGCCCAAGCCTTGGGCTTTTTATTGGCTAATCTAGTCTATAATTATGTTCAGATAGGGTGGGAAGGTAATTTGTGGTTTCTAAACTGCAATCTGGTGAAACTAGCAAAGACTAAGGAAAATGGCTATTAGTCATTATGAATGCCTTTGCTGCTGGGTAACATGAGCAAGAGTTTTTGGTTGTCACAGCAAGAACTGAATGCTGAGCAAGGTAGACCTGTAGTCTGATGGACCAGAATTGCTATGTTTGTGATCTATTATTATTATTATTATTATTATTATTATTATTATTATTATTATGTTTCTGCTGAAACAAAACAAAACAAAAATCAGGCACTATTAATTTCTATGGAAAAAAATATGCAGAGGGTGATATTAAATATTTATTTATTGGAGTTATACTCAGCTTTTCTCCAAGAATGGAGGCATCTGATAAAATTGTTCTTAGTTGTCAGTTGATAACTTTGGAATTTCATAAAGTCCAAGATTTATTATGTCACGGATCAGGCCATATTTGAAAATGGGTATCGAACTTTACTCTCAGGCATCTTTTTTAAAAAAGACAAACTATTATGACTATGAATTCCATTTAAAGGTCTGTAGTCTTCCATAAATTAAGATACAAGCTAAAGAATATCTATCTCAATCGATCCGCTTCAAAATACAATTTCCCCTATTTTTTCAGAATGGGAACTGGGGTTGAGGGTGCTGTGAACTGTACATTAAACCCATTGTTGACTTCTCAGTGGTTAAGATGATGTGCCATGAGCTGGAAGCACCTCCTTCAAAGCAAAATCACAGATCAACTATAAACTTACTGAGTAGTCTTAGGTAAGCCACGATCTCTTAGCTTCAGCTTTTGTCTTTAATATCACATGCTTTTTGAATGAATTGCTCTAGGTCTTGAAACTTCTTAGCTCTGGTTGCCACAGGCTGGGATTTTGATTGTGTACTATGTAAGCCACTGCACTTTCTCTATGGTTACGGGACAGCAACTACAAAAAAACAGACATTTCTATAATCCTTTAGGGCAGTGGTTTTCCACATGTGGGTCCCCAGATGTTTTGGCCTTCAACTCCCAGAAATCCTAACAGCTGGTAAACTGGGTGGGATTTCTGGGAGTTGTAGGCCAAAACACCTGGGGACCCACAGGCTGAGAACCACTGCTTTAGGGCCTTTTCACAACAATAGAGTTCCAATTCCATTTTAAGTCCAGTGGTTCTCAACCTGTGGTCCATGGACCACCAGTGATCCACAAGAACTAAAATATGGTCCATGGCATCACCATAACTACAGCAAACTATTTGAAACCATGTGGCAACAAGAGCAACCGATCTCGCGAAACCCTCTTATAGTGCCGAGGCAACATGGATGTCGGGAGGGGAGAGGCTGACTACCCACAAAAGATTACTACTACCACATCAGCTCTAGAGTATTATAAATGGTTTTCTGTGGGTGAGCAGTTGGCGACTACTGGATGGCATATGTTCTGTATCAGAAACTAGAGCTGATGTGGTATATCCAATGCAGTTTTCTGAATCAGCACCCCAAATAACCAAACCGAATCTAAAGTTGATCAAAAACTGATTCGTAACCCTTTTGGTACTAATGTTAGAGAGAGGTCCCTGGTCAAAGTGGTCTCTATTCAAGTGGTCAAAAAGATTGGAAACTGCTGCCATAGAATTATGGGTTTTGAAGTTTACACTATAGCTTTAGGATGTTGCTGTGGTACATCAAGTGCAGTCCTATAATTGTGTTGTGTGAATGGGCATTTGAGTACTTCACAACTTTTGCACCTGTGACTGTTTTTCTTCTTCTGGCATTGTCTACATAAGCATTCTTATATTGTGCAATCCCTGTTATCTGCAGGGGATATATTATAATACCCCATGGATAGCTGAAACATCTGATATAATTTGATTATACGTGGACTAAAAGCATATCATAGAATTACACTGGAGACCTAGAGAGACCCACAAACACAGTGAAACTGAGGATATAAAGTCTGTGGATAAGGAAGTTGTACTCTTCTTCTTATTCTGGCTTTCTGCACCTGTTTGACTTATCTGGATCCCTGCTAATGAAAGATTTGTGTGTGTGTGTGTGTGTGTGTGTGTGTGTGAGAGAGAGATTTAGACAACAGAAGGAAATATGATAGATAGATAGATAGATAGATAGATAGATAGATAGAGATAGATAGGTTAGATAGATCCAAGGCAGATAGATCCAAGGGGTAGGCAATCTCACAGTTTTCTTATCAAGCCAATACATTGTCTATACATGGTCTTCATAGCATTGTAGAAGTTAAACTAGCAACTTTCACAGCAATCTCAAATATGTGTCGTCTGTTGAATAACAAATGCATGGGACCACAATGGCAACAATCTCAAAAGCAAATGGAAAAGAGCTGATGAGCTTAGCACAGTGGTTCTTGACCTGTGGGTCACTAGATGTTTTGGCCTTCAACTCCCAGAAATCCTAACAGCTGGTAAACTGGCTGGGATTTCTGGGAGTTGTAGGCCAAAACACCTGGGGACCCACAGGTTGAGGACCACTGGCTTAGCAATAGTGGCTTAGACCTTAATATCACTACTTCCTTTTGTTTCAGAAAGGATTCCAGAAGTGTGGCTGTGTCTTCTTCAATTTTCTTATGTTTTTGTAATCTAAGAAACTTTTCGGGACTCTGAGGACTGTTCTATACACTTAATATAAACCTAAAATATCAAGGCAAATAATCCACAATAGCTGCTCTGAACTGGGTTATCTGAGTCCACACTGCCATATCATCCAGTTTAATGTGGATGTTATACAGCTGTTTGGAAGGGCCCTCAGACTTTAGTCCTTTGGGTTTTATGGACTTCAATTCTCAGAAGCCCTTGCTGACTTGGCCATCAAATCACGATTTCTGGATGCTGAAGTCTAAAACATCTGATGGACCAAAGTTTGGGAACTGTTGTATTAGGCTATTTGTTATAGGCAATCAGAGATATACATATATCCATGTACAATCCCCTCAGGGAGAAACACAGATATATCAATGTCTTGGCACATTGCATGCAGCCTGGCCTTTGTTTTGCTTGAACCAGACTGGTTAGTTGGTAGGAACACAACTGTTTCTAGGCTCTTAAAAAACCACACAGAAAACACATAGAGCTTTCTGCATTATAGTCTCAGAACATCTACTGGTTTAACCCCTGATCATTTAAGGTGGCTTTGCTAACTTAATGCACTAATTTTGGAAAGCTGAATGGACTATACATATTCTGAATGTTGACTATGGGGAAAAGATGAACCCAGTGGTGGTTTCTGATTACAACAGATGGGTCCGACTTTGCTATAGAATATATTAAGATTGTATTAAAAAACAATCCTTGGAGGCCAAAATCATATATGTATTTTATGGATGGCAGTGCTTCTCCATATAAGTGTTTTTGTTATAAATTGACTATATGGTTGGCCTCCACATTTCCAGATTTGACTGCTGATGTGTTTATTCACAGATTTGATTACAATGTTATCTCAAATAAATAAATAAATAAATAAATACTTTATTTATATATCCCCTGATCTCCCCTAGGGGACTCAGAGCGGTTTCCACATATGCAAAATAATACAAGAGACATACAATGTGAAACATAAACCATAGGAATAAACTATAAACACAACATATACATTAAAACCAATTTGAAAACCAGTTCTGCTCTCTTCTTTGGTATAAGATAAGCTAATAATGATCTCTAGGTTATCCAGTGTGATACTATAGTCAGCTTCCAACAGAAGGCGATCAGAGAGTCATGGTGGGGGACGGAGAAATTCCTAGAAAAGTGTAATACTAATTTGTTCACAGCTTTTCACTTTCACAGAGGTCCTGGGCACCTAATCCTAATGTGGAGGACCAACTGTAGTTTGTAATTGTTATGTACACAATGGTCAGAACCCTGTTGTTTGTGTTTTTGTGAAGATATATCTTTATGTGGATGTTGTGGAAAGCGATGTTCTGTGCCTCCTAATGCAGCCTGTAAGCTCCAAACCACACTGTCCTGGACACTTTATGACCTGGAAGTGCCTGGAGCAGAGTTGATTTCACTCTCTTAGATCTCTAGTAAGTATTTGGTAGGATACAGGAATGTACCCAAGGAACATAATGCTCTGCAATGACTGTGTAGTTTTCTGGCCAATCTAACCAATATACTTCATTGTGTAGTATCATTATCATCACCATCATCATTTCTATCCTGTCCATCTCCCCGAAAGTACTTGGGGAGGCTCACAACATGAGTAAAACACAATAAACAATATATACAAAGCAAATTACAAATTAATAAGGAATGCCAATAAAACAAAATAACTAAACAATAAAAACATTGGGTTGTTGTAGATTTTTCAGCCTGTATGGCCATGTTCTAGAAGCATTATCTCTTGCATCTATGGCAGGCATCCTCAGAGGTTGTGAGGTCTGTTGGAAACAGACCTCACAACCTCTGAGGATGCCTGCCATAGATGCAGGCAAAACATCAGGAGAGAATGCTTCTAGAACATGGCCATACAGTCCCAAAACTTACAACAATGCAGTGATTCCAGCCATGAAAGCCTTCGACAATACCATAAAACCATTAATTAAACACATTTAAAACATAATGGTTCAACAGATTAAATAAGTCAATTACATGCCAAGATGCTCGAGTGTATCCATAAAAACAAGGTCTTCGTCCACATTAAGGGTTACTAATCATTTTCAAAGGCCTGCTTAAATAGCCAAGCCTTTAAGTCCTTCTTAAAAGTCATGAGGGTGGTTATAGGGCAGAAAAATAGAGGGTGTATACACAGAACAACCCCTGTATCTGGGGAACCCATGTACGCTCTTTTACTATTTGACTGTTTCACTAATTCACTCCGGGCCAGCCTCCTGTACAAGCTACACCATCTTCTCAGTGCCTCCATCATTCATTTCATTTAAAATCATAGGACTCACCATTATTAATAGTTTCATGTATTTACTTGAAGGCCACGAATGCAAACCCTGTGGATATGGAGGTCATGCTATCTAAGCCTGGTTCAGCATGATCAATGCTCTTCCTCGTTTTCTCTGGTTTGTTGAGAGAAGAGGAATCCACACAATATGGATTTCTCCCTTCACTGCCCAGAGACAGGCAAGAACCACGTGAGAATTGTAGCATCAGTGTTAAAACAAAAAGCATTTCATCATGTTAGACTGGGAGTGGGGAGCTTCTGGATCGCTGTCCCATCATCTCTGACTGTTAGCCATGGATTCGTGGATGAGAGTAATGAGAGATGAAAACCAGAAGCCTAATGGTGCACTAAGGCAATCGTGACAGCAGGGCGGGGGGGGGGGGGGGGGGCAGGCTAGCAGTGTAAATGTTATGAAGGAAGTAAAGCAATATGATGTTGGAAGTTGGTCCAGATACTGTCTTCCTATTTTTTGCCACTGCTCTACCTTCTTGAGGATCCCAGAAGGATCAGAGGATGCCTTCGTTGTTGCAGGTACATAAGCAAGATTTTTCTCCTCTGTCCAGTGCTCTCCAAGGGATGGTTGTCTCAGAATAAAGGCAACATAAAACAATAAAGGTTTTTCAAGGGACCATCTGTCGGGGGTGCTTTGAATGCAATTTTCCTGCTTCTTGGCAGGGGGTTGGACTGGATGGCCCATGAGGTCTCTTCCAACTCTATGATTCTATGATTCTAGTCATATGCAGGAGCTCTCGGTGGTGCAATGGGTTAAACCCATGTGCCGGAAGGACTGCTGACTGACAGGTTGGCGGTTTGAATCTGGGGAGTGAGGTGAACTCCCATCTGTCAGCTCCAATTTCTAATGGAGAGACATGAGAGAAACCACCCACAGGATGGTAAAACATCCAGGCATCCCCTGGACAACATCCTTGCAGACGGCCACTTCTCTCACACCAGAAGCGACTAGCAGTTACTCAAATTGGTTCTGACACACAAAACAAAGCCATCTGCAAAGGAGGTAGAGACTGCTAACCTCCACCATGAACAAAAACAAACAAAATGAGCTGTCATATATAGGCTTAAGATGGACTTATCACTTGCATATGTCAACAGCAGGATGCAAACCATGTATGTATGTGTGTTTCTGGGTGTGCTTGTATGTGTGGAAAGAAGCAACTGAGTAAAACTGCTTCCTGGTAGAAGCTGGATCCCAGATGGATGCTATAAAACTGCTGTAGATTAATAAAATGATTGCAAACATACATTTCTAGGAAGCATTAGACATTTAGTTTCTGCACACTTCAGTTATGTCAATTCGAATGAGAGATAAGCAGTATCCAGAGGCAATTACAGACATCAGCATGGAATTGGGAGGATAATGGTGGCAGCAAGAGATTCATCCTGTGCATGTTTTACAAAATCCATATCTCACTTGTAAAACTAAGTGTCATCAGATGTAGTAAGCTTGTAAACAAACCAGACACATTCATGGCAAAGAAAGGGGTTTTGAGATACAGGGCACCCCAAATAGAGTGCATGCCAAAGAGTGCAAAAGCCTGTTTCATATCCATGCTTATTGAACCTCTTAAAGCGAACCTGACCAGAGATTGGCTCTTGGGCTAAATAGGATCCAGCCTAGATTTTATACAAAAACATTCCTATAGTTTAATGTGACCTAACGCCACCTATTTTCAAGACTTTACTCTTCTGCTTTAATTGCAAGGAGACATGTCATTTAGCAGCTGAATTGGCCAAGGCAGTTTAAACAAGAAGACTGTATTGACCACTGCTACTGAAATGTTATTTCACTTGGGAAACAGCATAAAGCAAGGTATATTTCATCATGCAATGTGGAGACTTGGTGTATTATTATCGTTCTGCTTAACTACCTGACAGATTTTTTCTGCTAGATTTCTTAATGTCTAATTTCTTTCACATCAACCCACAATTTAGAATTACCCAATGACTTCAGGACAGATAAAAGGAAATCCTTAATTGTTTCATTGTAAAATTAACTTATAGGCCCCGTTATTGTTCAGGCCCAGACTGTTTGAAAAACTGCATCTCCACGTACAAACCAGCATGAGCATTGCAGTCTGCGGAGGAGGCCCTGCTCTTGGTCCCACCCCTATCTCAAGCGCGATTGGTGGGAATGAGAGAGGGGGCCTTCTCTGGGGCCACTCCCTGTCACTGGAACTTCTTCCCTAAAGAACCAAAACTGGTCCCCTTTCTCCTCTCCTCTAAAAAGCCTTTAAAGAACTATTTGTGCAATCTAGTTTACAGAGAGGAGGATCAGCATACATCATGATATATATATCCCCGCCTTGACATCAAATACCCCAGCTTGCGGATGTCGTATATTATATTACGCTTTTAATGTACGGTGTTTTAATTGGTTCGAGACCTTGTGTTTCTTATGTTTATTTAATTTAGTCCTCGGTTTTATACAAAAACATTCCTATAGTTGTTTTATAAGTCATAGTGAGTTTATCTTATTTCATGTTTTGTCTTGATTTTTCTTGGGCATTGAACATTTGCCATTTCTGTTATCTTTTGGAAACTGCCCTGAATCTCTTTGGGAAGATAGGGCAGGTTATAAAGAAATTACTACTACTACTACTACTACTACTACTACTACCAGACATGGCTTTGCATTGAGTCATACACCATACTGTGGAAATTTTATCTCCTTTGGACTATAGTTCCAGCATCATCCCAAGCTAGTATGGTCCTTGGTTGGGGTATTTTAGAAGCTATAATCCAACCAAGTAATTTCCCCAAAGCTCTGGCAACTCTGGCAACTTCATGGAACTTCCACACTACTGCATAAACTCGAAGATAAGCTGAGTTTTCAAGCCCTTTTTTTAGCTGAAAAGGCCTCCCTCGGCTTATAATGGGGTCAAGGTGAAGGCCAAGCAGGGAGACTGGAGGCAATTGCTTGCAATATATGATCTGTTTCTCTCTCCTCTTCACCTCCCTTGACAGTGTGTTTTCTTTTCCAGTCAGAAGGGAGGGAAGGAGGGAAAGGAGATATATTTCATGTCCTCCTTGTTTCAAACCCATCCAATTTCCTGGTTTTCTCTCTCTCTCTCTCTCTGTGTGTGTGTGTGTATGTATCTAAATGTATTAACTTTATATGTGCATTTTTGTTCCCTTGGAAGTTTTCCCCTCATATGTTTGCAGATCTTCACAAATCCTATATTCATACAGACATCTAGAGATTATCATGTACCTGTATATCTGTATCTATATATATACATTATTTTAATGTGAATTTTCCCCACACATGTTTGCAAGTCTCTGCAAATCCTATATAGATATAATTATCTATATATAGAGAGAGATGTCTAGATAGATATATATAAGTATGGATATATAGGGCTTGCAAATATTGCAGGAGGGAAATGCACATATATATATAGAGAGAGGGGATTTGCAAATGTTTCAGGGGAAAATGCGTATGTGTAATTAGTATATATAATTATAGATCTATATGTAGCTCTGTATTGTTTATACAGGCATTGAATGTTTGCCTATTACTATGCTGGAAGCCACTCTGAGTCCCCATGGAGAGATAGGGCGGGATAGAAATGAATTATTATTATTATTATTATTATTATTATTATTATTATTATTGCTATCAAGTTATTGTTGATAATATATTGTTTTTGTTGACCCTACTTTTCTACTTTCAGAGCTAGTTTACTGTTTTTTCTTTGAAATACGGTAAATATTCAAAAACATTTAACCCACCAGTGCCTCAATTAATGTAATTTTATTGGTATATATTTTTATTTTGAAATTTACCAGTAGCTGCTGCTTTTCCCATACTCAAGTCAATAAGTTTTCCCAGTTTTTTAATGGTAAAATTAGGTGCCTCGGCTTATATTCGGGTTGGCTTATACTTGAGTATATACGGTAAATGTCTTTTGCTGGGAAGCAAACAAGAAGTGGGGTCAATTGGTTGTGATGGGGATGTTCATTAAAATAGGATGCAAAAGCAGAAGACCCCTTTGGCTTGGGACTGACATGTGGTTCTTGTACTCTAAAGATGAAGTGCAAAAAAAAAAGTAAAAGCACTTTTTGCCAACCAGTATGGTGCCATTAACTCAAATGCCACCAGCTGAACTTGAGAGCAATGTTGCACTGATGGTTTCCATTTCTCCTACAAGCCGACTCAGCCTGTGCATTTCTCTTTCAGAATGTGCTACTAGAACTGTCATCTATCTTGAAAAAGTAACACTTAGTGTGCCAGAGCACAGCAGCTGACCCCAGTGCCACCCACACCACCAGCACCACACAGTTGCCAACGTGGACCTGGAAGCAAGTCCTCTTCATTTCTTCCTAAGCCTCGCAAATATCCAGCTCAAGGTGGATGACAACAAAAAAGCCACAGCACATACTGTTTTGGATGATCCAAGGACGTCTTTCAAAGTGCACCATTTTCTCTCATGTGGAGCTACAGGGAGATGGTTTGCACACTTCGCTGCTACAAAACTGTTCCATTGTTCTCGGAGAGATTATAGAAGACTTTGCTTGGTTTGCAGGAGTGCCATGTTGCCATCTATTGGAAACCCTAAGACAACTTCAAGGCTACGTTCAGACATGAATCATCCATAGAGGTGGGTGAGGTGGATAAACCTGAGGCTTGAAAGGCTCTCCTTCCCTGCCCAGTCCAGGATTGATGAATGCAAAATGAAAGCAGCACACGGTGACTTTATATTTCAATGCTGCATATAAGAAAGACATCTCAGAACTTCAAGGACACATAGATGCTTCCCCTCCAAGTCTCTTCTACACACTGAATACTATGATCTTTAAAGGATTGTTCAGCATTACTTTGTTTCTTGTCTGTGCTCCCAAAAATATTAATAAACACAGGCTGAGCGCTTTTTTAAAAAAGAAAAAAGAATACTGCTTTTTTTTTGCTTATTCCTCATAAAGTTTCTAAAGTGACAATTTACATTGTAGGACTTCATCTCCCTGCTTCTTGGCAGAGGGTTGGACTGGATGGCCCACGAGGTCTCTTCAACTCTTATGATTCTGTCTTTCTGGAGATGGAATGTGTCCTGGAATCAGTTCCACTATTCTGCTGCTTGAGGAAAAATTGGATTTCTAGCATATATGTGACTTTCAAGTTGCGGCTTTTGTATGTGTGGTTAACAATCATTTGCAGGACTTTCCTTTTTGTTTAAAAGGGAGTAACAAAAAGTGGGGAGAAAGGCTACAAACAATCGATAAGCCCCCAATTGCAATGGGGAGGAGGTTAGGGTTAGTCTATGGGACTTCAATTTTTCCATTAAAATAAACTCTTTGTTTCGGGAGACAGTGCAGACAAAGAAATACAGTGTTACTAAGCACCAAGAAGCAATGAGTACAGCCCCCCACCCCCAAACGTTTAACAGAATTATTTGCTGCAGAAGAGGGCAATAATTTCCCCTCTAATAATATTTGATTTATTTTTGTTTGTGCAAAGAAAAATGCATCCAGCAACAGTTGCAATGGTATCCTAAAGTGATAAAAATACTTCTTTATACTATTACAGTTTCATGGTTGTTGTTTTTTTAAGGCACACATTTCTATTATACCAAGGGCCACTTGCTATGGTGTCCCACCACCCCACTGCTTTTAATAGAAGGCTGTTCTTCACTGCATGTTTTGTGGATAAACTGGATGGATGGACTTCTTTATTTGTTCTCAGCATTCGTGTTTATGAACACGGATGCCCCATTAACAACTGTGGGAAATAAGACAGTAATTCACAGAGCCCCATGGGTGGAAACGTTACCCTCTCTGCAACCAACAGTGACCAAAGAATGTACAATGTTCCCTTGCTACTTCGCTGTTTGCTTTTAGCGGACTTGCTGTTTTTCAGGTTTTCGAAAATATTAATACAAAATATAAAATATTTACATCGAGTGGAGGCCAGGGACCCTGGAAGTGCAGTGGCCTGAGGTGTGGCAGGGAAGATCTGCCTCCCTGGCTTCCACAAACCCTGGAAGTGTGGTGGCCTGAAGTGTGGCAGGGAAGACCTGCCTCCTTGGCCTGCTGCTGCCTGTGTGGCTCTGGAGGCTCTCTGCGGAGGCCAAGGAGACAGGCAGGCACCCTTGGGATGGGCCGGGAGGCGGGTAAGGAAGCTCAGGTAAGAAAATAATATATAAAATATTGTATAAATATTAATATTAATATTCCTGGAACGGAACCCCCGCAATAAGCGAAGGAACACTGTATTGTCAAAGGCTTTCATGGCCAGAATCACTGTGCTGCTGTTTGTTTTTTGGGCTGTATGACCATGTTCCAGAAGCATTCTTTCCTGATGTTTCGCCTGCATCTATGGCAGGCATTCTCAGAGGTTGTGAGATCTGTTGAAAACTAGGAAAATTGACAGGTATACAAACCCCATTTTCCTAGTTTCGAACAGACCTCACAACCTCTGAGGATACCTGCCATAGATGCAGGTGAAACATCAGGCAAGAATGCTTTTGGAACATGGTTATACAGCCCAAAAAACTTACAACAACCCAGTGATCAAAGAGACAGCATTTCCAAGCTCTATAAAGAACAGTGGTTCCCAACCTGTGGTTCGTGGAACACCAGTGGTCCGCAAGAACTAAAATATGGTCTGCAGCCTCACTGTTACTACACCGTTGCAACAAGAGCAACTGGTCTTGCAAAACCCTCTTATAGTGCCGAGGCTTATTAAACATGGTTTTCTGTGGTCAAGCAGACGGCGACTACTGGAAGGCATATGTTCTGTATCAGAAACTACAGCTGATGTGGTCTATCCAATGCAATTTTCTGAATCAGCACCCCAAATAAACAAACTGAATCTAAAGTTGACCATAAACTGATTCTTAACCCTTTTGGTACTAATGTTGGAAAGAGGTCCCTAGTCAAAAAAAGGTTGGGAACCACTGATTTAGAATAAGAGATTCAGAGTTAGAAGAGACCACAGGGGCCTTCTAATACAGACCCCTACCATGCAGGCATAGTCTACTGATTACTATCATTCCAACATCTTGTGACAAGGAATTCAATTTATTTCAGACACAAATAGCCGTCTTTTCCCCACATAACTGAAGGCACCTAGCAACAAAAATAAAATATATGTATAATTTTAAATATCCCTGATAGTGTTATGTTAGGGAATGGCAGTGGTGGAAAGAGAATTTAAGAGTGTCAGTGTGGTATAGTGGTTTGCACATTGGACTTTGACTCTAGAGACCAGAGTACAAATCTATGCTCAGCCATGAAAGCCACTGGGTGACCCTGGGCAAGCTCTAGTCTCTTAGACTCAAGAGCAGTGGTTCTCAACCTATGGGCCCCCAGGTGCTTTGGCCTACAACTCCCAGAAATCCCAGCCAGTTTACCAGCTGTTGGGATTTCTGGGAGTTAAAGACAAAAACATCTGGAGATCCTCAAGTTGAAAACCACTGCTCAAAAGGAAGGTAATGGGAACAAATCTTGACAGGAAAAGCATGTGCCACCATAGGTCAGAAACTACTTGAAGGCACACAACAAGTGAGACTTAAGCCATCAGAAGGTTGTGGAAATGGATTTGTGCATGAAGTGTCATGGATGTGCATGCACACTAGGGAGTACATTTTGCTGCACACTTAGTCCGCCCATATAATGTTCCCGCTGAAAACAAAGTCCATGTGCAGACATTTAGAGCATGAGACCCTAATGCAGGCTATTAGCCATCATCTTTCCATTACCTGTCATCACCTCAGATACTTTTCAAACCATCTGTTAGATCTGCAAATTAGAAATGGATGACAGCACTGGGCCAATGTGGACACTGATAACAAGCAGGAGTATTTCTCACCCTCCCAAAAAACTTTATTTAGATACGAGACCTGAAATAATGTGCAAGGCTTCAACGCGGCCACATTTCAGGTTTGCTTGTCTTTTAAATGAGCAGAATATCAACTTCAGAGGCAGGAGACAGTGAGCTACAATACATAATGATATGTCTTTATTTCATCAACAGAAATGGTGTCTAGACAAAATTCAGTTAACACTATCAATTCAAATGAATGGAAAGGGTTCTTTTTTTCCTCTTTGCACGATACTGTATTTACATGAGTAAATGAAGTCTCAAATTTATTAGTTTGTAGCTATGCTTTTTCCCCCCAAAAAGGTAAAAATTCTTAGTAACAAGGAATAAGCATCAACAGCCATTTCATTTATACAATAAAAATCACAAGAAACCACAGTCACCTAGAAAATAATAATAATAATAATAATAGACAAGCTTAAGAACTAGTACAATAAAATGATGCATTGAATTAAGTTACATTAATCGCATAGAATCTGTGTAAAAAGTATATAGAAAAACACCTGATGCAACTTGTTACAGTCATTGACCAGTTATGAGAGGTACAGAGGATTATACAGGTAGATATGTGTGTGAAAACTGTCCATACTGTTCTGACCTGGGGAGGAAGAGAAGAGGGGTTGCATCCCCTTGCATACACTGATAAAAACCCTGTTTTGAATATGGCCTCTGAAGTTTGTAAGGCATAGAGTCGAGGTGCACTTGTATTCCACTGGTTCTGGAACAAACTCTTTGGGGCGCCCTCCGCCCCTCAAATCAAAGCTGACTCTTGAGAACTGAATGGCTAAAAAAACAAAAAAACAAGTCTCCAAAGATCTCAGAAGGATTAGGGCATTTTCTGGCGACTACAAGGATCCACGTATTTCCAGTCGTCTCGCAAATAGCAAATGCCAGTTTCCAAAGCATGAGTTACCCTTTTAGTTGTACTGTAAACGCAAGAGAGTCCATGCTCACTTTTCAAGAAATCACTGAGTTTTAAGAGCAGATGGGAAGGGGGGGGGGGAGGGAATAAACCAGAGACTCCCACTGGTCCTAGTCCCAAATTTGGACCAACCCGTTAAGACAGAGTACATAGGGGTTTAGGCTCCAAGTGCCTTTGAAATTAAATGGATCACTAACTCTGGGTTCCGAAACTGAGCTTTGAACAATAAGGTAAAGGTAAAGGTTTCCCCTGATATTAAGTCTAGTCGTGTCTGACTGTGGCTGGTGGTGCTCATCTCCATTTCTAAGCCAAAGAGCTGGCGTTGTCCGTAGACAACTCCAACGTCACGTGGCCAGCATGACTGCATGGAGCGCCATTACCTTCCTGCAGAAGCAGTACCTATTGATCTACTCACATTTGCATGTTTTCAAACTGCTAGGTTTGCAGAAGCTGGGCCTAACCGCGGGAGATCACCCCACTCCCCGGATTTGAACCGCCAACCTTTCGGTCAGAAAGTTCAGCAGTTCAGCAGTTTAACCCGCTGTGCCACCAGGGAGCCCTTATTTTGAACCGTAACAAAACTCAATTTCCGACCAAACTGTTTATTGTTCTTCCGTTTATAAGGCTGTAATCCCAGGCACACTTATAAAAAATTAAGCTCCATCAATTGAACTCAGTGAGACTTACTTTTAAGTAAATATACAAAGAATCAGGTCCTACAAACTTCCAAATCAACTACCATACTGCATAGGTGGCTAAACTGGTATGTAAACTGGACCTATATAAAAGAGCTCATGTTGAAGAGGCGTCTGATAACAACATTTTTTAAAAAATTGAGCTGGAAATTTGTATAGTTACTCTCCACTTAAAAAGTGGTCTTTATCACACCAATGGCAGAAGGTTATCTGAGCATTGATAATTTAAAAACAAACAAATATCACTAGTTTTAAATTTGATATAGAATATTGGTGGAGTGTAGGAAAATACTGCAAATTTTTTACACGGCAAGCAATGACATTCTAACAGAGGAAATTATAATTTATTAGTAGTCTACAACCCACCAAACTATAGATTTTTAATATACAAAAAACTCGTTTGAATGGATTTAACATATGTACATGTAGAACTCTATTCTGCAGCATCACTCGATGCCTGGGTCATGAAATAATTCAAATATTATAAATATACACAGTATAAACAAGCAAAATTACACACAGATTTTTATACTCTAGATAGAAATTAGCTACCACATTTTAGCAAGGTTTCCCTTAAGCTACATCAAGTCATTATTTTTCTATCCACCTTCTCTAAACTGAATATTTTTTCCAAAAAATGTACACATTTAAACTGGTATAATGTAAATAAGAAAACAAATAAATGTGACATCTGTTTTTTTTTTAAGACTGCCTCTTGGAGTCATTGGTCTGAGCTAGTTGGTGAAGATCTCATGCTTGCATAGGCTTATCAAAACTACTCACTAGGCCTGATACTCAAGGGATACTCAAGCTTCACAGGCTAAACCCATACCTACTATTTTCTAAAGAAAAAAGAGCGTACAAGGACCACCATTTTTTTTAAGTCACTACACCTCTGGAAATGAGATTGCCCTACATTTCTATTAAAGTCTCCAAAAGTCTCCATTTTATAATTATTCTGACTATGGGATATAAACTTACATGTGGCAGTTATTGGGAGGGTTACTATGTTCCATCCAGTGAAGCATGCCATTTTTGTTTAAGGGTGCATCTACACCAGCGGTTCCCAACCTTTGGTTATCCAGGTGTTTTGGAATCCAACTCCCAGAAATCCCAACCAGCT
Source organism: Anolis sagrei (assembly GCF_037176765.1). Lineage (NCBI taxonomy): Eukaryota > Metazoa > Chordata > Lepidosauria > Squamata > Anolidae > Anolis > Anolis sagrei. The sequence continues at coordinate 104,585,070 of NC_090021.1, read as the reverse complement.
TAACAGCTGTTAGGAATTGTGGAAGCTGAAGTCCAAAACACCTGGAGGACCAAAGGTTGGGGACCACTGATCTACACTGAAGAATTAATGCAGTTGGAAACCACTTTAACTGGCATGGCTCAATGCTATGGAATGATGGTAGTTGCAGTTTGTGAGACACCAGAAGTCTTTGGCAGATGTGTCTAAAGACCTTGCAAAACAACATCTCCTAGGTTTCCATAGCACTGAGTCATGGCAGTTGAAGTGATGTTGAACTGCATTAATACTACAGTGGAGATCAATGGTTCTTAACCTGTGGGTCCCCAAGTGTTTTGGCTTACAACTCCCAGAAATCCCAGCCAATTTACCAGCTGTTAGGATTTCTGAGCGTTGAAGGACAAAACATCTGAGGACCCACGGGTTGAGAACCACTGGTATAGATGAACCCTATGAAGGACAAAACATCTGAGGACCCACACGTTGAGAACCACTGGTGTAGATGAACCCTATGAGAGCTAAAGAAAAACTGAAATTCCATAGGTATAGCTTTTCCCATCATAACAACCACCAATGGGAATCACTGTAACTGCTGAATATCAGTGTTCAGAGCTCTTAGAGCAGTGGTTCTCCTCCTGTGGGTCCCCAGATGTTTTGGCCTTCAACTCCCAGAAATCTAACAACTGGTAAACTGACTAGGATTTCTGGGAGTTGTAGGCCAAAACACCTGGGGACCCACAGCTTGAGAACCAATGTCTTAGAGAGAGATACAGCCCCTATTAGGGACTCTAAAAGATTTCAAGCCTCTCTCTATAAACATACTGCTAGATCTCTAGAAAAGCTTTCGAAATTCCTACATTGGCAATGCACTGAACCCTAACCCTTAACTACCATATTAGCAGCAGCTGTATCCATTTCATTAAAGTTTACTTAGCCCCTGCTTTCTCTTTTGAAGAGACAGCAGTTGGAACACTAATCACAGTGGTTTGTGTATCCAATGAATTTTTTTTTACTTCCTTGGGAACAACAAGAAAAAAATGGATTAGATCCAAAACAATATATATATATATAGTGCATCTTCAAAAGCAGCATATATCCTTAGAAAGACATTGAATAATTTACTGGTACAATATATAAAACAAAAATTTTGTACTGCAGCATCAAACTCTGACGCCTGAGTCATTTAATGTTAGGCCGAGGATATAAATACTGGGATGTTTTCGTCACTTGAGTCTTTTCTTTTTAACTAGCTCTTTGTTCCAGAATCAGGTTGCAATGAACTTTAAAAGTTATTCAAGGCACCCCTGAGAGAACGCAAATATATTACATAGTGTAATACTCACCTGACAAAAGCAGAAAAGCCTAAATGAAATGAGGTGTTCTGGCAACATGAAGTAGAGCACAGGCAAATAAGAAAGGAGGACTAGATACAGACTGGACAGAGCCCAATGCATACTCCCTACAGGCTCCTTGAATCAGTGCAAAGGTATCTTCTGTTTAGCACAAAAATGTCAAACCAAGACAAAATATTACTTTCCGAACCAATATCCGTGGAAGTTATAAAGATTTCCTCCTTTTACACCTGCTCGACAACGAAGGACTATTTTAATTTCCAAAGAGAATCTTGGTCAGTTATTGGTTTTCATTGTTCTCCAGACTGCAATCCAAACATGACAATCTGTGTCCAGTTCTGAAGCTAATTCTCCTAAATGCCTCCCTTGAAGTCAACCCAAGATCCACATGTGGTTCTGAAGAACAACATGCAATATATATATATAGAGTCCAAGGAAGAAATTATACAGATCGGTCATTTCTAAACGGTGAAGACCCAAACTCAAAACATCCTAAAAAGCTTGAAGCAATAGATTTCTCTGAGCAGTGGATTTTTAATATAATTTGACTAAAAAACAGTTCCTCTCTTTAAAAAGAAAAAAAGGTAGCGAAACCCAGCACCAATGAGAGAGCTAGGTCAATACAATTGCTGTAGAACAATATGTTCTGTCAATTGCATTTAAACCACTGGAATGAGGTCAAAAGTACCAGTTGCACATGAGTTGGTGTGATGGCAAATCTTCATGTCAGGAAGCTAGTTTAGACATGGTTGAATACCCATAAAAACACAACTAGCTCTTGGAGGTCACTTAATATTTTTTTTAAAAGGCAACAAACAAAACTCCCACATCTGAACAATACTGTCAACGAAACAACAACAAAATCTCAAATGCCAAAACCTAGCTTTGAAGCTATAATGCAATTCACACGTAGCTTTAAATTCTAGCTTCATTGTCTGTCTCACAGAAGGTAAGATATCTTTGCAGGGCACGGAAAGGCTCTGCAACGTCAACGGGTTACAAGACATCCCCCTTACATGTGCATACCGCCTTTCGCCCCTAGTTTATTTTCTGTACACAGGTTGTATGCTTCCAATATAATTAAATAGCTATGCTTTCAAAACAAGTCAAAACCGTCCCAATCTGGTGCCAAAATGGCACCCCACGGGTTGAAACTAGCATCCATATGGCATATATAAATATATGAATAGTTAAGAGATAAGCTTGTATTTATTTATGTTACAGAAATGGTTAATACTTAAATTATATATTTATATCTATATATTTTAAAAAATATAGCATTTCCAGCCTACAAAAGGACATCCCACTCTTCCCAGTAAATAAACGTGGCACATGCAATGGATCCACCACCTGGTTGGCAGGGAGACTGTACTGAATTTGGAGCCAAAAGCAGCAATAGGACTGGCAAGCTGTTTACTACAACTAACCGTAAAACAAAACACAAAAAGGGTGCCCATTCCTCCGCTGGGAAGAAAAAGAAAGAGCCGGTGCCAATTTACAGAGTGCTACCATGTTTAGTGTAAACATTAGCAAGGAGGAACACACTGTCAGGATGAAGGGGAGAGAAAAAGCTATCTCAGTTGGGGATGTGGGGCAGCCCAACACAGTCTGATCCACAGTAATAAAGGTGAACAGTACCAATCTGTAAACTACAGATGTCACCATAACAACATAGCTTGAAGCAACCCTGCAGAGTCAAGGCAGAGTCGCTGAAAAGAGAAATTCACAGAAGGAACCAACTTATCAGATGAAGCATTATCCTATACAAAACTTGAAATAAATGGAGGCTTTGCGGTATTATATCTACTGAGTAATTCTCCCCTTTGCCATTGAGGATAGAGAAGAAAAGTTCATGGTGGATTTTATCAACCCCCTGGAAGACTTGCTTCCATGGGCTTGAAAGGCAGATTCTGCCTTGGCCAACCATGACCTTAAATCAATTGGAGCTCAACTGCTAGCATGACTTCATTTGGCCCTGCTGTCCCGAAATCTGATGAGGATGGTTTCCAACCTATCTGGACTGGTTTTGGGGATTCAAATTGAGGATGGGGATTGCCACCAGTTCGACCAATGAAACAGTTTCTGTTTGCAGAAAGATCAAACTGGCTCGCATTAGTCATAGCAATTCTATGGATTTCTTTTTGAGTTTCAATACTTTTGAAACTAGTCCCATAAACTTTTTTTGAGAGCCCAACAGATATATGCTGATGTGAGTAAGGTGAAAGGAACTCACTACATGGCATCTCTGACGTCTGGGAAATGAAGCTACTATAGAAATGCATAGTTTTTAATTCTTCAGGTTAAGGATTGCTCCAAGCAAGGCCTCTGTTAACTAGCCTAGGCCTAGAAACCTTGCACAAATACACTATTTCCCACACTTTGATCTAAAGTCAGTACAAATGGGAAACTAGTGTAGTTAAATATTGCAAATACCATCTGGTTGAGATGGCATTTAATGGAATTGTATAAAGTGACCCATAGGACTACTTGGAGGAAAAAGGGCACGAGCTCAGTATAAGAGAATAAGAAATGCAGTGGCAAGCTCAATTCCAACTTCATTGAGAGTCACAGAAGAAGTGCTCACTGATAAAACAGCCATTGCCTTCAGCTATTGTTCTTAGCATCAGTGACACCCACTGGCCCCTAAACAGTTTTAAGTATCTTATTAAATATTGAACCATACTCAACAAATAGCAAATACTCTGAAAGGAAAGCAAAAGGTGGAGGGAAGAAGCAGTTAATGTCAACTTGATTTGAGAAAGTTAAAAAACGGAAAATAAAAGATGAATACAGAAAACACCCAATTCACATTACTGGGCGAGTTCCATATTTGGCAAGATTGTTATTTTCCCTACATAAACATCTCCTGAGTGATCTTGTGTTCCCCTCCCATTTAATTAAAAAAGGACAATAATAATAATAATACAAAATACAAAAAAATATGGGAAAGCAAAGAATACAATATATGAGTTATACAGACATCACAACTTCATTTGTGGAACGAGGTTTGATCCAAGACTCAGTGCAAGTGGCAAAGTTGACCGTTGCTGTACAGTATCTGTGAGAAAATCAGAGTAAAACCCACATTGCTCAAAATGGGCACCAGAAAAAGACAGGAGTGCCACAAATGCTGTCCATATCAAAATTTCAAATAGGTTTCCAACATTAAAACTTTATAAATAAGATCCGAACTGAATGATATTGCTGAATTGTGAACTGAGTAGTGGAAGAAAACTATTAAAACAGTTACAAACTACCTCTAGCATTGACAAAAAAGGAATGTTGGAATTTGTCTATACAATAGAAATTAGAAAACTTCCAGTTGTTTTCATGAGAAAAATTGAGGCATGCAGGGATTTTTTTTGCATATGGATATATATTTTATATATACTATATATAGTATGTACAGTTTAGCTATAAAACTTTGATGTGTAAAGAAGCTGTCTTCCATGAAAAATTGAACATTCAGAGGAAATTCCTGAGTTAGGGTTTTGTGACATGGGCCACTGAGAAAAAAAGCTGCGTTTGGGTCCTCAGAGGTGTTATGTCCATCCCTGTTGAATATTGAAATTAAAATACAATAACAACAACAACAACAATAACAACAACAATTAAAAAAAGACACCGACAGTGTTGCCACTGTTTTGTTCCCTTGCCTGAGCGAGGGATAGCACCATAGTGAAGAAGATAAACTCCTGCTTGTAGAGAGGAGGGAATACTTAAAAACAGTATTGCTGCTAAGACCACTGTAGTGTGCACCAAATTATGTTCTTCAATCTAAAACAAACAAACAAATGTGGCCACGGGCTGACTGAAGAATACCTTGCTAGGCGTAACAGAAAAGCTATATGGCCACTAAGTGTATTCCTTCCTAGGCTGCTCGTCTGTTGTACATTTATCAGTCATTTCCTGACAGAAGTCCACCGTCACCGTTTGGTTATTCTGTTCGAGAGGAAGCTCGTGCTCGGCGTAAGGACCTTGGTCAGCTCCCTCCAGGGCTCTTGCACATTTGTCAGAAACATTGTTGGGGAGCCAGTGAGCGCCAAGTGGTTGCCCCGGGCTTTGCTCCGAACAGCACTGCAAGCCTTCCCCAACACACTGGGACGTCACTACGTTTTGATCGACTCTGGCTGGCAAAGGATTGATTCGGGCTGCTGATGGAAGATCCATTGGCCTGAGAACAGGGCAGTATCGGTGCAGGTCTTGGATCTGGTCAGAGCTCTGCATATCCCTGCACACCTCTTCGGAAAGGCAGGAGAAATTATCTAATAGCTCTCCCATGCATGCTTTCAGCTGGTTCCTTTCAGAAAGAAGTTTCTCTTTTTCACAAACCTGGGGGAAGGAGGAAGGGAGCAGACATTAAGGAAAAGGGGTGTTAATTTTAAAGAGAAGTATAACACATCAACAACATTTATTTACTTCTGAACACTTTTACATTGAGTTCCATTTTAAAAAAACAAAGCATTTTTAAATGTTTCCTCATACAACAGAACAAAAACATCTCCAACTATCAATCCGTGTCGTAAACAAGTATCCCAGATGAAAAAATAGAGTAATGTTTGCCCACTAGATTTATGAAAAGCATAACTTTGGCCACTGGTGATCTGAAATTTAATACAAATTGAGAATTCTACCACCTCAGTTGACAACTAGGAGACCCCGGTGGCACAATGGGTTAAACCAGGGGTCCTTAAACTTTTTAAACAGGGGACCAGGTCACAGTCCCTCAAACTGTTGGAGGGCCGGATTATAATTTGAAAAAAATATGAATGAATTCCTATGCACACTTGCCATATGGTATTTGTAGTGCAAAAACACTTTAAAATAATACAATAATTAAAATGAAGAACAATTTTAACCAATATAAGCTTATTAGTATTTCAGTGGGAAATACTGCTTTTGGCTGATGAGTTAGGATTGTTTTGTTGTTGTGTGCTTTCAAGTCATTTCAGACTTAGGTTGACCCTGAGCGAGGGCTGGATAAATGACCTTGGAGGGCCGTATCTGGCCCCCGGGGCTTAGTTTGAGGACCCCTGGGTTAAACCCTTGTGCCAGCAGGACTGAAGACCAACAGGTTGGAGGTTCGAATCAGGGGCGAGGATGAGCTCTCTCTGTCAGCTCCAGCTGCCCATGCGGAGACATGAGAGAAGCCTCCCACAAGGATGGTAAAATATCAAAATAGCCAGGAGTCCTCTGGGCAATGTCCTTGCAGATGGCCAATTCTCTCACACCAGAAGGGACTTGCAGTTTCTCAAGTCGCTCCTGACATACAAAAAATGGCAACTCTTGTCTGGAGTGTAGAGAAGAGAACAGTGGCCAGATCCATTCCAAACTCAAGCAAGTAAAAACCCAAGTGGCTTGGAGATCCAATATCTCACTTACTCTAGGAAGCAATTCATAAATTATATTTTATCGAAGGATTCATAAATTCAAATTGTGAAGTTTTTCTTCCTCTTTCATAATGCTAGAACTGGGGGTATCCCATTGAAACTCAGGCAGATGAGAACTATAAGGATGTGGAAGGGGAGAACCGGGCCCTAGTGTGCTTCATGCATACAATTATGATTTCTCCTGAGATGCTACAGCATCCCCATCACTCCAGACTTTGAAAGATGTGTAAGTTTCACATCTTTTGGGAGATCAAAATGAGGACAGATACACAGAATTGGCCTTTATATGTGACAGAACCTGTGGTCAAAACCACCACTAGCCCTATCTAGAGTAAGTTTACTACAATCAGTGGGATTTAAGCCAGTTGTGACAATCAAATTACACTAATTTATTCTTTAGGTAGGTGAGATTTAGCTTTATGGTTTGAAGGCACATGATGCAGCAAAATTGTTGAGGCTATTTAGGATTGGCCAGTATCTGGATTAAGACTGGTGGACCAAAATGTAGACAGTTTTGAGATCCATTAGAGAATGAAGAATTGATATAAAATTTGAGATTTTTTTTTGTTTTAAAAAACGCTATTTCAGTGGAGTCAACTATTCAACGTACCAACTTGCGGATTTCACATTCTAAATTCTGAATACAGTCCAGTTTCCGCTTACGGCAGCGCTGAGCTGCAATCCGATTCTTACTTCGCCGTCGAACATCATGGATAAATTCTAATTGCTCTGAGGTTAATTTGTGCATCTTTACCATCATCTGGAAATCGTTCCTTGGAAGATCTGTGATTTGATCTACAGGAAATGGAAGTTTCACCTGAAGAAAATAAAAGTCAGATTGCTTAATAAACAAAGTATTTAATAGGCTCCTTTGGGTACTGTACTTTTATTTAAACAATGTAAAAGTGACAACGTAATCAATACTAACTGCTAAATTATTATTTACTATTTATTTATTTATTTATTTATTTATTTATTTATTTATTTATTTACAGTATTTATATTCCACTCTTCTCACTCCACAGGGGACTCAGGATGGATTGCAATGCACACATATATGGCAAACAATGCCATAGACACACAACATATATAGATAGAGACACAGAGGCTATTTAACTTTCCAGCTTCATGAGGGTATGCTTTTTGAATTCAGGCTAAAGTCTTAAAGTCAACATAAAGTCAAATTATGTTGACTTTAAGTTTTCTATCAGTTGATCTTCCACCAGTGTATTATACAAAGTAACCTTGGGAATTCAGACGTTGCCAGGGTGGTCCACGCTCTTGTTACATCTTGAATAGACTACTGCAACGCGTTCTGTGTGGGGTTGCCTTTGAAGACTGTTTAGAAGCTTCAAGTGGTCCAACAAGTGGCAGCCAGGCTCCTCATTGGTGTGGGGTGCAGGGAGCAAACACCCCCTGCTGTGCCAGCTCAACTGGCTGGCAGTCTGCTACCAAGTACAATTCAAAGTGCTGGCTTTAGCCTATAAAGCCCTAAATGGTCCTGTCCCAGCTTACCTGTACCAATGTATCTCCCTCTATGAACCATCTCTGAGATTAAGATCTACTGGGGAGGCCCTGCTCTTGGTCCCACTTCCTTCACAGACTTGACTGGTGGGAATGAGAGACAGGGCCTTCTCAGTGGTGGTCCCTCAGCTATGCAACTCTCTCCCCAAAGAAATTAGATCACCTTCTTCCCTCCTGTCTTCAGAGGTGGCCCTAGGTAATTTTCAATGGTAAGCAAACAGTATTTTGCCCCCCCCCCCCAAACCAATCACTGATATATATTTTCTGTTCATTGTGGGAGTTCTTTGTGCCATATTTGGTTCAATTCCATCATTGGTGGAGTTCAGAATGCTCTTTGATTGTAGGTGAACTATACATCCCAGTAACTACAACTCGCATATGTCAAGGTCTATTTTCCCCCAAGAGCGCCTCAAGAGCGTCCCTGGGCAAAATCAACTATACTGCAAATGCTTACTTTGCGTAATGGGTTGAGCCGCCCATGCCTGTCCTACAGAAAGAAAGACATGGTTGTGGGACCAAGTCTTTGGTTAGTTATCAGTAATACAATAAGTCATTTGCATTGCAATAAGTGACTATGGCAGTGGTTCTCAACCTGTGGGTCCCCAGGTGTTTTGGCCCACAACTCCCAGAAATCCCAGCCAGTTTACCAGCTGTTAGGATTTCTGGGAGTTGAAGGCCAAAAACATCTGGGGACCACAGGTTGAGAACCACTGGACTATGGAATAGTGCAATTTATGGAATGGCTCCTGGAATATGCCTTTGGATTGTGTGGTTTTAATGTAACTGGTTTTTAAGATTATGTGTTTTAACTATTGTTTTCAATTTATATGTTTTGTTTTATCCAATGTATGTAAAAGTGGTATCAAATTGTGCCTTTTCTGTAAGCCGCCCTGAGTCCCTGTAGGGTCGCGAAGGATGGGATATAAATGCAGCAAATAAATAATACTAGGAACACTACCTCTAACTCTACACAAAATAATCTGTAAGTAAAAAATCACTTTCTTGAAAATATAAACTCTATTTGTAAGGAATTTTTCAAATGCTTGGAGAGTAAAAGTTGGGCCCTAATCATAAACTCAGGACTACTTATAGTCTTTTTTTATTATATAATCTTTATTCATTTTCCAAAAGTTAAAAGTATAATCATCAACTATGCATACATCAAAATACATTACCTCTTTACAATCATGACTGGGGGGGGGGGGGGTTACGGGGAGTGGGAACAGAGGGGAAGGATCGGTGATAGGGAAAACTGGGGAGGTGGGGGGGGATTGGGTAGAACACATCTGCACACCTACACACAATTTTCTGTAACGTCGCTTACCACACCCTTCTATCATACATCTTGCACACCATCTAAAAGACTTCCCTTTCTTTGTATCCTTGTTGACTGACTTGTGAATACCTATCCCGAACCCCTTCCCGGTTCTGGCCCGGGGGGGGGGGGGGGTAAGGGAGATTCCTGTTTTGACCCTTTTGTTTTGGAAATTTCTCCATTTGTCCTCCTCCTTATTTTCCGTGACTTGTTCTGGCTTCTAAGCTCTGTTTTACATATTCCTCTAGTGCTTTCCAATTGGTTTGTTTTATTGGGGACCCAGAACTTTTCTTCAGATAGAATGTTAGCTTGTCCATGTCTTTAATATCTAAAAGCTTATTTAGCCATTGTTCGATAGTGGGGACTTGGTCCCCTTTCCAAACTCTCGCGAACTCGATTCTCGCTGCTGTAGCACTGTAGGTAAGAATGATGTCCTCGTTCTTTTCCATATCTAGTTCTTCCTCTATTATCCCTAGTAGAAAGATTTCCAGCTTCAGCGGGATCTTTCTCTTAATGATTTTTTGCGTTTCTTCCCTTATCGCTTTCCAGTATTTGGCCACCACTGGGCAGGCCCACCACATGTGGAAGTAACTGCCCACATCCTTCTTGCATTTCCAACATGTATTCTTATATTGTTTATACATCTGGCTCAGCTTCTGTGGCGTTATATACCAGCGATGGAAACTTTTCAGCCAATTTTCTTTTAGTGATGCGGCATATGTGTATTTTAAATTTTTTCGCCAAGTGTTCTGCCATTCTTTGATGTTTATCGTTCTACCGAAATTTTTGGCCCATGATGTCATGCATTGTTTAATCTCTTCAGTTTCCACCTCCCAATCGAGTAGTTGGTTATATATTTTCGTGATTGCTTTTTTTTCTAATTTGAGTATTTTGTCCCAGGTCGAGTCACTGGTTTCAAATCCTATTTTTTGGTCTTGTTTAAATGTTTCTCTTATTTGGAGGTATTTTAGCCATGTCATGTTGTCTAGACTTTTTGCTAATTCTTCTTGTGTTTTAAAGGTGTATGTTTTGTTCTGAATGTCATAATCTAAAAGGTTCTTATAGGTCGGCCAATTGTGCCATCCTAGAAGGCGCCTCTGCTTGGCTTCTACTGGTGAAACCCACAGCGGTGTTTTGGTGTAAAACCACCTTTTATATTTATCCCACACCTTTATCAGAGCCGCTCGGACGAAGTGGTTTCCAAAAGTCTTGGGTAGTCCTGTTGTCCTGTACCACATATAGGAGTGCCATCCTACATTAAGGTTGAAACCTTCCAGGTTCAGGGTTTTTTTATTCCTCAAGAGGGCCCATTCTTTAATCCAAACCAAAGCACAGGCATCGAAATAGAGCCTGAGATTTGGTAGGCCAAACCCTCCTCTCTCCTTTTTGTCTTCCATGATCTTAAATTTGATTCTCGGTTTTTTCCCGTTCCACACAAACCTACTTATCTCTTTATTCCACAGCTCAAATACTTTTACGTTTCTTATAATAGGTAGGTTCTGGAACAGATAGAGAAATCTAGGGAGGATGTTCATTTTTATAAGGGCGATCTTACTTAGTATTGAAAGGTTGAGATGTTTCCAGTTTTCGAGGTCTTTTTTCACCTTAGCCCATGTGGTTTCATAGTTGTTTTTATAGAGTTGTATATTCTTTGCAGTCAGCCATATGCCCAAGTATTTAATTTTGGAGCAGATCTTAAAGCCCGTCATCGTGCTTAGTTCTTCTTGTTTTAATTTTGTGATGTTCTTTGTGAGAATCATTGTTTTGTTTTTGTTTAATTTGAATCCGGCTACTTCTCCAAATTCATCTAGTTTTTTTAGCCATTTTTCTATGTTCTTAATTGGGTCCTCCACTATACATATTATATCGTCGGCGAAGGCACGGATTTTATAATCCTGATTTGCCCATCTTAGCCCTATCACCTCCTTATCTTAGGACTACTTATAGTCTTTACTGAAGCGAAATGTTTCAATTATTTTAGCCTGAAGGAATCTTTGAAATAATTTTCAGGGGCTGAGAAACCACTACAGAAAAATTGTTACATCTAATCCTCAAAAATATTTTAAATCACAATCTCACGTAAAACTCTTAACATACTCTTGCACCTTCCCCTCCCGCACATATCATTCTCACTCCTAGTCTGCTCACAACTTTCATATCTCTTTCCAGCCTCAAATGATCAAAGTATTTAACAAGATCACTAATAAAAATGAACCCTTGTATGGCTGCGATGCTAGCAAGGACCCTAAAAGTCTTCTGGTGGTCGAGGTCCAGCTCACTAGAAGGGAGGAAAGGTTTCGTAACAGGCATGAGCTACAACAGCTAAGCAAGTGACCATGTTCAGAAAAACAGTGTTGGGATATAAATCTTTAGACCCTCATTATGACATTCATGACTTTCAGGCTCTCTTGAACTTCTAGCTTGCTACTGTTGGAAACACAATACTAGATTCAAATGACTTTGAATTCATCCAGTAGTCTTTGTGGACTTCAGCCACAATACAAGGAACCAATGGACTTCTGTGATCTCCTGCTGTCTTTGCCTCTTTGCAATCAAATCTCTGGAATACATTTTGGTTTGTGTGCCAGAGTACCTTATGGCCACAAGATGGTGCTAAGTATTTATGAATCACACCAACCAAAAAGTTATGTTTAGATAAGGGAGCATGGGAATGAAATCCAGTTCATATGCTATTTACAGAAACCTTGTTTAATATCTGAATGTGGATTTTAATGTCTTGCTTCTAAGTCTACAAGTATATGGCTATATAGACTATGGCTTAAATTACTTATGGGAAACATGCAGCCCTCCTTCCAGCTGGATCTCCCCAAACATCCTAACAATTCATATGATTTTGGGAGAGTGTGGGTATCAGGCAGGGATCATATTACGGCCTAGCAGAACAAGCAGCAATAAGATGTTTGCCTGTATCTAAGAAGCTATATTTGCAGAAATTCCCTCTTCTACACAACTATTAAAAGTGAAGATCTTCCGTTCTCTTATTCTCTTACTAAGAACGCAGAAGTCATTGTGATCTGTGAAGCTAGGCCGACACAGATCTTTATGCAGCTTATGTTATAGACTACATGTAGTATCCGAAAATTAACCTCAAATGCTTAACACAACGGGGCTGAGGAACATATCTGGCCCTGAAGATGTTCTGGACTCAGTTCCCATAGTCTGTTCCCACTGACCCTGTTGGGCAGTCTAAAACAGCTGGATGGCCAAAGTTCCCAAACCTGCTCAGCTTAAAAAGTGGCACAGTGCTTGATTTAATGGACAGGTTATAACACGGTAGCACTGTTTCGTGACACTTTTACTGGGAAATGAACTAAAGTAGCCTTTACTGCTACAGTGTGAAATATGTTTTGTAGGACAGGCATGAGCAGAAAACAGGCCTCCAGATGTCCTTCACTGGCAAGGGATAAAGGGAGTCAAAATCCAAAACATCTGGTGTTCTATCTTGTGTCTAGCATTCTTGTAGGGCAGGGGTGTCAAACACATTTTTACTGAGGGCAACATCAGTTATATGATAGCCTTCAAAGGGCCGCTGCAAAAACGTCCTTGCACTGAAAGCCTCATGGTCCATACAAAATGCCCTGGTGGGTCAGATTTGGCCACGGGACTTGATTATGATATGTGTCTTACAGGGGGTCCTTTCAGCTAGCATATCAAACCAAGTGTAATGATAATGTTATCCATTTCAGCATTTAAAAACACTACTTTAAGAATCTTCAGTTCTCAACCTGTTCATATTTTGGTGTGGTTTTCAAAAGGGGAATGTGGGTGAAAGGTCTATGTGGATTCCAGAAGAGGCCCTGGAAGGGGTAAGCAACACTTTCTGTTCACTCATTCATTCACAGCAGATGTTCAAATTTCCTACACAGATAGGAAAACAGATAATAAAATTTCCCAATGGTATTGCTACAATCGAAGTCACAGATCCCAGCTTACACTGCATCTACTCTTGGTCATCTCTCATATCAATGAAAATAACAAAACTGCCCCCCCCTCTCTCTCTTCTCTCTCCTTACCACTACGGACCAGACCCATAATACAGCTATAAGAATGACAGCCTTTTATTTTAATTATCAAGGTATATTTAAGATGTGTAATTAATTCTGGAGACTGAATTAGAAAAAGTATTTTCGTTATTGTTTGGGCATGCATGTACTATTGTTTAATGCTAGGTATATAAACTATAAATTTGGAAGTTGTTTTCAGTAACACTGAAATTGTGCACCAGGGGATACTATCCCCACAAAGCTCCAAACACAACTGTCCTTTTCCTTTCTATCCTTAATGGCTAGCAGGATTTCCCAATGATATTCACAGTTTTGACTTCAATCGTAAGTAAAAAATTTAGAAGATGGGAAAAGGTTCATTTCTTATAAAACAACTGGACAAAATGCAATTGCACACTTTGTTTCATATCTCTGATCCTACAAAAGCCAGACATGTGCTTTAAAGAAAAACAAAAACAACAAGCAACTCGGTTTGGCTAATGGCGCAACTGGGCACTAGGCGGTATAACTAGAATCTGGGCAAAACCCAATCAAATGTGTGATTTGGCAACACGAAATTCCACTCAAACATTTGTGAAGTCCAATGATGGCACGGCATCAAAACATATAACATTATAGGTCTGTTTGTGTTGCATGAAAAACAAATAAAACGCTGCCAAATAAAACAATGCTTTGAATGAATACACAAAAGCTGACCTTAGATATAGTGATGTGGCCTATTAGGCTTGCAGATTATAAACTAGTGATACTGATAAGAATATGTCCCTTTGGACTATAAACACAGCACTTTAGACCAGTGATGGGAAAATATGCTCCTTGAACTGCAATTCTCACATTCTTTGACATTGGCTATGCTGGTAAGGAAAGACAGGAGTTGCAGTTCAAACTATGGAGAGCCATACAATTTCCACTTGTGTTTTGGAACATGAAAAGTTGATGTATAGGTGGTCTTACATAAGATTACAGTAAATTCAAACATATGATAAGGTGCTTACAGTAATATTTGGCCCTCTTCTTCAGCAGTTAGCATGTAAAATGGCAAATTCCTGATTGTTCTAAAAATGAAACTTTCGGTTTTAAAATAGTGGCTCCCAACTTCTGGCTTCTCACATTTTGGGCAAATCCAAGAATTTGCTATGGTGGCTAGAACTAGGTTAAAGTGAAAAAAATATGGAGGCCCAAAGTTGAGAACCACTCGGTTAAAACTTGAGTTATAGAATGTACCACTGCACCACATAATAGTTGCCACTGCATAATAGGTGCACACCCTCTTTTTAAGTTGCAAAATTGGCTTCTTTCTTTTCCTGTGCCTTGCAAGCTATGGCAATGAATTGCTGGCAGGCAACCTGTACAGTCTAGCTTGCGCGGGAAGAATCTGGACTTTCCTCATCACACGCCTTCCTGTACCAGTGAAAGATCCATCTACCTGTCTCGTATTGTCACTCTCTTCAATCCAGTGCTTTTGGATTCAGCCCAGTGAAGAAAATGGCAATGCCAGCTTTTGGATTCAGCCCAGTAAAGAAAATGACAACGCCAGCTTTTGGATTCAGCCCAGTGAAGAGCCATTGATACAAGGGGAGAGGGTGGGTAGGCGAAGCTGTCATTGGTACACTACAATAAGTCATGTGATGTCGAAAGCTTGGATTCTTCCTCCCATCATGCTTGTAGATGTGTTTCGACAGTGGCTTGAGCAGAGAGAACGATTTCCAGACACACTACACATACTATATTGAAATTTGTAGAGTCTCGCTTATTCAACATAAACAGGCCGGCGGAATGTTGGATAAGCAAAAATGTTGGATAATAAGGAGAAATTAAGGAAAAGCCTATTAAATGTCAACTTCTGTTATGATTTTACAAATTAAGCATTTAAACATCATGTTTTACAACAAAAAAATTGAAAAAGCAGTTCAATACACAGTAACGTTATGTAGTAATTACTGTATTTACTAATTTAGCACCAAAACATTGCAATGTATTGAAACAGCTGTGGATTCAGGTGGAAGGCAGACTGTATTGGATAATATAGAATGTTGGATGAGTGAAGGCTGGATAAGCGAAACTCTACTGTATATTATAACACTAATTTGCACACCAGCATCATGAGGGCAAATTGTTGGGGTTCTTGATTCAGCAACAAGCCAACCCCCTTCTTCAACAGAAGCACTCCTCCTCCGGATAAGGAGTAGACAATCACAACTTGTATCTTTTGTAGAAAACTTATACAGTAGTATTTACAAAAGTCTAGCAGATGTTCTTGACTCTCTTCCAGCCCTTCTTTCCAACACTTTACACACCTGGTCAGTTCATACCTTCTCCATAGTATTTAGCTTTTCTCTACAGTCTTCTTCATTGATCCTTCAGTCTCTCTGTATCTCCATATCCAGCAACTCAACACTCCTCCAAATTCAACACTACTCTAACTACAGAGAAGCTTGTGCTTCTTTATTACTCTTCAGCTACTCCATCCTGGTTACTCAGTGCTAGCCAGGCGGTTGAGTCCTTAATGCTTGCTGTTGGTCTGGACCTGATTTTTATAATCACTTATTGTCACTTTAGAAATGATATAGAGGGCCCTTCCACACAGCCCTACATCCCAGAATATCAAGGCAGATAATCCCACAATATCTGCTTTGAACTGGGTTGAGTCCACACTCAGAGAATGTGGGATTTTCTGCCTTGATATTCTGGGATATGGGGTTGTGTGGAAGGGCCCATATTGGACAGTTAAGCATTTCTCCTTTCTCGTTCCCAACCAACGCCACACTATATGCCAATACTTTTTTCATGGAGGGAGTTGAGGCAGAATCTTTCCTCTTGCCTTTATCCCCCAATGAACATGGTTAAAACTGAACTAGTTGCCCTATCACCATATCCACAAGTTTTGCATTTCTACTGCTATTCGTACAGACAACCTGCTTATTCACGGGAATAAATGTCTGTCCCTTGGCAGTTCACTCCATGCCTCTGATGTAGTACACTTACTTTATGAAAGTTTGAAGGACCACACCATTGTCATCCCTGTCTTAAATAGTAAGGACAGGTTTAGATTTGCATAGCTCTGCTGATATTAACTGGGTTATTCTGAGACTCGGAGTATTCATTTTCAGTTATTATAGCATCTACATGGATGGCTATGCGTAATCCAACTTGACAAAAACACTTTCAGGCTGTCACTCATGTGCTCATACTTGGTCTTCCACATTCTCCATGGGCTGACTAAACTGTTTCACAACATTGCCCCAGAGAAAGAGCTCTTTTGAAAAGAGACGTACCAGTCTCAGTTAGGGAGATGCTCTTAAATATAAAATGAAAGACAAGAGGAATAAGATTCCCCTAGATATTAACAGTTCTTGGAAAACAGTCTACTAATGCTTTCTACCCTTCTTTAATATTCTCTATAAAGTCTTTGCCTTTAAACTGCATTAAGTTGAGATATTACTCATATTGGCCCCAGGGAGAATATAATAAAAACATAAACATCAAGCCAGTTGTTTTTAACCCCCCCCCCAGAAAAAAATAAGATTTTTGAAAAAAGGAGAGGAGGGCGCCTGTCACTACTGAACAAGGAAAAAAAATCTCATTCTAGGTCAATGAATAAACTAACAGTTGCTTCTCAAGGGTGCTGTATTTCCAGCATTTTAAAAAATACTGTGGTTAATAGGTATAAGAAGTTGAGTGGCTGCACTGAATGCTTATTAACATATGCCCCTTTCTGCATTCAAGTTTTACTCTTCATTTTACTTTGGTTTCATTATCAAGTGCAACAAGAAAAAAAAGAAAAAAATATTAAATTGCGAACTCTGCTAAACAATATGCAACAGCTGTTGAAAAATATTAGATGCTTGAGGCAGAGTCCCTCCACCTGATTCCCTCCCACAAAATAAACAAATGTTTAAAATGCAAATTAGGTAATTAGTAATATTCTATTCTTTAATATTATAAAATCCTGCTGCCCAAGGGGATGATTTTACCTTGTAGTAGGGCTGATTTTGTCTTGTTGTGTGCCTTCAAGTTGTTTCCAACTACTGGCAACCCTAAGGTGAACCTATCTTTGTAAGATTTGTTCCAAAAGGGTTTCCTTTCGCCTTGCTCTGAGACTGAGAAAGTGTGCCTTATCCAAGGTCACCCAGTGGGTTTCCATGGTTGTAAAGGTACACGGTTCCCCTGACATTATTAAGTCTAGTTGTGTCCGACTCTGGTGGTGGTGCTCATCTACATTTCTAAGCCAAAGAGCCGGCGTTGTTGGTAGACACCTCCAATGTCATGTGGCCAGAATGATTGCATGGAGCAGTTTTCCCGTCGGAGTGGTACCTATCGATCTACTCACATTTGCATTTTTTTCAAATTGCTAGGTTGGCAGAAGTTGGGGCTAACAGCGGGAGCTCACCCTGCTCCTCGGATTCAAACCACCAACCTTTTGGTGAGCAAGTTCAGCAGCTCAGAGGTTTAGCCCACTGCACCACCTGGGGGCCCATGGCTGAGTAGGGATGAAACCCTTAGTCGAGCACTCAAACCTACACCAAACTGGTTCTCTGACTTTGATTAACTGCCGTATATCATCACATTGGGTTGAAAACTTTTGTCCATATAATATAAGCTTACTGAAACAGTTCTATAATTTTTGTATCTTTCAAAAGCTATGAACAAAAGTTATCTTATTCTTCTACTTGTTACACCCCTTCTACACTGTCATATAATCCAGATTATCAAAGCAGATAATCCACATTACCTGCTTTATACTGGATTACAGGAGTCTACACTCCCATATAATCCAGTTCAAAGCAGATAATCTGGATGTTATATGGCAGTGTATAAGGGGCCTTATACAATTTACCGAACAAAGACATTGAAACACACTTGTTCAGTTTCTGGCCCTCTGCACAGTTAACATTCCAACACAGTTTACATATTATAGGTTAATAATTAGAGAGTTTACTCTACTGAAAGACTAAAAAAAGGCAAAAGCAAAAACAAAACTTTTCACTTATTTAGAAACATGCCAATTCACACAAAGCCAGTGTGCTCAGAAATGAACATCAGGACAATGATCCCCTCCTGCAGCCGTCCAGGTACTAATATTATTCTTGGATGTAATTCACTGGCACAAAATTCCAGCGATGTTCATTTAAAAAAGAGGGCATACATTGCAAGGTTTTGCTTATCTGGCAGCAGTGGTGGAATAGTTATTCTACTTGGCTTTGCTGTGTCTTCAAATCGTCTCTCTGCATCTACACTGCAGAATTAATGAAGTGGGTGCTTTCAATTTAGACTTTGCCCATGGACGGAGCTCCAAGTCTCTAAGCCATACTGGAACAAAAAAAGTATCCTTTGCTCCTTTCACTTTTAAGTGTTGTTTAGAATAATAGCGAATCAGTAAGATGCTACAAAGAGCCCATAAAAGGAGTGGCATGAGTGGGCGCAGAGCTGATAGCAATTGAAAAACCTGAATAAGCTATATCACAGGAAGCCAGACTTCTTTTGTCCGATCGGGAAGAGGTCAGGTATTGTTAGATATTTAACTTTGAATATCCGTCAGTTCTATCACATATCAAAATAGTCGAGGCACATTTCTGCCTAAAATTTCAAAAAAGTACATGTTGAAGAAAACCGTGTCAACTTCTAAGACTGTACAGCTTCAGAATGAAAGCTACTACTATGCTAAAGTACTCCATTCAATCCCCCCGTCTTCCCAAAAAAGTATTGTTAACATGTAAGAGGGAAGGCTCTTCGTAACTAGGCTTTATGCCAGAGGTCCTAAAACCTTTTAACTGGAAGGCTAGTTCACAGTTCCTTAGACTGTTGGGAGGGCAAGCTATAGTTTGAAAAAAACAAACATAGATGCATTCCTGTGCACAATGCACGTATCATGTTTGTAGTTCAAAAAATTGAAAGAAAAATACAAGACTTAAAATGAAGAACATTTTTAACCAGAATAAACCTACCAGTATTTCAATGGGAAGTGTGGCCTGCTTTTGGCTGATGGGATAGCCAAGTTAATTACAATGATTGTTGTTGGGTACCTTCAAGTTGTGTTGTCAAAGGCTTTCATGTCTGGAATCACTGGGTTGCTATGAGTTTTCTGGGCTGTATGCCCATGTTCCAGAAGAATTCTCTCCTTACATTTCACCAACATCTACGGCAAGCATCCTCTGAGGCTGCAAGGTCTGTTGGAAACTAGGCAAGTGAAGTTTATTGGAATTCCACAGATATATAAAACCCACTTACCTAGTTTCCAACAGACCTCATAACCTCCGAGAATGCCTGCCGTAAATGGAACATAGTCATACAGCCCGGAAAACTCACAGCAACCCAGTTCCTTCCTTGAAGGTCTGCATCCTACCTGTAAGCATTAATTTGGGGGCTGATGCTTTATGTTATGTGCCATGCATCAGCTATTAATGTGAATTTTTTTTCTCATGTCAGGAAACTGTTGGGAAATTGCAAGTCACTTCTGGTGTGAGAGAATTGGCCATCTGCAAACATGTTGCTCAGGGGACGCCCGGATGTTCTGATGTTTTACCATCCTTGCAGGAGGCTTCTCTCATATCCCTGCATGGGGAGCTGGAGCTGACAGAGGGAGCTCATCAGTGCTTCCCTGGATTCGAACCTCCAACCTGTCAGTCTTCAGTCCTGCCAGCACAAGGGTTTAACCCATTGCGCCACTGGGGACTCCATTAATGTGGATGACAAATACAGTCTTACGAACACTGGTTAGAAATATGTCCTTAAGGTTTCAAGTATTACACTAAGTAACAATTTTTTAAAAAAAAATCTGTTTCTGGTTTGAAAGCATTATTTCCTGTTTAATTGTCAGTATTTACTTCTAAAGTAAATACTGTTATGCTCCAGAAACTTCATTTTTGTGGCTGCCACAAACTATGCTGAATTAGTTGAGACTCAATGAGATATTCATTGAAAAAAATGGAAAAATTTGCTGCAGGATGTCCCGCAAAAACAAAGTTTTCGCAGTTTAATAAACTTTTTCCATGTCTTTATGATGGAACCAATTAGGAAATGACATTTATAACCCAGGAACAAAAATCGTGTTACATAGTGTTCTCATATATCAGATTCCTTTCTCTCCCTTCCTACTTGCAAACCACTAATTAAATAGTTCAAAACTGCAGTGAAAACAGGTTTGGCATCCCTTTTTGGAATTTTAAAATAAAAAAAATACTCAAAATCCAAAACTGTTCACATGGGTGGCTCAGACAATGACACCATAGCTTTCTGACACTTCAGTATACACAAATCTTGTTTCCTACACAAAGATATTAGAAATATCATCTTTAAAATTAGCTTTAGGTTCAGGGTACAAGGTGTGAAAAGTACATGGATTTTGTGTCCCATATCCAAGATTATGTATGCATATGCAAACACAGGCATTCCAAAATTCAAAATATCAACATTTCGGGATTTTATGTGTGTGTGTCAGGAGCAACTTGAGGAACTGTAAGTCACTAAAGGTGTGAGAGAGTTGGCCATTTGCAAGGACGTTGCCCAGGGGAAGCCCGGATGTTTTACCATCCTGTGGGAAGCTTCTCTCATGCCCCCATATGAGAAGCTGGAGCTGACAGACAGGAGTTCACTCTACTCCTCAGATTCAAACCACCAATCTTTCGGTCAGCAGTCCTGCCAGCACAAGGGTTTAATCCATCATGAGACTGGGGCTCCTAACATTCAGGTAAAGGATAATCAACCTGCAACACAGTTTGAACTAGGTTTTACTGATGACACACACATAAAGCCCCAATATGTAAGCTTTTAGAGTGCATGACTGCTAATGTTTTCTAATGCTATGTTAATGTTAACAACTACAAGGAGGCTGGAATTTGCTGAGGGACAGGTGTAGGAGTAAGAATCCTTTAGGCATGCAGATGTCCTTTTGCAGGTGTTATGAAGGTTAGCTCCCCTCCCCTTACTATAAAGCCTCTGAGATTTTTCCACATGGCCATTTTATGTTTTGTGGCAAGCAGGCAGGACTGGAGAAGTGCATGGCTATGTCCCGATGGGCAAACAGACAATGGTGGCATTAATGCTGAGAGCTGGTCCTTAAGTGATTTCAATGCTGCTATAATCATTTTATGCCTGGCTATGGAGGCATGACACAGCTCTGATTTTGCCTGCTTGCCATGAAATATGGAAAGGTTGTGTAGGGCGGCTTTAGGGGCTTTACAGTATGTCATTAGAAGGGTATATGGGTCAACCTAGCTTAAGTCCTCGTGCGTATATTTACACTATGCTGGGGGAAGTTGGATTGATGCCAATAGTAGTTAGCTACTGAACAACACAGCGACCACAGCATATTTTTCCAAGGCCAAGATGCAAGCAGACATGTTTAGCCTGCAGAAGAGAAGGCTGAGAGGAGACATGATAGCCATGTATAAGGGGAAGTCATAGGGAGGAGGGAGAAAGCTTGTTTTCTGCTGCCCTGGAGACCAGGATGCAATGGAACAATGGCTTCAAACTATAGGAAAGGAGATTTGAAAGGAGATTCAACCTGAACATTAGGAAGAACTTCCTGACTGTGAGAGCTGCTCAGCAGTGGAACTCTCTGGCCTGGAGTGTGGTGGAGGCTCCTTCTTTGGAGGCTTTTAAATGGAGGCTGGATGGCCATCGTTTGGGGGTGCTTTGAATGCATTTTTCCTGTTTCTTTGCAGGGGGTTGGACTGGATGGCCCATGAGATCTCTTCCAATTCTATTGTCAGAGCATCAAATTAAAAAAAAATGATAAGGGCTCTTGAGTGTGGTGCAGAAAGACAAGCGGAAATGAAGGCCCTACTGGAAGACACCCAGCACATTTTATCCATACACTGGACAATCAGTTGTTCTCTGTGGGATCTGCAAAAATAAGGCATGAGAGAAATCCTCCTGCCTGTGCATCCCAGAGAAAGGACAAAAGTTGCCTGAAGAACATTTCTAGTTAAATGGTTGTTTTCATCTGCAGCTCTCTTTATAGAACAATCAGTACTGTTGAAGACATCAAGTTTTTACTGTTCCGCTCACTACTTCATGATCTTTTCCTCCTACTAATCTGTGGTACACAAAGTTATCACAGGAGACAGCTGTAGAAAGAATATTTTGGGTCCAGGTTACCTACAGGATCGCATTCTCCTGCACGATCCAACCTGGACTCTGAGGTCCTCTGGGAGAAGCGTTTAACAGCTGGAACCTGACTGACAGCCGTCATCCAGAGGACTATTTCATCAGCCACCCCACAATTTTGGAAGGACCTGCCAAAAGAGATCAGACAGCTCATTTAGCTGAGCAACTCAAGACCTATCTTTTTCGGCAGGCCAACTCAGCTTTAACTTGTGAAATTTAGTCTACATTTTATTGGTCTAGTCTTGTATTATATGTATTTTAATCGTGCCGTGTTCTGTCGTTCTGTTTTTAACCCTGTTGCAGCCTGCCTCGAGCCACAAGACAGGTAATAAAATTATTATTATTATTATTATTATTATTATTATTATTATTATCATTATTAACTTGCAGTTTCTTTTTACATACTAATAAAAGAAAAGAGTCAAAAGTGTGGGGAAATGACCCATCAGAAATTCATGCCAATAAGGACACAGTTCCTTTTTTGGTTATAGCTCATGCTTGGCTCTTAAGTACAGACATTCCCGCTTTTAATAAATTTTTCCTAATTCTTTGGTTCGTCACCTTGAACTTTCTGATGCTGTTGGACTGCAACTCCCATCATCCTTGGGTAACAATAATACTGGGTTAGACTTTTAGGAGCTGATATGCAACCATATCCAAGAACCTATGATTGAGTACTACGACATTAATTGCATTACTTCTATTTCAAAGAGAAGATCAAAGCAATTTGTTCGTGGCCTGAACTGAACCTAGCTTAAGTAAGCATTTAAACTTTTGTCCAGATGCAATACCTGGCTAGACACAGGCAAGCTTATTGTAAGGTAGTAAAGGCACAAGTTAAAGCTCCAGAATGCTTTGTATGGACCTAACTGGAGCACTAGGAACAAAACAAAGAAAATCACCACAGCTAGACCTTTTCTTCTTTGCAGTTCTCATTCAAACTCTTACACAGGAGCAATAGCATGTTAATCTGTCCACTTGTAAGGTGATCTGGAGAAGTGAATGACTTGCTCATTCATGAAATATATGCACTTAAGCACGGGAAAGGGGAAACAGTTGCTCAGGAAAAAATAATTTTTAGGGTAGCTTTAAGGAGAGAAAAGATAAGAAAAATAAATAGGTAAAGGTTTCCCCTTGACATTAAGTCTAGTCGAGTCCAATTCTGGGGGATGGTGCTCATCTCCATTTCTAAGCTGAAGATTTTTTTGTCCATAGACGCCTCCAAGGTCATGTGGCCGGCATGATTTCATGGAGCACCGATACCTTCCCACCAAAGCAGTTCCTATTTATCTACTCACATTTTCATGAATTGCTAGGTTGGCAGAAGCTGGAGCTAACAGAAGGAGCTTCCCCAGCTCCCCGGGTCTGAACTGCTGATCTTTTGGTCAGCAAGTTCAGCAGCTCAGCGGTTTAACCCACTGTGCTACCGGGAGCTCCTAAGAAAAATAAATGGTTACATTAATACTACTGAACAGTAGTACAAAAAGGTCCTCAACCTCTTACAGTGCATTTCACATCTACTAAAAATATCCCATTCAATTCAGTGGGATGTACTTATTGCTAATAACATGGAACTCTTTATTTTTTTTGTGGCCCTGGGAGCTTCATCACTTAACTAGGCATGTTTGGTTTTTGTAGAAGGGTGAAGACCATCAGTTCAGCTAGGCGGTCTACTCAGAGTACAGGTTGAGTATCTGTTATCCAAAATGCTTGGGACCAGAAAGAAGTGTTTTGGATTTTGAAAAACCTGTATTTTCATATGCATATATCATTAGTTAGCTTGGTGATAGATCCATTGTTCATAAACGGGCATGCACTCCATTTATATTTCATAGCAAATTTATACATAATGAACGAAAGACAGTTTGGGTACACTGAACCATCAGAAAGCAAATGTGTTACTATTCTATCCATCCATGTGGAAAATTTTCAAGTATTTTAGTATTCTGACAAAGCAGTGTTCAATTTATACCATTCAAGCCAGTGAGATTTACTCCCAATTAAATTGATATAATATTGCAAGCTATTATTTCCATTTTTTTTTGTTATCAAAGTTTGCTATAAGATGTAGAAGTCAAAGGGAAAAGTAGGGAGATGCTACTGCCCCAAAATCACAATTTGAAAGGTTCCTTCTTTTAAACTTGGCTATTAATTAGTAGGTGCCTATTACATACTTTTAAAAAAATATTGCTCCAATCGGTAATCGCCCCACTGAGGAAAGTATCACAGTTTTCTGCTAGTGACAATGTATGGAAATTAAGCACCAAAAGAAGCAGTATTCTGAACAACTTCTGGCGAAGCTGTCGTAATGTTCCACAATAAACAAGTAACAACTACATATTTATTCACCAGTTCATGACTTGGAAGGGCCTTATTTTTCACCAATAAGAAAGAGAGTGGAATGGCTAAAAACTTGTGCCTACGCATCCATATTCAATACGGACCTTGCTGCTTTCATTTTGGATTCTAGCTGGTCCTCTTCCTGTGAGATGTTTGCTGATTATTAGTGCCAGTAAGAGGGTTTTTAAAAAAACTGAATGCTGCTGCAGCCACAGTGTTACCGATGAGAAGCACAATCAGTTAACTGTTGGAAGGTCATATGGCTTTGGGCTAGGAAAGAGATGGAATTCAAGACAGCATGGGCTGATAAAGTATAGATTAACTCTCCGGGGATCCAGATTCTTGTTGTGGTTGTGCTGTGCAAACATGGATCTATCATTTCGCTTTTGCACTCTCCATCCTCTTTCCAGCTTTCCTCTTAGATGGCCTTTTTTCACTAGAAATACCTCACCAAAAAGGGACAATTGAACCAATAGTCAACAGTAGTCACAAATGTAGCTTATTTTTGAGACTACAACTCCTAGAATCTAGTTCTCCTAATTTCCCAGACACAGGTAACAATCAATTTCATCATGGTGAGATATGCTACTGCTTTTGCCTTCCTTTCTTCCCTTTTGTATAGTTATTTCCCTCTCCTATTCAATTTTAGAATAAATTTCCTTTGCACCAGCCTTTTTACAAACCACAGTTAACTCCAAAAAGCAATTTGCAACCCATGTTTGGAATTAAGCTGGCAAACTGTGGTTTAGGATAACTATAATTAGCAAAAATATTGAGAGGGGGGCTAATGCTAACCACAGTACAGTTGACCCTCCAGAAGCGTGGGTTTAACATTTGCGGATTTCATCATTCATGGATTTTATTAATATTGTTTCTCTAGGAATCTTACATCTTCTAGTGCAGTAGTTCTCAACCTGTGGGTCCTCAAATGTTTTGGCAGTCAACTCCCAGAAATCATAACAGCTGGTAAACTAGCTGGGATTTCTGTGAGTTGTAGGACAAAACACTTTGGGACCCACAAGTTGAGAACTTCTTCAATTCTATGACCGCTTCTACTGGAAGCTGATCACAGAGTTGCTCCGGAGGATCTAGAGCAGTGGTTCTCAATCTGTGGGCCTCCAGGTGTTTTGGCCTACAACTCCCAAAATACCAGCCAGTGTTTTGGGGGAGCTGAAGGCCAAAACATCAGGGGACCTACAGGTTGTGAACCACTGAACAAGAGATACTTTCTCTGGTAAAAAAGATGGGGGCTTTATTCATGGTTTTGTGGGATTCTTGACCCCCTAACCTCAGTTAATGTGGTGGGCTGACTTTAGTTTCAGTATAGAAATGGAGAGGGGAAACCCCATGCATGGTAGCAGAAGGGGTATTTGAAAAGTAACATAAATGCCTATGGGGCACTCCCAATTTTTTTTAAATCACAGCTGGGATATTAAGCAAAGTAAAGTCAAAACTGTATTTTTCTATGTAACAGCATCAAACTGCCCCACATATATTTTTGTTGTTTTTCCTCCTATTAATCTGACACCAGAGTCAATAGCAGATGGGATAAAATTGGTTATTCTCTCTTTCTGCACACAAAGGAGCCCTTTTAAGATAAAAATGGGCTTAATGAAGGGTCACAATTAGTGTTAACAGGTGTACTTGCCACAAATCCCTACCTCATGTCCTCTGTCTTGCACAGGACATGACTCACTGTCTGCTTCAGAGAACGATCCAGACTCATCGCTAGAGTTTGTTCCATAGGATGGCTCACATTTTATCTGGGGTCTGACTTGGTTGTACATTCCATCTCCCATCATGTTGGGCTCCTGATGCTCAGCCGCCGAGAATCGAGCTCCTTGGGAACAAGGGGAAGATGAAAACTCACACAGAGGGAGGCTACAGGGAGAATCACCACTGCCATCCTCTGCATAAGAGTAGGAGGAACATGAGCTGGAGGTTCTTGTTCTGGTTTCCAGGGGAGGAGAGCGAGGGCAAACTTTAATTGGCACTGGGCAGCTGGTGTTAGGCCGCATCCGTCCTGGGAGGTGATCAGCTGCCTGTCCGAGGTGAGAGTAGGTCTGGCAACTGGGGAGAGATTGGCTACTTCCGGCCCACAGACCTTTTGGCACAGTCTCACTGAGATCTTTGTCTAAGCTGCTCACGCCAGAATATGAATGCACCGAAGGGTTTACTTGGTCACAAACGTTTGAAGAAAAAATAACGCTCCTCCTGTCCCCCTCACCCTCCTGCTTGCAGAGACCTTCAACAAAGCCAGGACCCCTGAGAGGCGGCGATTCCACTGTAAAATTGGAAGCATCCTTCTGAACAGCTTGGGAGAGTCCGTAATTCCCCACAAAAGGGACATAATCAGTTTTGTGGTCACCCTGAGTTGTCCCCTTGTCGAAAGGGCACGCTGGACTCCTGGCAAAGTGCTGCTGGGAAGTACTGGGGAAGCCAACTAAGTCTATGTTTTTCGTTCGGTTGAAGAAAGAGCTGAGGCAAGAAGAAGAGGAAACACTTTTGGGCCTGTCTGGTCCAGTGGGACTCTGTTGCTTTCGGTCCATTTCAATGTCCCCCTCCTTATCCCTGATGTCAGGCTCATCTCCAGAGAGGCAAAGCGTGATGTTCTCTTCCTCATTCTCATCACTCCTAGGCTCACTTTTAATTTGCCCTACAACAAGTTCTGGTTTGAGGCCGTCACCAGAACTTTCTTCACTGAATGTGCTTGCGAAACCTGAGGTACTAATGTGTGATGTGTTGTAGACATTCTTGGTACAAGCCAGCTGGTATTTCTTATATCTGGGGTACCGTGTTACTGTTTCCTTATCCAAACCATCCTTGCCGTCATTCAGTATGTCAGAGTTGGGCAGCATCCCTTCCTCCTTCTCAGCTTCCAAACTGGCAGATTCAAAGTTAAAGGGCTCTGGGTGCATCCTCTCTCTGGGGCAAGATATCTTGGATGTCTCTGACTCCATTGTTTCTTCTTCCTCTTCTCCTTCGGAGTTCTCGTCTTCATGCATCCGCTGACAGGTGCTATCCTTTTTGCACAGGAACAGGCCATCTTCCTTGTTCAACAGCTGGGTCTGAAGAAAGCTGAAGCAGGAATCCTCCAGGTTGTGCATGCGCAAGAATTCTGCACAGTGGATGACCTCTTGTATGTTTTCTCTGCTGAGTAACAACTTAGCAGTGTAGGCAAACTGTAACAATGGACCAAATCCCCTGGCAGTGACCTGCAAAATAAACAGGGAAATTGCCAACATTACCATCAGCACTGCTATTGTCCCAAGCCCCTCAACTGTAGTTAGATAACCTGACAGCTCTAATGTCCATAAATACCACAATGTACAAGTTAATCTTTCATTAAGTCAGCAGTGAAGCTGCTTCCAATAATTAATGCTGCCTGCTCTATTGCTGTCCATATACTTCATATTACAGAATGATCTAAACATTACTTCCAACAAATGAGTCAGAAAGCAATGACGTCTTTGGCACTTGCCAAATGACATTCAATCAGGCAACAGATGTTTAATAACCTCATGGATGTGGCTGAGTTTTCAATGGGTGAATAATCCCACAAATTTTGTGATATTTCTATAATCTAGGCTGAGTTTATTCTGCAGTCAAAATAAATGGTGACAGTTACTATATCCTTTCTGTGGCTTCATGGGTCTGCAATAGTGTTCCCCAACTTGCTTCCCTCTAGTTTTGCTAGTCTGAAGTCCCACATTGGCTTATGACTGATGGAAGCAGTGGTACAAGATACCCAGAGAGGACAGCATTTTGGGGGAAAGCTGCTGAAAGGTTTCCAAATGAATTGGATCAACATTTGTGCAGGGTTTCATTAGAACAAATTCCCCATTGTAGAAATGCAATGAATATTAAAAGATAGGGATATTAGGGGAAACAGGCAGAACTTACTCTAAGTACAGGAAAGACAAGGAAGAGCAAAAGTAGGAGACATTTACTAAACTGTGCACAATACTATCCTGCAATGGGGCCTAAGCAACAGCGACTTATCAACATACATTACTTCATGGCTCTTGTAATTGGAGGACCCAACCGAGGCTTCAAACAACATAAATAAGTGCTATATGAACACATTTCTGCTTCCTCAGATTATAGTGTCACTGCAGAGAAATAACAATGTAAGGTTCAATGAATGAAGTAGCTTGACAATGTAGAATATAGTTTATTGTCGAAGGCTTTCATGGCCGGAATCACTCAGTTCTTGTGGGTTTTTTCGGGCTATATGGCCATGTTCTAGAGGCATTTCTCCTGACGTTTCGCCTGCATCTATGGCAGGCATCCTCAGACCTCACCTCTGAGGATGCCTGCCATAGATGCAGGCGAAACGTCAGGAGAAATGCCTCTAGAACATGGCCATATAGCCCGAAAAAACCCACTAGAATATAGTTTCTCATTATGGTATGTTGTAATGGCTTCTGGCTGCTTGGATTCACTTTCAGACCCTCTCCTTATCCCAATTTCTGATTTATTACCAGCTGTACTCCAGGTGCTTTCAAGCAGTCTTCCCACAAGCATGAGGTAGAAAGGAAGACACTTATTTAAAATGAAAGGGAACACAAAACTCTGGTAGATAATGTGCAAAATCTTGAATGTTAACCAATATAGGAGAAATATTCAGTCAGAATTATATAGGGTGAAGGAGTCCTCGGTGGCCAATGGGTTAAACCCTTGTGCCAGAAGGAATGAAGACCAACAGGCTGGAGGTTTGAATCCGAGGAGAGCATGGATGAGCTTCCTCTGTTAGCTCTAGCTACCCATGTGGGGACACGAGAAAAGCCTCCCATGGGCAACGTCCTTGCAGACAGCCAATTCTTTCACACCAAAAGCGACTTGCAGTTTCTCAAGTCGCTCCTGACATGGAAAAATGGGATGAACAAATTAGTTTTCAGTTCATAAGCATAGAGGATACAGATCTAGATTAGGGAGATTTACAATATACAAAGCTGACTGCATTTTCTTTTTTTACTTACTATTACTGTACTCCACCTTTATTTCCCTCCTTCAAATATGTTTGATGTATCTTAAATAGTTGACATTTCCCAAATGCGCAGAGGCTGCCACTTTTCTGCTGTGGCCCTTAAAAGTGGGGTCTAACTTTGTCCAATCGCCCATGAAAGGCACTTGCCAAGCAACAGATTCCTGCTCCTGCTTGTGCCTCCATGCGCTCACCCCATCTGCTCTGGAGATTGAAGGCTTCCAGAGTGAGATGGTACTAATCTCCTTTCTGCCCAAGAAGGAAAAGTCCGCTTGTGAAACTAAATGTTTCCACATCTGACACTGAATTTTACAACAATTCTATTAAAACTTCATCAACTCAGTTATGTTGGGATTTGTTGCAATTTCAAATTGCAGAACTCAGAGAATAATTAGCATTCAGGGTAGTCATTAAATCTGTTTCTGTTACATGAGTGCAGTACTAATTTGGACACCACAGTGTATTGGATAATTAACTTCTGCTTGGCACAAAATTCACTATGACTACTTGCAATCACAACCAGTTGTTAAATAACTCTGAAAGTGGAGCAGGCGCTTTGCAGATTGAGAAAGCCAACCCAGTTTGCTTTCTCAGTTGCATCAAATTAAAGAGAATTGTCTGAATTTTGTCCAAGTTAGACTTCATAGAACACAATAAGTCATGGCAGATGTCTACCGCAACCACTAGGTGGGAGAACTGTAAAACAAGTAACGGCTCACCTAAGCTCTAGCAATACATTTAAGCTCACACTTTTTTTAGATGCCATCTAGGCAAAATAAAAAAAAAACCCACTGAGTCAGAACATTCCACAGTACATTTTTCCTCTCTAGCTGAGTCAAGACTTTCAGGGCCTTCGAAACTGCAGCCTTCCAGACATCTACTGCCGATGTCTTCCTCTGAAGTAAACGGTTTGCCAAACTCCTTTGGACTTGTTGGTATCTTTTGCAGGCAGTTGCTTAAAAACACATGACAAAAAGTCCAGGAGGAGCGGGGGGAAAGCCCGCAACAAGTAGAGAGAGATAAAGAGGACTAATCGGTAGGGATCGTTTGTTTTTACAAAATTTGTATATCAGTTAACAACACAGCGCTAATTTGCAACAGGCACTGGGGCAGTGATGCTGTATTTCGAAGCACTGCAACAGGCGTACTTGCAAATTTAAGAGATGCCCTAAGGGAGGAGTCTTAGAAGCATTTCAGATCAGCACTAATGTTTCAAGTACATAAAGCTGTAACTTTCATGATGAATGTGAGCAAAGCTTGCTGGCAAGTGTGGAAGTCGGCAGAATCTCGGTAGCCCGAAGCTGTCTAAATATTGATTTGCCCTTTATTGTGGGTCTGCCATCGCACTGCCTTCCGAACCGCCCGTATTTAATTCACTGTGACAAGAAAGCAGATATTCAGGGACTGTAAAGTGGTTATAAATATTGCACATGTAAAAGATGAAGGTTTAAAAGCTGCATATATTACATTTACACTCTTGTTACTGCGCATGTTGGGGAGGGGGTTTTCGGACTCCTTCTGGGAGCCACTTTTAAGTAAACTACAATGACAGTATAACCAAGAGGAGGCATAATGAATACAGTAACATCATGCAGCATTCATGAAGGAAGTGAAATAGCAGTTTTTTAAAAAATGTATATTCAATGGGTAACAATTTGTTAAGATCCTATATAAGGCAGAGCTGCTTTTGCCTTTGATCCTAGCATTTCAAGCCTCTGGTATCCCCTCAGAGTGAGTTTGCCAAAGAGCTTGCCCTTGAGTCTCCTTAGTCACATTTCTTTACTGAATACACTTTGAATGCAATGACCTCAATTCTTAAGAGCCATTGTGTGAGAGGGGAAAAAAGCTCTCTATACATATCAAAACATCCATACAGAATGTATTCTACATAGCGATACACACACACTACAGTATCCTGCCCTAGCAACCTCTTTTCTTTCACATTTTTCAGGTTAGTTGGGAGTGTTGCATAAATTCATATCATTCATATAATATATATCTGAGCTATACAAGGCATGAGGGCATGTGGTAAGCAGAGGCATCAATCCCTCACTAGAACAGAATAATTTAATCCATGAAATTTATGTGCCGATTTACCCAAATTCCTACAAGTCTTCTGTAGCTGGGATTAAAAATTGGATTTAGGTCAACATTTCAAACCCTAGTCAAATGAAGTGTATCAGAAGTCCTAGGTGGACTACTCACTGCCACCTTCAAGGCACCCAAGCGAACTGAAATGAGGGAAGAAGGAACTAGCCAACTGTAGGAGGTCTCTTACGCTTTCCCTCTGGCAAGCGATGTGTTGTGGACCCAGCAGTGGCACAATGGGTTAAACCTTTGTGCTGGCAGGACTGCTGACCAAAAGGTCAGTGGTCCGGGGAGCCGGGTGAGCTCCTGTCTGTCAGTCCCAGCTTCTCATGTAGGGACATGAGAAAAGCCTCCCACAGGATGGTAAACCATCCAGGCAATCCCTGGGCAACATCCTTGCAGATGGTGAATTCTCTCACACCAGAAGCAACTTGCAGTTTTTCAAGTCCCTATTGATAGGGGAAAAAAAGTGATAAATTGTTGTATAGACTAATAAGTACGAAGGACAAGTATTATCTCAAAAATGCCTGCCTTCTGAAAGAGCAGCCAGATGGCAGAGACAGGGGAAGTCATGGATGGGAAGGAGATGAGACCTTTCTGCATATCCTATAGCCTCATGCAGGGTACCACAACATCCAGCCGAATATGGTATTGACTCGAGTCTAATGCTCACCTTAATTTTCAAAACCCTGGCAAAAAGTGCACTTAAATTTGAGGTGATGTTCCTCAAATAGGAGCTCCAGGTGCACCTCCTGAAGCAGCTTCTCTTTTTCCTTGGTTCAGCACTAAGATTACCAAATGACTCGGATCTAATACACATCTGAATTTTGGCAAGACAATTTAGCCAAAATAGGTGAGCATTAGACTCAGGTAAATAGGGTATTTGGCCTTGAAATAATCAGCCAGCTCTGGAAAAATAATTCACCAAGACACTGTTCCAAACTGAAATAGTGCAAATAATCTATCACAATTCCATTGCAGTATGATGGGAAAGCAATCTAAATAAAATAAATAACCCGAGAACCCTAAAAGGAAATTTAATTTAGAATGAGGAATGGTGTCTTCCTGCAGGGTGGAATCTATTGGGACCAAACTGATCCTCTATGACACAAAATTGCCACTGTAGGTGAACTGCAAAGATGTAAGTTTAGTTCATGGTAGAAAGAGGAGTATACAGGTCTCAGATTAATGTTTATGCCTGTGCCAGTTCTCCATTTCTACTTCCTTCAGAGGTGGCTGACTTTTTTCTTAGCTATATATTATTCACTTTATATAATTGTCTCAATAGGAATTTTACAAAGCTACAATGTGTATAATAAAGCCTTTTTCTTGAAATAGAAGACAAGCTTAGTGACAGTTAACTCTTATTTCTATTTTTTCGCACAGCCCTAGAAAATTCTCTTGGATTAAACATGACTTCTAATCCCATTTGCTGTAATTAGCAACTCTTAAAAAGAAAGAAAGAATAGGGAACCAGGGCAGAGAAATACATGTATGCCCTTGTACCCCATCCTCATCTTATTGATTTCTTGTGATTTTATTCTAAATAGACAATGTAAGTGTGACCATGTAAATCATCTCTCCAGAGAATGAAAAGTGGACAGAGGGGAGTTGCTTCATTTTTGTGCATTTCAAGTAAGTTATTTATGAAATATCTGAAAGAGAAAGACCACCACATAATGCTTCAGAAATGAATGAATGAATAATCTATTTAGGTTGAAACATGTATGGGCCAGTTCACTAGGTATCACTGCCTAACTAAGACACATAGGGCCGTTCCACACTATGATACCACTTTGATGGTCAAAAGTGAGGAGGAGCCGAGGAGCCTTCTGACCAAAGTGAAAAAAAGTGAAAAAGCTGGGTTGCAGTTAAACATAAAAAAACCCCAAGATTCTAGCAACCAGACTGATGGATAAGTGGCAAATAGAACGAGAAAACATGGAGGAAGTGACACACTTTGCATTTCTAGGTGCAAAGATTACTGCAGATGCAGACTGAAGCCAGGAAATCAGAAGACGTTAACTTCTTGGAAGGAGAGCAATGACCAATCTCGATAAAATATTGAAGAGTAGAGACATCACACTGGCAACGAAGATCCGCATAGTTAAAGCAATGGTATTCCCCAAAGTCACTTACGGATGTGAGAACTGGACCATAAGGAAGGCTGAGCGAAGAAAGACAGATGCTTTAGAAATGTGGTGCTGGAGGAAAATTCTGAGTGTCTTGGACCACGAGAAGATCCAACCAGTTCATACTTCAGGAAATAAAGCCCAACTACTCATTGGAGGGAAGGGTATTAGAGGCAAAGATGAAGTACTCTGGCCACATGATGAGAAGACAGGAAAGCTTAGAGAAGACAATGATGCTGGGGAAAATGGAAGGAAAAAGGAAGAGGGGCCAACCAAGGGCAAGATGGATGGATTGTATCCTTTAAGTGACTGGCTTGTCTCTGAAGGAGCTGGGGTGGTAATGGCCGACAGGGAGCTCTGGTGTGGGTTGGTCCATGAAGTCACGAAGAGTCGGAAGCAGCTGAACAAATAAACAACAACACACTATCCCAGATCCAGGGTGAAATTGGCTCCACAAAACGTTGTTTATTTTATATGCCACAACTTTTAATAGTTCTTCTCCTACTAGGAATAGGAACAAAATTAATGTGTTTTGGCACCATGTTAACTGTCATGGTTCAATGCTGTTGAAGCATGGGAGCTGTAGTTTTACAAAGTCTTTGGCCTTCTCTGCCAAAAAGCAATGATGCCTTACCAAATTACAACGCCCATGATTCCAGAGTATTGAGTCATGGTAGTTAAAGTGGTGTCAAATTGCCTTAATTTGACAATGTAGATGCAGCCTAGGTCTTTTACAAAGGTATAACCCACCTACAGCATAAATAGCTCGTAACAGTGCATGATTACTTGGGAAATCTATTCCATTCCAGCTACATTGGAGACTGCAGCTCATTTGCAAAGAAACAGGCCGAGTTCAGGAGGAGGAATGCCTGCATAGGATGTCAATATTCTGACTAATTAAACCATCCTCTGTCTTCAACTGTGTGAGCCCTGGCTCCAATATGACATCAGACCTATCGAATTTCAAGTGTAAGCCAAGCACTTATTCTGCTAAACAGTTTTGCAGGGGAGGACATCGACCAGCATCTATCAACCACCTTTCTTCTTTCCAAATTCTGACAGAGATGAAGAGTGGTTGGACAGTCATTGAGGTCAGGAGATGCAACGAGGCTGGACAAACAAGACGAAGAGTGACATCTGACAATCTGTTCACTGATCTCTCACCATGTTGGTGTGACTTGACATTTGGATGTTCAAAGAGTGTTTGAGGTCCAGAACATCTATAAGGAGAACAAGGTGCTTGTTTTTTTCCCCAAATTATTTTTATTGAGAATAAGGTTGTCTCCGATAGACTGGAGCGTGAGAAGAATTTTAAAACCATGGTAGATTTACAATTAAAGTGTGGGAACAAATTGTGTAAGGATGGTAGGAAAGGGTAGGGGTATAAAAAAGGCTGAGGTGCTTGTTAATAAAGCTATTGTCCTCCCAACCCTGCTATATGCCTGTGAAACGTGGACTGTCTACAGACGTCACACTCAACTCCTGGAACGATTCCATCAGCATTGCCTCTGAAAAATCCTGCAAATCTCTTGGGAAGATAGGCGAATAAATGTCAATGTGTTGGAAGAAGCAAAGACCACCAGCACTGAAGCAATGCTCCTACATCATCAACTCAGGACTGGCCACGTTGTCCAAATGCCTGATCACCGTCTGCCAAAGCAGTTACTATACTTCCAACTCAAGAATGTGAAACGTAACGTTGGTGGACAGGAAAAGAGATTTAAAGATGGGCTTAAAGACACCCTTAAAAATGTGGCATAGACACCAAGAACTGGGAAGCCCTGGCCCTTGAGTGCTTTAAGTGGAGGTCAGCTGTAATCAGCAGTGCTGCAGAATTTGAATAGGCATGAATGGAGAGTGAATGAGAGAAACGTGCCAAGAGGAAGGTGCGTCAAGCCAACCCTGACCGGGACCGTCTTCCACCTGGAAACCAATGTTCTCACTGTGAGAGAACATGTGGGTCAGGAATAGGGCTCCACAGCCACTTATGAACCCACTGTCAAGACACTGGACTTGGAGGACCATCATCCTTGGGCTATGCGGGATCACCTAACTAAGTAAGGCTGTTCAATTAAAAATATCAAGACAGTACTTGTGTAACATAACTTTCAGCAATTAAGTTGAAAATTGGGCCGATGGGATATAGTGGTGGGGGGAAGTACTAATATGAGTGGTGGCACTGAGTGCTGGTGGACACACAAGTAGCTATTAGTTTTGATGGAGCAAAATCCTACACAGTAACACTATATATATGCTGTCTAAGAAGAATATCATATTTTCCCCAGGTTAAAGAAAATAAAGACATTAGACTATTTGGAAAAATTCAATACACCTGCCTCAAAAGTGCTAGCTTGAGGGGAAAAAACAATGCACAATTTATTGTGCCAACCTCACCTCTGCCAACTCAACATATTATACAGAGAAGGCCACTTGAATTCTCTTCTCTCTCTCTCCTTTTCTTTTTCTAAAAGCAGCATTTGGCTTAAGGATTTATGCAAATGCTTTTGACAGCATGCTAAAAATGCACTTGTGGTATATTTTTGCTGTGAAATTATGTCTTCAGAGCAAGAGCCCTCCGGTCAGCATCTGCTGGTAAATGTTGCTGACTAGGCTGGGGGATGTGGACTTTGTGTTAAGGCTTTTTTTTGGAGGGAGGGAATGATGATGTTTGGTGATCCAGCAGGGATGTTTCCTGATCCAGCAGGGATCAGGAAACAGAATATGTGTGTGGGTATAGCAACAAGGATTGTAAAACAAGCTCTTGTGTGTTCAAGTCTCTTACTGTTGCAGTTAACATTACAACAGGTGGCAATATTTTCCTGTTATAGCAATGCAGTATTGCAAAAATATTTAAGAGAAATGTTTGATTCAGTGCGGAAACAAGGCTCACAAACCGACATTCGAAATACCAGGAATGACTGCGCTACTGAAGAAATGAATAATCAAAAGAGACTTTACTATTCCACTCGACTAGGTAACAAGGCAATTAAAATCATTAACTGGTAGGCTGCAGCTGCCTATAAATGTCCTGTCTTCCCTCTCGGCCCTATACCATTTAAAACTGAAATCATCAAGTGCTGCATCTATAGCTTTCATTTTCTGCTTAACTCTACCGCTTTCAGGAAAACTGGAAATACAAATTCCACAGCTCTTGCCCCAAATGTGATATTTATTGCTTCTACCTTTAGATTGTTATAAACTCTCATTCTCCACATTGCACTTCAACAGAGACCTGCTTGAAAGGATTCTTCAAAGAGTACTCTGCTTAAACAAGGGGCTACCTCCTTAGACATTAGATCAAAGAAAGGCTACTCGGACTGTTAAACCCAGGCTTAGCACATAATTCGTTTGGTCTCTCTTCTACACTAGGATTCGTCACTTTTTTTTCATGTCAGGAGCGACTTGAGAAACTGCAAGTCACTTCTGGTGTGAGAGAATTGGCCATCTGCAAGGGAGTTGTCCAGGGGATGTCCGGATGTTTTGATGTTTTACCATCCTTGTGGGAGGCTTCTCTCATGTCCACGGATAGGAAGCCGAAGCTGACAAAGCTCATCTGTGCTGTCCCTGGAAGAATGGTAGTTCAATGTAACTGTCCACTTATCTGATGCATAATGTCTCTTCTTCTAGTCACCTATTTCCTCTTTCACAGGAACCAAAGGAACAAGGTGCTTCATCTCAAAGGCTTCCTTCACAGAGAAGCACATGAAAAATAGATTCAGACAACAGAGTAGGCCTGTTAGGGAGAGTCTAACCTTGCCCTTCCATCATAACTTTTGTCATCTGGAAAACAGAAATGCTGAAGAGATATTAGGTGACAAACTGCCTAGATTGTTTTGTGTTTATGTGCAGATTTTTTGCCTTCCTTGTAGCGCGTGCATTGTATCACTTCTTTGTGCACATTTCAAGTATGCAGGCGCTTTTTCTTGGCTGGTATCTAACTCAACTATTTACAGACCAGGGATTTGGAAACCTTGGTAATCTCTATATCAGTGCTTTCGAAACATTACATGTTGGTGACACACTTTTTAGGCACACATCATTTTACAACACAGTAATTCAATTTCACTAGCAAACCAGCGCTCAAATCAAGCCTTTATAAGAGATATGGACACGCATACTAACTGTAATAATGAAAAGTATGGAGGCACAACATACCTCATGAAAACTTTCTGTTTATGTTTTTTTTTAATCTATGATTTATTGCTTATTTCACATAGACACAGAGGTTTCTTGTTACATTTGTGCGACACACCTACACATTGTAGCCAACGCACTAACGTGTCACAACACAAAGTTTGGAAAGCTCTGATACAGATCAAGGATGGGTAAGATTAGAAGACACATGTGTTCCAACAACTGCTCTCCACCCCCCAAAACTCCCACCAATATTTTTAACCCCTTTATGGGATTTGGGGACATGTTTGAGGCACCTAGAAGGCATCTTGAGGCACTTCTCTGGGAATTTTTTTTACAACATTTCTTTTTTACCCCTGGGGACTTCTCTTTGGGCATGTCTATCTATTTAAAACCCCACCCCCCATTTTTATTGTTAGAGAGCCCTGGGGAGCTACAAAAATGGCCATGAAAAGCTGCATGCAACCCACTACCTGCACTTTGCCTTTCCCTGCTGTTCAGGATGATAGCTCCCACAATCCCATTACTATTGGGCATGCTGGATTGGCGTGGTGGGAATTGTAATCCAAAAGAACTTACACCCTTGTTTTGGACCAATTTCTTGAGTGAAATGGTGGCAAGTCCTGGGGTCCTAGTCTTGGACAGGACAAGAAAACTCATGTATATACTTGAGTATAAGCCTAGTTTTTGAGCTCCTTTTTAGGCTGAAAAAGTCCCCCTTGGCTTATACTCGAGTCAAGGTTATTTATTGTTGTTAGTATTATTGTTGTTGTTGTTATTATTATTATTTTATTACATTTATTATTTTACTCTATTTATTATTATTATTACATTTATCATTTTACCCTATTTCATTTATTATTGTTGTTGTTATTATTACATTTATTATTTTAGTCTATTATTACTGTTATTTCCATTTCCATTATTTTACTCTATTATTATTATTATTATTATTATTATTATTATTATTATTACATTTATTATTTTACTCTATTATTATTGGAAGGATACTTAGCACATTAACACTGAAGAAGGTTGGAACAGTGGTTTAATCAGAGTTGGGCAGTTATCTTAAATTACAGTTTTATGTAAATATTCAAAAACATTTAACCTACTGATGCCTCAATTAATGTAATTGTAATGGTATCTATTTTTATTTTGAAATTTACCAGTAGCTGCAACAATTTCAACCCTCGGCTTATACTTGAGTCAATCTGTTTCCCCAGTTTTTGTGGTAAAATTAGGTTCCTCGGCTTATATTTGAGTTGGCTTATACTAGAGTATATACGGTTCTTTATCCTTCACAGTTCTGTGATTCTGTACCATCAGTAGATAACAGGAACTTCATTGTGATACATTCTAGGGCAAATAAAATGCTTTCCTATATGTTTTGCAGGAATTCACATGAGAATGACAGTACTATGTTGATAAAGTAGAGGAAAAGTACAAACTGATGTGTTAGCAAACTCAGATTTCATCTCATTTTGAATTTATATGCACACTGTATTATTGCTACATTAAGTGCATCTTCAAAAAGGCTACAGCCCTGGCAGCCAGTATCACTACAGCTGCTCATCTTATTAACAGCATAAATAAACTTTTAGAGACACTCAAAGAAAATAACTGCAATTAGTGCTGTCTGAATAAAAGGATGAATAGTAAAATGTTATTCTGACGGCTGCTTCATTTATGTCCATATGATGAAAAGCATGGCCTTTGGCACGCTGAATCATCTTATATTTAGTAATTAGAAAATTAATATCATGCTTTAGTGCCTCTTAACTAATATGAGGTCCTCATTTGACAAATTTAGTAGCTTTATAATTTCTTTCCCCATTACACGCACCCGCCTTGACTTTCCCAATGCAAGCAGAGAATGGTGCGTCACGTCATATGTACTGCTCTGACACAGAAAGGGATGTGGTGAAATAAAAAGAGACATGACTTTTAAAGTTATGGGTACTGGAACATCATAGAAATGCTACCTTTTGCTCTGTCAGGAGCATTAAAGTGATAATGACGTAGTTGGGGAAAGATTATCTTTTGCACCGCAGGACACCCATGCATTTGTAATATCACTAAAATCAATTATTCACTAAAGTTCGAGAAACCAAAAAGTAGTCTTACTTTGACAACATGTGACTCCAATGGCATCAAACATCTGGGGAAATATAGTTTCAGCCAATTACTTTTCAAAAGTCCTAATTTCTCCACACCAAGTCTGTACATGGGAAGCTGGAGCCAACAGAAGGGAGCACACCCTGTCTTGTAGATTTGAACCACCAACCTTCAGGTCAGCAGTTCAGCCGGCACATGGGTTTAACCCATTGAACGACAATAGATCTTATGGAAGAATGAGACTTCAGGACACTTACTCATCACTCATCAAAACTGAGTGTGGCAAAGAGATGTTTGGCTTTCTCAGTGTCCTCCTCTCCCACTTTTTTTTGGCAATGGAAGCCTTTTTGTGAGGAGAGACAGAAAGCAAATTATTATTATTATTATTATTATTATTATTATTATTATTATTATTTCCCCTGTGATCCATCATACCCCCCCCCCCCCCCCCAAGATCACACAATATCAGCTTCTTTGTTGGCTGGATTTTTTTTTAGAACCACTTGTCATTTTGCTACTGATTGTAATTTACCTTCACTGTACTCTTCTACCATTTACTGTACATAAGATGCAGAAGGAACAGTGAATGGCTAGGACAACAAAAACATATTATCAAACTGCCATTCTCTATTGTCAAATACAGGATAGGGATATACAAAGCAGCATGAAACTTGGATGAGTTCACTTTTTGTTATTAAAAAAGGATTTTTTATTAAAAAAATGTGGTAGATCACTCTTATAAGTCCCTACAAATCTTAATTCAATTAAAGCTAATTCTTAATCTCTTGCTCTCTGTGGCAGCAATTAACAACATGACCCCTGATATTCTTTGCTCGCAAAGAGCCTGCTGAAGGCTTCTGCTGGTGGGATTTCTTTAACACTGACAGCAGTATGAAATTCAGAGGGTTGCATAGATCATGGCTTACTAATCACTAAATGCAGGTTTCACAAAGTGATTCTCTAGATCAGTGGTTCTCTATCTTCCTAATGCCGTGTCCCCTTAATACAATTCCTCATGTTGTGGCAACCCCCAACCATTAAAATTATTTCCATTGTTACTTCATAACTGTAATTTTGCTACTGTTATGAATTGTAATGTAAATAGCTGATAGGCAGGATGTATTCTCATTCACTGGACCAAATTTGGCACAAACACCTGATACGCCCACATTTGAATACTGGTGGGGTTGGGGGGAGTTGATTTTGTCATTTGGGAGTTGTAGTTGCTGTGATTTATAGTTCACCTACAATCAAAGAGCATTGTAGTTGCTGGGATTTATAGTGCACCTACAATCAAAGAGAATTGTAGTTGCTGGGATTTATAGTTCACCTACAATCAAAGAGC
This sequence comes from Anolis sagrei, assembly GCF_037176765.1. NCBI lineage: Eukaryota > Metazoa > Chordata > Lepidosauria > Squamata > Anolidae > Anolis > Anolis sagrei. The sequence goes on along the minus strand of NC_090021.1, from coordinate 104,543,236 downwards.
ATTCTGAACTCCACCAATGATGGAATTGAACCAATCTTGGCACACAGTACTCCCATGACCAACAGAAAATACTGGAAGGGTTTTTTAGGCATTGACCTTGAGTTTTGGAGTGGTAGTTCACCTAGATCCAGAGAGCATAGTGGACTCAAACAATAAGAGATCTGGACCAAACTTGGCACAAATATTCAATATGCCCAAATGTGAACATTGGTGGAGTTTGGGGAAAATAGACCTTGACATTTGGGAGTTGTAGTTGCTGGGATTTATAGTTCACCTACAATCAAAGAGCACTCTGAAACTCACCAACAATGGAATTGGGCTAAACTTCCCACACAGAACCCCTATGACCAACAGAAAATACTGTATTTTCTGATGGTCTCTGGCGATCCCTTTGACACCCCCTTGCAACCCCCCACCAGGGGTCCCGACCCCCAGGTTGAGAAACCCTGCTCTAGATGCTGCTGGACTGTCAGTCCTACTATAGTCAATGGGCAGGAAAACTAGTAGTTACAGTCTAAAATTATCTAGGCAACCACATAACCCCTATCCTGGTTGATCTCCTCTGCTGTGTTGGTTACTCTTTCAGACAGATGGAGGACTGCTGGGAGTTGCAGTCCAAGAATAGGTAGAAAAGGAAGAACAGAGAGAAAAAGGAAGGGAAAGAAAATGGGGGAAGGAAGGGAAGAGAAGAAAGGAAGGAGAGAAGGAAAGAATAAAGGGAAGAAAGGAGAGAAAGAAAGAAGAAGAGAAACATGTGGTGGGTACAGCTAGTTGAAACTAAATATTAAGTCTGTGGTTGTGGAACGCCCTGGGAAACAGGATGCAATCTGAGTATAAAAGCTGGGGTACACTCAGCACACCCCTGCGCCAAATGATTCTACAGATATTCTACTACGAACCTGGAAGCGAGACCCAGTTCTTTCTAAAGCCTGTTTTACTAAAACACAGCCTTTTCTGCACTGGAAACGATTGCCTCTTCGGCATACCATTTGACTTTCACTTTTTCTTACTCTCCTTGCTTTCTAATGACAGTTCTCTCTGGCAGCAGAAGTAGGTCAAACATAGCTTGCTCAGAAGCGTTCTCCTTCAACAAAGAGCATTGTTTCACAGTCACAGGGTCGGTTCCAACTCCATGATTTTATTCCACATGAAAAGTGGCTGAGGATGTCACCTCTACAGAGTGTTAAAGGTATCTGCTACAGATCTGATTACTATTTCTCCCACGCACACACACCTCCCTCTATCCCATTTACCTTCAGAAGATGCTCTTTAACCTCAACAAGGCTAAAACCCAGAATGTTAAATAAAAGGATATTCACAGTGGGGCTATAATGCACTGTAGGCATCTTCAAGCAACACAGGCATCTTGAGGCCTCAAAGAACTTAAACAGAATCCCTATCACACATTGCTTTATTGAACCCTAATGGGGAAAGACATATAACAATAGTGCAAAATCCGGAAACCCATCATCACTCAAGACTGAAGCTTAAATACATGTGAAGTTATATATAAACTGAAGTCTTCAGTGATGATTGCATAGTATATCACTGGGGAGAATAAAGAATGCCCTATATACTCATCTAGAAGTTTAGACATTTAAGTAAAAAAAAATCAATCCCAAAAAGGAGCCCCTGGTGGTGCAATGGGTTAAACCCTTGTGTTGGCAGGACTGAAGACTGACAGGTCGCAGGTTCGAATCCGGAGAGAGTGCAGATGAGCTCCCTCTGTCAGCTCCGGCTCCCCATGTGGGGACACAAGAGAAACCTCCCACAAGGATGGCAAAACATCAAAACATCCGGGCGTCCCCTGGGCAACGTCCTTGCAGACAGCCAATTATCTCACACCAGAAGCAACTTGCAGTTTCTCAAGTCGCTCTTGACATAAAAAAAATCCCCAAAAACCTATGTTGACATTCATGGATCAGTGTGAGTACAGTATCATAACTTTTATTTAAAAAGTACCCATCCCCTCCTATGAGAAGAGTAGCAAAGGGTGAGAGCTTAATTTGTCCCAGGAGAACCAAATTGAAGCATCCAATCTCTCTGCTCTCTCCATTGCAGAGACTTGGCAGCGATGGCAGCCTTGGAGTTGCTCCCCAAGTCGACATTGGTGCTTTCCTGTTTTTGTGAAAAGACCCTCTACTTATTCACGAGTCGAATCAAAATCCATAATTTAGGCTCCAAATCAACCTGTCCTTGACTTATGCATGAGGTCCACTGATACATGAATATATATAATATGCTAATCCCCAAAATTTAACATAGCTGTGAAAATCTAAGAATTTATCTTCCACAGATTCAGATAACTGGTCCACCAGTCCATCTTCACTCAGAGTGGGGAATGTGTTGCACTCTAATGTACTGCAATTCCCTGAACTCTTTACCACTAACTGCTGGTTACTGTGCATGATCCAGCAGCACACTGAAGGCTTCACGTGCCCAGTTACTGGTCATTTAGGGCTTCTTCCTAACTCTCCCTTGAGATGCCAAGGATTCAACATGACACCTTCTGCATGCAAGTTTCAGACTTTGATTTTGACTGAAAGGATTATATTTTTTTTAAATAGCAACCATGTGGGCATTTTAAAAAAATGGATTGTGAACATTATTTCTATTACCCCAAGCTTATTGCTTTATGATATAATAATAATAATAATCTATATAAATAAAAATTTAATGTTTGTTTGTGGGATTAACATAACTCAAAAACCACTGGATAATTGGCACCAAATTTGGACACAATACACCTATTAGGCTAACAAGTGACCATCACTCATAAAAAACTGAAAAACACAATGGAAGAGACTTAAAAAGCCAGAAAATAAAAATTACATTACAACACATATGCAAAACTACATATATACACATATACACAAATACACACACACTCAAAACACATATACACAGGCTGGGCAACAGCAACGCGTGGCAGAGGATAGTTAGTTATAATTATTCATATCAGGAGCGACTTGAGAAACTGCAAGTCACTTCTGATATTATTATTATTATTATTATTATTATTATTATTATTATTATTTAACCCATGTTAACAATAAAACAAAGTGGAACTTAAATTATTAAAGGCTGAAGGTTTTTTTTTTCCAGAGGAACATTTCTTCCTTGTCATGGGTGCGTGTGCCATATTTCAAACACCAGTCACCTTTGAAGATAACTGTTCCTCTACATAATGGATTAGCCCTGTAACAAAGTAGCAGCTTCACAGCAGGGGAAAATACTGGCAGGGGTGCAGGAGAGTTTAAACAGAGCCTGTAACGAAGCTGCAAAGGAATATTATATTTTTCATCTGAAAGAACAACAACAACAACAACAACAACATTATTATTATTATTCTTATATCCCAACACCATCTCCCCAAAGGGACTCGGGACAGCTTACTTGGGACCAAATGTCCATAAGACAATAAACAAAACAATTAATTACAACAAAAACACAATTAAAACAAAGACACAGATAGAACTTTTGTCCAGTTAAAACAAAGTTAAATAGACATTAAAGTATAAAACATTCACACTAGAACGCCATACAATCAATACTCAAAATCCAGGAACCAGAGAGATACTAAAATGGGCACGACTAGGTTATCAAAAGGGCTGGGCATGGGAAAAGTGCAAACAGCAAAATATAGGGCCGGGGAATTGGATGGGGTAAAGAGAGCAGAGTCCTATCTGGCTAACTAGGGACTGCGCATTTATAAATGGGACTAATAATTTCAAATGCTTGCTGAAAAATCAAGGTTTGCCTAATCTGCCTGGGGAGGGAGAAAAAAAAGAAGAAGCATGTACCACAAATGACTTTAAAAACTATCACTTAAGCACATTTTCATACAGATATTCACTTTATCAAGGATTGGACACATCCCAGGACATTTTATAATGGTAGGGAATGTAGGGGAGAGGGCCCCTTGCTGGCACAGCAGGTTAAACTGCTGAGCTGCTGAACTTGCTGACCGAAAGTTTGATGATTGGAATCTGGGGAGTGGGTGAGCTCCCGCTATTAAGCCCAGCTTCTGCCAACCTAGCAGTTTGAAAACATGTGAATGTGAGTAAGATCAATAGGTACGGCTTCTGTGAGAAGGTAACCACACTCCATGTAGTCATGCTGGCCACATGAACTTGAAGATGGCTACGGACAACACCGGCTCTTCAGCTTAGAAATGGAGATGAGCACCACCCCCCAGAGTCAGACATGACTAGACTTAATGTCAGGGGAAAACCTTTACCTTTACCTTTTTAGGGAGTGGAAGGGATAAATCTGTTGACTCTTAGGGAATATCTTCTCATCCCACTTCTTGTGCTTTCTCCTTGCTACGTTAAGTAGGTAGAGGGAATGTAATTGTATTGTTGAAGACTTTCATTGCCAGAATCACTGGTTTGTTGTAGGTTTTTCGGTCTGTATGGCCATGTTCTAGAAGCATTCTCTCCTGATGTTTCGCTTGCATCTATGGCAGGCATCCTCAAAACCTCTGAGGATGCCTGCCTTAGTTGCAAGTGAAGTGTCAGGAGAGAATGCTTCTAGAACATGGCTATACAGCTTGAAAAACCTACAACAATCCAGGAATGTAATTGTTCCACATGGCTCAGAATGAATCTAATACAAACTTTCCAGTAGAAAACCCTTCCGCATGCAGTTGGAAATGGAAATCATTGAGCCTCAGGGACAAACTAGATGAGATTGTGGGAGGTCCCATAGTTTTTATTTTTGAAAAAAAAAGTTAACAGAATTACAAAAGGAGGCCAGAGGAGAAATTAAGCCAGAGGTGTAGCACTCTGGGAAGACTGTGTCCCCACAAACACTATCCCACCCCCCTCCAACTTTACAATGCTGCTATTTGCCCTGTGGGAAAGAAAGCATACAGGCACCGTACAGGTTTGGAGAGATGCAGTCTAAGAGAAGGTAAAAGAAACAAAAGACATGACACATTTAAGAAGTGCTCTATAGGAGTTCTGCTTGCAAAAAGAATTTCTTTTCATGGAAGAAAAGATGAAACGCACGTAGTTTGGGCTAGTTCTTTTGACAGTACACTAATGCGGGTGAAATCTCCTTGAATGAATTTCTAATAGAAAAATGTCCCCTGTGGAAGGCAGAACAGGAGAAGCGGTACTTGAGCCCTAGGAATCACTGGAGTTCATTTTAAATCAGCGTACCATGTTCAAATGCCGTCTTAAAAATACGGTTGTTTTATTAAAAACCTTAGATCTGGCTGGTTTCATTACTTCAAATGGAGCCTGTCGTTCCTGGGCTTCATTATAAATCAGGGTTATATTACAGTTTTCAATTAGGTGTAGTGACTGCTTGGGCGCAAAGCAGAAGCCAAAACGGGGGGGGGGGGGGGGGGGATTACACAGCAGCCAGTAAATAGAGCAAAGTCACGGCGTTGCTCTGAAAGGCAAAAAGTCATCTTGCTAAATGAGGATCCAAGCTATCCTGCACCAAGACTGTTACTAATAAATAAAAGACCTCTGGGGAAAGTGCTGAGCATACGCAGGATCTATTTTCGGCTAATATCAGCAGCTGCTACCCCCAGGATCACATCTTTACGCATACCCCAACACCATATGTAATCACTCGAGTGCTGCAACCAGTAAGATAATGAAAGAGCGCAGCATAAATCTATACTTGAGTGGAATGCTAAATGAGAAAAATAATACAAAAAAGGGGGAAATAAACCACATTTTCAAGTCATTAGGAAGAAAGACTTTGACATATGAAGTGTTGCAGCCATTAATAGCACTTATCATATAGAGTGGAGACAAAGAGACAAATTAATCAAACTGACAGAACTGGGACATTTTATGCTAATGCAGGCTCCTGGGTTTTTCGTTTGTATTCCTCTGCGCCAGGGAAAACCGATACCATTACAGGGCAGGAAATTGCATGAGCAACATGCAACGGATCATAAAAATTCACGCCGCACAGAAACACTGCCGAAAGCATTGTTAAGAAAAACAACCCAAGTCGAGAAACCCCTACAGAGGAACTACCGACAGCTAACGAATGCAAATAAGTTGAGGAATATGCCCTATCTGCGCATAACAATTAGATACTAGCTTTTACTCCCCAGTCGCTACCATTGTAAGCAAAAGATGAAGACTAGGGACCTGCTGGCCAAATCAGTTTCTGATACGGTTTACTAGGAAGGAGGAGGAAAGGCAGAAGGAAACAGGCTTGCTTGGAGAAAACTAGTTCCTACCTGAATCAAGTGCCATCATATCCACCAATATTTCACAGATCAAAACCAGGACATGTATGGCCAAGCAACACTGAAGTACAATTTGACAAAAGTCATTAAGGAGGAAGCACAAACAAGCCATTTGATTTTGTGTGTTAGTTCTGGAAAAGGAAAGATCCCTGCTCCTTTTAATCCTCTTCTCTTTTCTGAGTGAACTGAGTATAAACTATGTTTACTCCTTAAACTCAGTTTGAGGCAACTAAGATAATCTGAGGGCAAAGGGGGGAAATGGGAAGAAGAGAGAGAAACTAGGACATTTTCAGAGCTGCTGAAAAAGTGGGATGGCAGAGAACTAATTGGTAATGTCTCTGTCCAACTGAGACAGTTAACAACAACAACAAAATTGTATTTATATACCACTCTATCTCCCTGAGGGGACTCAAGAGCGGTTTCCAAGTAACATCATCAATACATACAGAGTAAACAACATAAATTAAGAAAACAATATAAGCATAAAATTGTCACAGTAACACATACATATTAAAGTAATCCTGCCTATTCAAGGCAATTTAAAAGACTGGGCCAAGGCTAGTGCAAGCTCAAAATTTCTAGGGGGGATGGGAAATGAAGTGCAGAGCTATAGCAGGCAACAACAATAACAGGTACAGTCTATGGCTGTTCATTTCCGGGGCCTATTAGAGGGAGTAACCTGGGTAATTGGTAGGAAGAATAAGGCCATATTCAACAATGTCAGGGGCTGAGCTAGAACTAGTCATTCTCAAAGGTCTTCAAAAGGAGGGGAGGGATAGGGCCTGTATTATTTCCCTAGGAAGGGCGTTCCAGAGGTCGGGGGGGGGGGGGCACCACCGAGAAGGCCCTCTCTCTCATCCCCACCAACCGTACTTGTGATGGTGGTGGGAGCGAAAGGAGGGCCTCCCCGGAAGATATTAAAGTTAATACCATGTTGCTGGAAGGCTTTAAAAAAGGGAGAGAAATTTCCATTGAAATGCATAGTTTATGAATTTGTTGCTAGTGGAGAGGGCAGAGGGTTCAGGGTCAATCCCATTGCTCTCCATGTGGTAACAAACTGCAGCAATTGCTGTAAAAATGTAATATAAACACACTAAAAGAACACTTTCTGAACAATCTGAAGTGGTAACTCTTAATGGGCATCTTCCTTCCAGGTCACATCATTTATGCAAAAGTTTTAAAAAATAACTTCAATATAGTTTCCTATGCTAGTACAGTATTAACACTGCCCACCAGTGTTTGTGGATGAGGGGAAAAGCAGAAGTAGAAAATTACAGTTTTTGAAAAATCATAAATTGAGAGCAATACTATTTTTTTTAAAAAAAACTTCCCTTTTAAGTAGAAAGGTGGATTATAAAAGTTAATCTAGACATGTAAGAGGGATAAAAAGATAAAGGTAAAGGTTTCCCCTTCACTTTAAGTCAGACTCTGGGATGTGGTGCTCATTTCCATTTCAAAGCTGAAGAGCTGGTGTTGTCTGTAGGCATCTCCAAGGTCATGTGGCTGGCATGATTGCATGGACTGCCATTACCTTCAGGCAGAAGCGGTATCTATTGATCTACTCACATTTGCATGTTTTCGAACTGCTAGGTTGGAAGAAGCTGGGGCTAACAGTGGGAGCTCACCCCACTCCCTGGATTCGAACCGCCAACCTTTAGGCCAGCAAGTTCAGCAGCTTAGCGGTTTAACCCGCCTTACCACCGGGGGCTCCGTAAGAGGGATAACTGGATACAAAATAAAGAAACAAACAACAATAAAACAGTGAATTCGATTCAATGTTTTCTTATATAGATTTATACCCTGTAAATAGATCCATATGCTTGGGTAGCAGGAAATGGCTCTGCCTTTTGCCAAATCAGTGGCAATCATTAATGCTAATAATCTAACACAGAAGAGGAATCCTTATCAAAATGTGATGCCAAGATTGATAGCAGAGAAATGTGTGCCGCAGGTATGTCACTAGGTGTTGTGCCCTGGACTAAGGTCTGTGGAGTGAGTGGTATTTTAACATGAAGACTGCACCATACTAAATGCTAAGCTATCATTCTGACTTTTAGGACAAAAAAGAAGCATGCTTCTGGATGTATGTATCTTAATCCCTCTGACCTTGCTCATCCTGTAACTAGGAGCAAATATATAGTAATGTGAAACTTACCAAAATAGGCCAGTATAATATTACATCTTAACCTGAATTTCTGGCTTGTCTCTCCTCTAACAAGCTACACTTTGAAGTTAGAATATGAAAAATTTTGACCGACATATACCTGTTTGAAAAGCAAGAAATGGGGATCTAGGTGTGCAGTTTTCTCTATACTGGTAGGATTTGGTTTACTATAGAAGCTTCTGCATGCATGAGAACTATGTCAGAGCATTAAATCAGAATTATCAGAAATATCATGTTTTATGAGAACACAGAAGGTAGTGTAATTGTGAAAATGCTGGAAATTTTAAGCAGGATATCCTTTTTCTTTCAGGGAACTGTCCAGTTTTGGCACTTTCAGCAGACACAGGTTGCTCTGGTCGCTGCTATTAATTCAAGCCTCTGCTTAAATCCCAAGTGCACTGGATTACATTGGAAAACTATTAACTTTCAAAACAGGATTTCAAAGATTAAGACTTTCATCTACAGCCTATGTGGATCAACCCATAAAACAAGGGGGAAACATGACTGGAAATTAATGAATTTAAAGCCATTTTGAAAAGTTAGCTCTTCATTTTTAGGGGTAGCCTTCCCATTATTATCATTTCAAAATCAACACACTACTGGTTAAATTTGCAGCTGGCATGAATGGTACAATGCTGTGAAAAGAAAGGACCAAATGAGACATTATGCATTATACAAGAAAATCAGCTTTGGAAGGGGGTAACTGGGAGTGGAAAAGAATGCAGAGATGGAGCACTTAACTCTTTCCCTGATTTATATCTCTTTGCTTGAAATTGCACCTACAACAGGGTTTGAAATGCTTCCTTCCTTCTACCTCTAACAAATTTTATATATAGTGGATTCCTATTTAACTAGAAATCAAGTAACTGGCAAAAAATTGAAGAAATAATATTGCATCCACAAAGCTGTTTTTATAATACAGAAAAACTTTGTTATATTAAGTTGTTCATCTTTATTTGCCTTAATTTGCTTTTAAATATTGTATTTCAATATTAATATTGTCAATACAGAGCTTAAGGTATGGTATAGTATGGATTATAGTATTAGTTATAAGCCTCGGAGGCTAAGATCGTCAGGGGATGCCCTGCTCTCAGTCCCACCCCCTCAAAAGCGTGAGTGGTGGGGACGAGAGACAGGGCCTTCTCAGTGGTGGCCTCTCATCTATGGAACTCCCAGTAATATTAGATTGGCCCCCTCCCTCCTGGCCTTGTGAAAAAAAAAACTAAAAACATGGCTCTGGGATCAGGCTTTTAGTCAATAACAGAGCAGTGTAATAAGAGACTATAAATTAAATTAATGATGACCTGGACTGGCCCTGGAATATGACCTAGATTATAAGATTTTAATTGTTGTTTTAATGTTATGTTTTAATCAGTTAGTTTTAATGTTTTTGTTTATTCATTGATGTATGTGTACATGTGGCATTGAATTGTTGCCTTTGTAAGGCTACCTTGAGTCCCCTTCGGGGTTGAGAAAGGCGGGATACAAATAGGGCAAATAAATAAATAAATCGTTAGGCCTGTTTTAATAATAACAAATATCTGGCATGGATGCCATTTAATTGAGGATCTACTGTATGTTGGAATGCTCTTTGGAGGAGGATCAGGTGAAGAGAAATGGCAGGAGAGAAAATGTTTTGCATTCCCTTAGCAATGAGCTTCTTTTGCACAAAAATGTACTTTGGGTAAAAGTTAGATTCATTTGTATTTTTCAAAGAGAGAGTTATGTTAATTTTGTAACGTAAAAGGGAGGGAAATAGAGATTAACCCAGCAGCAGCTTTGAGACTGACTGATTTATTTTAGCACGTGCTTTCATAGATTTCAGTCCACTTCTTCAGATACACAGATGGAGTTGATAGCAAACCAAAACTATAACAGTACGTAATTCAATAGCTATGTGTGCGGGATCAAAGTGCAAAAGGACACAGAAAAGTGCCATTCACGATACTGGCCACACAACTTCGAACATTTGTGTAAAGTTATACTAGTTTGTGAGATACATTTGAATGTTAATATGTTATAAAATATAGTTTGTCCCTGCACATAAAATTTAAATAAACATGAGTTATTTTTATCTTTATATAATGTATGGTTTCCTACAATTACTTTATAATTTCACTACACACATATACATACACATGGGCACACATATAAAAACAGCCATGACCAGCAGGGGGAGAGAAAGGAATGGCTTCTAAACTTAAAATGTCTAATATTTTCCAAGTTGGGGGAAAAAATGAAGATGTGGGATCTTACTGGCAAGAAACCTCATATGAGAAAACTGTATTGTGACTGTCTTTCATTTAGCATACTCTCATTCAAGGAGAAAAAGAATTAAAATATCATAGGGTGCACCGAAATACAGTCTGCAAAACAGTAGTTAAAAGGTAACTGACATTAAGTCTAGTTGTGTTTGACTCTGGGAGGGTGGTGCTCATCTCTATTCGTAAGCCAAAGAGTCGGAGTTGTCCGTAGAAGTCTCCAAGGTCATGCGGCCAGCATGACTGCATGGACCTCCATTACCTTCCCTCAGAACGGTACCTATTGCTTTACTCACGTTTGCATGTTTTCAAACTGCTAGATTGGTAGAAGCTGGCGCTAACAGGAGGACCTCACCCACTCCCCGGATTCAAAATTCAAACTGCCAACTTTTAGGTCAGCAAGTTCAGCAACTCAGTGGTTTAACCTACTGCTCCACCAGGAGGCCCTTTTGAAGCAAAAGTACATTGCAATTCAATAAGATCTTTATATGCGGACTTATATTATATATATATATAGAGAGAGAGAGAGAGAGAGAGTAGAGTCTATTCTGAATACCACTCCTCTATTTCATTTAAGAAAAAATGTGATACAGGCACTAGGGCTGGTGTTACTCAGTGGGGCACCTTTTGGAATCATCCCCATGGACCTCCCCCTGTAGCAGACCATAGAATAACATTGTAGCTAATATAACCACAAAAAAGCAAATACTATAAAAAAACCCTCATGGCAATATTTGATGTAGTGTGTGCATGTGGTTTGAAGCATAAATGCAACTGGGAAATCATGAGAGCTTTGACAGAAGCCACATTAGCACAGTGGTTAAAACTGCTAGCTAAAGGAAAAGCTATTGACTGCAGGGTTAGCAGTTTGAAGCTGTGAGTTGGGGTGAGCTCCTGACTGTCAGCCCTAGCTTCTGCCAACCTAGCTGTTTGAAAGCATGCAATTGTGAATAAATCAATAGGTACCACCTCAGCGGGAAGGTAAAAGGGCACCCCATGCAGACATGCCGGCAAAAAGATCAGAGATGTCAACTGACAGCAGGCTTCTCGGCATGGAAAATGGAACAAGAACACATCCCCATGGCCAGAGTTGAGCATCGCCTCCAGATGCTGGAGAGGAAAAGGAGAAGGCATTTACCTCTGTCTGTGTATTGCATGTAGTTGTTCATTGTGTAAAATGCACTGAATATTTCCCTTAGATGTGTACTGTAATCTGCTCTGAGTCCCTCCAGGGAGATAAAGCGGAATATAAATAAAGTGCATTATTATTATTATTGTTGTTATTATTATTATTATTATTATTATTATTATTATTATTATTGATGCACATTGATGAAAAATTCTGGGAAAGTCAAAAGCTAGCACAATATTGTGGCTGTATAATGAAAACAAACAACTCCCTTACTGATTTCAGAATTATTTTGTTTCCAAATGAATTGGATGGATCCTCTATCTTGTTTCTTTTGTATATATTGCAGTAGTTCATACATTAAACTGGAGTCCAGATATATGACTAAAGTAGCTTGGAAGAGTTATTATTTTGAACGACAACTCCTAGAATCCCTCGGGATCCAAGAACGTAAGAATTTCCAAGCTGTACTAAAGCAACACAGTAGCAGATATACCCCGTATAATAAATCCATACAAGGTATAGAGTCCCTTTGGAGGTGTCCTCCTTTTGAAATATCATTAATGCTTATTAGTGATAGAAAGATAATGAAAAATACAGCTGACAGAGATTAGCTTTATTACTTTATCTTGAAGAAATGGGGGGGGGGGGGGGGAATAGAAGCTGTTGTGCTAACAGGGGAGGGCTCAGGGGCAAAGAAACTCTAATCAACACCAAACAGGAAATCTGCCATGTGCAGCAAAGGTGACTTTCCACATTTGGGGATCTAACCGCTCCAGAATCTAAAATAACCCAAATGACTTTGCAGTAGTTAAGAGTTATAAACCTCTAATTATTATTTTCACATAATTTCATAACTATAAAGGTTAATAGGACACCCTATGTAGTCCAACTCTAAGCTAATGCAGAAATTCACCGCTAAAGAACCCTTGAGAGGTGGCCATCCAACCCCTATTTAAAAATCTCCAGAGAAGAGCCTGTCACCTTCGGATGTCAAACAGCTGTTATGTTCAGTAAGTTTTTCTGAATGTTTAGTCAGGATCTGAAGTATGCACTCAATATGTTGGCTCCGTCGTGGGAGGATGATATTTAATTCATTTTGACAAACCACTGGATGTTTCAACATATATTGATTTTATTTGAATTCTTTTTTAAAAATATAGTAGGATCTTGATATACCTGGGATTTGGTTCCAGGATACCCCGTGGATACTAAAATCCATGTATGCTCAAGTCCCATTATACACGATGACGTAGTAAAATGGTGTGTCTCTTATATAAAATTGCAAAATCAAAGTTGTTTAGAATTTTTATTTTGAATATTTTCAAGCCGTGGATGGGGGAAAATGTGGATAAAGAATCCAAGGATATGGAGGGAATACTATGAATGGACATCGTGGAGTCCTCGTGGACAATAAGTTAAACTTGAGCCAACAATGTCATGTGGCAACTAAAAAAGCCAATGGGATTTTGGCCTGCATCAATAGGAGTATAGTGTCTAGATCAGTGGTTCTCAACCTATGGGTCCCCAGATGTTTTGGCCTTCAACTCTCAGAAATCCTAACAGCTGATAAACTGGCTGGGATTTCTGGGAATTGTAGGCCAAAACACCTGGGGACCCACAGGTTGAGAAGCACTGGTCTAGATCCAGGGAAGTCCTGCTATCCCTCTATTCCACCTTGGTCAGACCACACCTGGAATCATACTGTTGTCCAATTCTGGGCACCGCAACTGAAGGGAAATCTTGACAAGCTGGAATATGTCCAGAAGAGGGCGACTAAAATGATCAAGGGTCTGGAGAACAAGCACTATGAGGAGTGGCTTAAAGAGCTGGGCATGTTTAGCCTGCAGAAGAGAAGGCTAAGAGGAGTCATGATGACCATGTATAAATATGTGGGGGGAAGTCATAGGTAGGAGGGAGCAAGCTTGTTTTCTGCCACGGAACAATGGCTTCAAACTACAGAAAAGGAGATTCCCCCTGAAAGTTAGGAAGAACTTCCTAATTGTGAGAGCTGTTCAGCAGTGGAAGTCTCTGCCCCAAAGTGTGGTAGAGGCTCCTTCTTTGGAGGCTTTTAAACAGAGGCTGGATGGCTATATGTCAGGGGTGCTTTGAATGCAATTTTCTTGCTTCTTGGCAGGGGGCTGGACTGGATGGCCCACGAGGTCTCTTCCAACTTTATGATTCTAAGATCTTAAATTACTAATTCAAAAGAGGCAAATAATGGCAATCTCTAACTATTCTTCTACCCCACAAAGTTATGTCACTGATGGAGATTAAATGTGTTATATCCAATGAGTACTATGACAACGTGCTACATACACTCTATACACATAGACCACACTTCCACACAGTCTTGATTTACTATGAGAAGAAAGATTAAAAGAGAAAAGCCATCATCTCTCAGAGCTCACATAGCACCACAGCAGTAAGTGACCTCTTTTGATTTTCCTCTCGCACCCCCTCATTTTCTGCTGGGTAATGCTCAGCATTTTCCCCCTCATGCTACTCAGCTGGTGTGAATGACAAACAGCTGCCACTGAAGGGACAAAGTCACGCTACATGCCTGATTTCATCCCACCCATGGGGCTGAAGGGATATTGTTTCTAAACACATGCCTAGAAGCTTGAATTCATTTTTCTGCTTGGGTTTTCTTTTCATTCAGAAGCATTCTGTATTCTGATCTATGCAAATCAATAAGAAATTAGAGGCTGTAGCAGAAGATGGCAGTTATCACAAAAATACTGGATATTTCATAATGGATTCCAGATATTTAAACATATGGTTGTGATAATGTGTCTTCAGCTCATCTCTTGAATTCAAGACATCTCTCATCATTACTAAACTGGCAGAATGTGCTCACATGAGTTTTGTCATTGCCTTCGTCTGAGGCCAGAAGAGTGACTTGCTTAAGGTCACCCAGGGGTTTCTTGTTTGGTCCAGGGATTTGAACTCTGGTCCTCCAAACTCCTCGTCCAGCAGTCAAATGACTGCAAATGTGGGTTGCTGTGAGTTTTCTGAGCTATATGGCCATGGTCCAGAAGCGTTCTCTCCTGAAGTTTCATCCACATCTATGGCAGGCATCCTCATAGGTTTAGAGGTTTGTTGGAAACTAGGCAAGTGGGGTTTATATATTTATTTATTTACAGGATTTATATTCCACCCTTCTCACCCTGCAGGGGGCTTAGGGCAGATCACAATGCACATAAAAAAGGTAAAGGTAGTCCCCTGACATTAAGTCCAGTCATTTCTGACTCTGGGATGTGGTGCTCATCTCCATTTCTAAGCCGAAGAGCCAGCGTTGTCCGTAGACACCTCCAAGGTCACGTGGCCGACATGACTGCATGGAGCGCCGTTACCTTCCCGCCGGAGCGGTACCTATTGATCTACTCACATTTGCATGTTTTTGAACTGCTAGGTTGGCAGAAGCTAGGGCTGACAGCACAATGCACATATACATGGCAAACATTCAATGCCATAGACACACAACATATATAGACAGACACACAGAGGCTATTTAACTTCCAGCTCCATGAGGGTATGTTTGAATTCTGGTCACTGGGGTAGCTGTTGCGTCACTGTCCACTTGTTTCACTGATGGAGTACTTCCTCATTCTTTTGCATGCTGCTGGAGATTTTTATGACATCGTAAATTAGGCAAGTTAGCCTCCCCACATAAGCGGTACCTAATTTTCCTATTTGACAGATGCAACTGTCTTTTGGGCTGCAAAGGTCAACAGCAAGCTAGACAAATGCCGGGAGCTTACTCTCACCCAGGCTGGCTTCGAATTCATAATCTTTCAGTCAGTAGTGATTTTAATGCAGCTGACTTCCAACCAGCTGCACCACAACCTGGTCCTTCCATATATCTGTGGAATCACACTTGCTTCCAACAGACAAGAGTTCTTTCTCCCACCCTGGACATTCCACAGATATATAAACCCCACTTGGCTAGTTTCCAACAAATCTCACAACCTCTGAGGATGCCTGCCATAGATGTGGGTGAAACATCAGGAGAGAATGCTTCTGGAACATGGACATACAGCCTTGAAAACTGACAACAAACCAGTGATTCCAGCCATGAAAGCCTTCAACAACAAGCAGTCTGCAAATATGCTTTATAAATTAAACCAAGTTTAAAAGGAAGGCAAGAAATGTTATGATGACAAGAGAGGAACACATTCCTAACAACTCTACAATTTAACATAAGGAATCTCATGGTGGATCAAGCCAAAGGCCAAGCCTATCCAGTTTTCTGTTCCTACATGATTATCCAGACACCTCTAGGAAGTACATGCCTCATATACAGATCTTTTGTGAACAACTTAAAAGGTTGTGAACTCAAAACATATTGTAGTGTTGAAACTCATCTATTGCAAAGAATTATTCCCATAATCTTGCTCTCTATTTCCTGTTTTTTTTTAACAATAAGGGAGCATCTCTTCTTAAACCATGACTGCTTAAAAGTCAGGAGTCTTTGGCAAATTAGAAGTTTTTTTTACTATCAAATGACCAAATAGAAATAGACACATTTAGATTGTAGTGAGTTTTCCGGGCTGTATGGCCATGTTCCAGAAGCATTCTCTCCTGACGTTTCGCCTGCATCTATGGCAGGCATCCTTAGAGGTTGTGAAACATCAGGAGAGAATGCCTCTGGAACATGGGCGTACAGCCCAAAAAACTCACAACAACCCAGTGATTCCATCCATGAAAGCCTTCGACAAGACACATTTAGAGATTACAACAAATCTACAAGGACTTTCACATTTTAATTTGCTTTTTTGACATCACTTGATTCCTGATGCTTATTTTGAATGAGCCATCATATTAGGGTATGATCGCTGATTGCTCCTGCCGCTAAATATCTGAAATTAAATATCTGAATTCTGCACATTTTATAAACTTGCTGAATTTACAGGAACTCAGCTACTTTTAATGAGTGTGGTTAAAAAGTTTCCTAGAATAAGTTCTCCTTATTTGGACAACCTTTATTAAAATTCTGGGAATACAGGTGGAACACCCATCCTGTTTTACTGCATGTCATGTCAGCGGAAATTTACACACGATGCTCCACCGCAGACCTGCCTTCAAATACTCAATGACTATGTTTTTTTCTTAATTAACTCTGCTTCACGCTAAGTACACCTTCAAAAATTTCCAAACAGTCTCATATTTTTTACCCTCTTCCTCTTCTCTGGCTGTGTCCTACACTGTCAATATGTTTCATAAACAGAAGTGCCCAGAAATGGAAGTTATAATCCAGATGAATGGAGCAAAGCCATGGCTTCTCACTGGCTGGGCATCAGAGTTCTCTTGGTATAATTACACAGGCCTTTGAGGCATCTCATCACACGCGGCCTCATTTTATGGTCTATGATAAACCCTTATATCCTTTTCACACCTGCTGTTGTAAAGTCGGGTGTCGACTCACCTTCTGCTTGTAGAATTGATTCTGCCTACCCACAGATAATTTTTATATTGGTCTCTTGCAACACATTTTGTTAATTTTGGCAGAGTTCTCCATTCTAACAAGATGATCCTGAATTATGTTTCTGCCTAAAGTTGCGATCTTGATTTTGCTTAAGTAATTTCTAAAAGCGGTGAACAATAATAGGCAGAACCCTATAGCATCAACTTGTCATTTCTTTCCAGGATGACGAAGTACTGTTCATATACCCTTTCTGGGTACAAAACATCAATAAGATCCAATTCCATCTAAAATGTTCTGCTAAAATCTTGTGAAAAGTTTGCTAAAAGGTTTCCCCTGACATTAAGTCTAGTTGTGTCCGACTCTGGGGGGTGGTGCTCATCTCCATTTTTAAGCCGAAGAGCCGGCGTTGTCCATAGGCACCTCCAGGGTCATGTGGCCAGCATGACTACATGGAGCACCATTGCCTTTCCGCAGAAATTGTACCTATTGCTCTATTCACACTTGCATGTTTTTGAACTACTAGGTTGGCAGAAGCTGGGGCTAACTGCAGGAGCTCACCCAACTCCCTGGATTTGAACCACCAATTTTTCGGTCAGCAAGTTCAGCTGCTCAGCGGTTTAACCCACTGCACCTTTGGGCGGTTTAAGCCCAAAGGTTTCCCTTAATTGATCATGATCGGAACTCTATGACAAACAAAGATATTAGTCTGACATCACTTCCTCCTGAGAAACTTATGTGACTGTCAGCAATCATAGGTTTTATTATTTAGTACACACTCTTACAGATTGAATGCTCAATAATCTGTTCCTAATTTAAATTCTCTGGATTACACTTTCTCTTAATTCCACCACCATTCAGGTATATATGTTGGGGCCATGAGAGGGAACCCTTTTGGTGCTGTTCCCAAGACATTAAATTGTTTTTCAATGCTACTTTTGACTATTTAATTTGTATTTTTAAAATAAATACTTAATGTAACTGTTTTAACTTTTGTTTTTAAAATGTATTGTGTTTTTAAAATGTTGTACACCGCTTTGGAACCCATGTTGAGAAAGAGGCAGGTTATATGGAAAATTAAAGGAAGCCCTCCACATTTCCTAGGGAGAGGGGCGTGGGATCTCTGTGAAAGTGAAAAGCCGAGAATAAAATGTGGCTTTTTTTCTATCTAGTTCTCCAAGAATATCTAGGTTGTCAAAGGCTTTCATGGCTAGAATCGCTGGGTTGCATGTGAGTTTTCTGGGCTGTATGGCCATGTTCCAGAAACATTCTCTCCTGAT
The DNA here is from genome assembly GCF_037176765.1 of Anolis sagrei. NCBI lineage: Eukaryota > Metazoa > Chordata > Lepidosauria > Squamata > Anolidae > Anolis > Anolis sagrei. Next base: position 104,524,757 of record NC_090021.1, on the reverse strand, counting down.
GTTCCACCCACATCTATGGCAGGCATCCTCACAACCTATGAGAATGCCGGCCATAGATGTGGGTGAAACGTCAGGATAGAATGCTTCTGGAACATGGCCATACAGCCCGGAAACTCACAGCAACCCAATATCTAGGGTCTCCAGCACGACTTTACGATTAATTTCTGCTGGAGGTTATGTTTGTTTTAGGGAATCCTAGGTCTTTCAGTATGACTCCACGATCTACCTCCAGTAGAAACTGACCGCAGAGTTACACTGGAGGGCCAGTAGTTTCTAAGGGAGAGAACATTTTAATCAAATCTGTGAATAATTAAATCTACAAAAGTCAAATGAACATAAATAAATAAATGGCAACATCTTCAAGGCAAAAAGCGCTGAGGGCTGGTAATATCCAGTAGAAGGGATGTGAAAAGAGACAAGGTCTCAAGGTGTTAAAAAAAATATTATTTTGTTTTATTTTATTCAATTAGCCAAATGCATTTTACGCTCATAATATTTAACGGCTTTCTTCAGGGGCTTCTAAAAGAAAAAAGGAAGAAAAGGCGACAGCACTCCTAAATAGAAAAATTAATAAAAAGAGTCAAGTTCCAATTTGTTGCAACAGCTATATGTACATAAAAACGTACATATCTTACATCAAAAATGCTTGTAAAATGTCTCAATTTTCAAAACACCTATTAACCCAGACACATTCCTACAACAACAAAATGTAACTTACAATGCAATTATAAAATTGCCTTTAGGGATTCCAAAAAGAATGTTTTCTGAGCTAATATCTGGAAGCTAATAGTTTAAGAAGTTGGAGGCTGAGCATTACACTGCTCACCCTACCTCCGCCCCAATGTGTACCAAGGACGTCATCTTCAAAGCAACCAGGTGGCATTTACCTAGATTCTCTACTTTTAGAAGAAGGAGGCAATAGTTGTTCACCCTCCAGTCTTGTGATATATGACCTATTCTCTTCTAATGATGAACCGTTTTCAGATGAATAATGATTTGTTCGCATGGGTTTTCTATGACCCCAGATTTGTGTGTGTAATGGGATTAATCCCGGTAGTTAAAAGCTCCCTTTTATCAGCAGCAAGGAGGGGTGTGGGGTAGGAAACTAAGTGCTTTCCTTCCACTCAGTTTTCACCTTCAGATATGACTAATGCAGCTTTGCTTTAATTGGCAAAGAAGGGAAGGTAACCCAATGAATCAGGCTCTATTCTACACAGTACTGGATATTGCTAAAGTAGAAGTATCACGGCACCATGAATGACTCAATCATTTTCCTGAGAGTTATTACTTGCAGCGATGAAGCAATGTTAATTAGATAATGGCCTGCTGCCAGCTAATATTGGCATGACCTACAATACCCTTGGCAGACAGCCACGCATGTCTCTCTATCACACGTTTTGGGAGGGGGCAGGTTAATCTAGATGGGAAGTGGAAACCATTAAAAAAATTCCCAAGTGCTATTTAACTCCTTATCATGAATTAAAAGCTTAATGAAATGCCTTGTTAAAAGGAAGGAAGACTGGCTTCTATGATTAAATAAAGCAAAGAACAACAGGAATAGAGATCAAACCAACTCGACAGTATTAACCTGTTTCTCAGGAAATAATTGATTTGGTCTGAATTTAACATGAGCCATTACGAGGAACGTATTCAGAAAAGGTTTCCTCGTGCTGCTCTGCCGGCAGGAAAGGTGTCCTGGAGGCCAAATGAGCTTTTAGTGAGTGATTGAAACTGAACATTGGATAAAAAGGAACAAATCCCTTCGAATAATAATAATAATAATAATAATAATAATAATAATAATAATAATAACTTTATTTTTGTACCCCACCACCATCTCCCAGGAGGGACTCGGTGCAGCATACATATGGGTCAAAATGCCCACAAAACATAAAAGCAAAACAATTAATTTCAACAAAAACGCAATTTAAAATAAGAGCATAGTAAAATATAACACTCCAGATAAAAACACAATTAAATAAAACATATAAGAATATAAAACAGCAACAATGCTCAACAAAACCAATAAACCAGTAATGGAATAGACATGACCAGGCAATAAAAAGGGCTGGGCATGGGATAGTGCGAAACAGCATACCATAAGGCGGGGGTATTGGATGAAGTGCAGAGAACGAAGTATTATCAGGCCACTTAGGGACTGGTCATTTATAACTAGGGACTAGCCGTTTTCAAATGCTAGCTGGAACATCCAGGTTTTCAAATCCCTGTGAAAGAAGGACAGTGTGGGGTTTTGCCTAATCTCCCTAGGGAGGGAAGTTCCAAAGTCAGGGAGCCACCATTGAGAAGGCCCTCTCCTTTGTCCCCACCAACCGTGCGTGTGACGGTGGTGGGTGCGAGAAGAGGCCCTCCCCAGAAGATCTTAGAGCCCATGCTGGTTTGTAGAGGAAGATGCGATCATGAAGATAGGCAGGAGCCAATCTGTTTAGGGCTTTGTAAGTCATAACTTGCATCTTGAATTGGGACCGGAAATTTATCGGCAACCAGCGGAGCTGCTTTAATAGGCACATTGTGCGACCAAATATACACATGTTGAATTACCTTTTTGTTACAGGCTTGGGCTTAGAGCTGGAGTACATCCACCTGGGGGAAAGACCCACTGAACTCAATGGGGTTTAATCCCTGAATAGACACATATAGGTTTGCACTACTATGGGATAAATTCTTTTTGAAAGTAGTAGCATTCTACAATGGAGCACTCTTGACATTTTGTAAGCCTTTCTGGGTTTCTGCTAGTTTCTTCTCACCTGAATTCAGCTTAAAAAATACAAAACAAAACATGCTTCCCTTCCATTAGAGAGCTGAACTCACAGAATCATAGGATCATAAAATAATAGCGTTTGAAGACACCACATGGGCCATCTAGTCCAACCCCCTGCCATACAGGAAAAGCACAAAGTATCCCTGACAGATGGCCATTCAGCCTCTGTTTAAAAGTTTTAAAGGAAGGAGCTTCAACCACACTCTGAGGCATTGAGTTCCACTGTTGAACAGCTTGTATGGTCAGGAACGTCTTCCTAATGTTCAAGTGGAATCTCCTTTCCTGTCATTTCAACCCATTGTTCCTAGTCCTAGTTTCAAGGGCAGCAGAAAACAAGTCTGCTCCCTCTTCCTTATGACACCCTTTCACATATTAACTGCAGTTATTTATTTTAAATTAAAATAGCTGGTGTTCTCTACTGTAGTTACAGATGCCTAACCTAGAGCTATGGATCCATTACTGCTCCATATGCAAGAAGACTAGCTAGTCACAATTTTGACACTGTTGTCATGCTTGTAAATGTCTCCCCAAGCCCACCTTCACAAGCAGCACCTGCATTTATGAAGGGGATCAGAATGAAAGGGGAAAATGTTTCTACCCTTCCCACAAGTGAGCAAGGAGGGCGGCAATCAGAAGCAGGAGCTCAGCACAACTGCTCACTACACACTCGTTTGCTGGAAAGAGAGGGTAGAAGCACTATCTTTTGGTGTCCCAATCATGGGCTGAATAGACCTCCATATCTCTTACTGTCTGGTAAAATAGGTTTGGGGGAGGGGGTTGGGCTAGGAGGTGTTAGTTACACATTTGGCACAGAATATTGGATAATGTTTCTAAATATAAAATACTTTGCAAGGTCGTTTTGAAGTTAATCCAGCAGTCACAGCAGTAGTAAATGAAGCAGCAATGTGCCATAATAACACAATATCTAATAAAAACTTTCTGCTCTCTGATGTGGTTAAACAATAATGCGCCCCCACATTCAGCTTCATAACTGTCTGAGTAAACTGGCCTTTAACATCAGACTCAAATTTACAAAACAAATACAAGGCATGGAAAAACAGCCTCTTATGGCTGTAAATTTATGACTAACAGGCTCCCCTGCCCAGTGCATTGTTTCTGCCCAAAATCAGCAGTGACTACAGAAAAAAGTAGGCAGCTATCAACATGATTCCTGCTACCCCTGAAATACAGTGGTGGGTCTTTATGGGTCAGGACAGTGCCAGGGTATTGTCCCATTCTGCAGACTGATAGGGGAGAACATCCTTCCTGGAAAGGAGGAAGAAAAAGGAGTTTGGGTTGTGTGTGAATATGTAATGGAGGAAACCCCCTTTTGTGCAAAAGTTTGGTCTGAGTTATAAACTATAGAACCAACACAACACAAAAACTGATTTTATCTGCCTCAACCAAGCAGCACAGGTAATTGCTGTGTTGGTTGAAAATTAGAATTGTTCCTGTGCAAATGCTGTACTTCTTAAAAGAGTGTAAGAAAACAAAAGCCTATACACTCCTGCTCAAGAAACAACAGCAAAACTAGAGTGGACCCTTGATATTGGCAAAGTTTGGTTTCAGGACACCTGTGGATACCTAAAGCCATGGGTGCTCAAGTTCTATTATAAACAAAAGTGTAGTAAAAAAGCGTTCCTATATAAAATAGCAAAACCAAGGTTTGATTATTTGAATTTTTGAATGATTGAATCCATGGATGCAGAATCCTAGGACATGGAGAGACAACAGTAAGCTACTTTATGGAGACTTTTTGCCATGAAAAGCAAGCTATAAATTCCTAACAAAAGGAATATATACTAAAATCAGACTAAACAACGGGGTGGTTCTGAATCAAATTGTAACAAATGCTTTTGTAATTAACCCATAAAGAAGAAACTTCTCAAAGCTGCTATTTTGATAGTAGCTATCATTGAGAAGATCTGCCCTTTCTTCTTCTTAAAAAAACCCTAGCAACTCTGGAAATGTTGAAGGAGTGCTGCACATAGACAATAGGCTTTAGGTTAGTGAACAAGGGTCACAGAGAACTCAATGATCATCTTGAATCAGCACAGCAGATTTGTACAATATACAGGTAAACGTATTTGACTCTGGAGCTTGCAGGGTTTTTTTTTTAATTCATAATTACTGCTCACTGGCACACTCTACTCCAATTAGAATATTTTAAGTTTGGAAAGAAGTAACAGTTTTTTGTAAGGGCAATATTCCTAGAGGGCTGGAGAGACAGGTAGCAGAAGGCAGGAAGCGTGAGGAAATGAAAGAGGCCAAATAACACACATATGCTTCAAGCCCCAACCACTGCCAGTACTGCCAAATACCTCTTCATTTCGGAGCCTTCTGGCAGCTACTTTTAAATAAGGGAAATTTCTCACCTTACAATTTCATACATACAGATGGATTCTTGTCCAATGTGGGATCGTCTCAGTACTTGTAAACATTTATGTGTTTTGGACAGCAGCGCCCAGAAGTGGTCAGGCTGGCTGGAGGGATTTTAGAAGTAAAAGTTCCCAAGCTCAGGATCCTCCAGCACCAGTGATCTCTTCTGAACTGATGTGAAGGTTATGAAATGGGAATTTTGCAGACCCGTGTTTATCCCTCCCCCACAAGACTTTTGTGCCACTATTCTCACTTTACAAAATACAGCTGGTACTCCACATTTGGAAGTTATTAAGTGGTGGGTGGAAGATGCTACAGTGAATCTGCTTTGAGACATTTAAAACTATCAGGTACTAGACCAGGCATGGGCAAAATTCAGCCCTCCAGGTGTTTTAGACTTCAACCTCCCACGAATTCCTAACAGACTATCAGGAATTGTGGGAGATGAAGTCCAAAACACCCAGAAGGCCGAAGTTTGCCCTTGCCTGTACTAGCCTAAGTGCTTATTTTCAACCAGAGAAATTTGCAAACATTTATTTCAATTCTTTTCAAGTAAAGTGTAACTACCTGCAACCAAAAGAACCCCAAACACTCTGTCTTGAACCAGCCATTCTGGGCTTCAAGACTACTTTTCTTGATAAAGAAGAATCCACTGAATTTAGAAGAAGACCTGTTGAGTACCTTGTTTTATTTGATACTTTATTTCAAGCATGATCCTTCTCTCTGTAATCAGACTAGATCCAGGGGAATAACTGAAACACCTTCCAAATTCTTTCGTTAGTAGCATATTAATGTGTCCAGCTTTGTAGGAACCAAAACCAACTCTGGGTGTATTTTTATTACTAGATTTATACAGATGTTATTCTATAAAACAGTATTTCTATGATATTGCCATTTACATAGTGGTCTGCTATACCTCCATTTCTCACCTGGTTACCATTTCTAAGTTTTCTTTATGTAAAGAAAACAAAAAACAAAACATAAACACTAGAAGGGAGAAAGATTTCCTAAAAATGCTTCATTTTTGCGAGTGGGGTACTTTTCTGTTCCAAATAATGTAAATGTTAGGGTAAAAAGGCCTCCCTTTAAAAAAAAGAAACAAAAACCAATCCAGGGAAGCAGAATCAAATGCTTGTTATATGATACTACACACACAAAGTTTTGTTTTTGTTCAAGGTCAGAGCTTGGAAAGGGACCTTTTTTGGGTCGCATATCCCAGAGCTGCCTATGCTGAGAATCTGGTAGGTATGTTTTCCAAGCTTTGCCAGTGAAATTGCGCTTGGAGTTTGCAGAACCTATACTTTTCTTTTTTCTTTTTAAAAAAGTACTGGATGAGGGATTATGTTCACAGAGTCCTCTGAACCGCTTCCCCCCTTCCTTCCTACTTGACACCTCCTTGACCTGGATTGGCAAGTTCCTTTGCTCTTCCTCATGTCCCCGGGCAGACCACGGGAAGCTTGATGACATATAATTTCCTACTTTCTCTCTCAGGAATAACGCTCACTCTCAGAGTCACGACATGTGTGGGACTTTTAAGATCTTTAGGATTTATCTTTTTCTGAACCTTTAGCTGCCCAACTACCTTCAAAGAGAGTCTGTCTCTTTGCTGTCATCTTAGAAGGCTTTCTAGAATGTGTCAGAAGGATGATGGCATACTGTACCTCCTCTGGCAGGCTGACGACCAGGTCATTTTCCGTCTGCCCCACCAACACCTGCAAGAAGTATTCACTGCACGCAGCCAGCACAGCCCGGTGGGCTCGGTACTCTTTCCCCTCCACAATCAAAGTCACATCACAGAGAATATCCTGCTTCCGTTGGTCATTGAGGCACAGGAGGATATTGGTACAATGGACTGTTGACTCATACACATACATGGGGGATTCAGTCTTCTCATCCACAGACATTCCGTTCACACCCTAAAATAGAAACAACAAACAATAAGGGAGAGATGTAAGGACCGGAGCAAAGTTATCATGCAGCTAGCAAAGAAAGGAAGATTACATCATGATTTCTCTGTCCTGCATGGTTTAGCCAGCTCTGCAAAAACTGCCGATCAGCATTTTAATTCTTAGCTGGAACAAAGAGCTCAAGAAATCTCTCTATCTTTTTCTCTGTAAGCACTATGAGCTTTTACTCTAGCCACTTAGTTGGCTCTCTCTTTCCATACAATATTGAATGAGAGATGTGGCACATGTTCTTTAGGAAAAAAAAGCATTGAAGGCCATACATCAACACTGTTTTAATAAATATAAGATTACCTGGAAGGTCGTGGTGGGTGAAAAGGAGATCCAATAAAAACATCTGAGAATGTATTTTTACAGAAGCAGGCTATTTAACTCATAGTCTATGTCTTTTAGAATTACAGCACCAAAGTAGAGCTTATGCACACTATTTAGAATAAGCAGTATGACACAACAACCCATGGAAATCTACTTTTGAAATTCGTATTATAGCACACAGAACATCTGTCAATGTAACAAGTGTAGCAAATGGAGGACCGGGCTGTGGCGCTGCTAGTTAGTAGCCAGCTGCATTAAATGCTACTGACCAAGAGGTCATTAGTTCGAAGCCAGCCCGGGTCGGAGTTAGCTCCCGACCAATAGTCTAGCTTGCTGTCGACCTTTTGCAGCCTGAAAGAGAGTTGTATCTGTCAAGTAGGAAATTTAGGTACTGCTTTATGCAGGGAGGCTAATTTAACTAATTTACAACACCATAAAAACCTTCCAGCAGCATGCATAAGGACTCAGTGTCACAAGTGGACGATGAAGAGGCAGCTCTTCCTGTGGCCAGAATCGAGCATACCTTCATGAAGCAAGAAAGCTGGAATGTTACATTGCCTCTGTGTCCGTCTATATATGTTGTATGTCGAATGGCACTGAATGTTTGCGATGTATATGTGCATTGTAATCCGCCTTGAGTCCCCTGGGGGGTGAGAAGGGCAGAATATAAATACTGTAAATAAATAAATAACAAGACTGGGACAGTGGATCTTTGAGATAAGGGCTTATGTGGTTAGAAAATTAACATCTCAACAGTGTAACAGCTAACATAGTGCAATGGTTTAAATCAGGGGTCCTCAAACTTTTTAAACAGAGGGCCAGGTCACAGTCCCTCAAACTGTTGGAGGGCCGGATTATAATTTGAAAAAAAAAAAACCCGAATGAATTCCTATGCACACTGCACATATCTTATTTGTAGTGCAAACAAACACTTGAAACAATGCAATAATTAAAATGAATAACAATTTTAACAAATACTGTATAAACTTATTAGTATTTCAATGGGAAGTGTGGGCCAGCTTTTGGCTGATGAGATAGGATTATTGTTGTGGTCTTGTGTGCTTTCAAGTTGTTTCAGACTTAGGTTGACCCTGAGCAAGGGCCAGGTAAATGATCTTGGAGGGCCGTATCCGGCCCTTGTGCCTTAGTTTGAGGACCTCTGGTTTAAATGTTGATCAAGCTGCATATGGGAGATAAATGACAGTAAATCATCTAAATTTGGGACAAGTATATATAAGATAAATAACAGGAAATCTTTTCAATATACGGTTCAGATTTGTTCATGCTTTCATGCCATACAAAATCACATATAGATGCAAAATATATAATTCAGGAAGGGCAATAAAAGTGATTAGTAAATTGGCAAGATAAGGAGGGCTTGCCAGAAAGGATGCCGTTGTAAGGAGGACATAAATAAAAGGTGACATCATTCTATACCACTAATGAAAGGCAAAAGAGATTAAATGAATGCCCTCATTTCAAAGAATGAAAGAGCATATTCCCCCTCCCCATACCTATAAAGGAGATTTCGTCTGAGAGACTGGGCATAGCTAAGGATTCATAAATTTAGTTGCCACAGCAACTGTCCCCCTACCACACCACGTCATCATCCCCCCAATTTCACATTAGTCTTCAGAAAAAAAACACTGTGAGAAGTCACAGATGAGATACTACTGCTTTCACAGAACCCAGAAAAGTTACTTTTTTAAAAAATATATAGTTTCTGCTGTGCACCTGCTAGCATTCCCATGCTGGTTGGAGGGTTGTGGGAGTCATAGTCCCTAAAATAACACGTTCAAATTCTGGTCTTATTTACTTAAAACATTTTTACCCCATTCTTTGGCTCAAAGGACTCCCTGAGCAGCTTACAGATATCAGTAGCAGGTCTTTGCCCTCAGGCAACTAGTCCAAAAGTCATGATAGACCAGAAAGGGAAAGACAGAGAAAAGTGTAGACATCAGTTCTTTAAACTCATAATTCCAATTGTGACCAACTATGGTGGGAACAGTTAATGTTGTTGTTGTTCATTTGTTCAGTCGTTTCTGACTCTTTGTGACCTCATGGACCAGCCCACGCCAGAGCTCCTTGTTGGTCATCACCACCCCAGCTCCTTCAAGGTCAATCCAGTCACTTCAAGAATACCATCCATCCATCTTGCCCTTGGTTGGCCCCTCTTCCTTTTTCCTTCCATTTTCCCCAGCATAATTGTTTTCTCTAAGTTCTAAGCTTTTCTTTCTTCTCATGATGTAGCCAAAGTACTTCATGCAGTTAATGTAGATTGACATAATGGCTGCTGGTTCAGTAATACTTGAAGAAAGCCAGCAACAGCTGGTCTTGATGGAACTGCCATACTGTCTCCTCTCCTTCTGCTATGGAGAGGAACTGTAACTCTACATGAGCCTGTCCTCATCTTGAACTCCCATGATCTCTAACCGATGATCATACAGGTATTGGCTGAGGATGGTCATAGTCCAGAACATCTGGGGGATTCTGGTTGGGAAAACAAGTGTCTTATGTAATGGATTAGGAGTGTTCAAAGTACACTTACAATCAAAGATCTCTCCTTGACAGAAACGTAGGTGTAGCATATCTCTATAGCTCAGACCATCCTGAGAGGTTCTGAAAAGCCATCAAGGAGCAGTTATTTTTCCTGAGTTCTTTGGGCATGAGAGGCATCTTGGGAAGGGGCCAGGTGGGTCAATAAACCACTGATATGGGGCAGCTAATTGTCCATTCTTAATTTTTCCATGGGACATTTTGATTTCCAAACAACAGTGACAACAACACGAAGAACTATTATATAACAACAAAAGTCACTACAGGTTGGGTATCCCTTATTTGAAATACACCAAAATTGCCAACATGGGTGGCTGTGATAGTGACACCTTTGCTTCCTATTGGACCCACATATACTTTGCTTTGTGCACAAAATTATTAAAACTACTTTATATAAAATTACATATCAGCAATATGTGTGTGTGTGTGTGTGTGTATGAAACCTAAATAAATTTTGTGTTTAGACATGGATCCCTTCTCCAAAATGTCTGCAAGTATTTGAAAAATCCCCCTCCTCCCCAAATAATCTTAAATATAGAGCATTTCTGGCCCCAAAATTTTTGGCAAGAAATAACCAACTTATAGTAACAGCAAATATGAATAAAAAACAACAACAAATGAACAATCAGACTACAATGTTCGTGCAGAGCAACTTAATTACAATATTTACAAAGGGAATTATGAGTATGATAGTTTCAGGAGGTAAATCTTTCATGTCTGAAGTACTGCTAGAAATCTTAATATAAGATATAAACTGGGTCAAACTCATCTGTATAACTATGGTAACAAGAATACTAGTCGTAACACCAATAATACAAGTATCTATCAGCATATACCCTAGCTAATTCTCCATACACTACTCAAACATCATTTCCCAGTGGGATGTTTTCCTCTGAAGTTCCTGTTTGCTGTGCAGGAGACAGGATTGTTGGACTGTGCTGGAATTCATTAAGAGCTTAGCGAGGCTGAGAGTAAACCACTTTTTTAAAAAAAAAACTGGAAAAAAACCCACTTTCTTCTGAAACAAAAGTAATTGTGAAGCTAACATTTATTTAGGCTTTTAAAATTTTAAAAAACCCAAATTGATTACTAATTACAACATCCAAAAACATGAGCATAAAGATAGAAATCGTGAAATGTAATTGTACGTTATTATTATGATTCTTTAGCTGTTGCAAGTATGATACAAGACTGATCTAGATTAATAATTAATTCAGCAATAACGTATCAGGAAAAGATAATTATACAGTACAACAGTTCTCACGCTGATTTCTGTAATTATAGATTACAACAGTGTTAGCAATTTTTAAAAGGTTGAGGAGCAGCCATAATTTGCCATGTCATCTTCGGCTGCATTAATATATCTTTCTTGGAGCACCAGGGATAATTGGAAATACAATAGTGGATCAAGGAGGACTGTGAGGTCTCGCTTTTATGCCCACTAACAAATGTGTTGTGCATCAGTACAACTGCACCCACCAGCCACAGACAAAAAGTGAGCTATCGATAAGGCTAGGTGTAATGAAATAATGACTTCAAAGCTTAACGAACTAATTGCTGCTGATTTTAACAGGGCAGATTCAAGTGCATGCCTCCCTTTTCACTGAAATCAATGGGAGACAGAAGCAGCAGCTTGAAAACCACAGTGGAAGGAGAGAGAAAAGCAGGTGAGCATTTGCTGAACAGCAAATACACAAAGGGATGTAATGAGACATAAAGGAGAGTGGTACCAAGGTTGAAGAGCATCTGAAACAAGGCCAAGATGCTTGACTCTGATGCAAAGCCGCTGGCAAAATGAACACTCATGCCACATTTTCAGTGTGCAGAGTTCTTACTAGAGCCATCCGCCCTGCTTTACAAAAGGTGTATAAATTAACCATTACTGTTAAAAGGAAAAGCCAGGTTGTGTCATGGGATGAGCTTGGGTATTCCAAGGGGAACAAAATGTTTTTTTAAGGTTTACAAGAGTATTTTTAAAAAGCTATACAAGGTTATTCTGATTTCCTCACCTCCAAGGCTGAATATATAACATGTTGATGAGAATGAAGTATGAGCACACACATGCTTACCTGAAAACATAGGAAATGCAATCAAGGTCCTCAAATCCTTTCTGACACAAAGCATATTATCGAAGAGGAAGCATATGAGCTCCCTCCCAGCCTTATTCCTGTTTGTTCTCTTGCCAGGTAATAATAATGATCTCTCGAGTGTAGTAACTCAAGAGACAAAATGAAAATACAGTAGGCTACATCATCAATATGGTGATAGCTTTCCTTCCAGAAATTTTCAATATACGGCTGGTTTTCAGTCACAAGAAATGTTGGTGGCCTTAGTTTGGTTAAAAACAAACACAGAATTTATTTCAATCAGCAAAACGATTATTGCTTTCCCTTCAAACTTATGTAGATGCCATTTTTAATGGCTGGCACAATACAGGCTTTGGGAAAACTAGGTCTTAAGCTTGTAGAAGTCTGTATCAATGATAAGACGAAAGCAAACCCCAAACCACTTCTTAGAATGGCAAAATGATTCCAAGTATGCACATACTTGTTTCAATAAGCCAACTGGTTTAGCATGAGGCAAGTATTGCAGAAATCCATTGTGGTGTAATGGATTGAGTATTGGACTAGGATTATGGACAATTAGGGTTCAAATTCTTGCTCAGCCACAGAAAAATGCTGTGGCGCCGTGGGCAAGTCATTTATTAATCTCCCCTTAATAAATAAAACTCCAGGACAGAGAAGTCCTAAATTACAATTGACTTGAAGGCAAAACCCTGTGAAATCTGAATTGTCTATCATCACAATGAGGTTGAGTTGTAAGACAAAGTCAAATAGTGGATTGTGATTCTGGTTTGCTAGAGGGAAAAGTGGACAAAGAATAATCTTAAACAAAACCATGGCTGTGAGATTCATACATTTCCTACTTCTCCCTTCGGCAGAAGTTAAGTAGGTATGCTAACCCAAATGGGAACATTCTTTAGAATTTGTATTATGATATCTGGATGAACTCAATGAGTTGCTTCTGGATTATACATAGATCCTTTGGTGTTCAAATATCCCTACCACATTTTTTTAATTGGTTGCCCAATTTTATACATAATTGACTAATTGCTGTAGTGGCCAAAGATGTTCTAGTATGGCTAATAACCTATTTTATTTTATAATAATACATCATTAAGATGCAAACTCTTCTTCTAGGTAACACTGGGTATAGCTATACTGTAGAATTAATAGTATTTGATAACATTTTAACTGTCATGGCTCAATGCTATGGAATTATGAGTTTTACAACATATATAGCATTCTGTGCCAAAGAGTGTTGGTGCCTCACCAATCCACAAATCCCAGAAATCCATAGCATTAAGCCATAGGAGTTAAAGTGGAGCCAAACTGCGTTAATTCTATATTTAAGGTGTACTGTTTATCAACTAATGTTGGCAAGCGTTAACTAACCCCCTCCCCCTTCCCGCCCACCAGTGGCACTGAACCTGCAAGGTCTGCCTAAGACTTGTTCTCTTCAGTCTTTCTAGAAGTTTTTGGTATTGAGTCCCATCGGCGATGGAGATTTATTTTATACTTCGTCTCTATTGTCATACCACTTCCTGTAATTTCCTAATGAGGATGAGATCATTTTTTGGTGGTAAGCCATCTTGGTTTTATTTTATAAAGAAGGTCAAGAAACACATTCTTGGAATGAATATGTAAATGAAGCAAATGTTCCTTTCTGTTTTTTTGTTTCAGCTAATTAGGGGCATGTGAATATTTGTTATATTTCAAGTTGTCTATAACGACCAGAACTAGGTTCCCTTATATGAAAGTACCACTTATTTATGCTTTCTTTATGAGTAAAGTTAACATTGTTCAAGGGGGGGCAACAAGGGAAAAAATCAAAATGAAAATTAAAATATTAATATTTCCTTTTCTTTAAAAAAAACCTTGGCAATTATCTTCAGAAGCAGTAGAAAAACTTGGATTAAAATTAGTCAATTTATGAAAGCTTCTCATGTATCACTATTAGAAAGCCATGGAAGAGTGGGTGAGGCAAAACACCCAAAGGAGGAAATTTGAAAATCATTTTATGGCCATTGAAAAAGCATGTTCTTAAGATTCTTACCAAATATACTTAAAAATGGGCAGAACTAGAGAAAGAAAATAAGATATTGACACTAATTATGCTACATAACAAAATTTTTAAAAAATCTGTTCCTGCTTGAAAGTGTTATTTTCTATTTAGTTGTGCATTACCTACTTTGAAAGTAGTTGTTATACCCCAGAACCTTTGCTTTTGTGGCTGCCACAAACAATGTTGAATTTGTATTGTCGAAGGCTTTCATAGCTGGAATCACTCAGTTCTTGTGGGTTTTTTCGGGCTATATGGCCATGTTCTAGAGGCATTTCTCCTGACGTTTCGCCTGCATCTATGGCAAGCATCCTCAGAGGGTGAGGTCTGCTGGAGCTGGGAAAAGAGGGGTTTATATATCTGTAGAATGACCAGGGTGAGACAAAAGGCTTTTGTAAGTGGGCTAGGTGTGAATCTTTTCAATTGACCACCTTGATTAGCATACAATGGGCTGACTGTGCCTGGAGCAAACTCTTCTTGAAAGGTGATTAGATGTCCCTGCCTGTTTTTCTCTCTGCTGTTTTAATTTTAGATTTTTTTAATACTGGTAGCCAGACTTTGTTCATTTTCATGGTTTCTTCCTTTCTGTTGAAATTGTCCACATTAAAGCCTTGGCAGACCATGCAAAAAGAATCTGTGAACCCCACCTCCTCCAAGATGAACTGAACCACCTCAACTGGGCTCTACAGGCCAATGGATACTCCACCTCAGACATCAGAAGAGCTGCAAGACCAAGAACAAGCCACAAGAGTAAAGATGAAGATCCACCCAGAGGAAAAGTGTTCCTGCCATACATCAAGGGAACCACTGACCGCATAGGGAAGCTGATGAGGAAACACAACATACAAACAATCTACAAACCCACCAAGAAAATCCAACAAATGCTACGTTCAGCAAAGGACAAGAGGGATCCTCTCACCTCTGCAGGAGTCTACCGTGTACCATGCAGCTGTGGACAAGTCTACATAGGGACCACCAAACGCAGCGCCCAAACAAGAATCCAGGAACATGAAAGGCACTGCAGACTACTCCAACCAGATAAATCAGCCATAGCAGAGCACCTGATGAACCAACCTGGACACAGCATTTTATTTGAGAACACAAAAATGCTGGACCACTCTCACAACCACCATGTCAGACTACACAGAGAAGCCATTGAAATCCACAAACATGTGGACAATTTCAACAGAAAGGAAGAAACCATGAAAATGAACAAAGTCTGGCTACCAGTATTAAAAAATTCTAAAATTAAAACAGCAGAGAGAAAAACAGGCAGGGACATCTAATCACCTTTCAAGAAGAGTTTGCTCCAGGCACAGTCAGCCCATTGTATGCTAATCAAGGTGGTCAATTGAAAAGATTCACACCTAGCCCACTTACAAAAGCCTTTTGTCTCACCCTGGTCATTCTACAGATATATAAACCCCTCTTTTCCCAGCTCCAGCAGACCTCACCCTCTGAGGATGCTTGCCATAGATGCAGGCGAAACGTCAGGAGAAATGCCTCTAGAACATGGCCATATAGCCCGAAAAAACCCACAAGAACTGAATGTTGAATTTGTTGAGACTCTACGAGATATTCATTGAAAAACTATAGCAAAATGTGCTGCAGGATGTCCTGCAAAAACAAAGTTTTTGCAGTTTAATAAACCTTTTCCAAGTTTTTATGATAGAACCAATTAGGAAATGACATTTATAACTTAGGGTCAAAAATTGTGTTACATAGTATTCTTTTGCTAGCTAAGCTACAAACAAAATAAAAATAAAAATAAAATTGCAGGTAAATTTCAGAGTTTCCCCTGAAATCATTCATGATGTGCAGCATTTTTATTTCCATCCTCATCAGGGTTTATCATTTTGTGGCAGGTAGCAGCGGTGACTATGAGGGGCAGTAAAGAACAGGGAAAAGCAACAAAGAAGAGGAAAGAGTGAAAGAAAGACGAGCAGGAAATGGGGGCCTGTGGAAAGCAGGGACATGTGCTATGCCAGGCACAGGATCCAAGAATGCAATGTCACAAACTGCTAGTGCCAGTTAAAGAACTAGTTAGTAAACAAAGTTGGGTCAAGTAGAGGTGAGGTTCCAGAAACACAGTCAAACAAGCAGGGATCAAGTTCTGAAAGAAAAGGTCAAGCAAATCAGAGGTCAAGTTGCAATGAAGTCAGCCAAGTGATGCAAACAATAGATCTTGACAAGCAAAGTCTTGCAAAGCAGAGGCTGAGCTCTGAAAAATACAGAGCAGGGAAAGTGTTAAGAAAGGATTACACAAATAGGCCTGATGAATGCCCAGTGACTCCCATGTTTGGGCCCTTGATACTCCAAATCCACATTAAAGAGAGGGTTGAGTAGTAAGTCCATGGAATAAAAGGAAGTTGCAAACTTTGAGTGACAAGATACAGAAAGTGTATTGGTTTTGGAGCTGAACTCAGGAGGGATTAGAATAAAGGGAGCTGAAGAGAGCAGCAGGAAAGCAACAGAAGCCTACAACTGCTCTGCTTGGTTGCAGAAACAGTCCAGAAGCTTTGAGTTTACATCCAGCATTTCTGCTTGCCTACCTTCTGGGCTACAGTGTGGGAGCTTCTGCTTTGGACCATTTTGGTCAGTGGACTGGACATGACTAATGTGAGGCTTGGTCTGGTACGGCTTTGCCTTCAGCTCCTGCCTGGGGAGAGCAGCAGAGAAGGCAGTGTACGCCCACAGGGGTCTTCTCTGCTTAGTTGTGGAGACAGGCCAGAGGATTGGAGTTTTGCATGCAGCGTTCCTGCTTGCCAACCTCTGCCATGGCTTTGGGGACTTCTGATTTTGGACTATCTTGGCTGGCAGACTAGGTGTGGCTCCTTTATAACTTTTGCTGGAACAACTTCAACTCCTGGCTGAAGGGAGCAGTTGGGTGGATGGGATGGAGGCTTGTGGGTGCCAGCTCTGGTTGGTTGCAAGGGCAGTCCTGGGAGCTGAGGCTTTTGCATCTGGTGGTCCTACTTGCCTGCCTTCTGGGCTGCAGTGAGGGGCATTCTCTCTGAGGTTTCTGGAAGGTCTCTTTGGCTGATGCGATTTTGCTTTGCCTTGCTGGTGACCGTATATGGGGCTGTGGAGGGAAGGTCAATTGTTCCTGCCCATCCATAGACTTAGCCCATCACTTGCCATGTCTCAACAGACTCTGTCTGTCAGTGCTATCTACCCCAGCTGTTGGACTCTACCAAGGGTGAGAACATCCATACCTTCTGTTTGGAGAAGAACAGAAGGTTTTGTTACTGCTGCCTGTCCCTCTGCTTGGCTGTCCTCAAGTTAACATGTGCTGGCTAATTTTATATAAGGTTTTATTTAATAAACACACACAGGTATTTAATTTTATTTATATAGATAGTTCCAGGGCAAGCAAGTAAGAGCAAGATAGAGAGATTTGGGTCATTTTACGAGCACACCTGCACATGTCCATGTTTTCTTAGCAATTTTTCTTTTCACCGATCTACTTGTTTTTCAAAACCAATAGGTCTTTTTAAACTTTGGATTGCAACAGGTGTACTTCACAACAGTATCTTGTTGTTGAATAAATTCATTTTTCCTCAGAAACTGTGGGGCCTGCAACTAAACTCAGGGGAAATAAAAGACACAGGGGGAATGGCGGATGATGTTCAGTCTTTGCTAATCAAACAATCACAGGGTTTTGACCCTACAAGCTCTGTCAAATTGAAATACAGCAGGTACCAAATTTTTCATGAGAATGGAATTGTTGTACATTCCACTGGTAAAGGGCAGTTGCTTCCATTATTAGGATGAACACACTATAGGCTTTAGTGTGAACTTTAGAGATATCCATGATATTAAACCCAATCTTCACTTCAACTTCAGTAACTCGGATGGTTCTTTTAAAGTTTGGGTTTGAAACTGGAAGAGATTCACAATCCCACTAACATCGAAGCTATCAACCACCACTGATTCACCACTCCAGATCTCTTGTCTTCCCATCCAAGATGAAATCAAAGGCAAGAACACATTAAGCACATGCCCAGTGGCTACTACTTTGGACAGGTTCACAGCTTCCATTGAATATCATGTCACATACAACATGATTTAGTCTCAGCATGGTCATCCAAAATATGTGTGGACATTCCAACATGACTGGGGAAGGGGGCGAAGGAAATTATATCTAACCATTATAAGATATATATAAGATATATATGGAATTCTAGATGACTGATACTGTTTTTGAAACAGATTTCACACCAGAGATGTATCTACCCTATATACTCATGTACAAGTTGACCTCATGTATAAGACCAAAATTATGGATTTTTATATGACCCATGGATAAGTTGAGGGTCATTTCACAGAGAAGGGAAAGCAGCAATGCCTTTGGCTGCCACTGCCATTTCCCTATTCAAGTATTCAGAAAAAGCTGAAAGTTGTGCCATGTCAGAAAGAGTACCAGGGCTCAGTGCTTCTTTATGTTCTCTCAGAATGGGATAAACTCTTACTTTTCATCACTCTATTCACAGAACAGGGTGGTTCTTTTTAAAAAAAATAAGAGTAAAGGTATAATACTCACAGTGACCTAAATTTCTAAATTTATACATGAGTGTATAGAGCAAACTGAGGTAGGTAACCAGGATCCTCAAATGTTTCTGAACGACAACACCTACTAGCCTTAACCAGCATGGACTAATAGAGGTTAGTCCATTGAGAGCCAACCATGATGTAAGCCAAGACATAGACAGAGAAAATGATGCTTTATTACTTTCAAATTACAAATATTAAGATATTTTAACTACCATAGCCATGCCTATTGCTTATTTTAATTATGGTGGAATTGTACGGGTGGGAGAAGATTAGCTTGGCTAGACATGAGAAGGTTGCCTTGACAGGAATATATAAAAGGAGTTTAACAGCCTTGAGACAGTGACCTAATGTTTGCTCAAGTGTCTTTAGCAATAAATCCATGAGTATCTATCTATATGACATAGAGATGGTCCAAGCTGAAGGTCAAGAGGAGAAGCAAGGGAAGAAAAACATCATGCAACACAGCCATAGGGGACAAAGTGAGAGTGGAGGTCAGCCAAGATGAATGAGGGGAGGGAAAGAGGACTGAAATAGCAGGCAGGAGGATAATGAAGTAAGAGGAGAAAAGCGGGTGTGGGGTATGGAGGCTCTCTTAAAAGTCACTGTTAAATACAAGAAAAGCTGAGAAGAGCCTGTGAAAGAGAAAGTGGCAAAGTATTGTTAAACCCCAAAGTGAAGTCATTTATTTATTTAAGTCATATCCCCCGCTCCCCAAAAGTTGCATGCAAGAAAGTGGAAGGATCACTGAGAATTTTGTGGGAGTAGTAGCACAATGATTTATTTGGCCCGCATAATGTTTAAAGGATATACCAAATCCACTGGGGGGGCGGAGCTGTAGAAATAGTGGTTTTTGTGTGTATGTCAGGAGTGGCTTGAGAAGCTGCAACTGCTTCTGGTGTGAGAGAATTGGTCATCTGCAAGGACATTGCCCAGGGGATGCCCCTGTTTTACCATCCTTGTGGGAGGCTTCTCATGTCCCCACATGGGGAGTTGGAGCTGACAGAGTGAGCTCATCTGCGCCCTCCCCGAATTTAAACCTCTGACCTGTCAATCTTCAATTTTGCTGGCACAAGGGTTTAATCCATTGTGCCACCGGGGGCTCCTCGTGGAAGTAGGTAAAATTGTGCCACATGCTAAGAAGCAGATGCAGGAGGATTTAAATGAGCCTGATGCTGGTAGCGATGAGGCCACACTTCAGCCAGCAGTAGCAAGAAACAATTGGTCAATGTCAGTGCTGAGTTGGCAAAGACCAACAAGAGATGGAGTCAGGGTAGGGATAAGGCAGTGGCCCCAGAGGTCAAAAGAAAATTGTATAAAAGGACAGCAATGCTGCTTCAGCAGAGTGAAAAGCACGCAAGTCAGAGATTACCAACAGATGCTGATTCAGATAAGCAGAAAAGACAAAAAAGCTAGGAAGAAAGCAAAGATAGTGATAATGAAACCACCCAGGAAAGAAATATTTTAAAGGTCACTAAACCACAACAAGCTACCAACCCCTGGTAGGAGATTCGCCTTTGCATTGGATGCTTGTTCCTGACACCATCTCCGATTTGATTTCCTGTTCAACTTGTCAGGCATTATTTAGCTAGACATATTTAGCCCTGCCCTGAATGTGGCACTTCTTTTAAATTAGAGTAAAACAGCCTCCAACAGATATATTATTTAACTGCTGTACCATGTCCAAAACAGAAGGGAAAGATGTCAAATTGTTTGTGTATGTGTTCATATGCATATTTATTTACCCATCCATCAATTCATCCATCTAACCACCACTTGTTCATTCCTGAAAAGCAACACGACTTACAAAACAGATCAGTGTCATGTTCTGTAACATGAAGCAAACTGATAAAAAATGAATGCTATGCTTTCAAAATGTTAATTCATAGTACCAATGTCATATGTCATAGTATCAATGTCATATGTCATAGTACCAATGTCATATGTGTGGAATAACAGTAAATTCATTCATTGTGTGAACATGTACTCTAACATTGCATAATGACCATCTTTCCCTATAATGCAACTTTTTGAACTGCAAAGTGAGGGTGGAAATGAATACATGACAGGTTTCTGGTATGCTTACTACTAGTTCATTAATCTGGCATCTAACACAAAAGCTGTCTTTCTCATGAAAACTGCTAATTATTTAATACTCGTAAATAGTTGTTTGATGGAGAAATAGGTATCGTGGTTAAAAAAATAACTGGTATTCACATTTTTATTAATGTCCTTTCATAGTGAGGTGTGCAGTTCATCACTTGCTTTCACATCACCCTCATCCAAGTTTTCAGACAGCTGGAAAAAAGCCTATTTAGGCCTTTGTACAGCTATTTCCAATATCTATTTAATGCTTCAGAAACCTGAGGAAGCCAACGTAAAATACTTTCTAAGTAGAGTGAGATATTGCATTGCATTATTAGGAAGACAGAATGCAGCTGAGGTTAATGTGACAAGCCTTGTCCGTCAGAAAAGAAAGGTTAACATTGAAGGTGGTTTTTTTAAAGTATTGATTGGTGCTATACAAAGCAAGTGCTGTGGCTGACTATTTTTTCCAAGAGAAGACAGAGTTCACCGATGTCACACTTTATATCCCTTTCTAAAGATTAAGCAATTTTTGCCTATCTGTAAGAAGCAGCACACTATGCTTTCCATCTGGCATAAAATGGACACAGATTGCTTTCCAAGGTAGCCATGAAAAACATTAGCATTACCTTAACAACACTCATTGATTTAAAGTCAAGCCAATTACAGGTAGAAAAGAAATGCTTCATATTATCTATACCTAAATGATATATTTCTTTCTTTCTGGGCTTTCTTCTGAAACTAAATTCCCAGAATTGTTCACAAGAAGAAATAATTTAGTATCCAAAAAACACCAGAAATACATTAACTGAAGTCTAATTTGCCTTATCGGTAGAACTGAGACACAGTTCCGAAAATGGGAGAATTATTTGCTATTAACTGATAATAATAAAGTGGAAGACAGTGGAAAAAGAAGAAGAATGCATTACAAGTGGATTGACTCAATTGAGGAAGTTTGCAAGACCTAAGCAAGGCTGCTGTTGAGTAGACTTGGGGAGGTCTCATTCATAGGGCTGCCAGAAGTTAAAGTCAACTTGACAGCAGACACCAACCTTGTGATCTGATCCTGATTATTCCCAGGAGGATTGTTACAACTAAAGCCAAATGATTTATTTTGTGATAAGCCACTGAGTTTTGGCAATTCTACACCTTTCTGTAGTGGTGTGTGTGTGTGTGTGTGTGTGTGTGTGTGTGTATAATTTTGGGTTTCTGATCATGGTGGTAACAATGTAACATAGCTGCAGTGTCATAGATTACACTGTGGAAACAGTTTTATAACCAGGACTTTAATGGCCAAAATATTTCCATGTGCATAGCTCACGTACCCTCAACTTAAGGAAAGTTTATATTGTTCTCCACACATGGCTGTTCTGCAACACATGTATGAAAGCAGCTAGAAAACAGCTAACAACTTGCTTGTTACAGTGAGATGTTGAGATGAATGTACAAGCTATAAAACTTTATAAGAAGCACACAGAGGCTCGAAATATTCTGCTATGTGAGACGTTATATCTAACCATCACTAGAGGTACCCTTTCAATAGAGATCCAGGGAAGAAAGAAAGACTATGGAGTATTGGCTGGCCTGACTGGTTCGGTGCTGCTACATCTAAAGACTTCTACAAGATCAACTAACAGCCCAATCCATTACAAAGCTATATAGGGCTCAGAATCACATCAGGATAAAACTATGCAGCTTGTTATGTCACCAAGTAGCCAATCTTTCCCAAAGGAGGTCACAAAGCCCCCTTGAACTGCCTTCAGTAATGGAGATGTAGTGTTTCATTTAACAATTAATTTGGACACTGGTTCAGCACTTCCAACTGCCCACTTTTTAAGATATTATAACTTCCAGAATTCCTAGCCTGCAAGGCTGCTGGTCATACTGACTGGGCTATTGAGAGAGTTGCAGAGTAATGTTTGCATGCATGCATCAGATGTAATGTATGCATGCATCAGATATTAAGTACAGAAAGCACTTGTGGAGGACCTTACTCTGTAGTCGGAGGTGATCCCCCGCCCCCAAAGTTCATAATCAGGGAATTCATAGTTTTGTCAAGGACACCAGGCTGCAATAAGAGTTAAGTTTTGGCCAATCTGCAGAAGGACTAACAACCACAACAAGGAGCCATCTCTTCCCAACCCTGCATGCTCCTTATCCTTTTATAAACCCCTGTATATCCCTCATGTCCCCAATTATTACATGTATACCTGTATAAAAATATTGAGCAAGGTGACCTTTTTATGAACTGTGACCAGCACCTCAGGACCCAGGTATTGTAAAACATCCTGGGTCTTTATTCTTAATCAATGGATTTTCAGAAATTCTCAAGCATGGACAATAGGCAAATGGCCTCCTTTCCTTGGGTCTCGGAGGGCTGATGACCAGGCCACCTGAGTATCAGGGACCTATGGACTTGCTAATCATTCTTCACAAAGGACATTTCCGCACCTGCAAGAAGAAGGGGATGTTGCAGTTTCTCCAACATTGATGTCCCCCCTTCCCCAAAAGATTGGATCCACAGATCCCATCAAGAAACCAGTATCACTGCAGTTTTGGACAATGGGCTGGCTCTGAGGGGCCAGACAGAAATTTCAAAACTCTGTGTCAGTAGGCAAGTTGGGCTTGAGGGCTCACAGCAATCACCTAGATCGCCTATCAATAGGGTCTGGTTTCTTCAGCAGATTACTGTAGCCATCATCCTTTTCCAGCTGGAACAGAAATAAATACCTCGGTGGCTTCTGCTTCAACTTGGTGAGATTTATTCTGGAATATTGGTTTTATTCTCCCCAGACTAAACCCACAGTGGTTAGAATCTCACTATCCACAGCCATTCTAAATTGCTCGACAACAACTCCACAGTTTCACATAAAGTTTAGAAGACATGATTTGACCAGTACTGTAAATCTCACAGGATCAAGCAGTAGATCTTCACCACCTCCTCTGGAATTCAAATAAGAATTGAAAATTTTCCAAGTGGTTAAGTCTATCCACAAACCCGAATTAGGCTTTCTATGTTTACAGGTGGAAAATGGAGCCTGAGATATAGGTATTTGCTCAAGGAAGCCTATGAAGGGTTTGCTCAAAATCAAGGGTTATTCTAAGACTTAATCTTATATCTTCTCAAGTAGCTTGTGTACTTAGAAAGACATTATGAATTAGCAGCCCTGCTTTCCCATTCTATTTGATGTGACTAGATTGTGCACAGTTTGACAGGAAAGAGGAGCTGCAGTTCCTAGGTTGACGCATGTTAAGTCTCATTAACGAAATACAATCAAAGCAGCTTGCTCACCGAATGTCTGCTATAACAGTTTCCTGTCACCCAGAGGTTTCCTTGAAATCACAAACACACTGCTAACAGACTGAGAATGAAACCTTTTCCTATGCTGATTGCCCACTTGAACTTTGCAGGGAGATTGCATCGACTGAATATTGCATTTGGAAGGCTGTCAGTGTCCTGGAAAAGTCTCTGTAGATAAAAGATAAAATCTTCGGCTTAAAGCTTAATTATAAGTGTTCCATTACAAAGGCACTAACTTCATAAAAAATAGTATCAAAGCTATTCTTCCTTTTTTTGAGGCAGCTAAGGAGGAAAACCCTTTCCTTCTAAGTATCTACAAATCTTTCCTTGCCCTCCTCAAAAATATATTGGTATCTGGTTTGGCAGATTAGAAAAAAAGTATCCTCGGACCCATTTGCTGAGGTTAGGGACACAGGACCCCTGTGAAAGTGAAAAACAGCAAATAAAGCAATTGCTTTTTTTTTAACTTGAGAGAACACCTCTCTAGGAATTTCTCGATCTTCCAGGATGAGTTTATAGTCAACTGGGAGCTGACTACAAAATTGCATTGTAGGATCCAGCTATTCCTAGAGAGGTGTTCTCTCCAGAAATCTTTAGATCAGTGGTTCTCAACCTGTGGGTCTCCATGTGTTTTGACCTACAACTCCCAGAAATCCCAGCCAGTTTACCAGCTGTTAGGAGTTCGGGGAGTTGAAGGCCAAAACACCTGGGGACCCACAGGTTGAGGAACACTGCTCTAGATCCTGCAGCAACACTGGAGGGTGTTGATCATGGAGTCACACCATTGGGACTAGAGATTAATAAAGAGAGCATTTTAATTATCGATTCCACAAAAGTTTAAGCCACAAATGTGGAGGGACAACTGTATATCTGGCCAATATAAGGGTATCAGTAGATAAGGAAAAAAGAAGTCAAAGCCATTTCTTGGAGAGTGGGGGTGGGTATGAACCCCAGTCAAATACAATGGCACTTTACCTGACAAACAGATTCTCTTGGGGTATGAAATTATGTTAATATTGTAATGACAAGTGCTTTACTGAGAGCAGTTTACACTAATGGATTTTTGAAGAAAGAATAATGCTATGTTTCTCAAGACAGGGATTCAATAGCAGGGAACTTCACACAATGCCAGTGGTGTGTACTTTACTTCATTTCACAAAATCTTGCATAATTCAAATTCCTCTATGCATATGTCACATGTGAACAAATAACTCCATTGTTCGTAACGTATCTTTGCATGAACATGGCTGCTCAGTGTTATTTTCCTACCACAATCACTCTTACAGAATAGGAACAAAGAAGGATTTTTAAAAGCACAGTTTTAGAAACTTAAATACAAAAGGCTAGGTTGTACACATAGTTTGTCAGTTTAAACACCGTGTTAGTTTATTATTTACACACTTTAAAATATAAAACTGCTATAATTTTAGGGCTGGGTTATGAATGGTTTCACTGACATTTCTCCTTCAGAAAGGAAAAAGCACAGTATTCTTTAAAACTTTGGTATTTATAAACAAAAAGAATAAAATAATCCATATTATAGGTTTCCTGTGTGAAATACTGAAATTAATTTAAATTTATTTTCCAAAGAGGTTGTATGTTTTCTTCTTTTTGTGGCAGATGTAGTCTGTATTTATCTTGATATATTACTTTTGATCATTTAATAAATTGCCATTGATTACTTGAAGCTTGCATACAAATTATTTGGCGGTAACACTACGAGGCTGTGCACATACAAACAAGCCTGGTTATGCAAACATTACAATCTGAGAGGCCACTATTTTGAGAACCCAGTTTGTCACCATGGCCTATTGGTTACTTCGTCCCTCCACTATTCAACGGCGTATTTTTTCCAATTACATTTGGGTTATTGAACCTTTCACTCACTCATGGTACAGTCCCATCCAAGGACTTTACATCAAGCAAAGTTTGGGGGAATTCTATTGCAACTCCCTGCATTTATCATTGTGTCCCTTATGCACACCAGAAGAATAAAAAACTCTTAGGAATCAAAGTTGTCCTTAAAGAGGGCAGTTTGCTAAATGCGCTTGAAATGGTATTGTGTTGCTTAGCATATTTATCCAGTTTTCTGAGAAATTAATACATGCAGAGAGAAACAAAAGGGATAACTGAGAATCCCCCCCCCCCCACAAATGTATTTAATATACTTATTTCCTAAGAAAGAGAACATTCCTCCAACAAGTCTCTGCAAAACCTGTTATTCTGTCTTTCCTAAAGCATTCCTCCCACTCTGACTCTCCCTTCTCCCTTACTTCAACTTGTTGACATCCGGATCATTCAGCCTTTTTTCATTTTAGCAACCATTAAAACTTCATCAGGACCTCTGAGATAAGTAGAGGTTCCATGGGATGGGGGAAATACACAATGCACTTTATCGTGAAGACTAGTTTTCGGTCTACAAAATAATCCAGCTGTACTTAAATACAGAAGACCAGAACATCTACTTTTCCTCATAAATCATTGAGCGTGTAAAAGAATAATCTAGAATACCATGGCAAGAACTATGTAAATGCTTAGAGATCAAATTTAAATGCTGAATCCAAAATTCATGCAAAAATGATGGAAGGTGAGTCTGAGTGAGGACTCTATATTTTCAGAATAAAAAATGATTAGATCAAATCAGGTCCAATGAAAAATTGACTGAACTACTCCTGCTTGTATGGATGTCCATGTATACACTGGAACAGCTATATGTGAACTGGGTTCCTTGAACGTGTTCTCAATAAAGAGCTATGACTCTTCTCATAAAAATGAAAACCACACTGTAAAATGTGTATACATACTAAAAAAACAATACTAACAGAATTACTGATTTTTGAGAAAACTGAGCTTGAGTGTAAAGGTTCTTCTAGACCAGTGGGGGGCCCTCCACATAGAACATCAAGGCTGAAAATCCCACAATATCTGCTTTGAATTGCATTATCTGAGTCCACACTCAGATAATGTGGGATTTCCTGCCTTGATATTCTGGAATATAGGGTTGTGTGGAAGGGCCCTGGGTCTCCACCTTTGATCCACCATGTTTTTTGGATTTCAACTGCCAGAATTCCCTGCTAGCTTACCAACAGTTAGGAATTGTGGGAGCTGAAGTTCCAAAACATCTGGAGGACCAAAGGTTGGGAACCACTGTTGTAGACAGAAGGCTCTGAGCACTCATAACTAAAGAGTGTCCAGCTATTCTCTCTCCCCCTCCCCACTCTTTCTCTTCCTTCCTCCTTTCATGTGATCAAAAGGAAAATAAATAATTAAAAAACAAACGAAGGCCAAGTAAAAATGTCATCATCAGGACTTCTGGGAAACTCCCATGAATGAGAGAAACTATTGACAGTAAAAAAAATTCACCCACAGACTGTAGTAACTGAGAAACTGACCTGTGAACATGAAAATCCTTAGATCAAATCACACTTGGACAATACATTTAGTTCAGTCGCCATCATGCGTTGGAACAGTGAGGAGCGTGCTTTTGCCATTGAGGCTTTTGCCTTTTTGAGCAGATTTGGAGTGGCCGGCCCGCTCTCCAGATTTGGCCCCTTGTGATTTTTTTCAATAGGATTTTTTTGAAACCCCGTGTTTATGTGAACCGTCCAAGGGCCCTACAAGATTTGAAGACCGACATCCAGGAAGAAATTGCCAACATAACGCCTGCTATGCTGGCAAGAGTCACGACAAACGCCAGAAATTGGCGGAGAATGGAGGACGTCACCTACCTAATTTGATCTTCAAAACTACGTAAAACAAAACTTTAGGTATGCACCTACATTATAAAAAATATATAAAAGCATCTGATTCATACAATGAGTTTTATTAAGTTTTGAAAAAAGGAAGTTATGCTGCCTCACCCTGTACCTTATAAATATAGGTTGAAAGTAATTTTACACAATATTTCTCATTATTTTGTCCATGAAACAAAGCTTGTGTACACTGAACCACTAGAATGCAAAGGTGTCACTATCTGAGCCACCCATGTGGTCAATTTCACGTTTTGAAGGACATCAGAATTCTAGACCTATATCAGCATTTTTAAAGGATCCACCTTATTGAAGTCTGATACTACACTCTTCTAATTATGAATTATATTTCCTCAGATGAGAGGCTCTGTGGCATTTTTTTGTTGGAACCTAGAATCTGCCTACAATCCCTGGCACAAACCAAAAAAATTGGTCTCTTAATTCAAACAGCAGGCAGCAGGAGGGATGAATTTTGACACATATAAACTTGCAAAAAAAAATTAAAACAGAGATCCCTGAGAGGCTTTAACATGGTAAACTTCAGAAATGCACCAATTTCTAAACCCTGCAGCCAGTTGTTCTCTAACGTCTCTTGCTTTATGCTGACAACCTCTCTTTTTCCCTCCACTCACTGAGACACAATGCCTTCAGGTCTGTCTAAGTAATGTAATTCACTGGAGTGGAATTCCCTCGATACCTGCTGCAGTAGTCAGTGACAATATCATTTATACTCTACACTGTCATGCCATGACACTGATACATTGGCTTTCATCCCTCATTCACTGCAGAGTGTGCAGTTTCACCTTCTGCCGTGCCCTTTCGCGGCACATGTGTACAAATTTACTCCATTCATTCCCAATTACAGACCCCCGTTGAAATGCCCTCATTGCATTTATATTCCCGATTCCGAATGTCAACCTTATTTGAGAGTTTCAATTATGCACAAGATTTCTCCATTAGCAGTAAGTGCTACACAACATTCCTCAAACGATTATCCTAACAGTGCTCCCAAGGAACAAGAGATACATAGCAAAAGGCATCACTGCCATGAATACATATACCTAAATGCTGTATATTATTCAGCATAAACTCCAATCATTGGCTTGAGCTACCAACATGAAGTGCTATGCTGAGATTAGGTCAGCTTCTGCAAGTGGGCTACATCTGAAAGGCTATACAGCCATGCATACTGATGCGGGAAGTGATTTCTAATATTATATGATCTTTTGCTGCCTCTTTAGGTTATGTGCCTTCATAGGTCCTAAACAGACGTACATTTTTCTGCTGTCTTCAGTGATTTACAGATAGAGTAAAGCTGGCCCTCTGTATTTATTTATTTTATTTATTTGGGGTGCTTCTACCCCGCCCTTCTCAACCCCCTAGGGGGGACTCAAGGCGGCTTACAAAAGGCACAATTCGATGCCTAACAATTACAACATACAATGCAATATACAATACACAAATTTACCACATAATATCACAGTTATAACTAATTAAAACAATCAGAAAATATACTAGCAACAATAAAAACATCTTGTGGTCCGTGTTCACCAAATCCAAGTCTGTAAACCATTTAGCATTGTCATTATCCTTTTCTACTCTGGTCATTATTGGTTGTCTTTGTCCCTCTGCCAGCTTACCTGAAGGCCTGGTCCCACATCCAGGTTTTTAGCTTCTTCCTGAAGGAGAGGAGGGATGTTGATGTCCTAATTTCCCCGGGGAGTGCATTCCACAGGCGAGGGGCCACCACCGAGAAGGCCCTGTCCCTCGTCCCCCACCAGTCTCGCTTGCAATAAAGGTGGGGCCGAGAGCAGGGCCCCCTCAGCACTGTATCCACTGGTTCTGTATCTACAGATTTCACCATCCATGACTTAAAATAAATATTTTGTTAAATGCCAAAAAGCAAAACTTGATTTTGACATTTTATATAAGGGACACCATTATACTATGTCGTTGTATATAAAGGGATTTGAGCATCCCAGCTGACACCAAAGGCCCACAGTACAATTTTAAAAGTTAATAAATAAAAGCTTAGCTGCAAGCTCATATAGTAAAGGTAAAGGTTTTCCCCCGACATTAAGTCCAGTCGTGTCCGACTCTGGGGTGTGGTGCTCATCTCCATTTCTAAGCTGAAGAGCCGGCGTTGTCCGTAACACCTCCAAGGTCATGTGGCTTTGAAACAGTTGAAATCCAACTTACTAATGCCTTGAAAGATCTCTCCAGCCACTTAGAAAGATAACCACCTGAAGCCTAACCCTGCCAAAACACAAATATGAACTTTCCATCTACACAACTGTGAAGCCAACAGGAAATTGAAAGTCACCCGGGAAGGTCAAGAACTTGAACATTGTTTCCATCCTTAATATCTCAGTGTCACCTTAGATTGAACACTAGCATATAGGAAACACTGCTTCAACACCAAACACAAAGTAGTTGCACGTAATTACATCCTGCGGAAACTGGCAGCACATGAGGTGCAGACCCAAAATTAATAAGGCCTTGTCTTACTCAACTGCTGAGTATGCCTGCCCTGTTTGGCATAGGTCTCCCCATGCAAAGCAGGTGAACATAGCATTGAATGAAACATGCAGAATAATCAAAGGGTGTCTTAAACCTACATCTGTTGATAAACTCTAGCTGGCATTGCCCCCCCGATGTGCGATGGGAAGTTGTGAGAGAAATAAGGTTGAACACTGTGAAAGCCTCTCAATAGATTCAAATCAAGGAAAAGCTTTATGAGAACTATCACTCCTCTTGGCATCCCTCCAGAAACAGCAAGGGTATCCCTCTGGGCAGCTAAATCAGGAAATCCCAACTGGATGCCCCCCCCCCCCCCCGAGGGTCTTCCTCCAGGGGCAAACCAAGAATGGGCAACCTGGAAGTCCCTGAACAGATTCCGAAGTGGAGTGTGCAGATCAAAAGACAACCTGGCAAAATGGCACTACCTAAAAGACGCCCATACCTTGTGTGACTGTGGAGCAGAACAGACAACTCTGCATCAGTATGCTTGTTCATTGTGCCCTGCCTCATGTACAGAGGAGGAATTGTTGGAGGCTACAGACAATGCCGTTGCTATTGCCCGTTTTTGGTCAAAAGATATTTAGCCGCCTGCACACGTTCTATTTTTATCAGTTTTATACTAATTTATGCAATGCTTTTGATACGAAATAAATAAATGTGGCCAGCATGACTACATAGAGCACTGTTACCTTTCCGCTATTGATCTACTCACGTTTGCATGTTTTCGAACTGCTAGGTTGGCAGAAGCTGGGGCTGATAGCCAGATTCGAACCTGCGATTATGGTCAACAATCTTAGCAGCCCAACGGTTTAACCCACTGCACCACCATGGGCTCCCATATATGGAATCATTTTCCCATATGTGTAATCATTTTTCCACTTTGTCACAGGTGGAAAGGACCATCTAACTGAGCTCAGGATCTTGGAGAAGTTACCTTTTTCAGCTGTTGGTTGTGCTGGTTGGGAGCTGTAGTCCAAAAAAAGTAACATGTCTAGACTTTGCCACTGCAATATGCTTGACCTGAAGCAGAACCTTCAACAAGTCATCTGTCTTCAGACGTTAAGGAGATAGAGATAAGGCATGGATAGCTTTAAATTGTTCAGGATTGTGCAAAAGACCAGCTCAACCCATTTCAGAGGGAAATAACCAACTAGATCCATAGCAATCTTTTAAACACTATACTGCAAGGTACTACAAACTGACATGCTATGTAAATTCGATCTAGACTTCCCCTATTTTCCATTTATTTATTTTGATTTGGAGCTGTTTACTACATTCACGCATAATGAGAAGGCAAAACCTCTGATTAATAAATCTTGACATAAATGAGTTGATGCCACATTGGGCATCCACTTACATATCACAAACAAATAAACAAAACAGCTAGGCACTGTGAGATATCTGTATGAGGATTAGCGTTAAAAGCACCCAAAGAAGCCAGGGCTCTTGAACCAGTAGGAAACCCTGGTTTAAAGATGGTATGTAAACCCACTTGTGCAAAGAGGAGAATGAATGGGTTTTACATACAGATTCTCCACATTGTGGTTTATTAAATGGAAAGATATGACTTACTTTTAAGTGTGAATGTTCTCAATTTTTTTCCGTGTGAAGCGTGACTTGAGAAACTGCAAGTTGCTCCTGGTGTGAGAGTATTGGCTGTCTGGAAGGACGTGCCCAGGGGACACACGGATGTTTTACCATTCTATGGGAGGCTTCTCTCATGTCCCTGAAAGAGAAGCTGGAGCTGACAGATGGAAGCTCACCCCGCTCCCCGGATTCGAACACCAACCTTTTGGTCAGCAGTCCCGCCAACAAAAGGGTTTAACCCACTGTGCCACCGGGGGGCTCTTATTCTCAATATTGTACAAAGTGGATTGCTATACATGTATGGAAATCTGATTACCCAGTTATCTAAATGAAAATTTTGCTGCCTTCTAAGAAGAGATGATATTTCATGACTAAAATAAATTGGAGACATCTAGGCTTTTCACAGGGAAAAATAGAAACTGTAAGAATTTAGAATGGCAAAGTGGTATATATGTAGAAGGGAGGTGGAAAGAAAACATGTTAAACCTCTGCTCATCACTATTCTTTGTAACACACCTTTCTTTTCCAGTGGAAACTGGATTCAGAGTTTGTGAAAAAGACAGCAGCAAGAACAGAGCCTGGAGGTTCTCTATTCTCTTCTTGCTGCTCTTCTGTCCCCACCCCCCATCCCCAGTCATAAAAAACCCCCAACACGCTGGAGTTTTCTGGTACCTCATCCTGCTTCACAAATCTATTTGGGCTGAAAGTTACATCAACTCCATTCATACTCAGTCTATTGTAAAATTATATAGCAAGTATCTCATGATAGTTCACAACAGCTGACATTTTTCATTTCTGCAGAACAGCAAAACACCACAAGGTGGAACCCCCCCCCCCCCCCCCCCAGCAAAACTGTTGTTTTTAAGCAAAGGAAGACTATTTTGGGAAAACTCTTGTACTAGAAAAAAGCTCTGATTTTTTTCATAAACAAGTACTAAAATAAAAACAAAATGACACCATTTCTCATCATTTCACAATTTGCATCATTTCATGCAGTATCGAGAAAACATTTAATTTTTGTTTATAAGGCTAAAATAATATTTAAAGCCCTATATATTCTATGTTGTTCTTTTGCAGTGATAACTGTTGTGCTAAAGGTTGTTGATAAGGACGCTTCCGTTGACAGCCATTCCAGACAGGCAATAAGAAAGCATTTCCTCTCACCTTAGATCTAGTACGATTATTTGACACAACTAGGAAACTGTGTGACAGGCACTTTTATCCCTTAATGAGCACATCCTCGGGACCTAAAACCCTGAATTGCCTTCATTCTTTGATATCATTATTTTCTTTTCTGGTTAGAAAGAAGCAAATCCTTATTTTTCAATATGCACATCCTAGGGGCGGAATGTAGTGTTTTAGAAAGGAACACACGATGGACAGTAAAAACAAGAGCCTTAAATTATGTCGCTCCCACCATAGTAATAAACAAAGCAACTTACACTATGTCTTGACATTGCTATGGTCTGCACTGCCCCATCCTTGTCACCTTCAGACAGTGATATGTAACAAAGGTGAAGGAAGCACACAACACAATGCTGTGAGAGTATGTACCAGACACGGACCAGACTTGACAAAGTATGAAACCATACCAGACAATGCAGATAAGGATAGAGAGAACACATAGCTGTTGCTTTCCAATGGAGTGACATGTATTTTTCTAGTGTTTAGTTCTATCTCAGGCATTTAGTTGAAACATGTATTAAGAAAAGCAAGCAGCTCTGGTCCCATCCAGCAAGGCTGTTTATAGTTCTACATCAGGCATGGGCAAACTTTCTAACTTGGGGGCCGGAGCGGGGTGGGAGGGTCAGGAGGGAGGGCTTCTCCAAATCCCCTCCCTGCCTTTTCTTCTTCTCTTCCGGAAGCAGAAAGCAAAGTAAAGTCAGGAAATGTTCGGATCCCAAAAGGGTTTGTCTTGGTTAGGATGAGATAGTGGATGGGCGAGAAAAGTGTATCTATGAGACCCTGTATTGCCTGTTCCTGATATAGAATCCTAGAGCTGGAAGAGACCCCTAAGAGCCATCCAGTCCAACCCCCTGCCATGCAAGAAGGCGCAATCAAAGTATTCCTAATAGACAGCCTCTGTGGAAAAGCCTCCAGAGAAGGAGATGCCACCACACCCCAAAGCAGCCTATGCCACTCTCTAACAGCTCTCAGAAAGTTCTTCCTAATCTTTTCAGTCAAATCTCTTTCTCTGCCATTTGAATCCACTGCTCCCTTGTGCCCTGGACTCTAGACACACACACTCCTCAATGGGACATCCTTTTAAATCCTGAAACATGGTTCTCATGTTCCCTCTCTACCTTCTCTTCTCCCAGCTAAATATCTCTCAGAAAGGGAGGAAGAGAAGGAAGGAAGCGTGGAAGGGAAAGGAGGGAAGAAAGAGAGAAAGAAGGAAAGACAAAAGGGAAGGAAGGAAGGAAGGAAGGAAGGAAGGAAGGAAGGAAGGAAGGAAGGAAGGAAGAGAAAGCCTCATTCCAAAATTTCAACCCGTTACACATTGCTTTTAAACTTTAAGCAGACCCCAAGACTTCAACTCCATTAAGACATAACTGTTATTAACCTGACAATTTCCCTCTAATTTTTACCAAGCCACTCTCCCTCTATTATAGGTTCCAAACCCAAAATATAGATCTTACCAGACAGACAGAGGCAAGACTGCATGCAAACCAACAGCTGAACATTTAACAGATTGGCTGTGCGTGGTCTACAGCACTGATTATGAGTCTTTATTTTCATTGTACACAAAAGGGCAATAGACGGAAAGTCTTATTTAAACCACTATTTTTCTTGTCCGCCTACACTCCTAACACCTACAAGGCAAGTACAGTAATGCAGCAAACACATTTTTTTTTAAAAAAAATCCCAGAATGATGGCTCATTCTAACCCAAACCAGCCTAACTATCTTCCTCTTCATATGTCCTTGCTACCTCTTACCTATTGAAAGAAAGACAAAGGGTAAATAATTGAACTACAGTCAAAGACAAGTGCAGACCTGCTGCAATTGTGTGGAAGGAAGGGGGCTTGTTGGTGGAACAAGGTGCTGTTCTAATTTAAGGGATAAACAAGACAGCTGCTCAAAGAAGCCAAAATGTTTTTCTCAGAGCACTGAGTAAATGACAGTTCCCAAAATTCCAGTCAGCATAGCCAATGGTCATACTGGTTGGCAGGTTAGAAAGTTACTTTTTAGGATTCCAGAATCAAAACCACTTTAGCTTGGGGAACCTGGAAGCTGTAGTCCCTGAAAGTAACAGCTTTTGAACTAAACTGACCCACTCCTGGAAAGGAATGTAGTTTTCCTTTGGATTTTGCACTTTTGATTGCAACTCCCAGAGGTGTGTATTGCACATCTTGTAGGATAATCTTTAGATACGAATTGAAATGCAAAATTCAAAGAATAGTTTACTGAGGAATAGAATGCAACAGATTTATTTCATGAGAACTCTTTTTTTTTTTGGTCGTGTCAGGAGTGACTCCTGGTGTGAGAGAATTGGCTGTCTGCAAGGACGTTGCCCAGAGGACGCCTGGATGATTTTGATGTTTTTATCATCCTTGTGGGAGGCTTCTCTCATGTCCCAGCATGAGGAGCTGGAGCTGATAGAGGGAGCTCATCCGCCTCTCCCCGGATTCGAACCTGCGACCTGTCGATCTTCAGTCCTGCTGGCACAGGGGTTTAACCCACTGCGCCACCGGGGGCTCCTTATGAGAACTCATGAGATACCAGGAGAGAACACAAATAGACTGATCCATAAATTCCTAGCTTAGACACATCTTATTATTATTATTATTATTATTATTATTATTATTATAACTTTATTTGTACCCCGCTAGCATCTCCCCAAGGGATTCGATGCGGCTAATTGCATTTAAGGACATGAGACCTGAGTTGGGTTTCCAAATTGGGTTTCCTCAGCCAATATAATAACCTTTTATAACACCCAAAAACATACCAAGATGATGGTGAAGTGCTGGATTATACCATCCACCATCCAGCCCCCAAAAAGATGATGTTTGGCCAGTTCCAACCATGTGTTGTCGAAGGCTTGCATGGCCAGAATAACTGGATTGTTGTAGGTTTTTTGCCTGCATCTATGGCAGGCATCCTCAGAGGTAGTGAGGTCAACCTGCCATAGATGCAGGTGAAAAGTCAGGAGAAAATGCTTCTAGAACATAGCCATACAGCCCGAAAAACTTACAAAAACCCAGTTCTAACCATGATTAAGAATAATAGTAACTAATGTAACTATAAAACTATCAGTGGTTTCAATTTAAAAAATCTTGCAGCAGAACAGTGAGGGTGAACAGCACAGATGGGAAGGACTTATTTGCAAACACCTCTAATCTTCTTTCCTATTTGCTCATAAACACAGATATACCATCAATGGTCCAGCCAAAGGCAAATACATTTAAACACCACTGACTTTAAGTAGGCACTTAACATTTCCTCTGAGAGGATATCAATGCACTAAACTTTGACATAGGTGTGGATTTCCTGAATGTGACCTCTTGGGCTTCCCTCCATATACTGGTTAAGAGAGAATTCTCAGACAGAAAGCCTTCCCTTGACTTGCTTTCTAATTATTGATGGTAGGGGCCGAGCCTGAAACTATCAATATACAAGCAATATAGCTGCCAGGTTTCTATGCCACGGTCCTTCTCATAAAGTTGATTACAATGAGAAGAAAAAAAACCACCAGTCTAATCATATATGAATACAGTGGAACACTGAACAGTCAAACATGCTATTGTGACTATCCACTGCATATCAGAATTTGCTTTGCAAATTAGACTTCTTTTTATACATATGACACACAACAGCTTGCAATGTTCCCCTTTTACTGATCTCATGCATACCTAATTTTTCCTTCTGTGAAACTATGAATGCATTGGAAGGCAATGCTGTTTTAACATGCACATGACTAACTCTATTTACAGTTTTTGCCCATATAACAGAAATCCACCTTGAGAAGAGACTATCAACACACAGCTGGATGAAGATGGTTCAGAAAGCTAGCTCCCTCTGTTCATTAAAACTCCTTTTGATATGCCACAGAGTTATGCACACTAAAGCTTCCACTACTATATTACTTGTTATTGTCTCTTTGCAGGTCACTACTTATGAATTAATAATCAGTATTTCCTTACTAAAACCCTTTTAAAACATTTGAAAAAAAAAACCCCATTAGCATAGGAAAACATTTCAAAACACATGTGAGTGGCAAACACAAGACAGCACTCCAGGAATTTGCAGTAGAAAAAAAAAATTCCTGAAAATAAAGTAGTGAGAGTGGTGGGCAAATGTCCCAGAGTTTCAGGGGAAACATATCTCAGGGTGAATCTACATTGTAGAATTAATGCACTCTAACAGCCACTTTAACGGTCATGGCTCAATGCTATGGAATCAAGGAAGTTGCAGTTTTTTGAGATCTTTAGCCTTCTTTGTCAAAGAGTGCTGCTGCCTCACCAAAATACAACTCTTAGAATTCCATAACATTGAGCCATGGCAGTTAAACAGGAGTCAAACTGCATTAATTCTACAGTGTAGATGTACCCTCTTGCTCTTACTAGATAATTTGCCAGGTATATATGTCCACTGCTATTTTATAGATGTCTATGGGAACCTATTTTCAGAACACAGTTTGAGTCAAGTATATTGTTCTCCTCTTCCTATCATGACCTGGCAGTGTATCAGATCTCAATTTCTTCAGTGTGGTAGTCACACTAGACCGGTGATATGGGTGCTGCTGAAATAGTTATCTCTTCTTCCACAGATGATCAAACATGAGGAACCCACACTACAGGCAGTCCCAAAGTTACAAACATCTGACTTACAAATGTCTCATAATTAGGAACAGGGTTGAGACAACAGGAAGGGACCTTCATAGAATCATTGAGTTGGAAGAGACCTCATGGGCCATCCAGTCCAACCCCCTGCCAAGAAGCAGGAAAATTGCATTCAAAGCACTCCTGGCAGATGGCCATCCAACCTCTGTTTAAAAACCTCCAAAAAAGGAGCCTCCACCACAATCCGGGACAGAGAGTTCCACTGCTGAACAGCTCTCACAGTTAGGAAGTTCTTCCTAATGTTCAGGGCGATTCTCCTTTTCTGTAGTTTGAAGCCATTGTTCCACATCCTAGTCTCCAGGGCAGGAGACAATAATTCCTGGGAGAGATATTATCATGGGAGAAAGGGGTCTCTCATAATGTTTTATCACTAATCCTTGTTTTCACAACTAGCTACATTTTTCAAAATCCAATTCTCACAGGGACAGGAAGTGAGGTGAAATCTTCTGAACCACAAACAGAAAAATAAACTCCACAGGGGTGTTAATCTTACTACGTGCTATCCAAAACTAAAAAATGGCTGAAGTTACACTTTTAAAAAATGTAACTGTTCCATCTTACGTACAAATTCAACATAAGAACAAACCTACAGAACCTATCTTGTTTATAACTCAGGAACTGCCTGCAGATTTTAGTATCAAGGCTGGATATCTAGAAAATGAGACTAAGGCAAGCACTGGGAGGTGCCAAAGCAGAGGTTCTTCTTACTCAGTTACTTGGCTGATTTCTTCATTTTATCCCCGCAGCACAGGGAGTGGAATTTAGCAGCTCTTCTGAAACAGGGATGACACAGTTACCCACTTTTACAAGCATAATCTCTCCTTGTCTTTCCCCAATTTCTTCTGCCTATTTCTTAGACAATGGAGATTACCTTCTGCTTCTCCCTGTCTTCAGCTTTTCACTCATTTCTCCAGATTTAAATGGACAGTAACTGGAGAGACTCTCCCTATCTCTTTACCCCCTAACCCTCAACCCTCCCCACCTGCAAATTGGACTAAAACTGACCTCACCAAATGTCAAGAAATGAGGAGATTAATGAATTTAAAACTAAAAGCGGTGTATAGTAGATTAACAATAGCAGCAATAACGATCTTTACTAAACTGCTTTATGTTTCAGAAATTCTATATTCTTTTGGTTTTCAGAAGTGTTAAACAAAACGGGTCACATACTATTCAGCTACAACCACACTGCCCTCAGACAAAGGACTAAAATGACTGTACATTATGGGGCAAGTACAGAGGGAAATGTAGAAATTGCAGTAAAACTAAAACTTATGTGGTAGGATGCATTTTAGTTTCACTGGCTTAGGGAAAGTTGATTTCACTGGTATTGTTTTTTAAGTAATCGTTCACTTGCTTTGTTTTGAAATAAATGACTAGCATCCGCTGCGCTAAGTATTCTGCTGGAATTTTTTTTACAGTGTCTAATAAATGGTCATGAACTACAAGGAAATGTATGCTACCGAGGTACAATTGACATCATAGGCAATTTTCTCCTTTCTATTTCAGGTAACTTGGTGAGGAGTGTCTATGTTACTTTTTCAATCACCAAATTTTTGTTTGGTTTAAATACTGGGCTTAGGACTTTCCATATTCACTTCAAAAATAATAGGAAACTGCAGCTTTTAGGAGCCAAACCCACAAGGAATATG
Organism: Anolis sagrei; assembly: GCF_037176765.1. NCBI lineage: Eukaryota > Metazoa > Chordata > Lepidosauria > Squamata > Anolidae > Anolis > Anolis sagrei. The sequence goes on along the minus strand of NC_090021.1, from coordinate 104,485,352 downwards.
CTAATTAGGAACCTGGAGATGGTATGGTAATCTATGCTGTGGTTAAATACTACTTTGTTGTAGATATAGGATAAAGTAAGGAACCCCCCCCCCCATGGTGCAGCCTGTTAAGCCACTGAGCTGCTGAACTTGCTGACCAAAAGGTCAGCAGTCCGAATCCGGGGAGCGGGGTGAGCTCCTTCTGTTTGGCCCAGTTTCTGCCAAACTAGCAGTTCGAAAACATGCAAATGTGAGTAGATCAATAGGTACCGTTTCGGTGGGAAGGTAACAGAACTCTATGCAGTCATGTTGGCCACATGACCTACGAGGTGTCTACGGACAATACCAGCTCTTCAGCTTTGAAATAGAGATGAGCAGCACCCTTAGAGTCGGACATGACTAGACTTAATATTAAGGGGAAACCTTATCTTTACCTTTAAGGATAGGGGAAAAGCAAACCATGGGCTACATCATCCCATGGGTCCAAAATGTTTTTCTCCTAAGTGCTCCCAAGTGCCCTGTAAAGGGGATGACAGGTAAAAACTTTGTGAATGCCCTGTCCCCAAACAAAGCACTTGGGGGGCATATGGGGCAATACCTTTTTAACCGGTAAACCTTTTCCTTGCTTGGACCATTTTAAGACTCAAAAAAGTCTTTGATTCAAACAGAAAATAGTTTGAAGTTGACTTCTAGGTCATTTCCCATTGTAAAAAGGCCCCTTCTGTGGCTAAAACATGGTGAAATTGAACATGTGCCTTTATTGCTCCAAGAGGGCATGGGCACTTGAGGCCAAATACTTTTTGGATGTTTGTGCCATTGATGTAGCTGTGGCTTCAGCCTTCAAGGTCTCCTTGGGAATGAAAACAGTTCCCGATTCCCAAAGGGTACCCACCATTGAGAAAAAGGCAGGAGGTAATAAACTATATTTCCCGAGAAGCAACCAGAATCCCTTCTCTGAAGAGAGAAGAAAGAGGATAATGAAGAAGAGTCTGTCTGAGGGTCCCCTTGGGAGAGGTTAGAGGAGATCAGCTACAACCCACCAGCTACAAAATGGCAATAAACCAAAGAAGAAAACTGCATTATCATATAGTTGTTAGATGAGCAACTGAGCAGCAGAGACTACTCTAAGTATACAAAGTAAAAATCTAGGTGAAACCTGTCACTTTATTGGAAGTCACCTGAAAATTGTTCCAAATAAATAATTTATTTTTCCTTCCTTCTCAAAATTGTCCCCAAACATGATTGAAACAGCTTCTCCTGTGCAATCTACTGATCTATTTTTTCAAGAAAAGACACAGAACTTATCTCCCCCCTTCTTTGATTTCTGATGACAATGGTGGAATGTGATTCATCTGACTCAGCCTTTCACCAGGGTCTATAATTATTAAGCATAAAAGAACTGCCAGAATAAATTAACTTAAGATATACATGATTTTTGTTTTTGTTGCCTTTTAACGTTGAGATTATCAAGGCTCCGGATCTTGTGATTCTTGTGATCCTCCCCACCCCTCTCACCCATATTTTCCTTGTGCACCTCCTTTCCTGAAACATGAAATTACTCTCTGAATTGTTGCCATCAACACTGCATTATACAAAGCAAAGCTTTCTCCATCTGAGCTAAAAGGAAAGCACAAATTAAGAGTTGCAAGAGCTATAGCTGCACTAGAAACAAAATGCGAGGAGAGAAGGGATACAGCATTAAAGTAACTTTATATATCTGCTGGAAGATGGACACATTAACGGCAGCAAAGAAGAAAGGCCAGAAGCTTATGGAGGCTTACGGCGTATATACCAAAATGGCTTCCAAGTTTTAATTTTACATTTACTGAGATTACAAAGGGCATTTATCTTAAATCACTGTCTGCACACTGCAGTTTCTAGCGCACACATAAAAAGAGGAATAGCACTATCTCACAATGATGTTGTCTTACTTCAAGTGTCAACGGTTCCATTAGCTTTATTATCCTGCATGACAAAGACAGATGGTTGACTGTAGAGTACCTTCTGGAAAACATTACATACAAAGCTATTCAAGCCCATATCTTCTCTTTGCAGAAGCATTTCCCACACATATGCAAACCATGCCAATCTAGTCTACTTGCTGGCCTGTATTCAGACATCCATTGTAAGAAAACAACATAGTGCAACTAGACTGCATGTGAATTACACTTGTGGTCCCCAATTCAACAAGTTGGGCATGGCTATTTCTACCTACAGAATATGTGCCATCTCCTTAGCTGAATCAAGCTGAGAGAGCTCATTTATTTATTCACTCCATTTATACCCTGCTCTTCTCACGCTGAAGGGGACTCAGAGTAGCTTACAAACTACGGCAAAAATTCAGTAACACATGGTGCACATAACAATAAACATACCATATTAAATTATAAAACTTAAAACATATAAACAATTAAAAATGTAAAAGAGCAATACAGATTAAAACGTAAGTGACAAGTCATGATTTCCAACTTGTTGGTTTTCCCACAGTCATTATTCAGACTGCTAGGTTAAAGTTGAGTCTGTGTTACCCTACTTCCCAAATGCCTGTATATAGAGTTGGATCTTTAGCTTTTTCCTGATGACCAGGAGGAATGGGGCCAATCTCTTGTCACTGGGGAGGGAGTTCCACAGCCAAGGGGCCACCACTGAGAAGGCCCTGTCTCTTGTCCCCACCAGTTACACTTGCGAAGGGGGTGGGACCAAGAGCAGGGTCTCCCCAGCAGATATTAGTTGGCTCATAGAAGGAAGATACATTCAAACAGGTAAGCTGAACCAGAACTGTCTGATATTTTAAACATCATTTAACCTGTGTTCCTATGAAAACACAATGGTTAAGGTGGATCTGATTAGAGTAAAATCAAAAGGACAATTTACAATAAAAACTGAAGTTGCATTACTATTACAAGAAGAAAACAACTAAAAGTAGTAAATAAACACATAAATACGGATCAAACCTTAGTTGACAAAGGCAGTAAAGTTCCATTCTACAGTCCCCCCCCCCTTTTTGCCTGACTAGCCCCCCTTTCCCCATTTGTGGTCTGCCACTGAAGAAAAACAGGCTTTCTGTGTTGGAGTGCAGTAAATTTGTCTGCAGTAAACAGTTTCCCTGAACTGGGAAAGAGAAGGATTCTGCTGTGGCTACGATGTGCCTGCCTACAACAAGCAAAGCAAAACACAGCTGCCCCCAGAATCTCTCATCAAGCATAAATGACAAGGAAAACATAGAAAAAAATGTGAGCACAGATGAGCCGATCTCACCAACTACCTCTAGCATGTAAAAAATATTGGATCTTAAAGTCCAGCTATCAAAACAGAAATCATAAAATGATGGAAACATTTGGAAGAAGCCGTGAATGGATGCATTTTGGGAAAAGCTTTCAGTGGTCTCTTAAAGATTTATCAATGAAAGGATTAGTTGAACTGGCTGTTTAATTTTACATGCATATTGCTTAGTTTTGAATAAAAAGTTTGCTCATACATTTTGAACTGCCTCATTCTCCTCATTCATGGAAGAAGGAAGTTATTCCTATCTTTTTCATTCAATTTTTTCCACTTGTAACAAATTTTATGTTAAAGTGATTATGCCCAAAAACAAATTCCCTTCATTAACTGCAGTATAATGATAAACAAATAAAAGTCTACATATCTGTAAACGAATGGGTGACCAAACTGCTAAATTTTGCAGAATTTGATAAACTAACTTCTTAAAAATAAAATAATACAATGTTTTCCAAATAATTAGGAGCCTTTCACAGAATATATATATATAGAACATTAAAAGACTGGTATATAATAGTGTTGAGAGATTAAAAATACATTGTCAGAAAGAAGAGCAAGATTATGATAAATGTTGTACAATTAGGTCACTTTTGAATACTATGTAAAATTGACACACACACACTGCTTGATAGGACAAATTACAGTAAGACTATCAGTGTAGGGTTGGGAAGATTTCTTTCAAATAAGACTCATGTGTTTTACTATTATTAGAAAGTGTAAAATTACTACTGTTAATTGATGGCTCTATATATCAATATTTATGTTACAATGTACACACTTTGAAATTAATAATAATAACAACAACATTCTTTTTTTTTAAAAAATGGCAGCATATAAAAACACTCAAGGGAAAGGGGCTGGTCTTCTCAGCTGTCTGTCAAACGATAGGCAAGCAATTGAGCCTTCCTTGGCAAGGCTGCCCACTGTCCATCTTGCTGCAAATTCTGTTCAAATAGGGTTCTGTTTTATTTCTGTTTGGTTTACGTATTTTCCCTGCTCTACTAGCGACGGACCCTAACTCCAGATACAGCAGTAGTTTGTTATGAAGATGGGACGTGCTTAAATGGAACCATATCACTAATATACCAGTACTTTTGTCTGTACTTTCTTTTTGGAGATCTTCTAGTGAACTTCTGGTGGCAAGTATCTCAAATGCTGATTCTTTAATGCCTGACGTGGCCTTCAGAAAATACAACCTAGAGGGCAAAGATTTTCTGCCTGAGGACACTATGGGCTGGGTGATCTATTCCATCATGCTTCTGTCTGTGGGAAGGTGCTATAGACCATCACCTTTGGAAGAAGCCTACACAGTGCAGACTTCTTAGCTTGCAGCTGAGGGCTCAGGTCCTCTGAGATCTACTTCAGTCAGCCAAAACTAGACTGACAGTTACTCAGCTGACATTTTCTTCAGCCCTTCCCAGATTGTGTAATGACCTGCCGTTCCTATTTTCTGAATCAGATAATAAATATTTCACTAAGATTGAATGAAAGATTATTATCCCAATAATATATATAACACTCTACTAATAGAGAATAAGCTTGGAAACACTGGGATCCTTCAAATGTTCCCTGTACTCTGCAGCATGTACACGGAACAGAGAGCCACAGCAAAATCCAATGGTTGCTGCCTGCACTAATAAGAATGCATAGAGAGAAAACAAAGTCCTGTTGGATACATGAACAATGATTTTCCTCAGTTCTTGTGGGTTTTTTCGGGCTATATGGCCATGTTTTGTACAAACAAAACAATGATTTTGTTTGTACATAAACTGTGAGAAGTGTCCTTTTCGAATGGTTTCCTCCAACCAAGGACCCCAGGAGTTGTGAATGACAGGTGCTCTTATACAGAATGTTTCACCTTCTAATGCTTTGCTCTAGTGCAATTTTCATTCTACAAATTCTTTCTGGGCTATGCTTAAATAATTATTTGAGCAGCTGCAAATACTCATATATCACATATACACACACATACCCCTATGAGCAGTAGACAATGTAATACCCAAGCTTTTCTCAAGTGGTTTCTAAAATTTTGACTTGGTTTCCAATTTAAGTTGTACACTTTTCTTTATTTGGTTTCATAAACTAATATAAATTGTTCTGAAGTGTTTAGATTGCTTTAAAGGACTGTATGGTTAGTGCCCTTCCCTGCCCTGAAATATGCTAATAGAGCTAAGAAATATTTAATGCAGAAAATCATATAAAAAACTTCCATATATTATACGACACCACGCAACACTTTTCTACATATAAGTAGTTCAAAGCCCTTCAGCATTTTAATTTACAAAAAGAGTTTATGGCCAAGAGTTGCCCATGTCTACTTGATAATTTATATGAACAGTGAAGATCTCAATGTCAGCAGTTCATATTCACACTAGCAACTGAACTCAGAGGTGTGAAGTTTAGTAGAGAAGGGTTAATTCATTTAGTAGAATTGGATTAATTCATTTAGTTCATTGCTAATGAACTTCTAAATGTATCAAAGTCGATTACATTAGAAAATGAGAAATTCAACCACTACGTTTATATTAAACTAGCTGTACCCACCACGTGTTGCTGGGGCCAACCTTCCCTCCCTCTTTCTCTCTTTCTCTCCTTCCCTCCCTCTCTCTTTCCTTCCTTTTTCATCCCTTCTCTACCTCTTTCCTTCCTTCCCCTCCCTTTTTCTTTCTCTCCTTTTTTCCTTCTCTACTTATTCTTGGACTGCAACTCCCAGCAGTCCTCCCGATTGATCTATCTACCTACTATCTATCTATCTCTATCTATATATCTTATCTATCTGGAGGATTGATGGGAGTTGCAGTCCAGGAATAGGAAATATGTACGGATGCTCTCAAAGAAATCCAAGGACAAGCAAGCTTGCATCTTGGAAGCAGTGCATTTGGAGCATCCTCCTTCCCTAAAGGGCCTGGTCTAGGGGATGCTGGAGCTGTCATTTTTGTGCATGTGCTGTATTGTCATTTAGCTTTTTTGGGTGTTTAAGTCTTTTCTGCTGTTTGTTGGGAGGGGTTTATGAGTGAGGGTTGCTCATTGGTCTGTTAGGAGTGTAGTGCCCAAATTTCTTGTCAATTCATCCAGTGTTTTTCGAGTTATGTTAATCCCACAAACAAACATTACATTTTATTTATATAGATAGCTGTTTAGATTTAAGTTAATTGCCTACACAAAATGTCTATCCAGAATAAAACTAAATAATGTAATCCCCTTTAATTTTTGTTTATTGCTGAAGAGACAGAGGTTTTTTCTCATTTTTAAAAACTCCATGTTTTACTCACCACACCTTTCTCTTGCTTCCCATTCCCAAACTCTTATAACCATCTAACCCTTTTTCCATTTCAGCCAACTAATTCCTATATGTATCTCAGAAAATCCAGAGTTTAGACCTTCAAAATTCAGTGTCCTCAGAAGATGAGGAACTGTATACTTCATAACACAGGAGGAACACTTGGGTGCAGTGAAGGCCAACTCCTTTCAAGCTGCCCTTACTACTTGATGGTTTAAAATATTTTACCCTTAGAGGTACCTGAATAACCAGAAACAGATGACTTTGATGTGAAATAATTTGGCACCAGAATTTCACACAGGTGGACTTATTCAACTATTCCTGTCTCTTCAAAAGGCAGTGGATTTCATCAAAGTTTATTTATTTGTGTTTAGCGAATGGGATGAATAGTTATGCAATAAATGTGTCAACTCAATTCTTTTAAACTTAACTTTTGTGATATAATAAAAATATTTGCACCTTCACAGCCAAGGGGGTCAGGCAAGGCTGCATTTTATCGGTTAGACTTGCATGGTGAACATATCATATGGGAGGAAGAAAGCTCAAAAACTGGAGAATGGAACATCAAAAATTTAAGATCTTTGAATTATACCATACTACTAGCAGAAAATAGAAGACTTGGAACAACTATTGAAGAAAGTCGAGTGCAAACATTAACAAAAACAATGTTACATTTGAACATTAACAAAAATAATGATAACAGACAATTTAAATAAAACTGATTTGCCCAAAAAAGAAAAATCCCAATAGCTGGACACTCCACACTTGGTGACTTTAAGAGTTGCCAGACTGTGAAAGAAAAATGGTTACCTAGCTCAGCTAATCTGCACCCTGCTGCTGAAAAACTTTATAGAGTAATCTGTCAGACAATGTATATTTTCAACATCTAACAGTGGAATATCACATTTTTTTAAAAAAGCCTGCGCCAATCTAACATATTTCTGAGACAAATACTTAAGCTATTTATAAAGTACTTTGCGCCAAGCTTTCTGTGGCAGAAAAAAGTACTTAGGAACCCCACAAAATGACAAAATTACATTCTCTGTTCAATTTTTAAAGAGACAATAATAGTACTTCAGGATCAATTTATTCACCGCCTAATGTTATCTGCAGAATTACAGCTTTTAGGTTATTTTAACAAGCACTCTATGGATTGTCTGTTTTTTCCAACCAGTCAGAAAGAAATATCTTCTTTGTACAGTCTTGTTTTTTTGATGAAAAGGGAATAAAAAGCAGCACTCACATGTAACTTTCCCAGGATCTGTGCTGGCTAATATTCTCACGAAACAGGGAAGTGGACGAATGGAGAAATTAATCGGTTACAGCAATCCATTAAGATATGAACACCTGAAGATTCACAGGGCAAGCTTATGGCAGCTCAGCTTCGCTGGTGGCAACCTAAAATATAAAAGGTCAACATAAAAGTTTAGAAAATTGAGGCATTCAGCAGCATGTGCTTGATTTTCCCCTGAATCATCCAAAATTAAAATTCATTACAGCTACTAGTCTTTTGTATTTAGTGACTCAGAAATGAGTCAAGAAACATGCATTCAAAGGATGTTTTTGATAAAAACCAGTCATATAACAAATTCACAAAAAATTCTAGTCTACAGCTTTTTTACAGTAGGTTGTCTGCTAAGTTAGTCATTTGTGGCTTCATTTTTTCCAGTTATATAGTTGTAGATGTTATTTTTTCCATATTTTTTATTGTTTTACAGTGTATATAAGAAATAAAATAGATGATCAAAAAAATGGAAAAAAAATATGCAAAAGTGTAAGGAGGTTTACAAAATGATATACGGTCAGTGCTTGTTAAACATATGAAAGTCGTTGGTGTTGTTCTGCACAGGTATACGGTTCAGTATATGAAACGTATACCAAGAAAAATATAATGTTGCTAAAGCATTCTCTTTCTTAGATACTTGCCAAAGAAATTAGCAAGGAATTATTATACTTGTAAACTGATATAAAATGATAACATGCTTCTCACAACTATTGTCTTCTCATGTTTTTTTTTTTCCATGTCAGGAGCGACTTGAGAAACTGCAAGTCGCTTCTGGTGTCAGAGAACTGGTTGTCTGCAAGGATGCTGCTCAGGGAATGCCCGGAAGTTTTACCATCCTGTGGGAGGCTTCTCTCATGTGCCTGCATGAGAAGCTGGAGCTGACAGACGGAAGTTCACCCTGCTTCCCCGATTCAAACCGCTGCCCTTTCGATCAGTAGTCCATTATTCAGTATGAAAATGGATGAGTCTGTAGAAGAGCCTCTGGTAATATGAAGACTCACCAGGCCATTTTATATCAACAGCTCTGATTCATGTAGAAAATCTCCTCATATTCAAGTTTCCCCATATTCCTGTCTTCTAGATAGTTGCTTTTCACATTAGATTGGCAATGTTAGGGACAGAACCTGTGTGCTCCCCTCATGGCATGTTTAATTTTCTCTAGAAGAGAAAGTCTGAATACATCTTTCTGCAGCCATACAGAGAGGTGCAGGAACCTGTCTGTGCGAATATGGTCATGCTGGCCGGAGGTTGCTGAGATGTTATATTTCTTGATTCTGAACTACTTGCAGTTTACTACTTGTAAATACTGTTCTGTAGTTCAGAATGAGGAAATAATATGTTCAGTACCAGGAAATAACGCTGCAACTATCTTATATACTCATGTACAAGTCAAGACATTTTAATAAAAAAAAAAAAAGAAAAAAAAAGGAAAACAACCACACATCCAAAACTGGGTCAATTTTTCTATAGGTCAAAATTTATCAAAAAGGCAGAACTCTCCCCTTTTGCGTAGACTGGTGAAAGGCAAGAACGTGGTCTATCCTGGGAGAACCTAAAAGAAGCACCAACCTCCTGTATTTTCTCAGTAGCGGTGCCACAACTGGACTTTTGAATGCCTGGGTGGGAAAATAGTGGTTAGGGGTGAAGGGTTCCCCAAGGAGGCATTGAATGATCATTTCATAACATGACTCTCAATGTCTCCATGGGCCATATAAACCCCATAATTTTGCCCCCCCCCCCAAACCTGCCTTCAGCTTATACAGAAGGTTGACTTATGCATGGATATATATAGAAGTTCACCAGGAAATCTACACTGCCAGTTTCTTGATGTATTCTTGATAAAGAGGGTCTAATTGAAAAGCATTTTAACAGAGGTAACAGGGAAGATCTCTCTTTTTTATCACACATTCATATATCTAAATTCAAACATACACATGTACAAAGTTGCAGTGGTCAATAAGCTTTGCCCATGAAGTTCTATATCCTCTCCTCAGCTCAGCACCACTGTGGCCCAGTATTTCTGCTACTTGAGTGACTTTGCTGGATGAGATCTGATAACTAAATGAGCTGTTGGAATTTAAAACACATTTGAAAACCCATCTCTTCTGGCAGGCCTACCCAGCCAGTTTTAATTACAAATTTTAAACTCGTGTGTTATGTTTAATCTTTGTTAATATGTATTTTGCAGAAATATATTTTATAGAATGTTTTTAGATGATTATGCGTTTTTAGCAATGTCGTGATCCGCCTCGAGCTGCGAGGAGAAGAAGGTAAGAAATAAAATTATTATTTTGGATGGGGCACAAGGGAAAAAAATGCAAAAAAAGATGCAATTATGATTAAGCCACATTTTCACACACGTAAATCATTAATAAAAACCCAAGGAGCACATGCAAAGGTAGGCTTAACGTCTCATTTACAACTGCACTCAAGCTGAACATTATTCTCCCTTTGCCTCTAGTGGGTTTTCCCCTACCCCATAGTTCAAAGCTATAGAGGACAAGAACAAGTTCTGGTTGGAACGAATGAGAACTGGAAAGAAAAATGTCCCCTCATTATGCATTGAAATCAAATAAGAATTTTTCTCTGACACACAACCCTAATTAATTCTACATATTACGGCAGTGGTTCTTAAACCTGTGGGCAGCAGACCACCAGTGGGCTGCGAGGATGAAAATCTAGTTCGTGAGCCTCCTTTCTCTTTATTTATTTATTTTATTTCCACTCCTTTCGTGCTGCCTGCCACTCCTTCCCTGTCGTTGACCATGGCATATGTTCTGTATCAGAAACTAGAGGTGATTTGGTCTATCCAATGCAATTTTCTGAATCAGTACCTCAAACCGAATCTAAAGTTGACCAAAAACTGATTCGTAATCCTTTTGGTACTAATGTTGGAGAGTGGTCCCTGATCAAAGTGGTCGCTGGTGAAGTAGTCCCTGGTCAAAGTGGTCTGTGGTTAAAAAAAGGTTGGGAACCACTGTACTATGGTCTGGCCTCTGGACATAAAAGAGGAGGATTCTGTTCTAGCCATGTTGTCCTGTTAGCTTTCTACGTGCAAGAATTCCTTCCCTTCCTTTGTCTTCAACCTGCAGTCCCTTCAGGTATTTTGGACATCAGCTCCCAGAATTCCTGACCACTGGACAAGCTGGAGTGCTATAGGCTGAAGATGCCTGCTTTAGGTGAGTGGCAATTTCATAATATGAACAGTCCAGTGGTGCAACCCACTTCAGTGAGAACTTGGCCTCTAGTGTTCTTGGAAGGTATGATTGATGTTCACTGCGGTACAAGCAGCACAGCATCCCAAACATTGCATTCCCCTTCTGCGAATGTCTCACTCTCTATTTCTCTCCCAGTGTTCCTCAGATATTCTTACCCTACAGAAAGAGAGCCAAAGTGTATCAAGTTTAACACATGATCTTATAATATGAAAGCAGGAATTTCTCTGCTCAGGGGGGTCAAGCTAGGGTAAGCTGTAACCTAACCTTGCCCTAATGTGCTGCTAATCACCTGTGTCTTGTCCAAGTCCATTTCATGCCACTATTTTATACAGTCATTCTTTTTTTTCCTCCTGAAATATGGGAATAATTACTAGAAAGTATTTCCTAACACACACCAAAAACAAATCACCCACAAGGGAAACATACTTATGTTACTGTAATAGTCATTTAATGCAATGCAATTACCAAGAGAATTGGACCAGAGGGCTTTCCTTCTGTTGGTTTCATACCTTAAATTGCAGGACTGGTGATATTTTCCCCCATGTGTCAGAAACTTGTACTATATTTGTGCCTATTGAATGCCACCCGTTCCTCCTTTCCTGGAAAATTATGGCAGATAAGCAGCCAATAGCTCATGGACTGGCATGGACTCCCAATTCGAGCAGCACTGCCTTAACTCTCACAATAAGATAGGTACAATGGCATGCAGCTTTACTAATTAAGATAGGGATTGGGTTCCAGGTCTCTGGAGCCATAATCCAACACTCATACCACTACACTACACTACATAGAATATCTGGTATGAGATTTATAGTTTGAAATAATATTGAAATTGCATAGCGACTGTAGAATCTATGGTCTAGAATCAAATGCTTATAAGTTATCAATCATCTACTGGTTTGGAAATATATTTTGAACCTTTAAATGCCAGCATTTTGAGGTTTAAAAAATCCAGTCAACCTGGAACTTGGGATTACAACATTCCTATTCAAGAGGTACATCTGAGATGTCTGGAGCCACACCCATTGGTCACAGATGGGTCTGAAAGAGACTTTAGATAAATTCAGTGTGACAGGTCCATTCTACTGAAATTTTCAGGCAGAAAGTGAAGAGGCACGTATTTCAACATGTTTTCCATGCTCTCACATAATATGCTCCAAACAATCTTGGCAACCACACAACCAGGAGGTGACAATGCAGGCTCCTTGGCTTGAAAATGGAGAAAAGCACCTCCCGAGGGCCAGATATGAGCACCACCTCCTGAAGCCGGAAATGAAAGGAGAAGTCTCTGCCTTTGTATTTGTGTGTCTCATTGTATATGATTGTAAAGGCACTGAATGTTTGCCTATGTATGTAAATGTTGTAACCTAGTCTTAGTCCCCTAGGGGAGAAGGGGAGAATATAAATAAAGTGTATTATTGTTATTATTATTATTATTATTATTATTATTCCACCTTTCTCCTTAAAATCAGTAGTCAAGATGGCTTACAAAGTAAGACATGCATAAATACGTTGAGAATCTGTGCAGAGATTAGCTTCTTATGTTATTATATTGATTTAATAATTTTACTTTAGAAGGACTATTAGAGGGAAAGTGACATAAGAATCTAAAATGTGTTATCGTGGCTATTACAGTGCATGGGGAGACAGGATGTTAGCCGTGAGTCTTGCCAAAAGCCACATATTGGATTCATATCTGAGGGGACTTCCCAATGCATATTCTTAATCATTGCTCTACATAGGCTTTCACAGTACTACAATCATATCTGGTGTCACTGGTCTCCTTTTCACTCATCAGTATTTCTGAAACATTTCATTTCTTACTTTAATATAGGGTTCCTGGCTCTGAAAGTAGGCTTCTGAAGGGGCTTTTGTGTTTGTTTAAAGAAATTAGCCTCATGAGAAATGAATATTAGGAATTAACATTTATACTCATCCTAAAGTAGGAAGATAGTGACTTTTATACATGCTTTGTGCTCAAATAAAATGAATCAATAAATCAAGATAAATTACTCAAAATCGAACTCCTATGCTGATATACAATATCTGTACAAAAAAAATGTTCACAATAATTCCATATATATGTGTGTGTGTGTGTGTGAATGGATGGAATTATCATGAACATTTGTTTGTACAGATATTTACATGTTTTGTATGTCCATATCCAGACAGTACCCGAGTTACAAACATCCGACTACTCGTTACAAACAGAGAGAACTCTACTACTAAGAAGAGAAATTCATGGGAAAAAGGTAAACTTAAGAACAAGCCTACAGGACCTATCTTGTTCATAACACAGTAGTTGCTTGTACTCTTTATGTGAATTACAAACAATTAGTTATATATAATTTTTGAGGGTTTTTTGCTCATTTTCAGATCCTTCCCTAATGTTTTAGTTTCTTTTGATGGACTTCTCCTCTATCAGAATAAGAGGCAGTATCTCTGTATTATTTTTGTGTGTGTGCAAAAGATCACACAATATTTTATCTGCACAAGATCACTGGCTACAAAAGGTTCATTTCCCAGAGTGACATCATCCGTGTACTACACGAGACCCAGTTTGCTAAAATCACCATACAAACAGTCTGTTGCCTTCATTATAGTTTGGCCTGTTTGGCCCCAGCGTCTTTAGCACACAGTCAAAACTAATTGCATACATGGTATCACGGTATCATGTTTGCTCTGTGATCCCTGACTGTCTGAGATCATTCTAGCAATATGTCCCAACTGAGGAAGAAAAATTATTGAAGCAACAAGGGAGTGAGTGGAAGTCATGATAACAAGTGCATCTTAAGGTAGCCTGTCAACTTATAAAGATCCCATACATTCATAAGATTTTCTTAGACAATGAATGTTCAGAGATCGCTTACAGTACCCAATTGATGTGAAAAGAGGACAAGGAAATTTCAGATTATTTAAAAATAATTAATATTCTATGTGTAAATTGACAGAGAGGAAGTGGTCAGACTAATATATTCTCCAATGCAACTTCAGCCAGACTAATACATTCTCCAATGCAACATGTACTGGTTGCAACGTAACAAACTTGGGAGCCTGGAGCCTGTATCACGTTTACTATGGTGTATGTATTAAATCCAATATGTTTTCTGCTTGTTTGTCAGTCATATAAAATATTTTTTACTATACAGCTGCCAGACTTTTATTGGAAAATATCACTGCGAAGACTTCCAGGAACCAATGTAAACACCCAGATGCAGATGTATGTTTTGCTTAACAAAGAGCCAACAACAAAACAATTTCAAGAACAAGTCCGTTAGATTTCAAATGAGAAAGAAGGAAGGCATTTCCAATAAAAAGATTTCAGCGGAAGGATAAAATGGAAGATCTACAAAACATGCACACCAAACTAACAACTTTATTAAAAAGGTTCTTGAATATCACTTCCAAAGGGGAAAAAATACACAACAGTGAACTTCCTCAACAGTTAACCTGCACGTCAAAGAAGGCATTACTTCTACAGCACCCTTGTTCAACTTGGTGTTGTCCAGATGTTTTTAATGGGAACTGATCTAGATCAGAGCTTGGAGAGTTACCTTTTGGGGCTATAATTCCTAGAATGCCCTAGTCAAGCTCTGAACTAGATACTCAAAATGGTGTTGGTTTTACTTTTGCATTATAACAAGCACTCTTCAAAAATATTTTTTTTCTTCTGCCTAGAGCTGAGTGGTCAACAGTCTTTGGAAGACAGCTCTTATTTCTGATGTGCTCATGACACCTCCCTAGAAATTTCATCTATGGTTTTGTCCAAGATTTCCCCATTTGAAGGACTCATACAAATGAGTGATAGGCTGCTACTGTTCTTCTTTTCTAAAAAGGAACTGCCATGGCCTTGAATGAGCCCACTAGATATGGATTGAAGGCATATCTGAGTTCTGAAAGTGAGAAAATGGAACATTTCTTGATAGAACTCACAAAAGTTACATACCATATATACTCGAGTATAAGCCGACCTAAATTTTAGCACAAAAAAACGGGAAGCCTATTGACTCATGTATAAACCGAGGGTGGGAAATGCAGCAGCTACTGGTAAATTTCAAAATAAAAATTGATACCAATGCAATTACATTGAGGCATCAGTAGGTTAAATGTTTTTGAATATTTTCATAAAACTGTAATTTAAAATAAGTCTGCACAACTCTGATTAAACCATTATTCTAACCTTTTTCAATGTAAATGTGATCGTGTATCCTTCCAACAAAAATAGAGTAAAATAATAAATGTAATAACAATAATAAGTAGAGTAAAATAATAAAAGTATGAAAATACAGTCTTTGTCCAGACTGCCAATAGATAAATGGAACTATTGTACCCACAACCCATTCAAAATGGTACAAACAAAATCCAAGTAATGAAAGGCATAATGAAGAGTGCCAAACTGAATAACTGCACTAACATTTACAGCAATGCCTGAAAGCCTCTAATGCAGGCATGGACAAAGTTCGGCTCTCCAGTGTTTTGGACTTCAACTCCCACAATTCCTAACAGCTGTTATGCCAGCTCCACTGGATGCCGGTCCATTTCCGAGCCCAATTCACAGTGCTGGTTTTGACCTATAAAGCTCTATACGGTTCTTGCCCAGCTTACTGGTCCAAACGCATCTGCCCCTATGTCCCACCTCGTAATCTAAGATCATCTGGGGAGGCCCTGCTCTTGCTCCCGTCAACAGCACAGATGCATCTGGTGGGGACAAGAGAAAGGGCCTTCTCGGCGGTAGCTCCCTGCCTATGGAACACACTCCCTATTGAAGTAAGATTGGCTCCCTCCCTCCTGGCTTTCCGAAAAAATTAAAATCATGGTTTTGGGACCAGGCTTTCAGACACTAGATGCAAGCAACACTTTAGAAGGATATTGACTGGAACGGTGACATGGCTGATGAGATTGTTTTATGGTTTTAATGATTGCTTATGTATTGTTTTTAACTGTGACTTATGTTTAATTGTGGTTTTATTATTGTAATTGTTATGTAGTGGCATCGTAACGATGCCCATTGTAAGCCGTCCTGATTCCCCCTTCGGTGGTTGAGAAGTGATGGGCTAGAAATACAGTAAATAAATAAATAAAAAAGCTGTTAGGAATTGTGGGAGTTGAAGTCTAAAATACCTGGAGGGCCTGCTCTAATAAGACATTGGTGGGTTTCTTTATGTAACCAATTTTAATGTTACATAATCTGTTAGATAGGTGGGATATAAATGTTTGAAACACATTGTTTTCTTATTGTTATTGTATGCCTTATTATTATTATTATTATTATTATTATTATTATTATTATTATTTCTGACCTACAGCAACCTAAACCCTATCACAAGTGTTTGAAAGCAATAAATAGTCTTTGTTTGCTTTTGTGTTAGAACCAGAACAATTTGTCAAAAGGCAGGATATCTGACTACTGCTCCCTGCTCTGAAAAAAGGTGTAAATTGCAAGAGAATTAGAACATGTTTATTGGATCACTAGACAAATTAAAGTGAATCTGAACTTCGTGACTGGCAATGGATACATATGATGAAACAGATTTCAGTCTATGTTACCAACTTCTTTCTCTCAGTTAATCTCAAAGGTGCTACAAGATCTCTTTGCAATGGATACATGTGTTAGTGAGTCCAAGAAATAATACACGATCTAAGATTCCAAGCATCAGATTCTCAAGACAGTTTTGAATGGAGAAATGACATGATAAAGTATGTGTTGTGCCAGTTAAATTAGATCAAAACACTGGGAAATACCTCTTGCAGAGTGAAACTTTGGATGACTGTGAGCAGTCAAACTAGACAATATTAGGTTGGACAGATTCTGGTCTAATATAAAGATGATCCTTCACGTTTCATCTACTTTTTCATGTTACAAATACATCTAAAGGATTTGAGTAAAGATTGTATAGATTTAATATCACTTATTTGAAATGCTTGAGACCAGAAGCATTTTGGAATACCTGTATTTACACATAATACATAGTGAGTTATCTTGGAAATGGTGCCCAAATCTAAATACAACATTAATGTATGTTCCATCTACATCAGTGGTTCTCAACCTGGGGTCCCCGGATGTTTTTGGTCTACAACTCCCAGAAATCCCAGCTGTAAGGATTTCTGGGAGTTGAAAACCAAAACCATCTGGGGACCCCAAATTGAGAACTACAGATCTACATGTTATTCACATAAACAGGAGCTAATGTTATACATAATAATTTTATGCATTTTTTCCATGTCAGGAGCAATTTGAGAAACTGCAAGTTGCTTTTGGTGTGAGAGAATTGGCTGTCTGCAAGGATGTTGCCCAGGGGATGGCTAGATGTTTGACTAGATGTAGGAGGCTTCTCTCATATCCCTGCATGAGAAGCTGGAGCTGACACACAGGAGCTCACCCTGCTCCCTGCATTCAAACTGCCAACCTTTCGGTCAGCAGTCCTGCCGGCCCAAGGGTTTAACCCACTGCATCACCAGGGGCTCCATTTTATGCATGAAATAATGTTTGTGTACACTGAACCATCAGAAAGCAGAGGTGTCACTGTCTCGTGTGGACAGTTTCTGATTTTGAAGTATTTCTGATTTTGCAATTCTAAACAAGAAGTGTTCGGCTGACACAAAATATTACATGACAACCTGTTTCTTTACTGCAAAGCCACATAAAAGGGGGCTGCTTTGGAGAGGAGATGCTGAAACGGGAATGCTTGCTACTTTCCCCGTTCGCTGCTTTTCTACTAGAAATCACCTGACTTATTTGCTTAAATCTCCCTGCAGGTTTCATATATGTATTGAAACCTGAAGTGAGATTTAAAGCAACCAAGTCTACAGAAGAGGACAGCAACTGTCGTAGTTGCACAATTTTGATTTTTTTTTAAAGCTATAAAGGAAGAAACATGAAGCACCCCTTTGCCTGCAATACTTCTCTACTAGACAAGTAACACCTGCTAAAATCCCCTCTTCTATGCAATTATTAAATGGGCAAGAGTTCTGTGCCTTATTTCACCTGGCAAGCCCAGACTATTCCCTCCGCAAACTGCAGATCATTGAGATTTAGTGCACATACTTATGTAGTGAATTTAATTAGATCAGGAGAGTGGCTTCTGTGGTCCTTGAGATGTGGCTCAATGTCTACTTCAACATTCCTCAAAAATATCTGTATAACACACAATTCCCACCCCGAGTTAGACATTAGAAGTGATATTTATGTGGAGCCTTTATAAAATACTGTTTTGAAATGTATTTAAACAGAATTTTCACTTAGATTCTTTAAAGAAAACATTTGGTTGAAATTGAACCCAGCTAAGGCGTTGATAATGTTAGTGTAGATCAATTTTATAATAACCCTATGTCTGGATTGACAAGGTACATAATATGTTTATTCACTGATACTTGACAGAGGAGCAGCTAGGCTCAGATTAAATCCAAACATAATAAATAACCTATTTGCTCTTAACAATGCTGATTTTCCATAAATGCCAAAGGGTTTCAGAATACAGATGTTGGCACAACTATGCTATTATCTAAGCAACCTGGTAAAATCATCCTGTTTTAACACTCCTTCACTAAGAATGGAAATGATTAATGTTAATTTTAGATTAACAGATGTAGATTGGTCATCTATATGTTACTCAGATGAAAATCACCTTGCATTTTAATAAAAAAGGCCTTTCAGATGCTATTATCTGTACGAAAATTCTTTTCTTTAAGTCAATGAAAGCAAAAAAGGACACAATTTTTTTCATAAACTATGCCACTGGAATTGGAGGAAAAAGATCAGGTAAGTTTCAAAAGAGAAACAGCCCTCTACCACGTGGTAAGAGTTCAAAGCATACAAAGGCATTAATGTATTTTGTTGAACAGAAGAAACAATATAAAAAGAGAATGCTAAAGCTGGTCTTCAACTTTTGTAGATCTGCTTATACACAAATTTGATAAACATGCTCTCTATAGAAACTTCTATAGCAGTACTTCCCAACCTTTTTTTTTTGACCAGGTTCCACTTTGACCAGGGATCACTTTCCAACATGAGTACCAAAAGGGTTACTGATCAGTTTTTGGTCAACTTTAGATTTGGTTTGGTTATTTGGGGTGCTGATTCAGAAAATTGCATTGGATAGACTACATCAGCTCTAGTTTCTGATACAGAACATATGCCATCCAATAGTCGCCATCTGCTCACTCACAGAAAACCATATTTAATCAGCCTTGGTACTATAAAAGGGTTTCGAGAGACCAGTTGCTCTTGTTGCAATGGTGTAGTAATGATGAGGCCGTGGACCATATTTTAGTTCTTGGGGACCACTGGTGGTTCACGGTCTGCAGGTTGAGAACCACTGCTCTATAGGAACCCCTAACAACACAATTCTATTTTCAACTTCTGCCATTTCTCTAGTCATTTATAGGGTCTTCTGGCAGACCTAGTGATTTCTAGAAAGGTGTTGTTTTAGGTAAAAAGAAAAGAAAAATTCTCATTTACATTTTCACAAGGTCCTGTGCCACTTCTCGTATGAGAATGGAGGGCCTACTGTACATAGTATGTGAGCATTTGTGGTGACATCTTCTCTTCAAAACTTTGTCATTTATGCTATGCAAACACCATTTATACTTGTGGATGGTGTGATTCTGAAATGGTTTCCTTGAAGTTGAATCAGATCTCCTGCAAGTTAAAAATAAAATCTTATTTGGAATTAATAGTGGAAACAAGGATGTTTTTATATTCAGATCCTGAGAGTACTTTATTGGTTCAGGAACTGTGTAAGTGGCACATCTTAAAACTGGACTAGTAAGTGTAACTTGGCAGTGTAAATACAAAACGTACACTGAAGAACAACAAGAAAAATTGTGCTACCTCAAATGCAATAACATCCTGTCTTTTCTAATATTTCCAACAAGTTCCATCAAATGCTGTAACCGAATAAGACAGCACTACAGGCAGTGAAATCATTCACTAGGAATTTGTTTTCCAATCCAAAAGTTAAATGTGCCAGATAGTGACGACTTAAGTTGTTTCTATATAGCTGGAGGACTGAATATGTTTTATGAAGAGGGATCTAGATGACTACAGAAACCCAGTTTGATTTAGATCAGCAAAGAATTAGTAATAAATAAAACACTCTTGAAGTCTCTTTTGCAAAGTTTCACTTCTTTCTGTCAGTCAGGAAAGTATTTTGCATTTCTGTTTCTGAGTCACCAAATTAACATGCACCCTGACTGGAATGACTAAGAATGGGAAGTGATTAAATATTACATTTTGAGTCAGATGGTTCTTTTATACTGTAGACCATGAAATTAAAGGTTGAATTTTTCCAGTTAAAGCAATAAAGGGAAAGATACATCATTTATCTATTTAATGCTGTTATATCCACTGATTTACACGAGTTGCCTTACTCAAATCCAAAGTAATCCTCTGCCCAAGCTATTGTTGCTTTGACTAACAATGTACAACACAAATCTGATTTAACCGCCAAATAAAAACTATTCCTAAAAAGAGCTGAACATGAAACTGAAATCCGGAAACCGCCATAGTATTGAAGTATTGAGCGTCTGAGTCATGAAATTACTTTTCTCCCTGCTAATAATTAACACCAAATCAGCCAGAATGACTGCCTTGGTTTGGAGTGAGCTTGCAATATTTAAAAACCTTCTGGTTTTGTTGCTGTTTTTAACAACACATATAATACTGCAGATATGCCCAAGTTAATTTGCTTAGAGAGAAAACATACCATAGTAGGGGCATATTTTGCGTAACTGGCCAAATATATTGTGGGGACTCAGGGCAGAGAACAGCATATATACAGCAAGTATTCCATGACGGGACATAAAATCACTATAAATATACACAAACACTAAAAACAGTTACATGTACTTTAAAATCAGTTGTTTAAAACCATTTCAAAACACCATGCTGGCTCCAGCCAGCGGAGAGGGTTTCCTATTATTGCCTTTTTGCACTGCCCCAAAGGCTTGGTCCCACAGTGAGGTTTTTACTATCTTTCTTAAAGACAGGAGGGAGGGGGATGATCTAATCTCGCCAGGAAGGGCGTTCCATAGCTGGGGGGCAATCACTGAGAAGGCCCTCTCTCTTGTCCCCGCCAATCGTGCCTGTGACAATGGCAGGACTGAGAGCAGGGCCTCCCCAGAAGATCTTAGCCTTCGCGGTGGTTTGTAAAGGGAGATGCGTCCAGACAGGTAAAATGGGCCAGGGCCATTTAGGGCTTTATAGGCCAAAGCCAGCACTTTGAATTGTGCCCAGCAGCAAACAGGCAGCCACTGGAGCTGACATAACATGGGAGTTGTGTGTTCCCTGTATGCCGCCCCAGTTATTAACCTGACTGCCTTTTTTTGGACTGTTTGAAGTTTCTGAACAGTCTTCAAAGGCAACCCCATGTAGAGCACACGGCAGTAGTCTATCCTGAATGTAATGAGATTGTGGGCTACCGTGGCTAATAAGCTCCAATACTGGAACACTTTTCTGTCATAAAGATGCAAAAGTTCAAGAGATATTTCAGGAGGTAGGGACTGATTTCCTCTCCTATCCCTGCCCCATGTTAACAGGCACATTGACTGGAATTCTTTCAGAAAAGCAGTTGGTCAACACAAAACATGCTCTATAAAAATCTTTGACCCCTACTAGGAAATGCATGTGTTGCAGACATCGTCTGATGAAATTGGATCACAGTGTTCTCAGTCAACAGATACTTGTATGAATCTGTAGGATGCTGTTAGCATCTGGTTTGTACAGATCTATGGATAGAGAATTGATCTTTCTTTTATAGTATCCCACTCTATACTATAAATCTTTGGTTTCTATATGATGTTGTTATGCCTACTGAAGTGGAATATAGTGCTATCATTGCGCAGAGTAAAAGAGCAACCAGAATCTTGTGTACAGTATTACATTTATGCAGAAGTGCTATATGATCCAACAGCAGATGTATTAAGAAAGAAAAGTTTCCAGAGGGGGAAAAAGTTTGAAGCTACTCTGCTAGACATAGGAGTGAATTAAATCTGATTGTGCATGCAGCCATACTTTCTAGAGGTGGACATTTAAAAGCTTTTTGTTTGCAAAAGTGATATCCATGGAGAGTTCTTCCTTAGAATGCATTTTCCTAAATCTAATGAAAACAACCTCTTGGCTGGAGTATATATATTTCTTTCAGGTAAATAACAAATTTACTGTGGTAATGAAATGATCGGACTGAAAGAGATGGATTAATATAGTCTACAGCTACTTTTAAATTATATGCATGCATTATAAAACTTTAGAGACGTTAGAAATAAAAATCTAGATGTACAAAATTTGCGAAATTAAGCCTTCCTTGTAGATCCAATCAACTCTTAATATAAACAGAACAGCTTCTGACAACAGAATTTAGAGGGAAAGTCCCTATTACCTGCTCTTCAAAATGACCACAGAATCTATTCCTTCACATATAAGGATGCACCCAGAACAATGCACTTCTCTAGCAGGGGAGAGACAAAGGGGCTATAAATGGGATGAGTGGAAACTACTGATTCAACAGAAGCAATTTGCAGGACACTGGCTTTTGCTTTCTAAAATGAGAATCTGACCCAGACCCTTATGCCTGGGATTCTTGTGGAAGGAAAAACGAGAGGAGAGGGAATGTATATATGAATGATGATATAAATCAGCATTTCTCAACCTGGGGATTGGGACCTCTGGGGGGTTGAGAGGGAGTATCAAAGGGATAGCCAAAGATCATCAGAAAACACAGTATTTTCTGTTGGTCATGGGGGTTCTGTGTGGGAAGTCTGGCCCAATTCTACCAATGATGGTGTTCAGAATGCTCTTTGATTGGAGGTGAACTATAAATCCCAGCAACTACAACTCCCAAATAGCAAGGTCTATTTTCCCCAAACACCACCAGTGTTCACATTTGGGCATATTGAGTATTCGTGTCAAGTGTGGTACAGATCTATCATTGTTTGAGTCCACAGTGCTCTCTGGATGTAGGTGAAATACAAATCCAAAACTCAAGGTCAATGCCCACTAAACCCTTCCACTATTTTTGTTGGTCATGGGAGTACTGTGTACCAAGTTTGGTTCAATTCCATCATTGGTGGAGTTCAGAATGTTCTTTGATTGTAGGTGAACTATAAGTGACCAACAGCTACAACAGGCCCATAGCCAGGATTTCGATTCCGGGGGGGGGGGGGGCTGAGTCTGAGTGAAAGAGGGTCTACCCTAGCAAACCTTTTGTATTGTTACCCCAATACCCCCATGCATATGGGATATATTGAGCATGGTGATCAGATCATGATATGAATAAATAATGCACCAGTAAGGCCTTTTCGCGAACCACCATCAGAATTTGGGGGGGGGGGGCTGAAGCCCCCCAAGCGCCCCCTCCCCGACTAAATGCCTGAGCTACAACTCCCAAATGACAAAATCAATACTTATCTCACCCCCTGCCAACCCCATCAGTATTCAAATTGGGTATAATTGGTTTTTGTGCCAAATTTGGTCCAGTGACTGAAAATACATTCTGTATATCAGATATTTGCATTACAATTCATAACAGTAGCAAAATGACAGTAACGAGGTAGCAACAAAAATAATATTATGGTTGGGGGTCACCACAACATGAGGAACTGTATTAAGGAGTTGCAACATTAGGAAGGTTGAGAACCACCAACATAAATGGTAACTCTTAAATTGATGCACAGATATTCTCAACAATGACAATCTATATGACATTTTGGAGACAATTTTACTTACTGAGAGAAGAAAAGAAATCAGAGGAGGAAAAGGGATTTTAGGATTGCATATGGACTGATTGTTTATTGTTTAGCTCCATTATTGAAATATTGCTAAAAATAATTTTCTTTTTTCTAAGCATATTTGTCCTGTGAGGGTTCTATTGTTGTCTTCTAAAGTGATGTTATTCACGCACTTCCCACTCGTGGGGAAGCTCCATGAACATCATTTTTTTTTTCTGGAGTATGCAGACCTCACTGTTGGTAGTACTTTAAATGATTCAATAGAAGCATGAGTCACAGTTCTTCTATTGTAACTTATTTTGAATATATGAATCATCTATGATTTCAGAAAAAAATCAAGAGGAAACATGGTAGTTTTGCTGTCTGTCATAGTGCAAACTTTAAAAAGTTTTGGATGAAGCAAAACTTGGACAGGTTTTTATCTACTCACATTTGCATGGTTTTGAACTGCTAGGTTGGCAGAAGCTGGGGCTAACAGTGGGAGCTCACCCTACTCCCTGGATTCAAAGCGTCAACCTTTTTGTCAGCAAGTTCAGCAGCTCAGCGATTTAACCTGCTATGCCACCAAGGAGCCCATTCATAACCTTGCACAACTGAGCCACAATATTAATACCTTTTTTTACCAGCTGGATCAAAATCTAGTTATAACCTTTTGAAGAGGGGGAAAAATCATGATCATGTTTTTAAGTGAATGGAAAAACAAAGACTACTCTATCTTCAAGAAGCAGAGCCAAAGGCTGTTGGAACGGAAATCTGTAATTCTCCAACTTGGCTCAGAATTACAGCTTTTCTTTGCAACACATTAAATGAACAACAAAATGGGACCTGATCAGGAATGAAAACAAAAAACGTATTAAAGAAAAATAAATTATATTCATTCAGAGGTGCCCCTGTGTCTCACATCTGGCATTGTGAGTGAGGCATAATAAATGACATATGTACTTGGTTAGATTCAAGTTGTGTAGTATCAAGTTTGCTAGGCAGCATAACTTAAACAACAATGTGTATATTTGTAAGCATATTCTGAAAATATTATACTGTGCAGATATTTCAATGAATATTGTAACTGAGCAGGTGAGTCCGAAGATTTGTTATTAGCTGCACTTTTATCTTTGCCTTCATCCAAGGATGGTCACATACATGCTTGTTTTGTTTTGTTCTCAAAACAATCTTATGAAGTGGATTAGGCTGAGAGATGGCAAATAAGGTGATCAGTGAGATGAATGAGACCAACATCTTTCCTATACAGTAAACTACTTCCCGTATTAACTGAAATATCCTTATTTAGGTGTTTAACAGACAACTCACAGAATATATGGTATGCCTGTTCATTTTTGTAATAAACAACTGAGAAAAATCACAATCCTAAATCAACGAATCTACTGTACTGCTCCCAACTAAACAAGAATGTATTATGTCTCATTTGGTTTAGTGCAGGCATAGGCAAACTTTGTCTTTCCAGGTGTTTTGGACGCCAACTCCCATAATTCAATTGTGGGAGTTGAAGTCCAAAACACCTGGAGGGACAAAGTTTGCCTATGCCTGTTTTAGTGGGTCTACTCTAGTCGGGACTAGATTTTAACAATACATTACAGGAAATCTCTCTCTTTTGAATTTCCATCTTGCTGTTCAAAGCAGACTAGACATGACTACATTTTCTATCACAGCTAACAAGATGTGTTGGTTTTCTGTACATTTTCCCCACCTACTCAGCATATGAAGTCACAGAGTATCAGCCACCAAATATACTAAGCCAGACTTTAGTGGAATCTCCAAGCTAGGTGGAAGAATTATACAAAGAACAAGTGAACATCACAACAAGGACATGTCACCACAAACAGGCTGTTTCAAGTGGCCACCCTCCACATGTTAAATACACATTGTGTGACCAGGCAGACTTTCTATATTTTTAGAGCAAAAAACTTTAACTGTAGTGTCTACTGTTCAATACCCTAAGTGGCAGGGTGTTGACGCTTTTTCACATCTGAAAAAAAGGTAGAAGGTTAAGATGCCAGCCACACTGTGCTTATTTGGGGAATGGAAGTCATTGGCTACTTGACACGTGCATTCGGGGCTTATCTTCATCCATTTCGTGTCCCGGCTTTTGGAGGGCCCCCCGATCCGTTTTGTCTGAGCCCCCCAAAATTGGGAGGTCAGACATTCATTTTTTGTTTTCAGGCCAAAAGATCAGTTTTCCTTCAGCCCATTTTTTTGGGAGGAGGACTTCACCCATAGGCCCTAGGGTAACAGGGTCTGCAACTGAGCACCGAGTAAGGAGCACTCCTTACTTGGCACTTGGCTGCAGAACCTGCGAAGCCCAGGCACATAGGCCCAAAGCCTGCATCCATAGACCCAAAGCTCTGGGATGCCTGCAGCTGAGCGCCGAGTAAGAAGCGCTCCTTACTTGGCACCCAGCTGCAGACCCTGCCAGACCCTGGCGCTTTGGGTCCACACGCACGGCAATCAATCTGAAAAGCAGACTTAGAGTCTGTACCCACTCCCGCCTGCCTTTCGTTTTGAGCCTATTTTCGTTCCATGAGGGGCCTTCCCATTTCATGCCATCCAAATGGATGGAACGAAACGGAAACATGAATCAAACAGATGGGACAAATTTCAGGCCCATGACTATTGGCTACTAGAGTATGGACAAATTTAGACATTGGGGTAAGCTAGAATTCTTGAGAATTCTGCTTGACCATGAATAAAGTGAGGTGTCGGTGCAAACTTCTCAAAAATCTCAGGTACTTCTATCAGCTATTTATTCACTATGACATTCAAGTCTGACTTCTTCTCCTAAGAAAAAAAACTTGGTTTTGTTCATGGTTTATGATTCCCATATATTTGGGGAAAAGATAAGTTAAATTATGTGGTCTCTATGTCAAGTGAAATGATAGATTGAAGGCATCTGCCACTGAGCTGCTTCTACTTACAGTATGGGTGATTGAGGTGCCCTAGCACCAACACAGCATTTAATTCATTGTAATTCTCGTTTATCATGATGAATGAGTCAAGCCAGTGTGGTCAGTCATGGCACTTTTTTTCAGTGGTCTACACAAAACATTTTACAAATACTGAAAAATATGGGTGCAGAAATCAGGTATACAGTTACAATTTTCCATAACACACCAGGTGGAGTTTACAGCAACTATTACTATGTATTGCTACTTCTTCCTGCAGGCACATGAAAGGGAAAGACTTGTGTTTCCTACTGATGACCTACAAAATAGCTCCAGGAGACGAAATAGTTGAGTGAAACAACAAAAATGAAAAAGCAACTTCCCTTTCTCATCTGACTCAAGAATTCCATATTCTTAATAAAAAGCAAGCTGCTGTAATCTGAGTATTTGAAAATGTTCAATTCAGTCATCATGAAAGCCTTACACACTGCCCACAGACTTCCCAACAACAACAAATGACGGCATGTTGGAAGACGTTTCCTTCGGGGGACAAGAATGAGTGAGGAAAAGGGACTTCAACATGACAGTGTGTGGTTCTTGCTGTGGCAATAGGGGAAAAAACATAAGCAAGGGAAATACAGGATATAATGTGTTTACATTTGTCAAGACAAGTTTCCTGGAGACAGTGAGGTTTACTGCTGCTGAGCTGTCAGCTGCACTATTAAACTGCTGCCTCATTCAACTGGGAGGTCACTGACTGACCTACATTTCTAAGAGCGAGTTCTGTAAACACACTCTCCTTTTAAAGAGCCACTCGGTAACACACAAACTCTTTCCATTCATGTGAAGGCCCTACTGTACTGTGGTCTGGCTTTCTCATTTTCTGATAACGTTTATTGGTTTATGAAATTTATGTACTATTACCCCTGCTTCTAGGAAATTTCACAGAGGTTACCGACATCACTATCGCATGAAAAACACAACAGACCTCATTTGTTGGACTATTCCCGATTCAAAATAAAATCACATGTGATTTCCCCCATCCCCTGCTAATGACAATAATCCTCCAAATGCATTTGGCAAACAGGCAGAAAAAAAGTGAAAAAATCATAAACAGGCTTGAATACTTGCTTGTTTATGGCAACCTAAATCAAGGATAAGCATGCTCCAGATGCCATTGTGGATGCCGTGTAAAGTAGCCAGAAATGGCATTAAGTCACTATTGGAAGCATTTTTGAGGGCAATTGCAGAGTGGGAGCTGTTTTAAGGTCACTCTCACCCAGAATATGAAAACATTTGTGCTGGTTTGCTGAGAAGTCACTTACGGCGACCACATGACATTCATATTTAACATTACTTGATTAATGAAAGGGTATTTGGGGGGAGAGAACTGAAAAAAATATAGGAGTGGAAAATATTAGGGAATTCTGAATACTTTGGGGGGGGGGGTCAATAATAGTTTCAAATTCCCCCAGAAGTGCTGCAAGAAGCCTATAGGTTACATTTTTCACCCTCATATTTATTTATTATTGGACATTTCCTACCTTTCTCCCAAAATGAGCCTCAAGAGAGCTTAAGAAAATACAGGCTGAATACCCCTTATCTGAAATGCTTAGGACCAAACGTGTTTTGGGTTTCAGATTTTTTCCAGATTTCAGAATACCTGTATTTGCACATATGTATTTGAAATGGGACCCAAGTCCAACAATTAAAATGAAAAGAGGCATTATCTCCGTCATCCATGAGGGCATATTTTAATTTCTGAGTATTTCGGATTTCAAAATTCTAGAGAACTAGTATCTATTTTTGTATCACATGAAACACTCTGAGCAGGATAAAGAAGAGAGATATGTTGCTCCTAAAATATCTCCAATGCCCTCCCAAACGTAGTGATGTTATATCAAAAGTTATTCCTAAACATTCAGAAGTTCTGGAGGATATTTGTGGGATGGTGAAAGGGATTGCTCACCGATCTTGGAGCCTATTCTGTGTGACCTCGGTTAAGTTTTATTTTTGAATGGTTTGCAGATCAGTACCCTTTTTCTGAGAGAAGATTAAATATATATATGAGGGCACATGGCACATATTTCAACTTAACTTGAAATGCACATTAAGGATATACTTTCACAAACTCTCTGCATGAAGAAAGCTAGAAGCTGTTTTACTGACGTCAAAACACTTCACAGGCAGGAAGAGTGCCACACTGGGGTTGCAGGCAAAGAAAGACTTCTCTGCAAGTAACCTCCTCTCTTTCAAAACATCATGCCAGAAAACACAAGTGTCCTTTAGTTCCTCTGTTCTGCAAGACCTATTCTCTCTCTTTCTTTTGAAGACCCCAGCTGCAAAAATGTCACTTTCCTCTGGCAAGCCTTACTTCCCATAATTTTGCGCAGAATAAACATTATGTTTGAAAAAAGGCTTCTGTCTATGAATATATTTTCATATATGTGGTATAATTTTATGATTTCTGTGGTGGTTTTCACTCCTACACTAATATTTATATATACTGTAAGCTACCATTATCCAAGCACTTTGGCTACTTGGAACAGGTGCCTTTTCAAATCAGATTTACCAGAGCCAATACTTTCTTGAAAGTGATGACAACCATCTGCTGTCCAAAACTAAGGGCCCAAATAGGACACAGAGTTGACTTCACTCTGAAATTTAAAAAATGTAAATAATAGCTATAGGTAGCCTAAGTAGTTTCTGAACCGCACTGTGTTTAACCTTGCCAAACCACAATGATGGTGAATATCCCTGGCAACTATTATTTCTATTTGAAGGGATACTAACCACATAGGACTACTACTTGGTAAGGTAACGGCTTCATAAAAACAGAGGTTGACATTGGTCATATGAGGTAGGTAATGATACAGGCTGAACTGCAATGCAGATGTAAATCCATACCAAGAGCCATAGGCTACACAAGGAAAGGCCAAAAAGAAGCATCATAAACCATTAGTTTTCTTGGTATAACTTGTTTCACTTAGGCTATCAATAAGGTTCTAGTACACATATGCAACAAATGGTAGAAGCCTAAGAATTGAGGAATTTTACCTAGTTGACTCAAGAAACTGCTGTTGTTGGAGTGAAAGGAGAATGTCATCATGTAGAAGCATGGGGAATTTTATCTAAAAGTATTGGTCTACAGTTTTAGTTGCAAAACACATTTTGAGATCTCAGATTGCTACTGAATAATTCTACTGCATGTGTGTAGGGTTTTTTTTGGGGGGGGGGGGAGAGTTGTCTCCGTTTCAAGCAGGGAGTTTATCTTACTAAGATTATTGTGCTAGTACTCCTGATATGAAGGTTTCCTTGTCTGGATTTCTGGAGAGGAAACCTTCATAGCTAAACTTGGTGAGAGCCAGTGTGGTTGAGTTGATGGAGTGTTGGACAATGACTGGGTTCAAATCCTCCCTTGGCTATGAAAACCCACTGACTGACTTGATCAGGTCACATTCTTTCAGCTTCAGAGGAAGGCAATGTCAAACCCTTTGTCAGGAAAGTCCCATGATTTGCCTTAGGTTTGCCTTAGAGCAGGTTCTGCATGACCTGCAGCCCTTCATGTGTTTTGGACTTCAGCTCCCAAAATTCTTGACTATTGGACATGCTGGTTGGGGCTTCTGGGAGTTGGAGTCCCAAACACCTGGATGCCACAGGCATGTTTTAGAGTCTCCATAAGTTGAAAATGATTTGAAGGCACACCAAAACAACAACTAAATCTGGTCTAGTCCTGGTTTGACCAGCTAAGCAGGAGACAAGATTGAAGTAATACTTGAGGTCAAGGCTTGGACAAACCACAGAGAGACAGTCTGAGTCACATACTAGGGCAATCCAAAAACAACAAAAAAACTAGAGGAGAAAATGAAATCAGTAAGCAGAAACTGGAGTTAAACATAGTGGACCAGTACAAGAGTAAAAAGGGTCTAGAAGCAAGACTTTAGATGACCCAATAACCCAAAGTCACAGGGTAGGAAGCAAAAACAAAAAGCACAAAGGCTAGGACATGTGCTCTTTCCACAAAAATGGGAGCCTTATCTTCCAAACCACAACTAGGCATAACTGAAGTAGTTATCACAGGCATCAAAATTCTCTATACCTAAGGAGGCCTCTTACTTCCAAAGGATCAGATTCTCCTTCTCTGTGTTTCCAGTGAGAGGCCTCCTTAAGTATAGAGAACCTTGATGCTTGTGATAACTACTTTAGTTATGCCTAGGTGTGATGACAGTGCAAATTCCTGGCAATTGTTCTTTGTATCTTGAGAAAACTAGCCACATAGGACTACTACATGGCAAGGCCATGGCTACATTAAAATATAGGCAAACCCAAAAATGACAATGTTATATTACATGGATATTATCATACGAGGCAATGATACAGACGCAACTGCAGTACAGACATCAATCCATACTAAGTTCAGGTTGGCAATGGTGGCAAGAAGTAAACAAAACAAAAATAATAAACAACATCTTTTATCTGAAAATGCCTAATGCAGTTGTAGTTGATTATGATTTATATATGTAAAGTAGAACCATAAAACGATTAAAAAATCAGTAATTTACCCACAAACAATACTGAATTTAAATAGTTAGACAGATAGCAAGAAGACAGCAGATTCAAAATGCTAAAGTCAATGCACATCATCCCATTTCCTTTTTGTTTATGTGAAAGTCATGCCACATGTCATGTCATTATCAAGTCAAGTTTCATTTCTCATGCAATTCTGGTCAATATTTTTTGACTGACCAAACATTAGAAGTATATGTTCTAGTTGTAACCATAGCCCTAGCTCACTGGAGGGAAGGATATTAGAGGCAAAGATGAAGTACGTTGGCCACTTAATGAGAAGACAGGAAAGCTTGGAAAAGACAATGGGAAAGAAAATGGGTTTATAATGCTTAGCAAAAGCAAAGCCTTGGGTGATCCTATGCATGTTCACCCAGAAAGAAACAGCAGAAGGATTTATTCCAAAGTTTCTATGACAGAACTGCAGAACTTAGAAAAATGTTGCAATTATGTATCGGTGAGAGCATATTTAATACATCACAATTCAACTCTTACAACACTCAAGTTAAGGCTAGGGAAAAGTTTAATGCTCCATTTGTTTTGAAATAAGCAGTTTTCTTTCTTCATAATCGCCTCGAGGTGTTTCAGACATTTAAAATGGCAGGAGCTCAAACACAAATTTCTGGAATTAAGAGATCCTCTTTCCACCTCTGCCTTTGCCATGAATTGTTCACAACTACTCGCATACAATTATTTATGAAGCATAAGAGTGGATTCTATATTTAGCTGTTGGAACTAAAACAGCAAACATGAAAAGAATTTTCCTTATAATTATCCCTATGGTACTTCATAGCTTTGTAGGAGCTTTAACAGGCTTAAGAAATCAAAAATCTTTGTGTTGTTTGCCCTAAAATGAAAATATCTTAACTGGATGTTTTATGCCACTGTCCAATAAAGCACACCATATTTAAAAGTGGTGCAAGTCAGCAGATAAACCTCATCTTCAGAGCCTTTATCAGTGTGGTACTTTTTGCTTGTCATTATAGAGATCAAACCTTTGCGCCAATAAAAAAATACCCATCTGCAATATATTTAACTTGCATTTCCTTCTAAAATGCCACGTCTGTGAAACAACATAAGGTTGCAATCATATTCTCACATACTTGGAAGTAAACCCTATCCAAGTAAAAGGTGCTAACTCTTGAGCAGGTAAGACAAAGGATTGCACTCCTAGAGGAATGCATACGTTTCAAATTCCTTTTGAGTGATCTTTTAATGTAAAGCTGTAATTGTAATATTCCTTTTAAAACTAATGTACTTTTAAATTAGTAACATGCATAATTAAAGATGTAAAATGGGGATGCACAAAGAGACAGATGTGATATTGTATGAATGCCAACCATTCCAATTTGGCCAAGTTAACTACATGGATGTAGAGAATAGCCAAAGAGAGCTGCAGTATATGTAGAGCCAATAATGTTAATGAATCTACTATCATATTATAGGTCTTATTAAAACACTCATTTCCAGTTAAAAAGGCCAGCCATATGGCTGGAGGGGAGCCTTTGAATCCCCCTGTTGAGGAGACCAATTTTCTCCTGAGACTGGTGTCCCCACCAGTCTGCAGTGTTGAGGGGCTTAAGGAAGCCTCTTTTGGTTAGCCTCTCACCACTGCATTCGGTCTCTGGAAGCACAATTCACCCCCCCCCCTCAGTTCAATGTAAGTTAATACTGGTCGCACTAGGACCCGGTAGGAATTTTTTCCTCTCCTTAAGAGGTTTTTTTCCATGCCTATCCTATATTGAAACTGGTGGGAGTGTGGAATTTAAATGGGTGGGGCTGTCAAAATTAATTGGTGTCACTGGCAAGAAGTGGGGGGAGAACATGGATCGCTGTGCACCTTGGCACCCCTCCCTTTTGGGGTGAAGGAGGACTTTTGGGTTGACCTCTATATGTTCTGGGGCTCAAGAAGTCCCCCAAAATATCTCCTTTGGGGCTTACCTGCTGGGTTTACCTCTCTCGTATTGGGTTCTGGGGCTCAGGAGGGGGGTTCCTTGCAATAATGACCAGCTGGGATAGCAAACCATTACTGTAGAGTGCCCCTGGGGTCAGGTACTTTGCCCAGTGGTTGGCTTGGCAGGTAGTCAGAGAATGATACCTGGCCTCATGCCACTGCCCATGTCACAGTGCTCCCCCCACAACTAATTACTTAGCTCATTTACCAGTTTTAAATAGTCAATGAATGGCCTATTATTTCTCCATATTTTTGTGTTTGGTCTCTTTATTTCATGGTGGGAATTCAATGAGAAGAGGGTGAATTGAGTATAATGCGTAATAACTGTTGGGCAAGTGTGCTTATTAACAAAAGACCCTCTTCATATTTCGGTACTAGTGACTCAGCACCAGTACCAAAAGTGATAAAAAAAGAAGAAAAACACACAGACCAATGTTATCTCTTCCATAGGAGGCTTTTCTTTGTAGTAAAATAATATGGTTGCACTATTTACAAGAATAAGGTTTCCATAATATAAATAAACAACTAAATGGTAGCTTTACACACAATAGCCTTCACACTGGAGCTTTCTCACACAAGGCTTCTCTCACACAGAGGTTTACCTCACACTCCTCAGAACGACACTAGCTTTGGCCCACTGACTCTATTTCAGTGCTTACACTTTTGTAATAAAAATACCTAGTTAATTTTTAATATTTCTGACAATAACATAGAAATATGGTAGAAGAAAGATGCCAGGACTCTTGTCAATAAGTTTGACTGGTATTACTATTCTTAATAAATAAAGAGGTAATATTCTATAGAATCCTCTTCCATTTCCCCCTTCTTTATAAATCTTGTTTTCATCAATTACATTTTCATTCACAATTGAAAAGAGCTTGTAATATTTTCAGTATCTCCCTTTGATACCAGAAGTGCAAAGTCAGACCTACACCAAATGAATAAAACACTGAAAAATAGATTTCTCTCTGCAAATGCCAGGATGACACAAAATCAATGCCAGTCCAGAGACCAGATTTGTACCTGCTAGGAGTTGTTTCTTTTAAAATTATTATCATACCTCTTCCTTCCTTCATGTCCCCTCTAATCAGATAGTATTAGATAAATATAGCATGCATGCCACCTAGCAAATTTATTCTTGACTAACTGAGAATTTTCCATACGAAGCATTTTATGACAAGTTTGAAAAGTGCAGCTGTAGGAGCCAACATGCAGTGGTGAATCCAGTCTCCCTTTTCTTTCAATACTGAGATACAAGGAGGCTACGGCTCCTTATTGACAACTGAACATATTGTATTACAAACAGCTGCCATCTTAATATCTGTCACAACAAATCTATAGGCAAAATTGTATTTTTTTCACAATACAGGACCACGAAGTGGCAGAAGATTCTTAAGATGTGGTTCACATTCACAAAGGAAACTTTGTAGAATGAAATGAAAATGGATGATGCCAAGCAATAATGCAGTTCCCTAGAAGCAAGTCCTGCTAATATCAATGACATTTTCTCTGAAGTAAACATAGGATCATGTTGCAAAGGTACGGTAGTGGCTACCGTTCAGCACTGTGGCCTAATCATCTCTTATTCATAATTTTCCACTTCTTCCTCCATCACATAGATGCACAATCCCACACCTCGGAGTAGTCTGAGGAAATTAAGCATGAAGCCAACTGTGTGCATTTTTATCCATTCCACTGGCACAGAATCAAAGAATCATAGAGTTGGAAAAGACCTCACACTCCTTGTGGTGGGCCATCCAGTCCAACACCCTGTCAAGAAGCAGGAAAACTGCATTCAAAGCACCCCTGACAGATGACCACACGGCCTCTGTTTAAAAGCCTTCAAAGAAGGAGCCTCCAGCACACACCAGGGCAGAGAGTTCCACTGCTGAACAGCTCTCACAGTTGGGAAGTTCTTCCTAATGTTCAGGTGGAATATCCTTTCCCGTGGTTTGAAGCCATTGTTCTGCGTCCTAGTCTCCAGGGCAGCAGAAAACAAACCTCCTCCCTCCTCACTATGACTTCCCCTCACATATTTATACATGGACCTCATTTATTTATTTATTTACAGTATATATGCCACCTTTCTCACCCCTGGGGGGACTCAAAGTGTCTCCTCTCAGCCTTCTCTTCTGCAGGCTAAACATGCCCAGCTCTTTAAGCTGCTCCTCATAGGGCTTGTTCTCCAGACCCTCTCCAGATCATTTGAGTTGCCCTCCTCTAGATACATTCCAGCTTGTTAACATTTCCCTTCAATTGTGGTGCCCAGAATTGGACACAATGGTCCAGGTGTAGTCTGACCAAGACAGAACAGAGGGGTAGCATGACTTCCCTGGATCTAGACACTATTCTCCTATTTATGAAGGCCAAAATCCCATTGGCTTTTAAAGCTGCTGTACCACTTTGTTGGCTCATGTTTAACTATTAGGTTTTTCATATGACATATACTAACCTAAAAAGATCGTTTGGCACAATCTTTGTTTAGCCTGTTTCTCCCAATCGCTACTACATAAAAAATCATTGTAATTACAATTATAACTGGCAACCATTGTTTAAAGTACCAAAGCCAGGGCATGAAAACATTTTTGTCAACATATGCACAAATTCCGAGAGTGGACCACGAGCAATTTGCAAGGGATTTATTTCCTCTGCAGCTTCATCATCTCCTTCTAACACAAGGATGCGTTCATTGAGAATTACTTAAATGCAACCACATAAAAGATGAACAAATTGCTGAGTATAATTTCTGGCTCAAATAATTAAGCAATTAATGGCACTTCATCAGGAACAATTTTGTTCTCTAGAAATAAATCATTAGTTGAATCTCTTCTAAACTGCTTGGTCAGCTTGAAAGGAATGCACAATAAATCTCTTTATCTTCCCTCCTCTCCTCCTCTCTGTTTCCATGATAAAAAGACAGAAGGTAACCTTACCTTCAGTGTTCACGGGCACATCATTTTTATGCTGCACTACACAGTAATTTATTTCTAGGCGGATAAAGGCTAGAATCCGGCACGTGTTTACACTGCTTCAATTCCATTCACTTCGGTGGGGTTTAAGGAACCTAACCATGCACATTGCTATAGCATAAGTCTCCTTCTGTTATTCCTAGGTTATTCCCTTCTTCGTATTTAGAGGTGCACTTATTAGCACTAAGACTGTGAAGCTGTCAGACGTAACTATGATGGAAGAGGTTTTCAGAGATCGAAGACTGTTTAGCTTTGCTAAATGAAATGTATCTTCATTGCTGAGTACTTCTTCATTTTCTTGTTTTATAAAAATTACAAGTCCCTAATCCCAGGCATTCACACATCTAAGGCTTGTAGCAGTTCCCGGGAAGGCATTTCAGCTCTGCTCCACTAAATTTGCAATCCAGGTGCATCTTCTTGTTTACATTTGCACAACAGTGATTAGCTAGTTATGCTGTCCATCACAACACTACAGCCTTGTCTATTGGAAAAGGGGCACTGATTGGCTGCCCTTGAGTCAATCCCGAATCTACTCTATCTTGTCAAGGTAGATTATTTATTGTAGAGCATCTATATTCTGCTCTATAGCTGGAAAGACACCCAGGGCAGAGTGGCTTACTCATCAATAAAAACAAGACAAGACAAGCCTTGCCCTCAGGGTTTCCCATCTAAAAATGACATGACACAAAAAGGAAACGGGCACGGGGAGGGGAAGAGAAAATAGATGCTTGGATGCAGTGGTATTCGGAAACTATTGTTGCTCAGCGGGTATGGAGATGAGCTGCGTGTAATATAGAACAGACAACAAAGCTAACAAGCAGAAATAGTATGTCTCACAACAGGTTTGGGCAGAAGCTCATATTATGAAGGTCACAGATTCACTATACCCATACACTGCTAGCCCCCCAAATGGTCATTCAGTCAATTTTTAAAGAAATATTTGTTATTATAAACACAGATAGATAATGTCAATTCCAGTAACCATTTCATAGTACAAACAGCCTATTATTCACTTAATTTTCTAAACATTTATCTGGTCACAGATTCTGCATTTATCTTCAACAAGTGTCTAACAGTATGCTTTGGTTAGACCATATCTGGAATATTGTGCCCAATTCTGGGCACCACAATTCAAGAGAGATATTGACAAGCTGGAATGTGTCCAGAGGAGGGCAACTAAAATGATCAAGGGTCTGGAGAACAAGCCCTATGAGGAGCGGCTTAGGGAACTGGGCATGTTTAGCCTGAAGAAGAGAAGGCTGAGAGGAGATATGATAGCCATGTATAAATATGCGAGAGGAAGCCACAGGGAGGAGGGAGCAAGCTTGTTTTCTGCTTCCTTGGAGACTAGGATGTGGAACAATGGCTTCAAACTACAAGAGAGGAGATTCCATCTGAACATTAGGAAGAACTTCCTGACTGTAAGAGCCGTTCAGCAGTGGAACTCTCTGCCCCGGAGTGTGGTGGAGGCTCCTTCTTTGGAAGCTTTTAAGAAGAGGCTGGATGGCCATTTGTCAGGGGTGATTTGAATGCAATATTCCTGCTTCTTGGCAGGGGGTTGGACTGGATGGCCCATGAGGTCTCTTCCAACTCTATGATTCTATGATTCTATGACTCCCCCCCCCACTCCTCCCACCCTCCAGGAGCAGTATTTTCCTTCATTTGAATTTTATTTTAATTGATCAATCATGGAGAGCATGTGATTCACTTCTTTGTATTTTCATTTTCCTTTATTTATTTATTTATTTACTACATTTATATACCGCCCCTCTCAGCCCACAGGTAACTCGGAGCAGTTTACAATCAATATCAAAGACATAAAATACAATTTAAAAACAATCAATTTAAATATAAAACCAAGTAAAACAATATCAATAAACACATATTTCAATTTGAGTCTCCCAGTTAAAAGCGTTATCCAATAACATCGTCGAGTCATTCCGTTTTTCTCCATGTCTGTTATATTGTGTCTGCAAACGCTTGCTCAAAGAGCCACATCTTGATCTGCTTTCGAAATGTTAAAAGGGAAGGGGCCGATCTAATATCCCTGGGGAGGGCATTCCATAGCCGAGGGGCCACCACTGAGAAGGCCCATTTCTTCCCCATTTCAGATCCCACTTCTTAATTCAACCTGATGTATATTTGGTTCTCCTTTCAAGGATGTAATCCTGAAGCATAGGATCTGGTAAACATTTGAACCATTTTAACTTCCCACTTTCTATGCTCTTTCCAACCCAACGCCACAGTTGCTTGTGTGGCGACTATTATGTATTTTATAATTTTGGCTCAGTCTTTCATGTTATCCTTCCTTTCTACTTTCTGGATGAAACATTCTTTTTTATTCAGTTCCAACTGATGCCCTATTAATTCTCCCATTTCCTTCTTTACCTTGTTATAGAATTCTTGTACTTCATCGCAGTCCCACTACATATGCATATAGAAGCCAATCCCTACACGTCTGTGCCAACATAAATTTGTGGTTAATGTAGTTATGTGAACTAATTTAATTGGGATTCTATACCATTTGGTCAATATTTTCCTCTTTGTTTCTCTGGTCCTTATATATTTAATTTTTAATTAAATTATTAATTTTATTAAGTTGATCCAATGTTTAATGTCTAACTTGTTACTGTTCAGGTCCTCTTGTATATGAACCCATCAGACCTTTCTCCTTCTCTAAGATGACCTAGGCAATCCATGACGACGAATTGGCCCAGACTGGGCCAGTATTAAATCAATTGTTTTTTAATGTATTGTTTTACTGTTTTTAATGTATTGCTGAATGTGTTTTTGATTGTTTTATGATGGTAATGCATCTTATGATGCTTGTTGTGAGGCCGCCCTTAGTCCTCCCCTCAGGGGTGAGAAGGGCAGGGAATACGAATAGGAAATAATAAACAAACAAATAAATAAATTCCACTTTAAAATTTGGTCAAAATCTGTTTCTGACCCTTCCTTTTTCCCTTCCTAAATGGATTCAGTCTATAATCCATTTACTCAAATAAGCCAAAGTGTGGTCGCATTTCCCCTCTCCCCTTTTCCAGAGTTTGGTAGAAATAGAAGAAGCTGGATAATCTCTGGTGGAGAAACAAAATCAGAGTTGGCTTCTCATAATAATAAATGATAGCAAGTTGGTTGAATGGCTACCATATGGGGGCAGGAGGAAACATTAATAGAGAAGAGTAGATTTCCAATTATGCTGCTATTTCAAAGATTGGAAAAGTATTTTAAAAGTGTTTTAAGCACCTGGTCCATTTTTAGTCAGTATTGCAAAGTCACAGTTTTGCAAAGAATGACTTCCTGCCCTAGCTAGGATGGGGAAATCTGAACTTAATCCACAAATTATTCATCAATGTAGGAAAATCTGTGAGTTTCACTTTTGCTCAAAATTTGATTTTTTTAAAAAATATGTTCTTTCTATTCCAATATGTGATTTGCAGATTCTTCAAAATCAAACTGAAATTAATTTTTTATCCAGCTGACCTGCCTGAATTCAACAAGTAAAGTGACTCTCGGCTTAAAGTGAACCAAACCAAACTACAGTATTTAGACCTAAGGAAAGTGAGGCTCATGGGATGAATGTGGCCACAGCATTTGTGAATCCATGTACACACTTTAGCATGCTTTTTTCAGGCAAATTTGAATGGTTTTCAGACCTCAAAACTGCCCCAACCACAAACAGGTAATAGTTAATCTATTATCTGTTCCTCAAACTCTTTTGCAAAGCTTTTTCTAATCACGTTTGGATCAAAAAAGTCACCAGAAATGATGCCAAATCATTTGGGATACAATAATATAGCTACCTGTTGTGCACTGTGCAAGGGACATTTTTATGAGAGCATTTTTAGCAAAATGCTATCAGATTTCCATTTTATGATTTTAATTTGTGCTAAGCTCTGAGTTAATGTTAGTGTACTGTACTAAGGACATACTGCCTTCAACATAGGTCCAACTCTTGACTTAGCCATCCTTGTCTTCCTGACATTGCTCTGCTGCATGAGCCTATCCATAGCATGCAGAAATTTACTGGGATGCTGCTGCTCCCATAAGTGCATTTGCTACGGAAGGTGCACTTCCAAGATTTCTGCCTGTCACACAATAGTTAACCACACAGTATCCCTATTTATTTGCTTTATTTAACTCTGCCTCATAGCAATTTCTAAGGCAAAAGTATATAATACTGTTGAACTTATTTAGAATGAGGTTGCCTAGTGTCACAACCAACTACTGAGCTTGTCTTTCCCTGCATCAAAGGATAAGAATCTTTTTGCTTAGGAGGTATTGAGAAATGTTCTGGTAATTTAATAAAAGTATGCCAAGTATATTACCTAGGAAAGTACACAACCTCTGAAGTGGCAATAATATGGACAGCAGGGTGAATCAAAGCAGTTTAAAAGTGACAGCGTTCATTTTAATCACCCAATACCTGGAATGATTTATATTACACAGAACTATATTATTACTAATTATTATTTTTCAACATTGTTGCTCAACCCAATAAAAAGAAACACTGGGAGCACTTAGTGAAAGGAGTTCACACCTCCTCCTCCCTGTCCTGAAAAGTTCTGTCTGTAGATCTTCTTGCCATGCCAAGACCTGCAGTTGGGAGGCGGTGACAAAACAGGTTCCTTCCCACACAAAAAGTTTATGTCTTCAGGACACTGTCCCCTTCTCTTCAGGGCAGCAGGCTGCTATTTGCTACCGATACAGTGCCCTTCTTCTCCTGCTTACATGCTGTGCTGCAAACCACATCCTATGCATCACTCCTACACAAGGTGCCAAAGTCAGCCCTGTCCCTTAATTTTGCATTTAAAACGTTTGCACCTCTAATTCTTGTTCTTCCCTAACTCTCATCTGTCCTTGATTCCACCTGACTGGTTCAAATTACTTATCAGAAGAAGACAACTTGTTTGGCTCAATAAATTGCCAACATATACTTTTATTGCTTAGTGCTTGCCCTAAAGACCATCTACACTGCAGAATAATAACTGATTTACACTACTTTAGTTTCTGTTGGAGTATGCACGGGATCGGTAAATGTGTGTGTCGACTATAAAATAAGATGAATGAAGCTGATTGGTCCCGGGGAGATGGCTGAGCCTGGGACTTTTGGTTACTGTTACATTTTTCTTCTGGCTTGAGCCATGCAGGTGGTCAGCAGACAGAGAGAAGAAGAGAGAAGCAGAGAGAGACAGATTTTGGAGAAAGATCATTTTAAATCTCTCATAAAAGGACACTGTGAGTTGGTGCAACTGATCATACTGTACATATGTTGTTCTGAACTACAAAGAGTAAACTACTTGTTCTTTACTGTTCACCTGTGTGGCATATTTTCTTTCTCTGGCAAGGCAGTGTGTGGGCTGATCAAATGTGAAGTACACGTGGTTTATTTTACATTATGCCACAGTTCCCATAGCTTCAGCCTATGGAATCCTGGGATTTGTAGTTTGTTGTGGCAACAGAGCCTTCTGACTGAGGAGGGTAAGTATCTCACAAAACTAGAAATCCCAAATTTGCATAGCAATGAACTATAGCAGTGAATGCGGTGTCAAACTGCTATTATTCTGCAGTGAGTGGATTCAGTCCTTTTCTCTTAGCTCCCAATATATGGGGAGTGGAAGGGCTTATATCACACTCTGACATCCTCTGCTAGAACTACATCAGTGCTCCTTTCAGCATTTTGCAGAATACAAGAACCACACTATATGCACCAGAGAACTGCAGCCAGGAACCAATCCAGAGTATTTCTTAAGTGATCAGCATAATTTCCCATTAGCTCGCTTCCCTCATTATGGAAGGCACAACGATACACTTCTGCAAATTACATTATCATAAAAGGTAAGGAAAGTGATGAGTCAAAAAAAATCTTGCATCTATAAATAGATCTGTCGCTAAGTCATTGTGGTTTCTATGGTAGATGTGACCTATTTATGCCCTTATTTATTCATCTGGGTAACAAGTATAATAGTAGCTTGCTTAACTGTTAACAACAACTGGAATAGTGTGGGATTTAATTTAATTAGTGTTTATAAAATACTTAATGGTGTAGACAATTATGTAAGACAATAAAACTTTGCTGAACCCTCTTGCATAGACAAGAACGCTGAATGATGACACATTTGTCCTTACAGAAAAAGGAGGGCCAGAAGAGATGTTGAAATTTAGTGGTCTTGCCCACAGGCTTGTTTCCAAAGCAGATTTTTGAAATAAAAAGGTATTGGTATCTATTGTAGTCACTAGAATCTGTTCCTTTACAACCACCTGTGCTCTGTTCTTAGCTCTGAAACCACTCCAAATGGGAATGGAGTATAGAATTTACCACTTCTAATTCTGCCAAAACATGTGCCAAACCTTTGCCATTTGAAACTTGTGCCTTATCTTAACCTTTTTGAAATCACAGAAGTGTGTTTTGATCCTAATATGTTACTTCAGGGAAGGAATCCCCGGTGGCACAATGGGTTAAACCCTTGTGCCAGCAGGACTGCTGACTGACAGGTCAGCGGTTCAAATCCAGGGACAGTGGGTTGAGTTCCCTCTATCAGCTCTAGCTCCCCATGAAGGGATATAAGAGAAGTCTCCCACAAGGATGGTA
Source organism: Anolis sagrei (assembly GCF_037176765.1). Taxonomy (NCBI): domain Eukaryota; kingdom Metazoa; phylum Chordata; class Lepidosauria; order Squamata; family Anolidae; genus Anolis; species Anolis sagrei. The sequence goes on along the minus strand of NC_090021.1, from coordinate 104,442,610 downwards.
AAACATCAAACATCCGGACATCCCCTGGGCAATGTCCTTGCAGACAGCCAATTCTCTCACACCAGAAGCGACTTGCAGTTTCTCAAGTCGCTCCTGAAACAAACAAACACACACACACACACACACACACACAAACTTCAGAGAACCAAGCAGTGTAGTGGTTTGAGTGCTAGACTAAAATCACAATTTGAATCCCCACTCAATCACAGGTGATGTTTGGCTAGTCAAGGTTTCTCAGTTTCAGAAGGAGACAAAGGTAAATCGCTGCTGAACAAATCTTACCAAGAAAACCTCATGATAAGTTCACCTATGGCCACCTCAAGTTAGAAATGATTTGAAGGCATACAACAACAAACATGTATTGTGGAATTGTGGGGGCACCAAGGCCCAGAATGGTGGTGATGATGATGCTGTCAACAACAACAACAACAACAATTTTATTCTTATATCATGCCTCCATCTTCCTGATGGGACCCATGGCAGCTTACATGGGGACCAAGCCCAATATAAACAAAAGTTACAAGTAACACAATTAAAAACATATAACAGAAAAATGTATTAAAACAGTAAAATCAATAAAATGTAAGTCATCATAAAAACATAAACAGACAATATGATGCAGTATAATGTGTGCAGATTATGCTCTTTCATAGTAAATAGCATCATCTGTAAATCAGAAAATGCCCAGTTTAAATTATTACCTCAACCAACAATGCAATATCTTGAATTCAACAAAAACACAAGGGCCACTATTCTCTGACCCCATATTTTATCTGTAATATACAAGTTTAAGGATATGTGATGTAGATAGCTGAAGCGGATGAATCAAGTTTAAACCTGTGAAATGTACTAGATAGATGCTAAGAATGATCTTCTTTCTCCTGGTGTCACCCATGCCTTTAGCATCCAAAACAGGGCACAGAAGGAAGGCATTGGGTAAAAAGGCACCTATATTGCTCTGCTCTCCGACTTTTAGGGCTTGATCTTTCAGTCATATAAGTACTCCAGGTGTTCATTTCACTTGGATGCTCCAGTAGAAAGTTTGATTTCCACCATCTCTTGTTCGCTATTCCCTGTGTATCCCTTTGTTCCCATGCACATTATAGGGGAAAGAGGAGGTTGAACAAAAATTATCTTGTGAGTCCTAACATTATGACAATCACTTTCGTGAGTGAAGAGGTCCTTCAAGTCACAGGAGGGTTATTCTGCATTCAAGCTATTTACATTAAAGTGTCAAATATTTATTTACAGTCAGCCTTCCACATTCACTGGGATTAACTAACCTATGGCCCTCCAGGTGTTTGGGACTCCAACTCCCAGAAGCTCTAGCCAGCTTATCCAATGGTCAGGAATTCTGGGAACTGAAGTCCAAAACACCTGGAGGGCCGCCTGGGTTAAACACACAGGGCTCCATGAAAGTATAAAAAAAATCAGATAAAGAAATTGCTATTTTTTTGACCTCAAAGAACATATCTTCAGGATTTTTTTAGGTTTTCCACTATTGTCCATGGCAGTGGTTCTCAACGTGTGGGTCCCCAGATATTTTGGTCTTCAACTCCCAGAAATCTTATCAGCTGGTAAACTGGCTGGGATTTCTGGGAGTTGTAGGCCAAAACACCTGGGAACCCACAGGTTGAAAACCACTGGTCTATGGTCAATTTCAACTAGAAGCTGACCAGAGAATTATATTAGTATACCTAGAGATTCCTAGAAAAGTGTTCTCTTTAGAAATATCTAGGTTCTTGAATATGACTGTAGGAAGTTGATCAAAGAATCGTACTAGAAGACACCGAGATTCCAAGAGAGAACATTTTTGATCAAATCTGTGAATAATCAGATCTACAAAAGTCAAAACCACAAATGTGGAGGGACAGCTGTAGATTGGGGTTGAGATAAAGGTTTCTTAACACAACTTGAGTTGTTGTTCAGTTTACCGTGACAGGCTGTCTGTATTATCACCAATTATTTTTATGAATAGCTACTGTCAAACACAAAGCTGTCATAATCTGTACTTTCTGAATGTTGTTTCCTTCTGTCCTCATGTTGAAATTTCTCAGCCTCTCCTTCACACCTTCTACCATGCATGAATGTGTGTGTACCTGTGAGTTAGGACAACACCTCATGTATCTGAAGAAGCAGGCTCTTGTCTACAAAAGCTTATGCTTTAGTGAATGTTTCAGTCTTTAAACTGCCACAAGATGCTTGCTTCTAAGTTGAAGAGAGATATTTACAGTGTATTTTTAGGTTGCTTGGGGGAGGATATTATCATAAATTTACTTGGCATTTGCATTTTATAACTCAATATCCATTCTAGGGACACTCTAACAAGATTAAAATTAATGGCAATATATTCAAATATACGATGTGGAAAATAAATAAATATTTGAATTAGCTAGCACACTGGAAATACCGTAGGTCTTTTTTTCTCAAAATGATGAAAAATTCAGACTTGGTGTGGTTAATCATGGAACAGGATTTTTATTTACCATATTTATTTACTTTCTCTCTCCCTCTCCCTCTCTCCCTCTCTCTCTCTCTCTGTGTGTGTGTGTGTGTGTATGTATGTGTGTATGTATATATATGTGTATGTATATATATGTGTATGTGTATATATATATATATATATATATATATATATATATATATATAATACCCTTCCCTTCTCACCCCGAAGGGGACTCAGAGCAGCTTACAAGGAGGCCAAATGGTACAATTCTATGAATATATACTCAGATATAAACTGAGTTCAGACCTCCAAGACAAGTGAGTATAAGGTTGCAGTCTAAAATAATACTATGATGGAGCCTTTGCTAGGTTTCAGCTAAATACTTTTCAATGTGGTGCAATTCAAATCAGAGTGGATGCAAAAATACAGGACTGACTCTTCTTTCATTATGAGGAGACAGTGTGTATGTACAAACCTTCTGTACAAGGCTCAGAGTGTGATTCCCAGAAAAAAAAGCTTAAATACAGAAAAGCTGCTTAGGAAATGAATGCCAAAGATTGCATCTTAAGATGGTTTCATTAATTTGCTCAGTAGCGTTTTATGATTAAGTTACATAGGCTGCAGGGAAAATGCAATATTTGATCTCGTTTGTGATCAATTCACATTAGAATTATGACACCTCAAACCATCACAGACTAATACTCAAAACAGCCACTTATTTGAGATTACTTCTGACTCAACTCAAACAGATCTCTGCTATACTGAGACACAGGTAAAAATCAGAGGATTGTAACAATATATAGATGTGTTACCAGACTTCTAATATCTTTCATTTTAAACAAGCAAGCTACAAACAAAATTTCTTGATCAAAACATGTGCCATAATTTGTGAACATTCCAAGTAAAGAAGAAAACAGGCAGTGAAGTTCTGGTAATTCTTACACGTACAGATACAAGCACTTACTATCTATGCTTTAATAAGGCTGTGAAAGAGTAGCATGACAAATAACTAACAACCATTGTTTTCTTATATTCCACTGCAATCAAGCATTTAAAATGGATTGATTTTTTTTTAAAAAAATGAAATTTAATGCTCTTTGTATCAGATGTCAAAACCTACACGGGAAATATCTAGTTTGAATTTTTGCATCAATGTGTTATGGTAGGTTTTACCTAATTTAGAGTGCACCATATTTTTTTATCTCTATACTATCTCCTAACTTGGGCTGTAGGTTGCACAAAAAGGTAGTCTAAGTACATGCTTGGTAAAGTTCTATCAGAGTAAACTGCAATTGTCTGAGGTTTTAAGCCAGGTTGGAAATTTACAAAAGCAGTAATACTTGTGTATAAACTGAAAAAAAAATTGACAAAAAATGACTACAAAAAAATTGTGCTGATAAATACATGGATGATATCTTTGTCTGCTGCGGTGCTGCTTCTGGCCTTCTGTAATGCCTACTTGAAAAAAAATGGCAACATCAGGATGACTATTGGATTTGCAGTATGGTGGTTGCTCCTGCTTAGCCCTATAGTGTCACTGGTAGAACAGGAGCCGGAAGAGAGGAGCATCTGCCATCAGAGCCAAAGTAGGAACAACAGGTGAGATGGGAGGCAGCATGGGCAAAAGAGAGGTTGCCATTTTCTACTTGCATACTCATGTGAATTGTTATGGGGGAAAGGAGAAGTTGAACTAAGCTTTTTTGTTTCTTGCTCCTGGTTGTGTTAGTCCTTATTGCCAACAATTATTGAGTAACCAAACTCATTCCAACTCATCGTTTTATCTTAGGCGAAACACACAGCTCATCTAAAGCAAGACCTGCTTTCATCTGAACGAATTTCTAGACATTCCATCATTTATTTAATAAGGAATAAATTTCTTAGTCCTCTGAAGAAGCACAGAACAGATCCTGATGACGTGGCAGGAATCAAGCTGCCTACATTTCTAAACTGATGAACACTATTCTGCTAATAATCTCAGGACACCAGAACACCACAATTACTCCTCAACTAGCAAAATATTCACAAACTTTATATTGAGACTGTGCCTATCTATATAGGAGGGTTATCCAGAAAGTAAGGTTACAAGACACATAGTTCTCCCAGGGAATTTTCTTGGGGGAAGTTGGTATCACTGCCGTGTAGCAGGAAGCCAGTGAAAGTGAATGAGCACTGCCAGTTGTTAGTCGCTCATCGACTGGCATTGTGGTGAAGGTTAGAGATGAGCGTCCTCATTCCATTTCCCTCCAAATGTGAGGTTCGTGCTGGAATACGCTACCTAAATGCTAAGGGCATGAATGCCCCTGCGATTCATCGCAAAATTGTTTCAGTTTATGGAGAGGATGTAATGTCAAGACAGCATGTGACAAAATGGGTACGTTATATATTGTGAGACTAAGAATAAACTTCGCAGAGTCATCCAAAACAAATGTCATGCTGATGGCGGGAATCTGTCTCCTTCATGAAAAATGCGCGTTCGCACACCGCTCATGCAACAGTAGATTTGTTGACTTCATTTGGTTGGGATGTTTGAAGCCACCCCTCTCAGAGCCCTGATCTCTCACCCAGTGACTATCATCTGTTCACTAAACGGAAGGAAAACACTTTTCCAACGACGACAAGGTGAAAATCGAAGTGACAAATTGGCTTAAAAAGGCAGAGGGAAACTTCTATGACACAGATATCAAAAACTCATCCCATGGATGACAAAATGTATTGGACTGAATGGTGATTATGTGGGAAAATAATGTAATATCTATGCTACAATCCATGTACATTTTTATTAAAATGTATTAATTCTTTGTATTAAAAAAGTCTTGTAACCTTACTTTCCGGATAACCCTCGTATATCTGTAAACAGACATGGTGAAATGAAATGAGTTTAAAGAGGAAGTGAGAGAACTGTTTGATCCTACATCAGATTTCATCATTGGGACTCAAGGTGTTTCCAGATTAGTCTAGAGAAGTATGAATTCAGTTTTGTCAGTCCTTGCTCCTGCTTCTTCCACCTGTTCCATTATTTTGGAAGCTGCTTGTAGTAATTTCTTGAATCTTCACTAGGACTCTTGAAGGTTTATTAAGGTGACTTAGGGTTTGAAGGAATAAAATATTGCTGCTGGTACGAGGAATGCTATAAAATTGTTTAAGGGAAGAGAAACGTTGCTTGGATTTTTTGAAAAAAAAATCATGTGGACTACAACAGCAAATCTTACAACTGGCTAACACACTTCCCTTGTCTAAAGGAGTCCTAAGTTATCTTGCATTTCAGGTTCGGTTTTCAGGTTATACCAACAGTATCTTATTTTTACTGAAGGGAGGAATGACAGCCATTCTCTTACACATCAAACTCTGAAGTATTTTGACATATATGGATTGTGCTTACAGTCAGAATATCCATTCCGGGATATTCTTATTTGTCAAAAAGCAAAGGAGTAAAGGACAACACACTGGACAGCTGAGTCTAAGTTGCTTCTTGCAATCTCTAGGTACTATCATTTGACACTGGCCACCAGTGATCACTAGTCATTCAGAATCAAGCCTGTCCTTATTTGCCTAGCCCCATTTTAGCCTCGAATATTGGAATATATTAGAGTAAGCAACTAGCATGTTAGGAATCTCCGGTGGTGCAACGGGTTAAACTGATGAGCTGCTGAACTTGCTGACCAAATGATCGGTGGTTCGAATTCAGGGAGTAGTGTGAGCCCCCATTGTTAGCCCCAGCTTCTGCCAACCTAGCAGTTTGAAAACATGCAAATGTGAATAGATCAACAAGAACCGCTTCAGCGGGAAGGTAACAGTGCTCCATGCAATCATGCCAGACATGACCTTGGAAGTGTCTGCGGACAACGCCGGCTCTTCGGCTTAGAAATGGAGATGAGCACCACTCCCCAGAGTCGGACACAACTAGACTTAATGTCAAGGGGAAACCTTTACCTTTAACTAGCATGTTATGTTTTTGATGTTTTGTATTTTTCTTTCCTGCATGGTTTTGCTCAAAATATATCTCTTTTGATAATTCCTTGCAACACCCAATAACTAATGGACCACAAGGCAGTAGCTTTTGGCTTGTGTCAATAATGTATTCCACTACTTTTCTGTAGCATCGTTTAGTATGAACAAAGCAACCTCTCTGCCAAATAAATTGGAAAGAAATCATGAGCATCAGGGCCACTGTTATTTCGCAGATTCTAAAACAGGAGTACAGCTGATATATGTGTCCAGCAATCTGATGGCTGCCAAGCTAGCAAGAATCTACAAATGCAGAATTGCCAATTCTTTTCCAGCTACTGAGATGTGATTCCCAGCACCCATGGCATTATATATTTCAATGCTCAAATTCCTAACCTAAGCAAGAAATGGGATTTGAGACAAAAGACTTTTTGGGGGGGAAGGGGGAGGTCCTTTAAAAACAACAATAGATTTCCCCCTCCTAAAGGGAAGGGAACTGCAAATGGAAAAAAAACACACACCTAACTAGAGTTATTGGAAAGTAATTGCATTTTCAGCCACTGCAATATGGGAGATAACAGCAAAGCTTTGTGGTTATGCCAGAGCCCAATCAAATTTTACTTATTCTAGGCCTTAAGTGTCTAGGGGAAAACCCGACAATTTGGGGCACCCACGCAATTTTTTTAAAAAGTTCTGTGGAAGAAAAGAGGTGATGGACTGAGGTTTTTATAACCTTTTAAACATGTTCTATACTGCCAAATTTTCATGCTATGGTTTTCCATTTGGAAAGGAAAAACTGATGAATCAAGAAAAACTTTGAAGTTTTTATTTCCCTGTGACTTCTCTCCCTACGCCACAAAAGACACTGCATATACTGTATCTAAAGGCATCTAGGGGAGAAAAAGTAGAAGAGTTGGCAACCCAGCCTGCTCTTCGCAATCTTTCTGGTGCTTTATCCTATCTCCTCTTGTATTCAACCAGTCTTTATGGTTCAATGTCGGGGTCAGGCACGTTACCATCTGGCAACAGAGCTGCTATCATTGACCCAGTATTCTAAGACGAAGCAAATGGAGGATGGAAGAGAAATAGAATTCAGGAATCTTAAAAATGGCAGCAACCCGCTGAGACAGCAAACTAAGGAGGAAAGAAAATTACATTCAGATTAAGATGAGCCTTCTTAGACCCAGGCAAAAAGCTGCTTCTTATGCAATTTTGTTCTGTTGTCAGATCTGGAGATGTAACACACTCTTTGCATCCTTCCTACCTCTCCCTGCATTATATCCCCATTAAAATGGAGATTATAAAGCTAAAGATTAGAAGGAGAGACCAAGCTTGAACCTGTGATTCAGCACATTCTAATGGTTCACAAGAACGCCAATCCATATACTATTGAAAGATAGAAACAGTCTATTATGTGTATTGATTTGGAGCACTTTGTCAGCACTAATGATGTTATCTCATTAAAAGAGATAAATGCCTTTCAGTTCTAGCAGAGCATCTGTTTCTTACTGTGGTGCAAGCTCTACGGTGGGTCCCTCAGCTGCTGTATGTGCAAACGCCATCCAAAATCCAACACAACAAGCTTTTAAGGGTTTCTAACCAAGTCATTTCTTTTTAATTGCGTTACATGTTTCTTTCATATGCTCTCTGGTAAAGACCTTGTGTGGGCAGACTAATATGGATAAAGTGGAGGAGGGCTAAAAAGTGAAGCCTCACAAACAAATCAAACAGGTGTCATGTGCCATTTCCGAACCTTGCTATTAGCTGACTCTTGAAAGCACAGTAAACTACATGGTAGCAACTAACATCAGAAGGTGAAATAGTAAGTGAAATATCACCATCAGTAGGTGAAATTTCAATGAGGCAATTATTCAGATGATTCCTACCCAACAATACTAGCATACACAAGGAGTTACAATGTTTTCCACTTGCTAAAAATAAAAAGGTAGTAATTTGCGGTAATGAATGTTTTATACACAAGACCTTTTTGTGTGGGGTGTTTCAAATACACATTATTAAAATGTTTCTATTTCCTAGCATTACTAATGTTCTTCCACATTACTCTTCAGTGTGAGAACACCATTTTCAAAATTCCAGATGTTCACCACCAGCACCCTGGTTGTCTAGCTACATGTTACAATTTTTAGAAGGAATTGCTTTGATCTTATTGAAGAATATTCAATTCATCTATGCATATCAGGGGACAGAAGTGGAGAGCCAGCTCCCAGGCACTGCACAAGACAAGAGGAATCATAGAATCATAGAGTTGGAAGAGACTTCATGGGCCATCCAGTCCAACCCTCTGTCAAGAAGCAGGATAATCGCATTCAAAGCATCCCCGACAGATGAAGGTGACCCTTCAGACGTTTTGGACTATGATTTCCAATATTTGTTGGACTTTATGGGTTTTGTCATGTAAACTTCTGGAAGGCAACAAGTTGGAAGAGGCATGCATACAGAACCATCCTTGCATTAATGAGATATCCATTCAGCAGTCTTTCACTGGGTAAGTGAAATTTCAGGAGTTAAACCAGAATTTTCTACAAAGATGGTGATTCTCTAGATCAAAGAGTTTCATTGGGCAACACAGCACAGTCTATGATCTGTTTATCATTAAGATAACATTTTTCTTAGTTATGTTTGTGTAATGCAAAAAGCAATTTCTACACAGTAGTTACCCAAAATATTTTATTTAAGTAATTGTATTCACCAGGATTGCAAGACATTCACAATCTGTCCCACAGAAATATACTTCTTCTTTTTTAAAATAACAACCCTGTGCACTTTTGTGGAGAAAATTTGGCTTCATATCACCTGATATATGTATATGAAGAACAAGGTGCAATTTCTCCATGAACCACAATATGATATACCACACTAATATAGCATAGTATATTAAGAGATTGCAGAATATTATAGCGTTAAGGACTATCCAAGTCCAACAGAGGAAAACCACTGCATACCACAAAGGAAAACTAGCTCTGTGCCTGTTACTCCTTCCCACTAAATAAACATTCATACATTTGATTCCATTCTACACACATTCATATAATGTCTTGGGCAAAAAAACCAAAAGACCTAACAATTTTTCAAAATAATGTTGATTAAACTCTTACTCTTGCGTCAGCTATAAGTATTCAAAATGGACATTGCCCTAGGTCACATAGCTCTTGTATTTTAGCTTACCTAAATGCCTCCACACCAGCCTTTAACAGCTATGCATACCTGAGATGTGTTTAGGCCAGTGTTCTCAACCTTTTTTTTTTTAACCAGGGACCACTCTCCAACATTAGTACTAAAAGGGTTACGATTCATTTTTGGTCAACTTTAGATTTGATTTGGTTATTTGAGGTACTGATTCAGGAAATCGAATTGGGTAGACCACATCAGCTCTAGTTTCTGATACAGAACATATGCCATCCAGTAGTTGACATCTGCTCATGCACAGAAAACCATATTTAATAATCTAGAACTGATGTGGTGGTAGTAATCTTTTGTGGGTGGTCAGCCTCTTCCCTCATGACATCCCAGTTGCCTCGGCTCTATAAGAGGGTTCCACGAGACCAGTTGCTCTCCTTGCCATTTGGTTTTGAGGCAATGGTGTTGTAATGGTGAGGCCGCTGACCATGTTTTCGTTCTTGTGGACTACTGGTGGTCCATGGACCACAGGTTGGGAACCACTGGTTTAGATTATAGCTCCCATTATCTCCATCTAGCAGGACCACTGGCTGAAAATGATGGGAATTTTTGTCCAACAGACAATTCCTATCAGCAGCATATCACAGTCTGCTACTTGATTCATTACAATTTAGCAGCTGCTTTAAACACTGGAAATGGAAAATGTTTATTATTTTTCTATCACCTTGAAAATGACTTAGATCATATTTGAAAAACTGTATGTACTGAAATAATACATGTTTGAACAACCAAGTATGTAAATAAAATGGATCATGAATTCAGATTAAGACTATCACAATCTAAGTTGGGGGGAGGCGGGGAGAAGACAAAAGAAGCATGCTTCTCAAGCAAAGCCTAACTATAACCAGGTAGCTTTCTTGAGATAATATCCCAGTACTCAAAATGGCTATTAATATTAATAAGATAAATCTCCACAATTCCGACCAGTTTACAAATAATTTTGTTTCAGTTATCTAGGCTGCAAGCCTAAATACATTTACTTGGAAGTAAGCTCCATTTGCATTCAATGGATTTTTCTTCCAAGTAGATATATTCAGGCTTGTGCTGTGAATACATCTCTTTATCAGGACCTTTCATATTTCAATGTTTCACTTTGGGAGCACATATTGTGTGTGCCATTTATGTAACATTTATTTTAAAAGATATATTTTTTACTTTATTCTGAATAAAGAAGTATACAAAAGCTTTCAGAATGGACACACGTTCATTGCACTCTCTATGTTTCCCAGTTATTCACTAAAGGCAGTTCATTATACCTGAATGGCTTCCAGTGACTACTCTAAAGGATTAAACAGTACTGGATGTATCTCAGGCAGGGCAGCCTATTCTGTAAGAATAAGAGGCTTACCGATTTCAGGAAGCTATGAAAAAGCAGCAAATGACCAACTGAGCTGTTCCAAAGTGATTTTCACCAAAGATCAGTGGCATCACTTGGGGCTCATTATCCTGTTTCAATTGTTGACACACTTGGCAGTGAGTTATTAAATATTAAGCCTACTATGTTAGCATATGTACAAACATAATGTGATGAGAATAAGGGAACTGCTATAGAAGAGCCCTGCTCTTCTGTCAAAACAAATAGCTCGCTTACCATGGTCAAGATCAGATAGCATAGCTCAATGAAAAAGCAGCAGGAGTCAGATGTGGCCCATGCGGACTGACCAACAAATGTGACTGAGCCTACCTTCAATTCGCTGGTACATTAGTCTGTCATTACACTTCAAAGATGAGAGAAAGGAAAATTTATATCTCAGGAACAAGGGGCCACATTTTATCATAGTTTTGGGTAATTTAGCAGGAAAAATAAATAGGAAGTCAGTGGTATGGGGTCTGCAAAACAGGGTCCCTGGATCCATCCTTTCCCCACCCTCATAGGGTTTTCTTTAACCAGGTTTACTCAGGGCTCTTCCACACAGCCATATAACCCAGAATATCAAGGCAGAAAATCCCACAATATCTGCTTTGAACTGGATTATTTGAGTCCACACTGCCATATATTTCAGTTCAAAGCAGCTGTGTGGAAGGGGCCTCAGAGGTGTTTTTGCCACATCTGCACCGGCAATAAAACCCCCTGTAAAACTTCATGTTTAAGGAGAAAGATCAAACATATTGCCCATACATCTCATACTACAGACTCCATTCTCAGTATGATAGACATACAAAAGCATTCATGTCAATTCCTACAATCTACGCAAGCGCACACAAGGTTAACAATTGCTATTAAGGAAATCTATTTTTGACTTTTAAAAAAGGGGGTGGGCAAGATTGAAAATGGAGGAAAATCTGATTTGAAAAGAAACTAGACAATGTACAGAGGGTTAAGTACAGAGAGATTTCTCAGATCCAAATTTCCTTCCCAAAGCTGCTTTTCCGTAAGAAAAAAGAAAAGTGTGCTAAGCTGATAGCATGGATGTCCGAGTATGCTGCGTACTTAGGCAAACACAATATCTGCTACAGCATTTTGGCAATTCTGTGGACTACTTCTCACTGATATAAATCTGTGCCTAGGGTGTGCAGAAATGAACGTTCACATAAGGGAATGCGCCCCGCTTCCCAAATTGTTATTTCTTGACAGTCATTTCCTCTTTTCTTCTGCTTTGTTTATTTATTTAGGTTTCAAGGACCAGTCCACCACATGATCTGAGTCCCAATCTAGTCTGAAGCACCAAGCTCATTAATAGGTAAATGGAAAGTCCAAATAGCTGACGAACCCTCATCAGATATTAAATTAGAATTTAACTTATCATGTGTCTTCCTTCTATTTCAGCCATGGAAAAAAGAAATGAGAAGAATTGAAGAGGATGTGAAGGAATCAACCAAGATACCATAACTAAAAGTAAAATATAGCTTTATAATTGAAAGTGGTTTCAACACAACACAACACACTTTATGAATTATAGAAACAGTTTCTGCAGAAAAAGCTATTTTTCAATAGGAAATGGTAAGAAATGCAAGGCAGAGAAGGTGGAAGAAGATGAGGAAGGGAAGATCACAAAACAATGTTTTCTTAGTAAACGAATTAGTATAGTATTCTCGCATTTTATTTTTTGGTACACAGACAAATCAGGTCCATTTTTCCCTTCATTCCAACAGTCACACCTTGTTTCTTTGTTCCTTCCATCTTACAACACCCACGTACCACTACACTGCTATTTCAATTTTTATTTATTGTTTATTTAATGTCAACACCACCTTTCTCCAAAAAGCACAACTTCATTACAATGCAAAAACCAATATTGCCCATTGGTATTCCTCTGCTTTACCCTTCCAAACTATGTTTGCTGATTCCAACACCTGGAACGTACAAATGCAGTTTGCTCAGTCATGAAGTATATCCCACCCCCATGCCTTTCATGGTATCGGATTTTGAGAACTGAACCCTTTGACACCCACTGCTATTCTCCACCCTGCCATGGATGCATTTAGTTGCACTAAAATTCTGAATATTTGCCCCTTCCCAGTCTGATCTATTCAACAATCTCAGGAGAGAACAGCTTGCATTGCTCACGTTACATTCCACTCTTCCTGACATCCCAGTCATGCTGGCATAAAGACAAAGCAAAGGCCTCTTGCATCACACAGAGCTTCCCTCCTGAACACAAGAGGTATTTGGAAATACACGTACGGTCACACATTACACACACAATCCTCTCCAGCAGCATCCCTCGGCGCATACACGACTGTGGCTTTAGTATTGTGAATAATCTGTTTTCAAGGAATTCCTCTGTCGGTGCTCCACCCTACTCTGTAAACTAGACATTACCTTATACAAGAATGAATCTGCTGCCTTCATCTGTCTAGCTGCTTTGCAGAAGATTTCCTACAACAGCAATGCCTGCTCCCCCAACCCACCCACCTAACCACTCTGCTCCTCATTTAACTCCCCCTTGCCACACATGCACACACACAAATACACTCCCCCCCCCTTTCACTGGCTCACTGTGTTTTTGTGTAAATGATCTCACATGACTCAACAAATCCATCTGCCTCAAGCAGGCCAAGTTTGGAGCCTTCCCAGGAAGGGAGGGAGCAAGGCAGGGAGGGAGGGAAGAAATTGCTTTGTGGAAGAGACCTGGAGCTTTGCCCTTTCTCTGGCTCAAATTACCCGCCTGTCAGGCCTGACGGATTTGGCTAAAAATAAAAGGAAGCGGGCCATGAAAAGCAGATGAATGAGCTCAGCAGTTCCTTAGATAACATGGGGGCCAGCATCACCCAGCGCGTCCAAAACAGGAACGTCAAACGGTGGGCCAGTTAAGTGCAATGCTGCAAATCCAGGTAACCGTTCAGTTTGAGAAAAGTGATCCTCAGAAGAAACAGAAAGAAGGGGGGAACGTACAAATGAACACACAGAAGAAGTCTGAGCAGTGCTGGAACGCCACTTGTGAAAGAATGTGAGCTCCACAGTCTTGTCCTGCCAAAGAGAGGGAAGAGGAAAGGCGATTGGCATTTTTAAAGCTGCGTATGACATCAGTTTTCTAGTTTTGTGCCAAGCAAAGAGCTGAAAGTCGTTTGTGCAAGTGTGTGTGCCCAGAGCCCGCAGTGGGTATTAAGCACTTAGCTTGGCAATGTAATGACACACTGCAACAATCTGTAATGCGAAGCAGTCAGCAAAGCCCTGGCTCTGAAAGCTATTTCTCCTAACTATTAACCATATGTTTGGCTCCTCAGCTATCCGAGCGGGTGTCCCAGCTTACCATCTGGTTCCCATCCACACAAGCAACTGTAAAGCACAGAGAATTTCCCTCTGGAGCCGCATGTTTTGCACTCTGTCTGCGTTTTTTTTAAAATCTTTTAAAAAGAAAAGAAAAAAGAATCCCTCCCAGCAAGAGTTTCTTCTCATTCATCCGTCTGAACGCAAGCACAGAGTACCCGCCAAGGTCTTTTACTATAATTATTCAAGAATGTACTGCTGTACTGTAAACAAGGCAGAGAGAGAGAGGCATTCCCGTTTGTACAAGGGAGCTCAGAGGGCACATGTGCGCGCGCACACATACACACACGTGCTTCCTCGCAGACAGGGATTAAAATGGGCAATGTTGACACTTGATACAGGAGGTTAAAAATAGGTGCATTCTCCACTGATCCAGGCACTGCTGTGGCGCCTTTCGCTCTTCGTACACACTCTGCTTTCTTGGAAATGGCCTTTTAAAAATCCAAACACACACACAAATAAATTCGGACAAACAACATTAACCGGATTATACTGTGGCAGTTTGTCATAATATAGAGCAAAAGTAGCATAAGTGTACAAAAATGATACATGTTTAATTACCTAATCAAACACCATATTCCTAAAAATACCAGAGTTCATGAAGGTGATCAGAAGAAACAGATGCTTGTGCATTTCAGAGCTGTGTCTGTTGTGCTTATGTGTGCTTTTTAAAAGCATGTTTAACCCTTTCCCTTTATAAAGAAAGGAATGAGTATTGTTCCATATGGCCAGCATGACAGCAATCAGAACAAAGCAATTACTGATGCAAGGAATTGTAACATTCAGCAGGTTGAATACTTATAATTCTAAAAAAAGTTTACAATACTGAGCTTAGAAATCCACTGGGCATACTGCAACTCTGCATACCGCAACAAAACACTCCTGTAAAACACACCAGCTTTCACAAAATAAAGATGTTGCACATTCAAAAATATTGCAAAAACATATTGTGCCCATTTTCTTACAACAGTGTGAAATGTACACCCAACAAACACTCTAGGGCGAGAGAGGGTAGCTTTCTGTTAACAGCAACTCCTGGAGGCAGAAGATTCGAGTGGATAGTATCTTATTCATGCCACCCACAATGCTCCCACTCCAGCTGGATATAGTCAGCAGGATTACAAGGTGGAAGAAAGTATTCCAGCTTCTTTTCTTCTCAGCTACATCCCAGGACAGAGCTTTCAGAGGCCTTTCCCTTCCTCTGACTTAGCAGTGATGATCTGGTTAGTCTCCTGGACTCTAAGCTGGGTGTGTTTACCAGGAGCAAAGCAAGAGGGAATGGAAAAAGATGAGCTCCTTGGATTATCTCCTGAAATGGAACAACAACATCAGTGGCAGAGTCATGACTTCCCTTTTTCAAATGCACCTGATCTTTATCTATATCTATATAGAGGGTGCTTAGTATCTATGGGGGGGGGGGTGGTTTCTGGACCTCCTGCAAATACTAAAACATGTGGGCAGTCAAGTCCCTGTTAATGAAATGTCAGAGGGCCACAGCAGAGGCAGCACCAAGATCCAGTTGACAAGTGTGCGGTATGGCAAACATTCTTTGGCTCTCAACAACCTCTGCTTATATGTAAAGCAGAAATAATAATAATAATAACAATAATAATAATAATAATAATAGTGACATCTAGTGAAACCAGGTCAAGAAGCAATCCCAGGGCAATGGCATGGTCTGGGTTCAAAGTCTGCGGAAAGTGGGCAACTCTAGAAGCAGGGGATCACAAGGAATGCTTGCCTTGTGAAGTGAATGCTACTACCATCACCATCACTCCCCTCTTGAAGCTTGAGGTTGTTGTGCACTGTGGATTTCTGGACAAAGCACAAGGGCAACAGACTAAGCCTCCATGGCTTGTCCAAAAAGGGACTTGTTCACATAGAAGTTCATGACTCAGTGCTGGTACATGGGATGGAAGTAAGTTCTATCCAAAGGCCTTCTCCCACACAACTTCAAGCTTCAGGGAGGGTGGGTGGCAAACATACCATGAAGCATGCATATATTGTGATCCACCATCTCTGAGGACCACAGATATTATTCACTTCACTAAGACTGCACATCTGGTGCCCAGGCCTTTCTGCCACTACTCTGCTGCCCTGAGTCTGCTTCCTGTCGGTGGTGGTGGCAGCAAGGCCCAGGCACCAGATATGCGTTCTTAGTTCTCATGTTCACTTAATTTTACAATTTCTACATGTTTAGTCTGCGGTTCGATAAACTCGCAGATTCCAAGTGCTTGGATACTTAGGACCCAATACATCTATATCTACATCATATCTACATCTAAGGATTGATAGGAGGTCAGTAGCAGTGTCAATAGAAAGATCTGTGGAGTAGTAATGCTTTTATGGTCCATTTGAAAGCCTCAAAAATGGATGTTCCACTCCTTACCCACCTCACCAAACCTCACTCCCTACTCTCCAAACACCTGATGTATGAGTAATTAAAACCTAATAAAAATAATATAAAAAAAAATGGATGTTCCACGGACATGAAGAACCCTTGTCCCCGGTACCTACCAATTTGATTGAAATTAATAGCAGGCATTTTTAGGACCTTGATATGTTCATGTATTGTGAATATAATCCCACTAAATAGGGATGGATGGAAACTGGTATTTCTTTTGCTGTGTTCAACATTAATACAAGTACAATTTTCTAGATAAAAGCTTCTTTGAACTTTTTTGTCCGGGAAAACTGACTGAAGCACTTCCAAAAAACAGAACTGCTTAGGCTTCACATGAATTCGTATGCGCACATGTGCCCAAACTTTGTTTCTTAGTCAAATGCCACCCACACTTGAAATCCTGTACCAACCAGATTAGCAAATCTGCACATACTTGTACTCTTGCAGTAAACAATAACCTCTTTCACTCCACATAATCATCTGAATAAATAGATACAAATGTCATGGGGAAAATTAGGAAACATCTACTGAGGGCAGTTCACAAGATGAAGGGTGGAATTATTGATTTAAAAATGTACACAGTCTAAATATAGAGAACGTCAAAAAACCAATTTCCCCTTGCTAACCTATACTATTACAGTAAGACATTTCTTTTGTTGTTCTTGTTGAGTGAGAGCATGAAAGAGGTTGGTCTTACAATGGAAAAGGAAACAATTCCCTTCAAAATGGGGTGCTTAGGTTGGAAAAATCCAGTCCTTAACAAGTCACATGACAAACCCAGAATTAAAAATGTCACCGGTAAATACAATATTAGCAGGTGGGAGAAGATTGGAAGATAATGGGTGTAAATTCTTACTCTAGGAGACAGGCATGAATATGAAGATATGAAACTGAACTGAAAAATATGCAGCTGGGTTAAACTGAAAGTGCTAGTTCAATTTTCCGACCTCCACCAGCATTTTAGGGACTCAAGAATAAAGGACTACCCAGCCCTGCTACCAGAAACTCTTTCAAAAGTCTTGAACCCAAGACTTTCTACATGAACAAGACAGTACCACTGAGTGATGAGCTTTTTCCATAAATAACAACAACAACAAACTTTATTTACATCCTGCACCTATCTCCCAGAGGGGACTCAGATAAATTGGTTGTTTCTTTCAGCTGAAGCTCTAAAAAACTTGAAAGAAAGGAGGAATGGGGTATTGTGTACTGGAGAAAGTCAATATTTATTTTGAAGCAAATCATATTCATCTTCACATCTGAAATTCATCTTCACATATGTGCACCCATCATCATCGTTATTTCAAAACCAAATTTTGCAATAGTATCCCATTGGAGGATGTGACAAACTAACCTATACTTGTTGAAAGCTTTCACAGCCAGAATTACTGGGTTGCTGTAAGTTTTCCGGGCTGTCTGGCCATGTTCCAGAAGCATTCTCTCCTGATGTTTCACTCTCATCTATGGCAGGCATACTCAGAGGTTCTGAGGTTTGTACTGTTAAAGTGTCAAATTGCACTTATTCAACAGTGTAGATCAGGCACGGGCAAACTTTGCTCCTCCAGGTATTTTGGACTTCAACTCCCACAATTCCTACTGGCTGAATTGTGGGATTTGAAGTCCAGAACACCCAGAGGGCTGAAGTTTGCCCTTGCCTGGTGTAGATGCACCCAAGGACAAGGTGACATGACTCTTTTCTTCCATTCCCATCCTTGCCACTAGTTGTGAAAATCTTCCTCTGTGTTTTTCTTTCATCTTTGCAGAAGCAATTATGTATCTTTTATGTCTTCAAGTCTTTTAGGCAATTTTAAGAAGCCACTGCCAGCAAGGCTATGTCTTTATGTGCCAGCAGTGTTCTAGTGTTGTATTAAAATCTTCTCGGTTTTAAAAATGTAATTAATTGCAGTTAAAAGTGGTGTTAGACTGCATTAATTCTATAGTGTATATGTAATAGCAGCCAAAGCTCAAAGTGCCATTGGGAGGGTGTCCCAATTCTGAGAAGACTCTGGCTTTCTGAATTGAATCCTCTGATGGTCTAACTTGTTTTGTAATTGAAATTCAAGTCTTCCCACTCGCTGCCAATTTGGCAATATGAAACAGCATGTCAATGAGTACTGCTACCCAAGAATGTCATCCAATGGCCTAATACTTCTTCATAGCCAGTTGCCTATTAACGTCTCTCTTAAACAACAAAACACTTCTGTGAAGTCTTCAAAATTTGGGATTATCTTGAAGTAATTTACAACTGCGCTTCTGTTTTTTAAAGGCTGCAAAAATGTTAAGGTTCTGGGAATTCATTAACACAAAATTAAAGGAGAGAAAAACAGTGTTGGCTAGACATGTTTCAATATTTGTTACCATAGAAACAAGACAGCAGGTTTTGGTTTTTAGTTATTCATAGCTATAAAATATTAAAACTACTTAATGTCTTTGCATATACATTTTATACTAAGACACTGTCAATCTTTAGAACTAGAGCTAAAATGGCTACATTTCTATGGTGTCCAGTGGGCTGTATTATACTATACTAATTAATACTATACTATACTAATTAATACTAATACTACACCCATACCATAATTAATACTAATTAATACTATACCCATACTATAATAATTAAAATTCATTACAATAATTTAAAATGAAAGGAAAATCAACTACCTGTGGTCTCTTCCAACTCAATGATTTTATTACTCTACCTCAAACACTAGAACATTGCTGGCACATAAAGACATAGCCTTGCTGGCAGTGGCTTCTTGAAATTGCCTAAAAGACTTGAAGGCGTACAAGTTTACACTTTTGAGAGACCACATAAGATAAATGTACATCATAGCTATTATACAGAACAGTGTAATGGGGATAATGTATTCATAAGTCATCCTTGATATTGGAAGGAGATAGCAGATAACAAACTGGTAAAAATATATTTCATCAAGGTTCACCAGAACAGCTTGAGGTATCACTTGGTTGCGCATGAAGCATTTGACTTCTCCACATTTCTCTTATTCTCTGCAATGATCTTACAATTGAAATAATGTATTTGTAAAGATTGAAAACATAAGGCTACACTCAATTGTTAGCCTCATGTAGGATAGATCCACTGAATCAATAGGTAAACGGAATTTAAGTACCGGCAGTCCTCAAGTTACAAACATGATAGGTTCTGTAGGTTTGTTCTTAAGCTAAATGTGTATGCAAGTAAGAAACAGGTATATTTTTAAAGTGTAAAGGTAAAGGTTTCCCCTGACATTATTAAGTCTAGTCGTGTCTGACTCTGGGGGGTGGTGCTCATCTCCATTTCTAAACCGAAGAGCCGGCATTGTCCATAGACACCTCCAAGGTCATGTGGCCAGCATGACTGCATGGAGTGCCGTTACCTTCCTGTTGAAGCAGTACCTATTGATCTACTTACATTTGCATATTTTTGAACTGCTAGGTTGGCAAAAGTTGGGGCTAACAGCAGGAGCTCATCCCACTCCCCGGATTCGAACCGCCAACCTCTTGGTCATCAAGTTCAGCAGCTCAGCGGTTTGACCTGCTGCGCCACCAGAGGGCCCTTTTTAAAGTGTTACTCCAACCAAATATATATAAATATATTACCTTTGGACAGCAAGGGGAAGGGTTAATACCCCTGTGCTGTATGTTTTGCTGTATGTGTCCCCATTCAGACGATTTCACCGTCTGTGATAATTGGATTTTGAAAAATTTGACTTGTTGTGGAAACAAGGATTGTTTCACCCCCATCTGTATATCTGAATCGTTTGTAAGCAGGATGTTTGTAATATGGGGACTGCCTATATTTGGTCCACTCTGTTTGGAAATAACAAATACAGTTATGTATAGAGTTTCATCCGCATTGTAGAATGAATGCAGTTTGATGTCACTTTAATTGACATGGCTCAATGCTATGGAATCATGGGAGCTGTCGTTTTACAAGGTATTAAATTTTCTAAACCAAAGAGCACTGATACCTCACCAAACTATGACTTCTATGATTTCATAGCATTGAACTATAGAAAGTGGTCTCAAACTGCATTAATTCTGCAGTGTAGATGCACCTTTAGACTCTACTTAGTTCAAAACATACCTTCCAATAACAGGTCATGGAATTAATTGTGGCAAAAGACACAGGGTAATAGTTTCCCATGACTAAAAAAGAGATATTGGAATTCGTATCCACCAACGCCCACAAGACGATTTCAAGAAGAAGGAGCCAAAATGGGAACAGTTAGGTGTCCTAATTGCTTTCACTTCCAAGTCCGTCACACAAGACTGCTCCCTCAGATCCCTTTCTTTTCAGAAACACAAATACGAGTATATACAATTATTTGGAGAAGCATGTATGTCAAGTATTACCTAACTGACATTTCAGACTTTACTATGAAAATATTGTGGTTAACTGACATTTCAACCACTGCCATATCTAGCACGATTTTATAGAATATTCTTCCCACAACATGTGGGCAAGAGGATTTTTTTCCATTTCAGTAAATTAGTTTTAAGAACCTGTAAGTTATGAGAGCCAATGTGTGGTATAATGGTTTGAGCATTCAACTAATATGCTGGGAGACCAGGGTTCAAATCCCCACTCAGCCATGGAAACCAACCGAGTGGCTTTTGACAAGTCACATTCTCTCAGCCTCAAAGAAAAGCAATGACAAAACCATGTCTGAACAAGTCTTCCCAAGAAAACCTTGGGATAATTGAAAATATATTGGAAATGGTCTGAAGGCACTCTATGGGTACATAGACATTGTAAAATTACTGCAGTTCGACACAACGTTAAGTAACATAGCGCAGTGTTATGGGAACATGGAAGCTGAGGTTTTACAAAGTCTTGAAGTGTCTGTGCCAAAGAGCATTGAAGCCTCACCAAATTACAAAGCCCATAATCCCACAGTACTGAGCCAGAGCAGTTAAAGTGGTGGCAAACAGCACTGATTCCGAATTAATCCTGAGATTCGAGACATTGTAAAAATACATTAATCCTGAGGCTCATGGCTTTGGAAATTATCACTTCACTATTCATCTTGAGCAATGATTCCCAACCTGTGGTCTGTGGACCACCAGTGGTCCGCAAGAATGAAAATATGGTCTACGGCCTCACCATCACTACACTGTTGCCTCAAAACCATGTGGCAACAAGAGTGACTGGTCTCGCAAAACCCTCTTATAGTGCCGAGGCAACAGGGATGTCAGGAGGGGAGAGACTGACAACCCATGAAAAAATTACTACCACCACATCAGCTCTAGATTATTAAATATGGTTTTCTGTGAGTGAACAGATGCCGACTACTGGATGGTATATGTTCTGTATCAGAAACTAGAGATGATGTGGTCTATTCAATGCAATTTTATGAATCAGCACCCAAATAGCCAAACCGAATCTAAAGTTCACCAAAAACTTATTTGTAACCCTTGGAGAGTGGTCCCTGGTCAAAGTGATCCCTGGTCAAAGTGGTTCCTGGTCAAAAAAAGATTGGGAACCACTGATCTTTAGGAACAGAATAAAGAATGAGTTCTCTACTGTAGCAGGGTTGGTGAAACAGAAGGGGGAATGTAGTTTCTGGATTGACATTGGCCTAGGAAGAGGTTCAAGGCAGAAAGGTCCTATGCTCTGTAATTCAATCCTTCTTACAAACACAGAGGACGTTGTTATGAGCCACATGGAATGCAGCAGATCCAGAGTGACAGATCTGAAGGCAAGTAATAGACAATAGTTGTGTGCATGGCTTCCTTATGCTTGTTTATTAACTTCTACAATTTATACATTGACTGGCAGCTCTCAGGGAGCATCTATAATGTTGCCATTAGGCTGAGAATTGCGGTATATAAGCGAAGTAAATAAATAAATAAATAATGTAGAATTCATGCAACTTTGCACTGCTTTAATGTAATGCTATGGAATCTTAGGAGTTGTAGTTTTACAAACTCTTTAATCTTCTCTGTTAGAGTGCTTCTGCCTCACCAAACAGCAAATCCCAGGATTCCTTAAAATTGAGCCATAGCAGCAAAAGCTGTGTCAAACCGCATTCATTCAGCACTGTAGATGCACCTTCAGTCTCACCAGCCTTGCAGCTTAAGCAGGCAACTCTCTAAGGATCTTATCACATTAGGAAATACTCAGTTTCTGAGACTGAGAATGATTTCGGACAGGTCCCATCACGTTTGTCACATCTCATCAGTATTCTATTGGAATCCATCTGCAAAGCATCACAGAAATGGATTATTTGCAGACGAAATTATAATCGTGTTGTTTGAAACACTACAAATTCTTCCGTTGCTAAAGTGCTGTTTTTGTGTACAATAATAAAATCTGCATGCATCCCATCAGAAAATATACTTTTTAAAAGGTCATAGAGTGATGTAGGGGGTGTTTTGAATGGATTGGGAGAAGCCAGCCTTCCATGTTGTGATGAGCCAAAGCGCAGTATTTTCAAAGTGTAATAATCAGGTGTGATGAGGAGAGTATACATTTCATCTCAATACAGTATGCATCCAGTCCTAAAAAAGTATGGAATGCATACTGATATAAACGGATTATATCCTAATGTGATAAGGTCCTAAGAGTTGTACTGAAATACAGCAGAGGGGCTTCTGGTTAACAGAAACTGAAAAACCAATATTACCGAATCCCCTGTAAACTTAACATCAAATGCCCATGTTAGTCATGGGCTGTTTGGGGCTACACATCATAGGGACTGGCACTCACAGCAATACAATAAAATTAGAAATCTTCCCACCAAGCCTCTGCAGAATTGTGGGCCATGATTATGTGAAAACAATTCAGGTAGAGGGAATTGGAGGTTGGAGGAGGAGGAGGAGAAGGAGGAAGAGGAGGAGGATGCTCTATAGTTAATTAGTTCTTTGGAATTATTTGACCTTGACTGTACTACAACATTACCCATGGCATCCAGTATAACAATGAGTTTCTGGGAACTGATCTTTCACTTAATAAACTTGTTGGATTTCATTTCTCTCTCATGCTGCAACTATTAATTTAATTTCAAAATAAAATTTTGATTTTTTATTATAAAATTGTAAATATGATACAATATAACGATGTGAAATGAAATGATACAGGATGACAATACTGCCTTGGGCCCTGCCTTGGAGAAAAGTGGGATGTACTGAATAAATATAGATTAATAATTTAATTAATAGTATAAAATTGTAAATTACTCACTATCACTACCATTGATTTACTTTTAACATGTGCAGCAGTACAAAGGCAAGTTTCTTCACCACCAAAGTTCAAATACTTCTTCCAGGTTCAAATTCTGGAATTTGTTAGATCTGATGTATCAGAAACTTGATGTTCAGAAGCGTGGGAGATTTCTGCCAGGATCCATGAATCCCTAATTATAATTTCCTTCAATGTTCTCTTGCATCCAGGTAGCTGGTCCCCATCCAAGTTCACATCTTGCTCCTTAGTGCTTAGAACTGTGGCTGAGAAAACCATGGCAACTAGTAATATACTCTTGTCTTATGCCAAGGATGGGGGAAACGGGGTGTATTGCATGTGTCCCCATGGGCAATTTCTGAGACCCTCCAAGTTCTCCCTCCTTACTCCATTCCCAAAAGCTTGAGGAATAATTGCTGGGGAGGACAGAATAGTAGTAATGCCCGCTACAACTTCTACCCTGGTTTAAAAGAAGCTTCTCTTCCAAAAACAGTAATGGAAGGCAAAACTAGAGCAAATTTGCCTCTACACATCCTAGAAAAGAAAAGGCATATGATTGTCTGTTTCTGTATTTATTTAGTGCCATCAATTTACATGGCACTTCACAGAACAAAACAACAACAACAGAGACAGCCCTGCCAAAAGGTGTACAACTTAATTAAAGATTTAAGAAAAGGAATAAGGGAGTAACCCAGATAAAAATCCAATGTAACACAAGTGTTGAGTCCCTTCGGGGAGACAGGCCGGTATATAAAAAAGGTATTATGATTATTAAAATGAGATATAAAAACACAAATGTAAAAACCAATGCAAGAAAAGGGGAACACAGAGAAGTCAGGAAGTAACACAGATAAAACCGCAGTGTAATACAATTGTGAATGCAGCTATCAAAATACAAATTTAAAAACGAATGTAATGAAATTATTAAAAACCCATGCTAACACAACATACATAACCAAAAAACAGGATTATGAAAATGTTTTTAACTGAGATTTTGAGCATTTAAAGGAAAGTTGTGGAAGGCCCCAGGAGAGTTGCAGTTCTCTAACATCAATGAGAAGCATGTGCTTTCCCCAGTCTCAGGTGGTGGCATACAGCACACCTCAGTTAACAAAACCTCTGACACAATACCACTTTTTCATATCTGCTTAACCCCCCTTTTCTTCTCTGTCTAGCTGGATTTTTAAAGGAGAATTGGCTTTGGCAGGGTGGTGAAAGGAAGCTGGAGAAACACAGACTTTTGGTGTCAGGTTGCAGAAGTATATCCACAGTAAACAATGAAATAAATAGAGCTGACATCATACATATCTAGGAGGGTATTTTGCATCATGCATTCAAATATTCGAGCTTACTGCAGAACAAAATGCTTACTGCTCCTAATTGAAACGGAAGACTGGAATTTTTTTCGGATTTTGTATTTATTACTTCATGCCCAGGATCTCACTGTGTCAAACATCTTGTACAATGGTCTGCAGTGTGACCGGTTTGACATTTTTGCCCCTTGCACATGGAGGCACCTAGGACCTGGCTGAAGAAGACAGAAGTCACATTTACCACTGGCAATCCAACATTGTTTTTCTGCCAAGATACTATGTTGTGATGCCAGCACTTAACAAGATTTCAGCTTCCATTCTGCGGTGGCACTATGGGTTAAACCCTTGTACTGGTAGGACTGAAGACTGACAGGTCGGAGGCTCGATTCTGGGGAGAGCGCGAATGTGAACCCTCTGTCAGCTCCAGCTCCCTATGCAGGGACATGAGAGAAGCTTCCCACAAGGATGGTAAAACATCAAAACATTCCGGTATCCCCTGGGCAACATCCTTGCAGATGGCCAATTCTCTCACACAAGAAGCAACTTGCAGTTTCTCAAGTCGCTCTTGACACACACAAAAAAGCTTCCATTCTTACTTCTTCTGTTGCTATTGTTTGTTTGTTTTTAAAAAAATAATTATCTTTATTATTTGGGACATTAAAAAAAACATTACCTGTATTTACTCAAATCTAATGTGCCAAGGAATCTAATGTGCACCTCAAATTTAAAAACCCTGAACCCCAAAAAAAGGATTTGCTGGCAAATGTAATGTGCAGGGGCAAAAAATACAGTCTTTGTAATTTGGCTGAAAAAGGTGTGTGTTACTGTTGCTACCTGCCTAGGATGATGATGGTGATGATGATGATGATGATGATGATGATGACGACAACAACAACAACAATAATAATAATATTTTTATACCCCGCCTCCATCTCCCCGAGGGGACTCGAGGCAGCTTACAAAGGGACAAGCCCGAAAAAACACAGATTAAAACACAATGTAATAAAGTGAAATAAAAAAACAATTCCTTCTTTGCAAGCAAAAGTGTTAGAACCCCAAAGCTTCCAACAAGGAAAAGAAAACTTTGGGGTGAGCCTATGCTGTAGAATGAATACACTTTAGCTGTCCTGGCTCAATGTTATGAAATCATGTAGTTTTACAAGATGTCGAGCTTTCTCTGGTAAAGAATGTTGGAGGCTCAACAAACTACAAATCCTAGGATTGCACAGCATCGAGCCATGGAAATTAAATTAGAGATGACATCCCTCAAATAGGAGCTCCAGGTGCTCCTGAAGCAGCTTCTCCTTTTGCTGTGGCTCAGCAGTAAAATTAACATATTACATGAATCTAATGCACACCCTAATTTTGGAGAGCTAATGTAGCTCAGAAAAAGGGGTGCATTAGACTTGAGTAAATATGTATAGATACTGTGTATCAATCAAACTAGAGAGATACTGTTCTGCCTTCAGAGTTATAAGACAACACTCCACTGTTAATGTGTGTGTGTGTATACACACACACACACATGCATGCACGCACGCACACACACATAGCTTCACAAGAAAATCTGGCTTCTGTGTATACTCAACCTAATTCTACTTTTTCTTGCATCAAGAGGTCTTAGAGCACTTTGTATTTTGAAGAACAATGCAATGGCCCTTTTTACCTTTTTGTTTTGTTTTAAGGAAGAGGGTCCTTTTTAAGACAGTAATTATGATAAAACAAATATACAAATATTCTGCAGTGAACACTGATACCTTGGAGAGTCTCCCAACCCCAAATGCTCAAAGGCATAGAAGAGCAACCATCTGCAGCAGTTTGCATCTTCCTGGCTAAGTGTAGCTTTCCGAGAAACAAGCACCTGAAACAACTCATGGGTGTCCAATGTAAATGACAGTTCCCCCTTTAAATCACTCTCAACAAAAATATTTCTCAAATTCCACACCTCACATACATCACTTCATCTCTTTGAAAAAATTGATTTAGTAAAGCAAAATATTACCTGCACCAACAGGTAAACTTAAATTAAATTTGTAGATAAATCACCACACCATGCAGGGCCTGTGTAACGTTAATCCATATTACTATTGTACTAAGCTGTCAACACAGTGAATACAACCTGACTACCGATTACCACATAATCCCTTGCTTCATGAAACAGTTTAAATATATTAAGAGAAGACCTGGCAGTGATTTTAAAAAGCCAAACATACAAATCCCACAGAAATTACACTGGGCCCTTGATATCCGCTAGGGTTTAGTTCTAGGACCTCCATGGATATCAAAATCTGTGGATGCTGAAATCCCATTATATACAATGGTGTAGTAAAATGGTCGCCCCTTTATATAAAATGTCAAAATGCTTTTACAATTTTTTAAACAAATGTTTCAAAGCTGTGGATGGTTGAATGGATAAAGAATTTGTGGATACGGAGGGCCAATTGTAATACAGTAAATTGGAATATAAATTGGTAAAGGAATTTTGAATTTCATTCTACTCTAACTCTTTATGTTATTGTTCTTTGCATAAAATCTCAAAATACATATAGGATTTTGGACATAAAATGGCCATAGATATTTGTACCATGTAGTTTATTATATGCATTTTATAATAATGTTTTAATATACAGTATGCATTTTACTGTATGTATTTTATGGTGATACTTTTAACTGTGTTGCGCCCCACCTCAAACCATGAGGAGAAGTAACTAACTACTCTTCTTCTTCTTCTTCTTCTTCTTCTTCTTCTTCTTCTTATTATTATTATTATTATTTGATACACAACAAGATTAGTACACAGCAAACAAGATCACTATTCTGGCTGTTGTATTCGATCACACATCTGACACTTCCCAAGTGTCTAGGACTATGTGATGTATTGGCAAATAATGTATGCAGATCCAAGTTGGGTGGCTTTTTTGCAGCTGATAGATGATAATTTTGTCAGGTCTTTAGGCACTGCACCCAGTGTACTGGTCACCACTGGGACCACCTTTACTGGCTTGTGCCAGAGTCTTTGCAGTTTCATCTTTAAATCCTTGATGATGATGATGATGATGATGATGATGATGATGATTATTATTATTATTAAATGGCAACATTACATTTAACTGGAGCACAGTGAAACAACAGCAAAGAAGTGCAAATCCTTATAGCAAGGCTTGTCTATCTTCTAGCAAATTTCATCTCCAATAACAAATTTATTTATTTATTTATTTATTATAGAAGTATATTTTGTATACTTCTATCCCGCCCTTCTCAACCCCCGAGGGGGGGACTCAGGGCGGCTTACAAAAAGGCACAATTTGATGCCTACACAATAATACAATAAACGTGGGACTTCCGGTGGGTGATGGCGACGGGCAAGCCTCGTTGA
The DNA here is from genome assembly GCF_037176765.1 of Anolis sagrei. Classification (NCBI taxonomy): domain Eukaryota; kingdom Metazoa; phylum Chordata; class Lepidosauria; order Squamata; family Anolidae; genus Anolis; species Anolis sagrei. The sequence continues at coordinate 104,414,034 of NC_090021.1, read as the reverse complement.
GAGGGAGCTCCGACGGGGGACCAGCGTAGAGGTGCTTAAGGGTGAGCTTACAGCTCCCCCATCCTTGCCGGATCGAAGGCAAGGGTGCAGCGAACCCGCAGAGGCTTGTAGAACCCCAAGAGCCCCCTTCCCTCAAGGAGGGGGATCGAAGGAGTTCCGAGCCGGCGGGAAGCAAGCACCCCGCTGGGATCGGGCGAGAGCCCGTTCCAACCGTAGCCAGCCCGCGCAAAATCTATGAAGAAGGATAGAAGAAATCTCGAAAGAGAACTCTAAGAAAATCTCACCATCAGGTAAATTAGAGATAAAGAAAGCAAGCGGAGAGAGTGGAGAATTAAAGGAACAGAAAAAGAAAAAGGGAAAAGATAAAGAGAATTTGAAAGGCGATTTGAATATTGAACTCTGATTCCAATCCGGAAAGAAAGGATACAAAGGATTATAAGGACTATAAGGAGATAAAATACTAAATGAACAATGAACTGTTAAATATTATGGAGTTTTATAAAGTAAGCTGCCGTTTTTGAGGAGAGGTCGAGGGTAGATAAATAATTGAAGGCTGAAGGCTCAGAATCTTATAAAGAGCGTGCTCTCCCTCCCTCAACCCCCCTTCTACTGAGGAAAGAAAAGAAAGAAAGCTTATACGACCTTGGCGCCATATTGTTATGGCTAGCAATCCCCCTTCTTCATAAACAAAGTTGGAGAGTCAGCGAGGGAGTGACGAAGAGGAGAAGGGGAAGTGACGTGAAGGAAGAGGGAGGAGAAAAGAAGGAAGGGCGGAAGAGGAGTTGGAAGAAGAAGGGCGGAAGTAAGAAAAACCATAGAGAAAAATCGCTACAGAGCGGCAAGAACGGCATACTTCTCTTTAGAAAGACAAATAGACGGTGGAGGAAAGAGCCAGGACGAGAAGAAGACAAGCGAGGAAGAGAAGCAGACGAGTGACCAGATCCAGGATGAGAAGTAGACGATAAGCCAGGAAGAGAAGCAGACGAGTGGCCAGATCCAGGATGAGAAGTAGACGATAAGCCAGGAAGAGAAGCAGACGATCACAGTGAGAGAGAAAGGGAAAGGGAAAGAAGCAGCTGATAGCCAAGGCAGAGAAACTTAAGGAAGATTGAAGGATTGGAGACCAAATTGGGAAAGATAAGTGATTGACTTGAATAGAGGAAAAGAGGCTTTGGATAATTGATTAAGAATAACAAAAGCCATATTAAATTGAATGAGTGAGTTGTTGAAGGTTTAGAATATATTAATTGATCCAATCAAAGTGAATTATTATTAGATTGAAGTACTTATTATTAATATATGATTAATTTGATCATAAATTAAACTGATTGAATATTGAATAAAATCAAATAATATAGATTAGTTAAATTTATACATATATATATATATATATATATATAAAATTTAGATTAAATGAAATAAATTTAAAATTAAATTAAATACTTAGAATTAATTAAGGGAATTATAATAAAGTATTAACAAGTGTTGGTGTGAGCAACAAAAAGTAGATGTCATTAAAAGGTAAACAAGAGAAGGAGAAGATTCAATTAAGAAGAGGATCACTTGATACCAGCCTCAACATGGAAAACATATTGAAAGAAATTAAAAAATTATCTGAAAAACAAGATTCATTAAAAAAAGAGATGGCGGATAAACAAGAGGAGTTCTTCAACAAACAAGAAAAGAATTATAAAAATATGACGGAAGAATTTCAAGGTATGAAAAAGAAAATGGAAGAGGAATTTGGGCAAATAAAAAAAGATATAACTCAGTTGCATGGAGAAGTAAAAGAATTGAAAATTAGCAAGGAAAAGATGGAAGAAACACAATCCCATATTTTGAAGAGAATTAAAGGAATAGACAGACAAAAGGAAAAAATAGAAATAGAGCAAGAAAAATTACTTCAGAAACAAATGGACTACTACTTAAGATTCAGAAACATTCAAGAAGAGAAACAGGAAGATATTGAGCAATTGATGACTGATTTGATCGTAAAATGTTTAGAATGTGACGAAGATGAATTGGAGATGGAGTTAGACCAAGTGTATCGAGTATCTTCATTTTATTCAAGGAAAAACAAGACACCACGGGATGTGATAGTTCAATTCACACGCAAAAAAACTAGAGATGAGGTTTTATACAAAAGTAATAAAAATCCAATCTATTATAAAGAGACCAAGATTGCTGTCTTGAAAGAATATCCACAAGCAACATTGAGCAGAAGAAGAAAATACTACTTCCTTACAGATGAACTTAAGAAAAGATCCATCAGATTTCGATGGGAAAGAATCGAAGGTATTATGGTAACATATAAAGAAGAAAGATATTGGTTGACAACGGAGCAGAAAGCCAAGGCTTTCTATGAAAATTTAATGAAGGAATCAGGAGAGGAAAAACCTGGAGAAAGAAAGGGAGACAAAAAGGCATTAACACCGGGAAATGGAAATGGCAATGGCAAAGAGAAGAAAAAACCAAGAATTGAGACCCCAGAAGAGTATAGAAAATTCAGTAAAATTCAAGGGAGTAGTGTACCAATGTTAGAAGACCTAGGAGAAGGAGCTTATGGACCGGATGTGACTGCGCAAGGAATTTCGGAATTGAATCTCGGCGACGTAGGATCAGATACAGATCTACTTGGATAAATGGCGGAACGACAAATTAAATGTTTTTCGAACAATATCAATGGTTTGAACTCACCCCAGAAACGCAAAAAAATATTTGAGAAACTACAAAAAGCGAATTATGACATAATCTTATTACAAGAAACGCATATCTGCCACAAGCATGTGGCACATTTGGAAAATAAAAGATTAGGCAAGACATTTTACTCATCATATGAAAAGAAGAAAAGAGGAGTAGTTACATATATAAAGGACAATTTGGCACCGGAATTGATATTCAAAGATGTGGAGGGAAGATGTGTTGCTGTTAGAATCTTGATGGGTGCTTTGAAAATCCTCATATGCAATATATATGCACCAAATGGCCCAAAGACCAAATTCATTCAATTTTTGTCTACAAAACTGAGAGAAACAGAATTTGATGAGCTCATATTGATAGGAGATTTTAATGGAGTGATGGATAAGAAAAAAGATAAGAATAAGCTAAAAGGAAATGGAGATAGTGGGGGGCTGTTACCGCAAAAATTCTTTGATCTTCAAAGAGAATTTGATTTGGAAGACACTTGGAGAGTTAGAAATGAAAAAAAGATGGACTATACTTTTTACTCTCACCGACATCAATCATGGTCAAGGATAGACCTTGCATGGATTACAAAAAACTTATCAACCAAAGTTGTAGAAATGGAAATACTTCCTAGGGATATTTCAGACCATTGTCCACTGGAAATAAAAATAAATCAAAAAAATTATCAAAGAAAATGGAGATTAAATGAAAACCTGATTAAGACAGAAGAAGACAAAGTACATTATAATAAAATTATCAAGGATTATTTAGAAATCAACGATATTGAAGAGACAAAAGTACAAGTCATATGGGATGCGCTGAAAGCTGTGCTAAGAGGCTGCCTTATACGACATGGAGCCAGGAAAAATAAAGAAAGAAATAGACAAATGAAGGAAGTGATGAATAAAATTGAAAATAAGGAGACTGAACTAAAGAAGAAACCGGATAGTAAAAAATTGAATAAAGAATTAGTAAGACTTAAACAGGAGAAATCCCGTTTGGAGACGGAAAAGCATGCAAGAGAGCTAAAATTTCTGAAACAACAAACGTTTGAGAATGCGAATAGATCTGGGAAATGGCTGGCAAGACAAGTTCGTAAGAAGAAACAGGCCACACAGATAACGAAAATAACTGATGGTGATAGAACATCGACGACGGACAAGGATATTATGGAAGAATTTAAAAAATATTACAGTAAATTATATACTAGTGATGGAATAAAGAAAGAGGAAATTACTGAGTATATAAGCCAATTGAAACTACAAAAAATTTCTGAAGAAATACGGGAAAAGTTGAATAAAGAGATTACGGAGGAAGAGATAGACAAAGCAGTGAGTAAAATGGACTCGGATAAAGCCCCAGGCCCAGACGGATTTACAGCTGGATTTTACAAATCAATGAAGAAAACGGTCTTACCAATATTGAAAAGGGTTTTAAATGAGGCATTACTACATCAAAAAATTCCAGATTCTTGGAACCAAGCCGAAATAGTAATGATTCACAAGGAAGGTTCAACACCAGAAGACATCAAAAATTATAGACCTATCTCCTTACTGAATGTAGACTATAAAATATTTACGAATATTTTGGCGACAAGATTAAAAGAATTTTTGATAGATTGGATAGGGGAGGATCAAACAGGGTTCCTCCCTGGAAGATATATGAAGGATAATATACGAACAGTTTTAGATCTGATAGAATATTTTGAAGCAAACCACCAGAAAGAAGTTGCAATATTATCCATTGACGCAGAGAAAGCATTTGATAATTTAAACTGGGACTTCTTCAAGATCTTAATTCAAGAAATGGACATGGGGGCAAAATTTATAAATGCAATTAATGCCATTTATGAAGTACAAAAGGCGAAAATACGGATAAACGGTCAACAATCCGAGGAATTTGTAATTACGAAGGGAACACGACAAGGATGTCCGTTATCCCCTCTGATTTTTATTATGGCTTTAGAACCGTTAATGAGGAAAATAAGAGAAGATACGAATGTTAAAGGTGTAAAAGTAGGAAAATATGAATACAAGATTAAAGCCTTTGCGGATGATTTATTAGGAATTGTAGAAGACCCAATAAATAATTTGGAGAGCTGGATAAAGAAGTTGCATGAATTTGGAAGAGTGGCAGGCTTCAAAATTAATAAGGGAAAAACCAAAATCTTAACAAAAAATGTAAAGGTTGAACATCAGGAGAAAATAGCAAAAGCCACAGGAATGGAGATAGTTAAAAAATTAAGATATCTAGGAATCTGGATAACTGGAAAGAATGGACAATTGTTGAAAAACAACTACGAATTCACCTGGAGCAAGATACAGAAAGATCTTAAAAATTGGAAATCACTGAAACTATCCCTTTTAGGAAGAATAGCATTAGTTAAAATGAATATATTACCAAAGTTATTGTTTCTATTTCAAAATATACCAGTAATCAGAAATCAAGTAATTTTTAAGAATTGGAATAAAGAATTATTGAAATTTGTGTGGAATGGAAAAAGACCTAGAATTAAATATTTAAATTTAATTGATAAAAAAACAAGAGGCGGATTAGGATTCCCAGACCTAAAAGCATACCATGATGCATGCGCCCTCTTATGGATAAGAGATTGGATGTTGCTAGGAAACGAAAAAGGTTTGAATTTAGAAGGACATGATTTACGAGTAGGATGGCATGCCTATACGTGGTATGACAGAGAAAAAAAAGAAAAAAATTTTGGAAACCATTTCGTAAGGGCATCCTTGATAAGAGTATGGACGAAATACAAGAATTACTTTTATAATAAAACGCCTCTATGGGTATCTCCAATGGAGGCCCACCAAAGAAGATTATTGGGATGGAGAGCATGGTTAACATATAAAGACATTTTGAAAGAGAAGACAGCGGAGATTAAATCTTATCAACATTTAAAAGAAAAAAATGTTAACTTGACATGGCTGCACTATTTACAGATGAAAGAATATATTAAGCAAGATAATAAGATAGGCTTTATGTGGGAAGAAACAATTTGGGATAAAATCCTGAATTTAAAGAAAAAAGTAATTGCAGTTATTTATAATACAATCTTGAACTGGCTAACGGAATGTGAACAAGTGAAATCATGTATGATAAAACGGGCAGAAAATATAAGAAGGCCTATACAATTTAAAGAATGGGAACAGATGTGGAATAAAAAGTTGAAATATGTATATGCAACAGACTTAAGAGAAAATTGGATAAAAATGTTCCACAGATGGTATACCACCCCAAAGAAACTATCTTTAATGAATAAAAATTCTTCGGATAAGTGCTGGAAAGGTTGCCAACAGATTGGTACCTTCTACCATATGTGGTGGACGTGTAAAGAAATAGGGAAGTATTGGTCTATGGTACATGAAGGATTACAAAAAATTTTGAAAAGAACTTTTAAGAAGAAACCAGAATATTACCTGTTAGGTTTTACAGATATGGATTTACAATTACAAGAAAATGAGGACAGACTTTTTACTTATATTACGACGGCAGCCAGAATTACTTTAGCAAAAATTTGGAAACAGAATAGCATTCCTACTAAGGAAGAATGGCTTGGAAAAATCAGAGAAATAAGAGAGATGGATGAACTAACTTTTTTGTTGAAAAAAAACACTGGGAATCCGATAAAGAGGACAGATTGGACACTTTATGACAATTACGAGAAAGAAGAAAGTAATTAAGAGTATTATTTTAAAGTAAAGGGAATAACTTGGATTTCGGCGACACAACACCTGATGAGGAGATGGAAGTCAACCCTTTTTATTTTTATTATTACATTTTCTTTTTTTTTCTTTTTTTTCTCTCTAATTTTTATTATAGTTTAAATGATCTTTCTCTTTTCCGCACTGTTCTATCCTCTTTTTAAATGTTCTCACTCTTTCGTTGTATTTAGTAGATAATTCAATAAAATTTATTTAAAAAAAAAAAAACAATAATACAATAAACGTATAAAAACAACAGAAGCTTCTGAAAAGCTGGTTGTCTTCTTGAGTGCATGGTGCACCCATTCTACCATGAAGCCACCTCTCTATTCTTTTGGTTACCACAAAAACGGCTCGTAACAATATACTGTTGTGGGGAAAAGTTATTTTCCCTCCGGATACCATGGCATTGCTGCTAAATTCAAAGAAAAATCCAAGTGAGGGTGCAGATGATATGATGGTTCTTGCTAATCAAAAGATCCTGGGGCCTTGACCCTACAGGCCCTGGCTCCACTACTCCACTGCTGGAGATATTGATCAGTAGCCTTCACAGATCCATCTCTGTTTGAACTCAACATCAAAACACATAGCTGCAGTCATTTTCTGGCATTTTCACACATTATAAGGTTACACAGAAAAAAAGGCACTATACCACCTCTATCTAGTCCACTACAAAATAAACTTGCTATAAATACTGTAAATGAGATAAAACGATTACCAAGTCTACCGAAGCACTAAAAATTAGTTCTGTTTACAAAAATAAAGAGTCAAGGTGAACCCTGACAGACTGTTAATTCTTTCCAGCTCTTATGCTATTAAACTTAGATCTGAGGTTCTTGGAGTGTAAGTTGCCTCAGAGAAATATGAACAGATGCTAGTGAAACACATAACTTATTTGAACACAGTGTGAGTGCTTAAATGTTAATTTCTATAGGGCTTGAGTCCAGGCTATCTGAAAGAACCGCATCCCAACAGGAGTCCATCTAGACTCTAGGATCTTCCAGGGACGGCCTTCTCTTAGTTCCACCACCACTACCTTGAGTGACAGTATTGTGAAAAGGTGAGATCTAAATAAACAGGCTCCAATTTACAGTACTTTTTTTCCAATATGTGAGTCTTTAATTTGTACTAAATCTAGAGCATCCTCTACCTCTAACTTCACCAATTGCATACTACCCACCAATGAATAAACTACCTTGAGTGACATTAAATAAACAGGCTCCAATTTACAGTGCATTTTTTTTCAATATTTGAGTCCTTAATTTGTAGTGAAGCCAGAGCATCCCCTACTTCTAACTTCATCAATTGCTTACTTCCTGCCAATGAATACTAGAGACCCATTTTTGTCTCCAGGAAGGCAAACACGTTTATCCAGCCTTCTGCTTTCTAATTTGTTTGTCCACTATGAGCAACTTTTGGAGAGTATCGCCCAAACTCAAAACAAATACAATACAGTTTTGTCAAAATAACTGGACTATAAACAAAGCATTTTGTAGAACTTGCAAAGATACCATGAATGAGTAACTATGGTAGCATTTCTATGTTTCCTTGTATGGCTGCAGGCAGAAATAATAGGTGTAAAGCAACGCCATGAATCTCTTCTGTTCTTCCACATAAAAGCTTAAGGTTTAAGAACCTCTTTTTTCCCCTTAAAACGGGCAGCAGCTTTGAAGTCTCTCAGTACTTACAAAGTGGGTTGGATAGAAACAGAATCAGATGAGAATGCCTGACGAGGTTTTGGGGGGGAGATGGAAGGGGGTTGTTCGTGTTTGATGTTTGTTCAATGTGAAACGGGGGGAAAAGTTGGAATATGCTCATTATTCCAACATGATAAAGGAGGTTTCTGTATTAAGTCTTGCTAGCTGACAGCAATACAGAGCACAGACATGTACAGTTCTGTTACTTTCTGCCATATTTACCAAGCGTGTTATTCAGACACTGTCAAAAAACGAGATGATTGAAATTGAAAAAAAAGAATACTATATGCAACAACTATGTAAATAGTGCCTTAAGACTGGTAGTTTTTTATTTTATTTTTATGGAGAAATCTCTTTTTCATAGAACAAAATGGCTTTGAGATTGTTTTTGTCACATATTGTTCTAACAGATGCATCTTAGTAACAAATACTGATTTGAGTGGATAGATTTTTCAAAAGCTAAGAATCTGAGTCAATATTTTAAAAAGGAAACAAAGGAAAAATTCCAGCTTTAATGATGAAGCTTCACTATTTCATTTATTTGAGTTATGTTTTTCTCAATATAACCAAATATTTTAAACAAGTAATTTTACATGTTATATCATATAAGATCATATTTAGCCTTTTTAGAGAGGCTGGAGAGGCAGCTTTTTGTAGTTCTTTTTTTGTAACTAGGTGTAATTCGTTTAATTTCTCCAAGCTTTCAAACTACAAACATCTAAATCTGCTGGGACTTTAGATCTGCTCTATATGTTTCATGATCTTAAGTATTTTCACCCTGTTTTAACCATTTTGCTAATGAGTTTATACACCCGAATTTGTGTACTTTTTTGTTACTGTTTGTGCTTTTGGTTTTGTTTGAATGCAAAGATACAGCCATATTTGTCTGGAACATCAGTATGCAAAAGGATCTTGGAGCACCTTAGATACTAATTCAGGGAACAAAGTTGAGAAACATCTGAAAAAGTAGGCTTAGGGTGCCTATTTTAATATAGAATACAGCATTAACATGGATATTCTTCTTCTGGGTGACCATGAGTGCTTCTATACTGTAGAATTAATGCAGTTTGACAAAACTTGAACTGCCATAGTCAATGCTATGAAATAAAAGTTGTCGTTTTACAAGATATTTAACCTTTTCTGCAAAAGAGTGCTGATGCCTCGCCAAACAACAACTCCCAGGGTTCAAAAGCATGGAACTATGGCAGTCAAAGTAGTGTCAAACTGCATTAATTGTATAGTGTAGATGCTCTCTGAAAAATGATTTCAAGGCAAAGCACAACAAAAGCAATAGTAGCAATGAAAGCTTATGCTACCAATTTCTTTCTCACAGTTAGTCTCTAAGGTGCTAGAAGATCCATTTGCCATTGTTATTGAAGTTCCGATTTGGTCTCTGGGAGTACAGCACAGAAGCCAGGGTCCCTTTCTCTACTTTAGTCTACATCAATGTCTGCCTTTAGAAGAGGAGGTCTGCCACTGGGGACACTCCAGAAACAGAAAGTCCTACTTACACCATTCAGCATACCTGTGGGAAGTAGTTGTTTGGGGGAGAAGGAATTACTCTCCGATAATAATAATAATAATAATAATAATAATAATAATAATAATAATTCTGTCACCCTGCATGAATTTTTCCTTCCATTTCCAGAAAGATATAGAAAACTGTTCACACCTACAACTCTGTTATCTGTATTCCCTTGGTAACATTGCCCATTTCTTTTAATGCCTAAACTAAAGGCAGTTCCCAAGTTACGAACAAGATAGGTTCTGTAGGTCTGTTATTAAATTGAATTTGTAAGTTGGAACAGGTACATCTTTTAAAATGTAATGTTTGTAACTCGGTGGCTGCCTGTACTTTTAAATGCTCAGAACACAATTTAAATGCATAGCCAAAGTTTAATGATTATTGCAATAGTAGAAATCTGACAAATTGAAAGAAAGATTAACTGAAAGTGGCAGAATTATTATTGCTTGGAGTTGTGGACAAAAAACAAGCATGGCTGAAACATCTCAAAGAAGGTCTTGACTCCAAAATGGAAACAACCAAGAACTTGGAGCAGTGAATTTAGGAACCACTGGGAAGATGGAGGATAATAAATGAGCAATAAAAAACTCCTACTCTCTGCCACTTGCGTTCTGCCTGGCATGAGGCCAGCAGGACTTGGAGATGGTAACTCCTCCACAAAAGACTTCCCAGCCCCACCCCGACCTCTGTAAAAAAAGCTCTGGTAATATTCAGCAAGGCAGCCTATTAACAGCATTATTGGATGATATATGTTAACGTCTGCATTTTTAAAAATAAAATAGGAACCCAGTCCATAGAGTTTGATGATCAGAGATGTACATTAATTAATGGAACAGCAAAATATGAATAAACTCAGTCAACATATTTGATTCTTTGAAACTGGAAACACATGACAGCCTTGCATAATTCCTGAACTACACCCATGAACCTATCTACTGGAACTGATAAAAGGATATTGAGTTAGACTGACCTCATCTGACCTCTAGAAACAGATGCTGTTGTGCCGATCTTGGAAAGTAAGATAACACACTTAGAAGCAGAAATAATTCTCCTGGTTGTTTGATTTGGGCTCAGTTAGCAAAACCATGTGCAAAACAGCTGCAGTCTGACCCATGTTTGTTTATATTTATTGATTTATGCACTCTTTCAAACTTTTTTCACTCTGCTTTTCTTCTAATTGACTCCACAGATGCCAACAAAAATGCATTATTGAAACCATTTTCTATTAAAGTGTAAAATGAAAAGAGGGCTACCTCACTTCCCAAAAAAACAGAGATGGCTTTCAAAATAGCTTAATTCAAGTCTCCACACCAAGGAAATATAATTCCCAGTAAGGAGCTGTCAGCAGTGTTGCTGGTTCAACTCAGAATCCCGCTAAACATCAAAACCATGTTTGTAGTATATAGTTAGGTATAGTCAGCCACAACCAACATACTGAGCGTTCTCTCAGTAAGGCAGGCCCTCTTTTTTCTTGGCAAAAGAACTGTTAACTTATCTTCAGAATTGTAGCTGCCATAGCCTGTTGCTGAAAAAATACCTTTAGCAGCATAAAGGATTGACAACTTTTATTTGAGCATAAACTTTATTGGCTCATGGTGTGTGATTCTCAATTATACATAGGCATAAAGAGTCAAGAAATTTAAACATTGGAGTTAAATGGCAAAACATACAGTAGTCTGTAGTAATACAATAGCACTTCAAATTCATGAGGTGTGAACCTCTAGTACAGTTACACTAGTTCTAACACAATTTTAGCAACCCTGAATGAACACCACAGTGGGGGGAAGATTATATTGTTTCTCTTCTGATCCAAATGAAAATAATTGAATTTTGTAAGAGACATCTAAGATATTGGAAGCACAGCATCAGTGCTGTATAAAGGCAATGCCTGTAAAACTAAGACAATCACCTGCAAAAGAGCAAGTCACAACAACAAAATCATGGAAGGCACTGATATCTAACAGAGATTCCTGTGTGGGGAGGCGGGAAAGATGGAGATACAAATCTTGATGAGTATTCCTATGTGCAGCAATACCTGCATCGCCTTCCACTCCTAGAGGACTGCACCTAAAATGACAGTGAAGTTGCACTTCAAAACCTTTGTACTCCCTCTTACTTTGTTTCTGGGAGGGAAAGTCTTCTGCTATAAGTCAATGCCTTGCTTTAACATTTCAGTTTGTAAATGCCAGAATTGTACTAGCAGTCCCCAAGTTACAACCAAGATAGGTTCTGTAGATTTGTTGAATTTGTATATAAGTCGGAACAGGCACATTTTAAAATGTAACTCCAGATACATATATACACACACACACACACACACACACACAGAGTCTGTGCATTCAGACTGTGTGTGTATATCTACCAGTATATATATGAATGCATGCTTTGGATAGCACAGGGTAACACCACTGTGGTGTTTGTTTTACTGTGCTATACAACCAAAGATCTCTGCTGTTCAGTAGATTTCGCCTCAGTTTCACTCCTTGCAGTAATAGGATTTTGAAAATTTGGCTTGTTGTGGAAACAAAGATTGATGAGAAAGCTTCAGTGGAGACACCTTTTCCCCATGATAATTCTTCTAGGAGTGGATTTCCCTCCCGGGGGGTAGATTTTTCTCACTTTCCGTTTTCTCACCCTTATTCTTAACTATGAGTCAGGAGCCCCCGGTGGCGCAGTGGGTTAAACCCCTGTGCCGGCAGGACTGAAGACCGACATGTCGCAGGTTCGAATCTGGGGAGAGGTGGATGAGATCCCTCTATCAGCTCCAGCTCCTCATGCGTGGACATGAGAGAAGCCTCCCACAAGGATGATAAAACATAACTGTAACTGTATTTAAAGCAAATTAAAGTACACATCACATTTTCCTCATTCATTATTGCTGCTTACATTTTTATCCACCAACGCCAATACTATTTTTCAGTGTAACATTTCTTTTTACAGTTCAATACTACTGTAAAGAGTCATGATATGATTAGATAAAGATCCATATCTACCCAAGATTGCTTCTATCTTGAAAGCAACAAAACAATCAGCACATTTTAGTAGCTAATAAGAATTTCTCAAGCACAATCTATTCCAAACTAGAGCTGTTGAATCAATTCATACGGCTGCAACCACAACAAAACCAACACATTATTATAGGCAGGGCATGTGTTAGAAGTCCCACAATGCCACACAACACATACTACTTTTGACTTCCAAGTTTAAACAGCAACTTGCAACAAAATAAAATAGCAGCATAAAAATGCTGCTGGTGTGGAATCCACTCTGCATCTCAGCCAATGAAGTTGCTTTAGTAATTTCCTTCATCACCTATTATACCATGTGTACCATGTTTCCTAAGCACCATTGCAAACTGAAAGCATGCTTCAACATTAGTCTAAAGTTCATACTGTGGATTATAAAACACACCAAATTTCTCTAAATTTTTCTCCAGTGTAAATCGCCTATAGCTATCTGCATCTAGGAACAAGTGATTTAATGCCATTATCCTCAAAGTAATGATAAGCAGGCAGTCATGCGAATTTGCAACTTATTGGTTTAAACAAGCGAGGGGAATCAAATAAAAGTGATTCAGTGTTAGACCATATTGGTTATAAGATATGAGTATTATAAATGTAACATAATCTCATTTAAAGGGGGTTGTGCAACTCATAGGTTTTACAAATATTTACAGACATTAATCTTGTTAAATTCATTTTCAGAGTTTTATTCCATAACAGGATACATTGCGGGGGCCTATACTTTTCATACAAAAGTGTTTGAATAATGGATTTGATTCAAGCCATTTGCCCATATTCCAAGAACAGAGGAAGACAACACATTTGTGCAGCCAGACTGCCAAGAAGACCAGCATGTTTTGATGTTATCCCATTTTTTTAGGACTCAGGAGACAGTCTGAATACCACACAATCCTTCGTGCCTTTCTCCTTCTTATATTTTCCAGGGTTAATAGAGATATGACAGCAAAAAAAGTATTCTTTCTGGAGCAGAAGAAAGCCATACAGCTAGGGGGATGCATTTGTTGAAACATGAAGAGCAAGAGCTATGAATAAAATAAAATAATTTATAAACAAATGAATAAAATATGAAAAAGGTTCATATCTCAGCTGCTGATCTTTGAACTGACCCAATGTCTCTGTGACAATAATGTATTATGTATATACCGTATGTGGCGTTTTTCCTATTATATCATAATTAATCATAGGAACTTATTCAAAGTTTTATTGTGGGCAGGAACAGAGGACGTTACTATACAACCAAAGATCAATGAATGGACAAAGGCTAGTGGGGCAAAGAGTTTGAACCTTCCTGCAGTAAGTACATTTTACACTGTTGTTCATTACCAATTTTGTTATGTAAGATGTTAAACCAGCATATTTGTGACTCAAACACATTTTCAACACATGGAATCTTTGGCTTCCACTCTTGTCAATTAAGCACAATCCTTTTCTTCCTTCATTCCCTCTTCTCTATACAGGAAATAGCCTTGTTCCATGATGTCCAATCTAAATTCTAACCAATCCAAAGAATTATTATCTTCTTTATTTCTCCTTACTTATGTAAGGAGGAATACAACTTGAAACTGAACACATTCATCACTAGTTTGCATGAGCAAATCAAAATGGTTTTTCGAAAGTGTATTTGTTTCGAAAGCAAGAATGTGAACACCAAAGCTTTCCTTATCTTTTGGGAGTGCGGCAGAGGAAGGAAGCAGAAACAAGAAATTAATTGGAAATCAGTATAATTTGTAGCAAATATTGGTAGAGATATGGAAAGAGGACCTAAATAATAAGGATTCAGACATTGAACACTGGATAAATTAAATCAAAAATATCAAATACATAAGGATTAGAGAAACACAAAGGAAAATATTGACTAAATGCTACAGAACCCCAATTAAACTAGCGCACATAACTAAATCAACCACAAAATTGTGTTGACACAGATGTGGAAAAATTGGCTCCTATATACATATGTGGTGGGAATGCGACAGAGTACAAAAATTATAATAAGGTAAAGAAGGAAATGGAAGAACTAATAGGGCATAAATTGGTTTAGAATAAAAAAGAATTTTTCACCCAGAAATTAGACAAGAACGAAAACATCAAAGATCTGGGGGAAATTATAAAATACATGATAGTTGCTGCCCAAGCAACTGTGGCCTTGGGGTGGAAAGACCATATAAAATGGAAAGTTAAAAAATGGTACTGTTATCTAGCAGACTTTGTGCTCCAGGAGTACATCTTTGAAAGAGGAGCCAAATATACATCGTGCCAAATCAAGAAGAACTGGGTTCAGAAATGGGGAAGATTGATAGATAGTTGAAGAAAAGGAAAGATATAAAGAGCTGAACAATTCTCTTTCTATGATTGTTCAATTAAAATAATATTTTAATTGAACCTCGGGGGGGGGGGAGAGGGGTGTAAAATCGATAGACACAAGTGGAAGATAGATTGTGGAGTTTCACATACTATTCCTGTACTACCATTCCATGTAATACCATTTCCATTCCATGTGAAAGTAATCTTTTAAGCAGTGGGTTGCACCTCTGTGGCCTTTTAGTATTGTACTCTGAAGATTTGGGAGAACAACGGTTCTTCTTTTCTCCAAGCTGTAAAGGTAAAGGTAAAGGTAGTCCCCTGACATTAAGTCCAGTCATGTCTGACTCTGGGGTGTGGTGCTCATCTCCATTTCTAAGCCGAAGAGCCAGCGTTGTCCGTAGACACCTCCAAGGTCATGTGGCCGGCATGACTGCATGGAGCGCCGTTACCTTCCCGCCGGAGCGGTACCTATTGATCTACTCACATTTGCATGTTTTCGAACTGCTAGGTTGGCAGGAGCTAGGGCTGACAGCGGAAGCTCATGCCGCTCCCCGGAATCGAACCTGCTACCTTTCGGTCAACAAGTTCATCAGCTCAGTGCTTTAACCCACTGCGCCACCGGGGGCTCCTCTCCAAGCTGTAGATAGGTGCTAATGGGGAACCCTATGACCTTTTCCAATTCCTACATGATCAAAGAAGTGGGCACTCTTTCTTTCAGGGATGGAGAGAAAGACTGGTGCAAGGAGGTACTAGATAACTCTTTACACAACTCACTTAGATAGCTAGTGTAAGTTTGGGTTTCACTTGTGCTTGTCACCAACAGAAAGGAAAGGAACATTCTTCATCTAAAACAGAGAAATGAAGGACCCTTCATCTATGGTCTTCTATTAAATACTAGCTGTACCAGCCACGCATTGCTGTGGCAACCTTCCCTCCCTCTTTCTCTCCTTCCTTCCTTCCTTCCTTCCTTCCTTCCTTCCTTCCTTCCTTCCTTTCTTTCTTTCTTCCTTCTCTTTGTCTTCCCTTCCTTCCCCTTTTCCCTTCTCTTCTATCTTCTTCTCTACCTATTCTTGGACTGCAACTCCCAGTAGTCCTCCTGATCAATCTGTTTACCTACCTATCTATCTCTATCTAATCTATCTTGCCTATGTGGAGAATTGCTGGGAGTGGCAATCCAGAAATAGGAAATTGAAAATATGCAGGGATTGGGATGTTCTAAAAGAAATCCAAGGAGAAGAAAGTTTGCATCTTGGAAGCAGTGCATTTAGATCATCCTCCTCTCCTAAAGGGCCTAGTCTAGAGGTTGCTGGGAGCTGTAGTCTGGAAGAGAGTGTGGATATGCTATTGTGCGTTTTGTTTGCCGGGCGAGTAGTTTTGTGCATGCGCTGAAGCATCTTTTTGCTTTTTTTTGGTTTTTAAGACCCTTCTGCTGTGTTTCTCAGTGTTTTTATGAGTGATGGTCACTTGTTGGCCTGATAGGTGTATTGTGTCCAAATTTCATGTCAATTCATCCAGTGGTTTTTTAGTTACGTTAATCCCACAAACGAACATTACATTTTTATTTATATAGATTCCATTATTAGTTCCTTAATCATGTGTTCAAGGAGGATAGTAAAGAAGGAAGTTTCAACAGAAATGCCTATCAACTCCATTGCTCCTAATGCTTTTGTGTGCTCTCATGTCATTTCTGACTTATGGTAACTACTGTATAAGATGAACCTATCATGGGATTTTATTGGTAAGCTTTGCTCAGAGGGAGTTTACTTTTGCTTGCTCTGAGACTGGAAAAAGTGTGTCTTGACATGGTCATCCAGTGAGTTTTCATGGCTAACTGGGGATTTGAAGTCTGGTCTCCAGTGTACTCCAAGGCTGAAATCACTACACCATGTTGGATCTATTCCAAACGAATACGTCTTGCCTTGAACCTGGCTGCAGCTGACATTCCATACCCTGGTAAGAAAGTCCCAGTTTAAAAATGAACAGATCAACCATAAATCTCAGGAGACTTGTAATAAGAAACCAAATGTGTTAGCTGCTAGTTCATACCACTGACCCTATTAAATACCAAGTGACATTTGGAGAGAATTTCACAGGCCTGTTAGAACTGTCTATTGGCATAGTTTCAGCAGCTTGAGTTTCTACAAAGCAAAATATCAAAACATATTCAGGTGACATAGATGCAGAAATACTAAAACTTCTCAATTGACATGCCGGCTCTGAGATACCAATACCTTTGAGGGTTAAGCCTGTCCTCGTGAAAATCCTGGAATCAAAGAAGAGTCAAACGGCTTGAGAGATGAGTTGCTGTGCTATTTTGGGAGAAGTAAACCAGAGGAATTCCCAATTTAGCTACACAGAGATTTCCTAGCCAACAACACTCTAGTGCCTGGCATGGAATGGAGAGCTACCACCAGTTTTAGAATGAAAGCATGGCTTGGCTGGCATTCGGGACTGGTGTTTAGAGCCCAGAGAGTTGTGCATTACCAAATAAGTCTATTTCAGCAGGGACAACTTCTCAGGGCACTGGTTTCATTTTTCTGGAGAATGCAAAGAAGGGACAGCTAATATTTCCTAATCCTTTGGGCAAGGCACCCTCTTACCAAGGATTGGAGAAGTCAAAGGTATAATTATAGAGACTGGGAGTTATTTTCTTCAGAAAATAATGTATTGTTAATAAAGAAAAGATAGAGAACACTATTTATATATATCTCTATCTGTGTGAACATTTTATCAGTCACTGATTGCACCTAAGCGTAGAATTTTGAGTAGTAGTAGTAGTTATTATTATTATTATTATTATTATTATTATTATTATGGATTTACAAAAGGGGCAGGTCTGCAGGTAGGTGTGAGACTATTATGTGATGAATACTTAAAGACCAAAAGTTGCCAATCCATATGACTTTTGTAGTGGCTAGTGTGTTTACATGTAGATCTGCACAAATGACTTCAGTTTTTGTTCTTGTGCATTGTCTTCTAAATTGCTATGCAGTTGGCACTTATTTTCAACACCCTGTGAAATTGACACAGGACAGAAATATTAATGCACTGAGAGTTCATTACTTACTTGAGGTCCCAAGAATACAGCCTGTCCCTGTCCTGATGGGTTTAGGTTCGGGATCTCTAACTTGATCTCTACATTGCATCTGAATGTTGAGCTGAGCACAAAGATATTCAACTAAGTATGTTAAACAGTTTATAAATTAAATGAAATTTTGGATCCCTTCCTCAATATGTACTTGCCTTCCTACTCTATTTTTCAAAATGTTCAACATCTAAATATTATTTTTAACACTCAAAAATAAATAACCACGTTACTTCAAAACCAAAAAATATGAGGAAAAGTATTAAGATACCAAGTGATTTTATTTCTCTGCCACTTCAATAAACAGACTTTAAAAGAAAGAAAGAAAATAATTATCTCTCTCAAAATGCAATGCAAGAAACTGCTCAATGAGCAAAGTACATCAGCATTCATCCAGCAGCATGTTGCTGAATTAAACACTTTGCAAGAGGGGACCATCTTCTAAGAAATGCTATGTTAACTATACAATAATGCCTTAAGCGAGCAAAATCAGGAACGCATTTATGGAGAAGAACAAGGCTGCCTCAGAAAACATATTTCCCCCCCTATGGAAATGCCTCCTACCAGGGTACAGAAACACACTGCATTCAACACAACACTAATCACAATTGATATGCTAGCTGGGGGGGAAACCAGTTTGCTTGTTAACAATGTATTTTAGATTGTTTGAGATGCTAGAAAAATAAGATCGCCCAGCTAGAGCAGTTTACACAAGAAGGTATAGGGGATCTTGTGCAACAACTGAAAATCTGCTAGGTGAAAATATACTGGGAGAAAATGTTTGCAAAATGCATGAGAATACAAGATTTCCAGGAAAGATGGAGAGGTGGGATAGAAGGAAAATAGATAGACAGATCAATGGGATCTTGTCTGTTCCTTCCTTTGTTTTCAGACAGTAAGTCATCTTGAACTCTTGTTAGACCATCCATTTGAACCACTCCTGACAGAACACACACATTGCTGAATGTCTATTGGTTTGGAAGCAAATTGAGGCAACTCAGAAATAAGGTTGATATTTTATTGCAAGATTCTCCATGAGCAAAATTAGCATTTATATTTATAATATCCTCCACTTCATCTAAAAGCGAGTTAACGGGTATGATCAATAAACTGGAATTAATGGTCAAAGTTAATATAAGAAATACCAACATATTTGTAGACCTTTTGAACAGGTCTACTGTTGATACAATACTGCTTTGTGCAAGAAATTCTAAACAGAGAAGACAAAACCTGTCTTATATTTTTATCTTTTGTTTTCATATAACATGTTTTGCTATTTCTTATCGCTATTTATTTATTACTGTTCACTCACATAAAATATAGTTTCTGATACAGTTTGTATATTCTTTTTGGTAGTTGAACAAATGCTGTTTGTGAAGAGGCAATGTTATACACTTTTGCATTTAGTGCCAATTTTATACAAAATGCATGGGGAGCAGAGAAGATCACTATGCCATCCACCTGCTGCTCACATTAAAAAACAACAACTTGATATGACCCATTAATATGTACAGTTTCAATTTTCTGGTAATCACCGATCCAGCAACGGTATAAACCCTACAGAGAAATAAGTTTTAATTAGCTGGTTCCATCCACAGAAATGTAGAAATGCCACCTGCCTTCTTTCTCATTCATTTTTGGTGAAAAAAACAACCATGCACACATGAGCGCATACACCTCTTTCTCTAATTAAAATGTAACATGAGGCCTTGATTACCATACTCCTACGTCACCTTTCATCCACACACCCAAGCAATGCACACCAGAATCCTTGCTTCATCTTAACAACACAATTATTCACATTTATCTGAGTATTAGGTTCTTCTGTCAGACCCCACAACAGTTGGGAAAGGAACAGAGCTTACTTTGGCTTTCCATGCAATGTGGCAAATATTTATTTATTTATTTATTAAAACATGGTTATCCTGTCCTAAATCATAAGAACTCGGGTGATTTTGAACACACCAAAACATACAATACTATTTGAAAAATTAAAACAGCTTAAAAGGTTAACATAGTTGAAAACCATGTATGTACATATTGGGAGGGGGGAGGTAATTTGGTCTCAGAGGCCTTGATAGAAAGGCATGCCGGAGCAGAATTATAACAGTGATACCAGAATTATAACAGTGCCCACATCCATTAGATCCCCAAAGACAGAACATGCCACAAATGGGGGGGGGGGGGAGCAATAACAGAGAAAGGCCTTTCATATATATGCTTGTTTTGTATTGTTCCCAGTGCATGTCTCACTTGGACAACTCTTTAAATCCATGCTATTTTGGAAGTGGAGTGATATTTCTACAACACTTAACAACCTCCTAAAGGTTGGACACAGCCCTGAATCCTTCATGATTATGAGGAAAAAATAAACCAAAAGCCTACAATCCAAAGACATGCAAGCAGAAATCTGTCTATAAAATAGAGTGCATTGAGGCTCAGAAGAATATTCCTGATAGCTAAAGAACTTGGGGAACAGAAAGATGCAATATAGAGTACGACAGGAGAAGAACCATTAACAATCAAGTTCTCCATCTTGTACAGCCAGAAGTGACCATTACTGGTGGCAAATCATGTTTGAATCCAAAGATGCATTTGCACTGTAGCATTACTACAGCCTGACACCACGTTAACTGCTATGGCTCAATGCTATGGAATCATGGGTTGTAGTTTTAAAAGGTCTTTAGCTTTTTCTACTAAAGCGTGCTGGTCTCACAAAATTACAACTCCCATATTTCCACAGCATTGAGATATGGCAGTTAAAGCGGTGTCAAACTACATTGTAGATGCACCCTCTAGTCCTTCTGGGTCCCCCAAGCCCTGATCCAACCATAAGAAAGCTTTGGGATAAAATATTTCTTGGCATATTTTGTCAACTAACAAAAAAGGGGGAACCCGTGTAAAGCCGAAAGCAAAGTCATAGCCAAAGCAGACAACAGAGAAAGAATAAGTACAATTCAAACCCAGTGTAGCGCAAAGTGCATGCCAACAAACAGCAGCAGTTGTTACAGTGGATGCCAAAGGATGTGGGTGTTGCATCCCTCCCACAGCTTTTCCCCCTGCCACCCCACCCACATCTGGCCACCTGTCACTGTCTCGGAGGAAGCCTGCACTCACCTACGTAATTTCCAGCTGCTCAGCAACAACCACAAAGTACAAAAAAGTTGCAAGCACCTACATAAAAGAGCTGCAAAAAGAGGCATGGCAATGTTATATATATATATATATAGAGAGAGAGAGAGAGAGAGAGAGAGAGAGAGAGAGTGCTATTACTTAACAATCCTATTTTAAATCAGGGTATAATAGCTAAAGAGCCAGCATGTTGTAACGGTTTAGGTTAGTGGTTTCCAAACTCTGGCTCTCCAATTGTTTTGCAATTTGTCCTACGGCCAGGAATTCTGGGAGCTAAAGTCGAATATACTTGGGGGATCAAAGTTTGAGAACTGCCGTTTTAGGTACTGGACTAGGAAACTAGGGCTTAAATTCCCTCTCAGTCATGGAAACTTACTGGGTGTCATTGGAAAATCACATGTTCTCAACCTCAGAGAAAAGCAATAACAACCCCCCCCCCCTCCCGAACAAATCTTGCCATAAAAATCCCATGATATCTTCGCCTTAAGACTGGAAAGAACTCGAATGCACACAAAAACCATAAAAATGGAACAGTGGGAAATTATTTAATGGAAGACTGGCTCCTCCACCCTATGAGTGAAACTTACAGATTTTTCTACTGTTCAAAAAAACAAAAAACAAAAACCTAGAGTGAAAAAGGTTGGTGGAAAGTGATTCCCAATGTATAGGAAAGCCCTCTAGTTACCAACAAAATAGGTTCTGTAGGTTTGTTCTTAAAATGAATTTGTACATAAGTTGGAACAGGTACATTTTTTTAGTTTAACTCTAGCTATAGCAATAATAACAACAAACAACAATAAAAAGTCTATAGACAAGATTTAACCTATCTAGGTGAGGATGTAAGTCAGGCATGCTAGTCTTTCTCTTCTCCATAGGCCAGAGTATATAGATGGGTTTTTAGCTGTTTTTTGAAGGGGGGAGAGAGGGTGCAGTTTTTAGTTCTTTTGGGACGGAGTTCCAGAGGCGGGGCACAATCATGGAGAAGGCCCAGCCTCTCGTTCCCACCAATTGTGCTTGCAACGGGGGTGCGACCAAGAGCAGGGCCTCCTCTGCAGATCGCAAAGCTCAGGCCAGTTTGTATATGGAGATGCAGTTCTGCAAATAGTCTGGGCCCAAACCATTTAGGACTTTATAGGTAATGACCAGGACTTTGTATTTAGCCCAGAAGCATATCAGCAGAGAGGGAGCTGCTGCAGAATGAGTCATCCTCCAACAGAACAACACACCAATTAGCAATCTGGCTGCCTATCTCTGCACTAGTTGCAGATTCCAATCTATCTTCAAAGACAGCCCCACGTAGAGACCATTGCAGTAGTCCAAATGAGGAGTAACCAGGGAGTGGACTACTGTGGCCAGACCTGGTGTCTCAAGGTATGGGCACAGCTGGTGCACAAGTTTTAATTGTGTGAAGGCGCTCTTGGCCACAGCCGATACTTGAGGTTCCAGGGTGTGTCTATCTATATATATACATACACACATTTACAAACATACACACATGCATGCATAGGGATAGTATAGGGAAGGGTTAACCCCCTGTGGTGTTTGTTTTACTGCCTGTGCCCCTGTTCAGAAGATTTCATCTCATTTTCTGTTGCTGTGACAACTGGATTTTGAAAAATGTGGCTTGTTGTGGAAATAAAGGACTGGAGATAAAGCTTCAGTGGAGGCACCTTTTCCCCATGATAACTATTTCAGAAGTTTTCTTATCCTCGTTCTTAAATATGAGTAATTTGCAAGTCAGATGTTTGTAACTCAGGGACTGCCTGTATTTGTATTCAAATCAAATTCAAACACAACTACAAATTCAAGTAACTGTGTTTAAATCAATGCCATCTCACTTCACTTCACTTCACTTCACTTTATTTCTTAATTAGTCACTCTCCACCAAGGTGCTCCGAGCGACTTACAATTTAAAATAGCATTTACACAATATAAAAACATTCAACATAAAAACATACAACAGTGACTATTTGGCAAATTAGATCTGATCACTTTACTTAAATGCACAACAAACAGCCAAGTCTTGAGCGCCTTTACAAAAGGTCGCAACTCCGACATTGATCTAATATATGGAGGCACTGAGTTCCACAGAATTGGAGCATAGGTGGAAAAAGCTCTACGCCTTGTAGCTTCTAGGTGTACCTTCCTAGGGCCTGGTATGTATAGGAGATTTTCTTGGGTGGATCGAGGTAACCACTGATGGGAAAAAGGAATGAGGCGGTCCCTAAGATATAAAGGTCCTTGGCCATTTTGAGCTCTAAATGTCAGGATCAGGATCTTGTAAGAGATCCAATGTTCTATTGGTAGCCAATGCAGTTGTAGAATCTCAATTGCTCCAGAGCTTAAAACTGCAAACATTAGGACATATTTCCTGACTGTAAGAGTGAACTGAAAGTGGAAAGTACTGCCATGGAATGTTGGTAGACTCTTTGAAGGTTTTTAAGCACAGGTTAGATGGTCATCTCTCGGGAAGGCTTGATTGTATTTTTTCACTCTAGGGGCTGGACCAGATGACCTTTGTGGTCACTTTCAACTCCTATGCTACTAATGACTGACCACAGGAATATTTCACTGGGCTTCTAATGTAAGCTTTTATATTTTTCATAAACTCTTCTTCTGCCTCCATGTTGGAGTTATTCTTAATAGTATGCCCCTTGCTGTTATTATTGGAAGAAAAAAAACAATGTTTGTGAGGGTATTTTAATAAGAAAAATGGTGTGAGAAAGTAAAAATTTACTTGAACTGTACCAAGGCATCTGTGCAGGTGAAAAGAGTCACAATGGCTATTTGTAAAAACAAGAGGCAATGCATTTATATACTATAGTGTTACACAGACACAGCTAAGTATGCTACAACTCTTCTCTATCCCTCTTTCACAGACTGAATTATTAATTTTTATATCCACTAAAGATAAACTATAGACCAACGACATTGCCATTATAGCGTAGTAGCTGTTGTCTAAAAGATGTAGAGCCCCTTGGTATTATTTCACAGGGCTTTCAAGTCATGTAGAACATTATAGATTGTTTCAACAAAGCTGAATAATCTATGGAGATTGCTCACAATGTTTATCCTTTTAAGAGCATATCTACAAAAAGCTTGGCCTTTCAAAAGTCCCAAGATGCTCCCTCCTACCCGCAAGTTTATATGATCTTAACAGCAAAGAGAGACAGGAAGATGGACAGGTAGAAAAAAAAGGAAAGCAAAAAATTTAAGTGCCATTTTTAACTGCTATGTTTCACTTCAGCGATTATTTAAAGTGGTGGTTTATTTAACTGAATAGAACAACACCTGTGGAGGGAATCACTGACAATGCTGTCAACTTTGTGAACTGCAACTAAAAACGATTTTCGTTTGACTGCTTACACACTACAGAATCAACCACAGTGCAATTTTTTATTTATTTCTAAGGGGGAGAGAGACAAGGTCTCCTGCATTTCTATATAAAGCCTCCCAAAATGTCAGAATTCATATCCAATGGAGATGAAAAGTTACTCTAGCCAAGAGACTGTTTTACTGCCAACATTAAAACAGTGGATGTGGCTCTTAATGAGACATGCCACATTATCACTGGATGTCTATACCCACCACCACTGGAGAGATTATATTGTTTAGCTGGTATTGCACCACCAGACACCTGTTGGGAAGTAGCAGCCAGTAATGAAAGAACCAAGGCATTGCCATATCCGGCCCATCCTCAGTTCGGATATCACCAGTAAGCCAATGCCTTAAATCAAGAAATACCTTCCTAAGATCTACACGGATACTCGCAGGAATGCCTCAGCAAGCGAGAGTCCAAAAGTGACAGACTAAAACCTGGAACCTCAATCAGTGGCTGATACCAGATGAGAGACTCCCTCCTGGGTACACAGAAGACTGGATGCTCTGGCACCACAAGTTGCAGAGCTAACCTTAAGAAATGGAGCTACAAAGTGGAGTCCACAACATGCAAGTGTGAAGAGCAAACCGCAGACCACTTGCTACAATGCAGTCTGAGCCCTGCCACATGCACATGGGAGGACCTTCTTAAAGCAACACCAGTGGCACTCCAAGTTCTCTGCTTCTGGACAAAGGACATTTAGCATAATGCCAAGTTTTTAACTTTGTTTGTGTTTTTAAATACATTATAACTGTACCCTCAATTTGCTTCTGACACGATAAATAAATACTGTCAACATTGATGCTGAGATCCTGGAAGCATGAATGTTTAAAGGAATCTCTACATTTCCTCTCTCCCTCTCCCACACACACATTTGCTGATTTATCTTCAAACATTTCTATTCTGTCGGCCATTCACAACAAAACAACATAGTCTACAAATGTTAACGTAAATATCCAACATAATGAGACCCCAAACTTGTATAAGCTAAAAAAGACCGAAAACAGTATGACATGCATTAACTAAAAATTCCAAACTGAATTAAGAGTTTTCAATGCATTTAAATTATTGGTGTGTGTTTGAAATTTGTTAATGTATTGTAATAAGACCCCTGTATCCAAAGGTGATATGTTCTTGGCCGGACCATGGTTACCTGAAATTGTAGATATGACCAAACACCATTAAAAACTATTGACTTCTGGTCCCACCATACCACAGAGTCACCCCAGTGGACCTAGACATTCCTAGGTAGAAATTTCCTAGGTCCTTTGGGGTGACTCTACAGTAAATTCTGGGTGAAGCTTACTATAAACAATTCCTAGAAAGACCATTTTCCCGAGACATTTTTTCCCCGGACATAAATAACCGAAACTGAGGATATGCATTCTGCAATTACAGGGTCTTACTGTATACTAATAAAGAAAGTACAACTCCCGGGGACTTTTATTTTGAGTTAATTTAGAGTGAATTAATTTTGGGTCTCACAAACTGGTGGATGTTTTCACTTGTCTTCTTTCCACCAAAGTAATTTGTCCAGGGGTAATTTGAATTAAGATAATACCACACTCAAGTGATTATGAACTTGTACTACATCATCATTACCATATCCTACAGTGCTCAAATCAGAAATTAAGGCCTCCCTATGGAGTGCATGGGAAGACAGCAAGTTCTCCCTTCTTCTGTGTCAATTTCTAGATGATAAAATCTCAAAACATTTCTAAATTATGAACGTGATCATTCTGATTCTGAGGACATAGTAGCAATTTTTACTAGTCAGCAATTACAAGAAATGCACACCACCATACTGCTTTCTCCCCATGGGATGTATGAAGGAATCAAAATAAGCATGCTAATCACTAGAAGACAGAGACTTAATGTGATGAATTAATTACAGTGTTGTGATGTTAAACTGGCAAAAGTGACAACAGAAGGAACTTATATATTAGCGATCAACTACAGAACTCTATACATTTGAAAATATGAATTTGTAAAGCCTCGAGCCTTTATGCGCAGAAATGGGGAAAGATTGCTCCTTTGGCTTGTTCTGAGTCCCACCTATCGGCAATCAGATGGGAAACAAGCAAAAAATTTTGCTTATTTATTTATTTCATGTCAATAGCATTGCATAATAAATAAGTTGATAACTCATAAAATAAAGGGATCACAAGCAGCTAAATAATTTTAGACAAAAAATGGGCAACAGCAACCGCATTGCCTGTAGCTTGGAATAGTTCCTCCTCTGTGCATGAGGCAGGGCATAGTGGGCAAGCATACAGATGCTGAGTTGTTTGTTCTGCTCCACAGTCTCACAAGGTAGAGGACTCTTCTAGGTAGTGCCATTTTGCCAGGTTGTCTTTTGATCTATCAACTTCACTTCTGAGTTCTTGGTTTGCCCCTGGAGGCAGAACCTTGTGAGGGGCCAACCATTTGGGATTTCCTTGTTTAGCTGACCAGAGGGATATTCTTGCTGTTGCTGGAGGAACATTTAGAGGAGTGGTAGTTCTCATGAAACTTTTCCTTGATTTAAGTCAACACTCACATTTCTCCTTCACTGAAATATGTTTGAAAAGCATACCACATTTGCACTCCTTGAAGAACTTCAACAGGTGGACAAGAGCTTCAACGCTATGGAGGACTAAAGGAGAAAAAGTTATTTGCTTTACTAATGCTGTTTGTTTATTTAGTTTTGATTGGTTTTTTTTAAACCGTTCCTCTCACATAGGCAAAACCAGAGATCCCTTACGGTTTAAGTAAAGCTCCAAGTATGGCAAAATAAAATTACATTTAAAAAGTAAATTAAATGTGTATTTATCTTCTGAATAAATAATAATATAAAGATGAAAAATTGATCCCAAACCAATGCATAAATAATGTAATAGAATAACCAAATGACAGTTTCTCAAGTCACTCCTGACACAAATTAAAAAAACAAACTTTCAATCTGTGAAGTGTGTTTCACTTTTTTCATTTTTTTTTTGAAAATTTCTATTTTCCCAAGGCTTCAAAATTTATGGAAAATTTACATGTCCATTTGTTCCCTGTGGCCCACTGCAATCGCATTTACCTCTGGGCCTAGGTAGGTAAAGGTAAAGGTAGTCCCCTGACATTAAGTCCAGTCATGTCTGACTCTGGGCTGTGGTGCTCATCTCCATTTCTAAGCCGAAGAGCCAGCGTTGTCCGTAGACACCTCCAAGGTCATGTGGCCGGCATGACTGCATGGAGCGCCGTTACCTTCCCGCCAGAGCGGTACCTATTGATCTACTCACATTTGCATGTTTTCAAACTGCTAGGTTGGCAGAAGCTAGGGCTGACAGCGGAAGCTCACGCCGCTCCTTTATTTCTTAGCCAGCCAAAGAAAGGAACAAAATTCAAATCTCTGTTCTTTACCTGTAGGCTGGAACAAGCCACAAAGCAAAAGAGGTGACAATATTTGCTCCCTGACCATCTCTTCTACCTACTGTCTCAGCAACAGCTTTATTCTTGAAACAAGCCATGTGATTATTTCCTTGTGTGTTGGGTTAAAAAGGACAGTATATACAGCATGGGGATATGTACTTCCTGAAGCATTCCTGGTATGGAGAACATCAAATTATACATAGAGGCCAAAATAAACTGTGGAATAAATTATTTAAAATGTAAATTATTTAAAGAGTTAGTTCCAAGGGAACCCTAGCCAATTGGCAGGAGGTATACTCCAAAACTGCTCATGAAGAAATAAACTTGCTCTCTGTTTTAGATTTGCAGCAAGAGTCACTAAGCAGAGCAACATTCTGGGGGCATATTGGATGCAAGTATTTTATTTTATTATATTTTATTTAAGAGGCAATAATACCACCGATCTTAGAACAAAAGTTACCTGTAAAAACTACTTATCTAAAGCAACAGTCCTAATACTGAATTTCACATAGCACTTAGTATTTCTGTTAGAGTCTGGGACTGTATATTCCACATACTGGGACAAATTGGGACTCAAGAGAATTCAAGAAGTTATAGTAGGTTAAAAATATATTTAAAAATCTGTGGAAGTATTATGGGAAAAGAAGCAGAAAAGTTAGTGCAACTGTATATAACATAATTATAATTATAATGGAATTCAAAGCGTTGCACAAAAGTTTAAAAAACACATACATATATATCAATACATAAAACACATAATCAACTAAAAACATCATATGCCAATTTAAAGGGGGAAAAACCCCAATTTGAACACCTCGCATATACAACAATTAATAACTGATAACAAATACCATGAAAACATTTCCCTAACCTCAGGCCATTGAGGTTATTTGTAAGAATAAATTATGCAGCTCCTAAGAAATTCCATATTCAAAGGCCATGTTTCAGTTGCCGGGACCAGTAAAACATTTAGAGTTGAATAATTACCAGTAGTTATCTGGCAGTGCCTATTATCATTCATCTAGGAAGGCCTGGCTCCACAGGAAAGTTTTAATTTGTGATCAAAAGGCCAGTAAGGAGGAGGCTGATCGTACCTATCTAGGAAGAGAGTTCCAGAGCTGTGGAGCAACCACTGAAAAGGCTCTCTCTCTCATTCCCACCAATCACGCCTGCAACGGTGGTGGGATTGAAAGAAGGGCCTCTCCTGATGGTTTCAGGGGTTGAGTGGATTAGTAGGAGGAGGCACAGTCCCTTAAATAGACTGGGCTGGATTTTATTTGTTATGGCAGGAGCAACTTGAGAAACTGGACTCAATAAACAGGTCAGACTACTATATCCTTTGCATTTAATTTTTCCTGCACCTCACTCTCTTTCATTGGGTTCCCATCTATGGATTGTATAAAATATACACAGCTTTTGAAAATATTCCATGTATCTGATGACACATGAGCATGAAAACTGATTATTTAATAAATGGTTAGTCTTCAAAGACGGTACCATCTTTTTTGTCAGGCTTTTTGACTGAGTAATCTGGAATGAACTTCTTTTCAAATTCAGAAAATGGAAGGGGTGATGATCAAAAGGAAAGGTGAAGTATCTAACAGAACAAAAGAAACTAGGTAGTAAGTGAACTACTTTTGATGACCTACTGTAAATGTCTAGTGTTCATTTTATACTTCGTTCAATTCATTTGCTTTTGTGTGCTTTCATGTTACTTACGTAAGAGAAGTTGAGGTGTTAAGGCAGCACTCCATTATTATTTCATTCAAATCCACTTTCCAAAAAGAGTGCCTGCTGAATCCGCTAAGTGCTCTTATTTATTGATATGTAGATCCAAAAGTAAAAAATAGTTTTAATTTCAAAAATGCAAAACCACATGCAATTACAGGAAACCAAACACAGGCTTCAAAATTACAAGCTAGAATTTTGCCTTAGAGGAACTAACATTTAACCAATGAAATGTGAATGTTTCATACTTTCTTAACTTGTATCTTCTTGGCTGAGAAATTCACCTTCATAGGGGAGTTCTAATAATCAGGGCTAAACAAAGCAATTATGTAGTAATTAGCAAGTATGCCAAATTCTACTGGCTTCAAAACCATGACACGGTAAAAAGGGATATTGTTTGTTTTCTTGATGCTTGCATATCTCAGCTGGGAGCTTGGTGGTTACCCTTATTAAACATTAGTCATTAGATTCCACCAAGTGGAAGGTAAACCTCAATTAGCAGATGAGCAAATATCTGAGAAAGACAACGAAATGAGTCACATATCCAGCTTTAGCAGAGCCCACAGGATTAAGAATGAAAAAAGAGGCAAAACAGCATAATGCCTACCTACACAGAGGAATTCTTGGTACAGACATTTATATTGATGTATTGCATTAACTTCAAAGCCTAGCTTCAATGAGGAAACTAAAAGTAGCCACAGCAGAATGCAAATTTACTCTGTACCACTGCTTCTTAAACTGTGAGTGCTGACTCCAAATGGTGTTCCCTTACCTCAATGTTAGGGTCACAAAAATGGCAGTGGTTAACCTTGGTCTATTTTAGACATTTATCAGAGGTTTCCAACCTTTGGTCCTCCAGGTGTTTTGGTCTTTAGCTCCCACAATTCCTAACAGCTGGTAAGCTGGCTGGGATTTCTGGGACTTGAAGTCCAAAACAACTGAAGGACCAAAGGTTGGTAAACGCTGATATGAACCTGTGAGCAAGAACCTGTGGGGCTTCCAGAGGACTCTGCAGAAAAATGCTTCAACTGTACTTCATAAAAAAGGAAAATCAGCCTGTTTAGCCAGAGTTGCAAATGCTGATTTATGATCAATAAATGTTTGATTTTTATACCTATTTTATATACCAATATATCCGGGGTTGTGTAAAAAATTCTAAGACAGAAAAAGGGTTTGAAGTGGAAAAAAATTAAGAAGCCTTGCTCTATACTACTTGTAAGATGCAGTTTGGGAAGATGGGAGAATCAGATTATCAAAATTAATAATTTGGGACTCCAACAGATGAGAAGGACAAAGCTCTGTGAAAAGAAAATGCAGAATGCAAAGAATGCTAACCATAGGATGTATCTACACCGCAGAATTAGTAGAGTTTGACATCAGTTTAATTGCCACAACTCGATGCTATTGCTCACGGGAGTTGTGCTACTACAAGATCTTTAGCTTTCTCTGCTGAAGAGTGCTGGTGCCTCACCAAACTATAGTTTCCATGATTCCAACAGCATTGAGCTATGGGAGATAAAAGTTATGTCAATGCAGTTAATGCAGTTGTGTTAATTCTACATTCTGTTGTGCTTCTTTACACCAGAGAGTCAGCTTTTTCTATGTAGTTTGAAAAATACTAGCTCCTGTTTTAAAAATCAACAGAAAAGTCCTTTTTCAATAAATAGTACTGAACTTTTCCATGTCTCATCACGTCCTATCCCTCACCTGTTCAACTGACAACTGGCAAAAGTCACGTGCATGTCTCTGTGTGTACACACACGTTATAGTGTATATTATGAGCACAAATACAAGTACTATGTGAATAGTTTATCATAAGCAAAAATAATGCACAGCACTGAATCAAAGACCACAGCACACAATTTCTAAGATGCACCATGAACTGCGCACAATTTTTAAAATATACTATGAACACAGACTAAATGAATAGCACCAAGTTGGGTGAGAGGGATGAAAAAATAACTTCAAACTCATGATGAGAGAAAAAGGCATGTGGTCACAAAACTGTCAAAATATCAGACCACACCTCGGATATACATTTCTGGGTATAAATTCAAAATGGTCAAGAGTGGATCACAAAAAAGTGAGTCATCAAAATACAGGGGATACTTGTACTATATTGCCTTTGTTTACAATTCACATATTTGTTTCAAAGTGATACAGATGTTGGCTTTTTGTCCTCCTTTAGTTTTATCTCCAGTCTCTATAACTGACTAAGCTTCTATGACTCAATGGTGGGTTCCAACCATAATGAATCACTCATTCCACTGCAAGACAAAGATGTGATTATAATGTATTGCTTCCCTTTAAATACAGAATTTCTTTTATCTCAACAAGTGCATGTGCTTTCAGAGTGCCGTCAACTTGACCTCATGAGGTTTTCTTAGGCAAGGAATACTCTGAGGTTTCTTCTTCTGAAATAGAGCCTCCAGCACCTGGTATTTGCTGGTGATCTCCCATCCAAATACTAGCCAAAGCTGGCCCTGCTTAACTTCAGATCAGGAAGGATATGGTGGCTTTGGGATATTTTTGCCAGAGTAGTCCAAATAAAAATAAACAGCTTATTTCTGAATGCAGTGACCTCTACATTTAAGATAGAATACCCAATGTGATTCTGTATAAACAACCAGCATGTAGTATAACTAGACCATCGTTCCCTTAGCATTGAGAAAAGAATGCTTGCTCATCCATTTATCTTAACATTAATGTTTTATTTTATTTTTGCAAAAAATAAAAGTTGAAAAATTGTCCCAAATTAGTACACAGTGTTAACAAAGTGTTAACAAACTGAGTCAGTACACTGGTATGAAACAAAATGAATAGAGATCTAATGTCCCAGTCTGTCAAAACCAACAGGACAGATTCAGTTTTCTAGCTGCCTGGTAAATTCAGCTGTAGGATCAAGGAAGACAGATTAGTTCATGACTTTCAGTCACAAACTGGATTTTCTCTTTTTCAAGATGTACTCATATGTCTTCAGGAATGCACCTAGTTTAACATATATAGGTTAATCGGAAGAAAGACAGTCTCTTTTTAATTTGTAAAAAATGGTACAGCTGCAGCCAAACCTATGAAATATCTAGTAAGCCATCTACTTAGCTAACCAATGGACAAATCAATTAATAGAAGGAGAGAGGGGGGTGAGGGAGAATAGCATTTCATATAACGTTTTCCAACCTTTCACTATGAGTAGGTGGGCGCTTGCACTATGATAAATGTTTAAAATCTTGCATAAAGTTATATTTAGCAGCAGAAAACCTCCTGAAACTAGTGAGTCATACATATTGGTGGAAACCAAGAACACCCATTTCTTTCACATCCTCTACATCACACAGTTGTTGTGTTGTTATTGTTGTTTTTTCTTCCCACCCCAAACCCTAGTTCGTTCATTAATGGTCAGGGAGATTATCAGATATTACTTTAAACAATACAATTCCCCTTTGTTCTTAATGCTTGCTTGTTCAGTTCAGTGCCCCTCAAGCAAAGGACTAACAGAGGACAGGTTCTCTATCTGTACCCATTAGCTAGCTAGCTTCCTTC
The DNA here is from genome assembly GCF_037176765.1 of Anolis sagrei. NCBI lineage: Eukaryota > Metazoa > Chordata > Lepidosauria > Squamata > Anolidae > Anolis > Anolis sagrei. The sequence goes on along the minus strand of NC_090021.1, from coordinate 104,380,827 downwards.
CTTCCTTCCTTCCTTCCTTCCTAACTTGCCAGGGACCAGCACCATTCTTGGGACAACTGCTCTGAGTAGCGATACTGCTTATATAAGGTAAAGGTAAAGGTTTTCTCCTGACATTAAGTCCAGTCGTGTCCGGCTCTGGGGGATTGGTGATCATCTCCATTTCTAAGCTGAAGTGCTGCCTTTATCCATAGACATCTCCAAGGCCATGTGGCCAGCATGACTGCATGGAGCGCCATTACCTTCCCACCAGAGCAGTACCTATTGATCTACTCACATTGGCATGTTTTCAAACTGCTAGGTTAGCAGAAGCTGAGGCTGTCAGTGAAAGCTCATGCCGCTCCCTGGATTCGAACCTGTAACCTTTCAGTCAACAAGTTTAGCCACTCAGTGATTTAGCAGCTTATATGGTAGCTGCCAAATCTGTATTTACTGTAGAGAAGAGATTCATAACTAATATTAAGTCAAGTTCTAGAAAAAAGTTGGCCTCCAACTTTAACTTACAAAAATTTCATATTCTCAGAAAAAGGATGTACACAGTAGACTCTATTCTGTAATATTACCTGTTCAAATGCTGTTTTGTACATCATATCCCATTAGATATGATGTACCATAAGGATGAAACTACTACTGAATGGCATTGCTGCCTTTGTTATAGTCTCAGGCAACACTGTAGTATTGATTCAGTTTGACACCACTTTAATTGCCATGGTTCAAGCATATGGAGTCATAGGAGTCGTAGTTTGCTAAGGCACCAGCACACTTTGACAGAGAAGACTAAAGACCTTGTAAAACTACAACTTCTATGGCTCCACAGCATTGAGTCATAGAAGTTAAAATGATGCGAAACTGCACTAATTCTATAGTACAGACTCAGCCAAAAACAATCCTTATAGGTAGTAACGACAACACATTTCAAATCTAACCTACACCTAACATACAGAAAGTTTGAACAGACCTGTTCTATGTAATCAGCTCTTGAAACAGAAAATGGTTTTCAAATCTGAAGAATCAGTAAAATGTAACAACCAGATGAATTAAAGAATTGGATGTCAATTACAGTCCCTTGTCAAGCAATGCCTATGTAAAAGAATGAATGGTATAGCAAAGTGCAAAGAAATGTAAAGCAGGTCAGAGACTGAGAGAATGAAGAACTTTTTTTTCTCAGTCTCTAAAGTGCTACAAGATTCCTTTGTATACTGATTTTCCAGCCAAACATAACTATAACCAAAATTAGGTTGGCATCTATCACACCAACTACCTGCACTATGAAGCTATCGCGACAATTATGCTGGTGTATGGAATAGTACACTTATGATACTTGTCTATAGAGTATAAACTCCCTAAAGCAAAGGTCCCCAAACACAGGTCATTTACCAGGCCCCCGCTCTAAATTTTGGTCTACTGCTACCGCCATTCAGACCCTACCTCTTACTCCTCTCAAACCTCCTTTCCATTTTTTAATTTTCCTCTATATCCCTCCCAAACAGAGGGATCTTCTACACTCCCCTCTTGCTCTTGAACTCTCCTTTCCTTTCAACTCTCTACCCCCGCCCTGCAAAATGGAGGGAATCATCTCAACCCCATTCTTGCTTCCCTCCAAAATGGAGAAAGAAAAAAAAGAAAAATTAAGAAAGAAAAGGAAGTAGGAAAAAGAGAGGGAAGGAGAAAAGGAAGAAAGATCAGTAAGTAGGAAAAAGAGAGGGAAGAATTCAGAAAGTGTGATGTAGTATTTTGAACCTCGCACTGTGGCTCTAAACCTATTGGGTGACTTTAACCAAGTCACACTTTCTCAGTTTCAGATGAAGATGAAGGTAAATTTCCTTTGACTAAATATTGACAAGGAAACTCTGTGATAAGGGTGCCTTAAGTATCACCCTAAGTCTGCAATAACTTGAAGGCACACAGCAACAACATATTATAGTGCATCCTGCCTCCTCACCCCAAACAGTCTGAGGGACCCCTGCCATAAAGGTACCAGATATCATCTGATCTTGCAAACTAAGCAGAATCTGTTCTCATTACTTCTTGGGTGGTGGCTGTAAGCTATATTTCAGAGAAAGGAACTGGCAAACCACCCCTGAGTATTCCTTTTCTAAGAAAACCCTATGAAAATAATGGGGTCACCATAAGTTGACAGGCTACTTAATGGCACATATACTTACATAGAACAGTTTCTGTGGATTCTGGTGCACCTTGCACTATCAATATTTCAGCATGCTGATAATTATGACTAGCATTTCAGCGTGAAGACAATGATGGCAACCGCCACTAAGATGCAGTCCTGTGTTTCTGCAGGCACAAGGTATGGAATAACAGAGTAAAAGCAAGGCGTGCCAATTTTTTATTCCCATATAAACAATGAAAAGGCTATTCTGCAGACAGTTACAACCACTGAAGCAAGATGAAACAAGCTGAATCCACAGGGGTATAATGGGACTTCAGGATTTAATCTACTCCTGACAGCTAGTATCAGCTTCACGCTGGTCACTGCCAGCAATGAAACTGTGCCTGCCTGGAATACGGTGAAACCAATATACAGCTTTTAGTGCAGCTGTTTCCTCCAAGGCTCCGTGCAATGACCTGTCCATTCATAAAGGTAAGGTTCTTGGTGGCTAGAACACACAGCCATTGTCAAATCATTGTCACCTATCTGCACAACAGCAAAAATATGGATAGAAGTTGTCACATTGCAATGGGAGCATGGAAACTGCTACCTGACCTAGACATAGTTCTAAATAATTAGGGTTCACTATGGCAAGCAATTCATTCAGCAAGAAAAAGCCGAGGTGCAAGGAGAACAGGAAGAAAAGAAAACGAGTAAAGAGGAAAATTACACTCTAAAATAGGGAATCAGGGCCACTCCGCAAGCTTCTCCTTTCTGCTCACTTTCACATATTACACTTGAGTGTGTGTCCCTCTTTGTGTACTTTAATGTGCACATGTTAGTATACAGAAAAAAATTGTAAGCTATCAATGAGATAAACAAATGCAATCAGAGAAACTGGATTTGCTTCAGGTCCCCACCATGATTTCTGTGCTAAACCTTGATGTGTTGCCATGTAATGTGCAAAATGCCCCAAAAGAAGCATAAATCCACACTTGATAAAACGTATCTAGAAGCAATGGTTAAAATGAAGCTTGAACTCTTTTTTGCTTTAAATGTCTATCCAAAGAACAACTTGAAAAAATAAAATAAGGTAATAGGTGTATCGGGATATTTAATGTGGAAGGAAACCATAATAGCAAAGGGAACTTAAAATAGCCTTTGAGCCACAAGGCACATTCTTCCTTCAAGCCATCTCCTGTTGTGGATAGCTTAAATTAAGGTAACTTATGCCGCCACAGCAGACACGTGAGTCAGCAAGAGCTGCCTGTAGGAAACTGCTGACATTTTTAAATGGCTCACATACATTAAATGCAAGAGTGCACACACACACACACACACACACACACACACACACAGCCCTTCCCACTCAGTAAATATAGATGCACATATATTATCTGGGAGAACACTTTCATCCTACACTTTCCATTTTCTTTTTTCAGATTTTAGAAATAATGTCTGTGTGTGTGTGTGTGACAATTAGCAGCTGAAATCGAAGTCTCAAGTGCCAGTTAATTTAGGCTGCTTCTTTTTTGTTTATTCTAACAAAAGATCTGAATTACTTCTCCTTTGTCAAAACTGAAATTGCTGCCACACAGAACATAACTTCCTCCACAGGGACTGGCAAGTAACAGACATTTCCTTTAAAAAATGAGCGGGAAACATAATTTGAACTTGGAGCTCTTGAAATACTGTATGCTTCAATCATGAAGTATTTCACAAGCAAGGTACGAAAGGTTAATTTCAAGAAAGAGGGGCATTTCTTATGTCCTGGAAAACTGCAGGAGCTTGATAGAGGGAAGTATAAAGCTCAGCATGGTGTATGCACTCAGTAATATTAGGCAACTCTAGGTATAAAAATGATCTCTGCTTGAAATAATACTATAGTTCTTGATCTGAATGACGGCAAACAGAACAAAATTACAACAACTTATGTACTCTTAAAATCCATTTATGTGCGATAGAAATTAGAGAGTCCATGTCTTTGCAAACCCTATTTGGGCATGACGCTGTAGGAAGTTTTGGAGCAGGCTATCAATTTGTACGTCTTCCCTATTTGTTTATGTGCAGATTTGCAGGTTGCTGTTTTGAAAAAGCACAGTGATGTAAGTTTAGACATGTGCACATATAATAGTTGGTTGCTGTTCTGTGCATGTTTCCCAAATGTACACATATTTGACCACATTTTAAAATATGTTGGGGTTTTTTGCACATCATAAAAAGTACACATTTCCCGTTTTAGTGTCTCAGCTGTTTTGTTCTCACGTGGAAGAAAAGCAAGATGTAAATAAAATAACAACAGCAGCAACAACAGCAATCTGCTCTCGGATTTGTGGATTGGTTAAATCTGTATCAAAATAGAGTACAAACAAAATATGCACACAACCCTAATCCCTTCTATGTATACTATACACCAGAATGTGCTAGATTTACTCGTTTTGTTTTAAAAACTAAACACATACACTGCATGAACGCCCAAACAGGACTAAATATAGTGCATGATTGTAATGTGTAGAAAGAAAAGTTTCAGAAAATTTCCCCATTGAAACACATTGTTACATGAAATTACCATAATTGCCTGCATAGCAAACAGTTACAATGCATGTCAAAGCTTCAAAATTTTGTGACATCTTTTCCAGGAGGCTTTCCAGAATGCATGCGCGCACAAACAGAGCCATGCACACCCTTCACACACTTAAAACAATTCTAATGAATATGCCTGATGTTAAGAAAGGTTATACTTTTCTAGGAAATCTGAGTCCCCTTGTGGGGAGAAGGGCAGGATAGAAATGTATGTAATAAATGTAATAAATAAATAAATGTAATAAAATGTAATATTCAACATGAAGCAAGAAACGCCATTGTAATTTTCTTCAGATGACAAATTTGTGGGATTTTCCATAGGAAGTAATAATAATAATAATAATAATAATAACAATAATAACAATAATAACAATAATAATACTTTATTTATATTCCGCTCTATCTTCCCAGAGGGACTCAGGGCGGATTCCAAACATAAAAGGCAAATATTCAATGCCCAAATACAACAATACACCCATACTAACAAAATTTAACAACCCAAAATATAAACACGAATTATTACATTAAAAATGCTGTTATAATAGACATAAGACAAAACATCAAACAGAAGCAACAATTTCCCAGTTCCTTGGGCAAATAGATGGATCATTGCTCAAGATATCTATTGAGCTGGTGGGGTGAGCAAAGCATTTCTTTCTCAGCCTAAACCTAAACTCATGCAACTAGATTTAACACTGCACAAAAATGTAAAAAATAGTATTTCCCCCTTTCATTCTTCATGGAGCCTTCCAAATCACCAAAGAGCTGCAGTATCCCCCCCCCACCAAATTCAATGGGGCAGGTGATTCACAAGCAACAAACTTTTTAAACAGAGGGCCAGGTCACAGTCCCTCAAACTGTTGGAAGGCCAGATTATGATTTGAAAAAAAAAAAGAAGAATGAATTCCTATGCACGTTGCACATATCTTATTTGTAGTGTAAAAACACTTAAGAACAATACAATAATTAAAATGAGGAACAGTTAACAAATATAAACTTATTAGAATTTCAATGGGAAATGTGGGCCTGCTTTTGGCTGATGAGAAGGATTGTTGTTGTTATGTACTTTCAAGTCGTTTCAGACTTAGGTTGACACTGAGTGAGGGCCAGGTAAATGACTTTGGAGGGCCGCATCTGGCCCCTGGGCCTTAGTTTGAGGATCCCTGCTGTATATAGTCATGAATAAGTCAACTGACTCTCGACATATATACAGGTCATATTTTGGTCCCCAAACCCAACCTCAACTTATACATGGGGTTGACCTAATATATGACTATATATGGTACCTCACTCTGGTTCCAATAGGTCAACTCTAAGCATCAGTAAGTTCAGATCTAATGTATTGGACTAAACATATATTTTAAAGAGGGAGAAGAGAGACCATATGTCATTAACTGCTGCTCAGAGAAGTATTGAAACCTAATAAATAACTGTTGCATATCTTACATTGCAAAGCTTTGTGGAACAATGGATAGCTACCAATAAGGCCGCAGTAAACTCTTTGGAACCTGTGACAACGGACCGGATATAAAATATAACTAAAAATGAAAAGCACAGCAGTAATGCATCATCAGATCAGTGTCTGTGGACACTAGCAAAACATTTCAAGTATACCTAACGAATTTCAATCTGAATACACTAAGATAAGAGATTTGAATAAAAAAACACTATTATCCAAATGTTACTGGGAACCTTGAGTTTGAGAGCTACACGTCTTTTTTAAAGAGTAATGCCACAATTCTAAGCACAATACTCAGCCAAGTCTTGCTTCTGAGTAAATGTTTATAGTATTGCACCAAATGTGAAAAGCAGGCTGCTAAAAGATGCATTTCAAATTGTAGACAAATAGTACCAAGTCTACTTAGATATAAAAAGCAGGCTACCTAAAGTGTCAAAGTAGAGGGAAATTATCCATTTTAACCCCTTTCATAGAAAATTACAAACATTATATTTCATCTATACAAAGCATGAATTGGGTTAAGGCGGCTTTCCTCCCCTAACTTCTCCCCCTTTTCCTTCTTGATTTATACATATTGTTCCTTCAATAGCTCTTCTGTCAATGCTGGTAATTGTTGTACTAAGGCAGTAGCTTCAATTTAAGCTCATTATTGATCACACAGAAATTTATATGCATTCCTCTGCTTGCTCGCTTTAAAATTATAATTTCAGCTCCAGCAGTGGCAGGCTAAGTATGACGCTTTTCAACACACTACAAAGATGCTTCAGTCTGACTAGAAAGCAAAACGAGCATGGTGCAACTCAGCTGGCTGTGCTCATACATTTTACATTTTCTGGAGGCAAGCTTCAAAATGAATACTTAATTCATGCAGCCGCCTTAAGATTATTTCTATATTTTCCCACTCATACCAGAAGAATCAGTGACCATTTTTTTTCAAAAGCTGAGTAGGCATTATTAGCATAGCTGTAGCAAAAGATAGGAAGATTTTAAAATGGGAAGATGGATAATTTGTACATTCTAGGATAATAATTTTTCATTTTTAAAAAATTCTGTAATGTAATAAAAATTTCAAGTCAGACCACTTTAAAGAAGCCCCCTTTCCCACGGAAATGCACAGTGCTTATTTCCCAATATTCATGCAGGAGCAATGGATGGAAGATACAGACCAAACTTGGAAAGTTACATTTGAAAACTAATTTATTAGGAGCTGCTGCCATCCTAGCTTGTTATTTTAACAAAATCATCATCACCATCATAGTAATAATAATATTAACAGTAAAAAAAATTATCTCGTCATGCCTTAAGTCATATTGTCAACAAAAAGGAAGTCATGGTAATCAGGATTGGATTGTTATATAAAGAAACTCTGAGTGAATTTTGTACTACTGTATTGTAGCACTAAATGCAGGTATTGGTGCCTTCAAGTTGTCTATAAATACAGCATTGTATTCATTGTCAGTCTCCAATTCCAGTATTAACCAATAAGGTTGTGAAACCTGGGTAAACAGAAATCCGCTTCAGTGTCCTGGATTTTGGTGAGGACCCCGATCCATTTTCAGGGAGCCTTCCAAATTTGGGAGGACAGAAATCCATGTCTGGCCTGGGAAGCATAAATGTTTGTTTTCAATCCAGCCCATTGGGGGCAATTGGGGGGGGGGGGCTGGCTTGCCAGGCCCTTCTTTCTGGCATTTTGGGTATCGTTTGTTCTTATGTCCTTCATTAAGAACTGAATTAAAAGCATTAGAGTTAAGATACCACTCTTTCTGGGATTGTTTATCTTTAGAGCCTTCATTGAGAACTGAATTAAAAGTATCAGAGTTAAAATCTTTCTGGGATCCTTTCCCTTCTGTCTTTCAAGGAGACCTGGGTTAAAGACAATGGCTTAAGAAATGCTGCTTTCTCGGATTCTTTCCCCTTTCCCTTCTAGCAACTCCCAGTATCTGCTTGTAACTAAAAGAAACCAAAAGCAGCCTGTTTTCGACTGTCTCTGCGTAGGAATCTATGCCGTTATGGGCGTCCGAACTTGCCACATCACACTAATAACAACTTTATTCTTATATCCCACCGCCATCTCCCTGAATGGACTCGGGGCAGCTTATGGATGGCACAAAGTGCCTAAAAACAATACATAAGAATAAGCACAAAATAAAATAAAACACATGCATAAAAACATCAACTCAGTCTCAATCAACTGTGATCCTCTAACTGTGACAGTAAATTGCTGTAAACATGGCTAAGCTGTAAACATTAAGAAACAAATAAAGTAAATGTCAGCTGCAGTACTGGAGAGAGGGAATGGGATAAAGTGCAGGATGTGCGACTAGGGTGCAGGACAACTAGTTTTTGAAAACAGGTCCATACACAAGCCTATTAACCAGAACTGGCACGATTTAGTTTCCAAGATCAGACAGGATCTGGTGTTTTAGGAATATTTATGCTAGTGGTGCTACTATGCATCTTTAAATCACTTTCAATTTATGGCAATCCCAAGCGGACCCATCATGGGGTTTTCTTGGGAAAATGTGTTCATGGGAGGACAGTGTGTTTTTGCCTTCTTTTGAGGCTGAATGTGACTTGCACAAAGTTATATTAGTATTTCCAGAAGGCCACTATTATACTCAAATCAAGTTCCTGGGCATAAAATATGTATATGATTGTTGTCACAGTCTAAGTAGGTTGGTTGTTCTCAAGATATCAATAAACAGGCTCCCACGGTAGATCACACCCTTGTCTCACATATGAATCTAAAGTAATCAAAGTTTTAACTGATGAAATGATATGTTCATCCTAATAACCTAAAGAAATCAGATCAATTCTGTCTGGTCATTGAAGCGAAGCAACATCAGGCCAGCTTGTTACTTTAATAGAAGACAACCGGAGAACACCAGGTACTATAGGCTGTATTTCAAAGAAACTCCATTCCTGAATATTTCTTGCCTATGAAAACCCTATGGGATTCATGGGGTTGCCATAAATCAGCAAGTGCCTTGAAGGCTTGTAGAGATGCATACAAGAATACAAGAACCAAGTAAAACAAGTGTACATAAACTGATAAGTAAGTATAAAGGGTACTGGTCAATTATCTGGGTGGAGGACAAAAGGGAGCACTGGACAGAGAAGGACAGAGGAAATGGTTTGTCTTCTTCAACTCCCCCCCCTCCCGGTAAAATGGACTATTCTTCTCTGCCTAGCACCCCTTTTTTGCCTCCACACAGATAATGGAACAGTACCGTACAAAGGACTATGTACTTCAGACAGCCTGAAATGGATTGGTCTGTTGTGTGTCTTAAAGTCAGATAATTTGAAGGTATTTATTCTGCTCTAAAACATAACACGAGTATTTGTTGTTTCTCAAAACACACAGCCAGACAATAAGTTTTCAAACAACCAGTTTCAAAGAGATAATCTGCAAATGTTAATTGCTATAGCATAAAAAGGGCCCTTCAATAATACAAGGTAAACTAATTTATCATACACTGCGAGTTTTGTTTATTCCAAAAGAACCATATTACATATGGAGTGAGAAATTGTTCACCTCGTAGTGAACTATTTGGTTGAAATATCTTGACATCTTAAACAGCTTAATCTATGTATCAAGAGATAATGTACTTCTACAATAATGTATTTTATGAATACTTGAGATGGTTGTATGTAAGGAAATGTTTTACAATGCTAGAAAACACCCTGAGTACCCTCAGAGAGATAGAGTGGTATACAAAACAAGTTTATTATTAGTATTATTATTATTATTATTAATAATAATCATAATACCACATCATGTGAAAGGAGGGGTTAGCAAAATGCTTTGTCAACAGGTATTGTGATGCATGACAAATTCATATTTGAAAATTGCCTTCACATCATTTTAATACTGCTAGTATTTACATTATGTATTTATTTCTTTCAGTAACTGGGATTTGTGGAGAGCTTTCCACACTAAGCTCATGAAAAGCCATAATGAAACAACAGATATCAAGGATATATAAAGAGAAAACATTCCTTTTGGTTGCTCTGGAGAAGAGGCAGGGCAAGATTGTAGAAATTAAACAATGAAATAATTAGCAATATGTTAGCAGAAGACATTTTAACACCTTAGGGATAAATGCATTATTCCTTTAAAGAAAGAAACATCTGTTTCATTTCTCTGAGAGAATATTCTACATGATATTGAAGGCCTGAACTTTAATATCCTCTATTTGGAAACAGAAGATATTAATGAACATTATGGAATCCTTTAAAATGTAAAAGAATGTACACACCACATACAAAAGTGGTAATTTGAGATCACTAGAAAGCAACAAATCCAATTTTGTATAGACAATTGGCAAACTACACTGTATTTCCTACCACCTCTAGAAATCATCTGACCAATGGCAATGGAAATGCAGCAAAAGAAAGGATATAATGCAGAGTCTGATTAATTAACATCGATAAGACTTCAGAGAGAAATCCATCAATATAAACATAATCCAAATTTATGCTCCAACTACAGAGGCAGAAGAAGAAAACATTGAAAAATTCTGTGCTGGAGTCCAGGAGGAAAATGATCACACATCAAAACAGGATTTGTTGTTAATCACAGGTAAATCACAGAATCAGGAAACGAAGCAAAGGACTGACTGAACCTTGCAAGTCCAGCCGTTTATTTATTGTAAACACATTCTTCAAATAACCAAAAGAAACATCAGTGTACATGGACATCACATGATAGCCAAACAGAAACCAAAAAGACTACTTAATTTGAAACAGATGGTGGAGAAGCTCTATTCACTCTGCAAAAACAAGATCAGGAGCAAACTGTGACACGGAACACGACCTGCTAATATAAAAAATCAGAGTAGAGCCAAAGAACATTAAAACCACTGTTACAAAATATAACCTGAAAAATGTCCCTGTAAAATTCAAATATAAAGTAAAAAATAGATTTGCACTATTAAGCCTGATTAATGGGAGCCAGAAAAAAATCTGGAGTGAAGCCAGATATCATATTAAACCTGCCATTCCGAGCTTGTTCCTATTATAGGCTAAATATCCTCACAGCTTCTTCTTGTATTATGAATCTAAATATGCTTTATTATATTATCAAGTAGTGCTGCTATGTAGAGATTTACACAACTTGATGTGAACTACTGTTATGCTTCAATACCAAAATGTAATGACAAGAATGCCAGTACAAAAAACACCATGGCCATCAACTTCTATTCATGTTGATAATCTGAGCTCAGAACTCTCTCATTTGCAATTAGTGAAAATCTTCAAACTGATTTGCAATGGTATAGTCTAAAATGAGCTAATTTGGCTCGTCTCAGAATTGAAATGAGGTCATTTAGAAACGTGGACCCAGCATTTTTAGGTAGAGCCAATATTGGCCATACTGAATGAGACAGACCTATGATGTAACTCCTGTGGTTGTGCTCTAAGATATGTCATTGGATATGCACCAAGTCTTGAAAGCATTTCTAACTATTGACCCTTTCCCCACAAAATGATCCGTCAGGTTCTGAATACACCAACAGCATCCTGAGCACCTAAAGCCCTGCATAGCTACATTTCCTAAGAACTTCAGGACCCTTTCCATATGTCTGAAAAAAACACATCTTCTTGAGCACCCACAAACCTGATACCGACAATGTTGTTCCTAATAAAAACTGAACTACTTGCTTTCCTCAACGAGTTATTTCATTTAAAAAAGGCAAGAGTATAGCTATCTAAAAAAATCCCATCAATTGAGATAATCCCATCAAAATTTTAGAGAGGCTCAGTAATGTACATTCTGAAGTCTCTAATTATGACTTTGGTGTATGCATAATTGGTGTTAAAGTGACACACATCAAGGCAGCCAAAGTGCAAGTATGTGAAAGGGACATTTGCATTTTAAGTTCAGCTCTGCTTTGGCCATGCTCAACAACTCGCACATTCAGGTTGGTATGCATTTGAATGTTTTCAAAAGTAAGAGTCCTTTCCCTCCCACACAATTGGGGGATCAATATGCAATATTTGAGAAAAACATATCCAAAGATCTTTTGTGTGGCTTCACAGGCACCCAGTGAAAGTGGGTAACGAACACCAGCCTCGCTGTATCCACATAAGTCACACAGGAACACAACAAGCACACCTGGGAAACTCCTACAAGAAGTGGATTTTAAAAAGCAGCAAGAAGAAAAGACAATTACATATGCATTCCTGTGACAGATAATTCTGGCACGATTGAGCTTCCTGATTTTATAGCATTCCTCTGGAAGCAAATAAACACATTTTGTTTTGCACTGTAAGTTTCCCACAAGACTATCTAGCAACAAGCTGGGCAGCAGTATGTAGTCATCATCCACACCTCAACCTGTCTCTCCTGCCTATGAATGCATACCTTCCAGAAGTTAATTACGGCTAGATTTTATCTCAATGCTGCTTGAACTTCCACAGTCCTTCTCATCAAGAGATCTCTTAACTGCAGTTGAAAACATCAATCATCTTCATAACATTGCTAAAGGCAGTACTTGTGCAGCTTGAGAAAATGAAGCAAGTCACAGAACAAGTTATCCTCAGAACTGGGAATGCAAATATACAATCCCAGCTCTCATTCCCACGCTTGTAATGCAAGGAGTCAAATAAAGCAATTTCCCGTTTTTGATGTCAAGTGTCCAACATTCCCAAATACACATCTCATTTCAGACTGCAGCACAAAGAGGTATTTAAACATGAAGTAGAACTGACATCTTAATACAATTTTGGCACCCCAAAAAGATTGCTAAATTGCATATTTATTTATTTATATTCTGCCTTTCTTCCTAAACAGGATGTAAGACAGCTCATAAACATTCTAGAAATACAGTACAGGGTTTTTTTAAAATTAAATGATAGTTCTATTAAAAAACACATGGTTATAGTACAGCCATAATACTATAGGATAATAGCAGTTTTAAAAAATAAGTGTCCATGGATTCTGTATCCACGGATATTCCAAATAAATTCCCAAAGGCAGACCTTTATTATGCCATTTTACTATGTAACACTATATAATGTCACTTGAGCACCACAGATTTTGGTATTCATGAGGGGTCCCAGAACCAAAGTCCAGTGAAAACCAAGAGCCCACTGTAGCTGTTTCTTATATTGTCACATATATTTGAATATTTAAAGAATACAGTTTCAATGTGTAGGTTTTTAAAACAGTTTAGAAGACATACACTGAATTTAAAAAGCTGCTTTAAGTATATTATATTTATTAAAATGCTAATTAAAATATTACAGGTTGAAATATTCCAAAATCTAAAATTGTCCACAGGCATGGGTGAAATAGTGAAAACTTCACTTTTTGATTATACAATACATGCAAACTTTGTTACGTGCACAGAATTATTAAAGCTATAGAATAAAATCATCTTCAAATGATACAGTGTATAGGAAACATAAAGGAATTTTGTATCTTGGGTCTCATTTGCATATATATATGTACTGTATATGCAAATACAAGCATTCCAAACCTTGAAAAAAATCCAGAAACCAAAGCATTTTTGGTCCCAAGGATAAGGGATACTAATTGTCTTACCTTTCTAGTTAAAAAGGCTCAAGCCCAATGTTTGAACACAGCACAAAGCAACAAGATAAATAGGAAGATCAAAGGATTCGCTTAATTATTTGGAAGACTCATGTTCCAGAGAGTTTAAAACAGCCAAGCAATCTAACAGGGCAAACACTGAACAACAGGTCTTCATAAGATCACAGAAAGACATCACAAAGGACAGATAAATTATTATCATTATTATTATCATTATGTTTATTTATACCCTGCTTTTTCTTTCCACAAGGAGATTTATGAAATCTGGGTGCTGTGGCAGCGAAGGTCCACTGCTCCCTTTCAGGCAAAGAAGCTCAGTTGCGGATAAAACACCTACGCAACCTTTCCAGCAGATCTCAATGGGTGGGCAGGCTTAGCTGACTGCACAGCACTTCATATGCATTAAGCATTTTGTTGCATTTCTTACAATTCTACAAAGTAGATAAGTGTATCTGTGTATGTACCTTCAAGCCACCCGTTGACTTATGGTGACCCCATGAATTTCATATGGTTTTCATAGCCAATGAATGCTCGGAAGCGGTTTGTCAGTTTCTTCATCTGAAATCTAACCTATAGTATACACCTTTGTTGATTTCTCAACCAAGTCCTAACCAGGGCTGAAAGCTTATGTTGACAATGTGTGGTCTACACACAGATGCAGTGTGCAAATATACATTTAATAAGACTGGTGCAGCCATGGTAACATCTGCTTTCACACTCAACAGATTTTTCCATTGTGTTTGCAGTCTGGTTCATTTCAAATACACTAAACAATTTTGATCCCGGCTATTTTGAATAAGCAATGGTTTAAAACTAACCACAGCTAACCCAAATACAAATGTAAGAAGGAACTCTAGTAAGTTTAAAAGAGAAACAGAAGCTTCTAATCTCCTCTTTGTAGATATACCAAAGGAAAGATGGGGATTGTGGTGTGAAACAGTCCAGTGTCCATCCAGATCATGTACACAATATTATGGGATTGTAGGTTAGCATTGGTTAAAGCCACTTGCTTAAAGCCAATGAATAAGTTTATAAGACAGGCAACATTCAAATTGGAGATCTTGAATTTGTGGTTCAGTCTCCTACCTATTGTGCTAGGTAACTACATGTATTATACTTAGATAAGCACTTCCTATATTTTTCCCTGGACAGCAGAGAGGGAAAAATCAACTTATTTAATATAGGGATTTTATCTCAATCCAACACACATCTAACAAAAAAACCAAGTCTTATTGTGATCACTGTAATCAGCCATAAATAATTATCCATAACATTGTAGTCTTCCCTGACAATCAAAAAACACATTTATTAGAAAGTTAATTTCATGGAACGCAGTGAGGCTTTCTTATGAGTAAACAAGCATTAAATTGAACTGCAGCTGACAATGTATGGATTTTAACAAGGGGGTGTTATTAAAACGCTAAGAAATTTTAGCCTGCAACAACAGTAAATACAACTATGCTATAATTTCACACTTTCTCTTTAATATAAATTCCTAAACCTTTAAGAAGGTATAATCTCTGCAGCACATGTATTATCTTATAAAGGAAGAAGTTTACTCCAGATTTGCCCATGCTTCAATAATGAAAAGCAAGATGATCTCACAGTGACTGAAGTGTTTTGAGAAAGACGCCTGCTGTATTACAAAAATAGGCTGCTCCACAAAAGGAGAGGCATGATTTCACACTTACTTCATGACAGTCAAAGCCTTTGCAGTTAGCTGCCTTCTCTCTAGATATGTTACATTTTTAATGATCTGGGAAAATCATTATCCACGTCAACATCTCTCTCCAACTTTATACGAGAGAGAGAGAGAGAGAGAGAGAGAGAGAGAGAGAGAAGCAAAAAATGCAGTCTTTCATTAAGCATTATCTTCATTTAGGATCCCACTAGGTGACTAAGATATTGCAATGGGAAATAATTGCCCTTTGCTGTGCAATTCAACAGATTAAATCGATAGAGAAACCACTCTTAAAATGATGGCATCATCTAAAAGCCACCCATTGTTAAGACAAGAGGGGGACTCATCCTCCCAACACCTGTCACAAATAATTTTAAAAGGAGAGTCCTACTTGCCACAATAAACGATTAAGTAATCCAACGCGTAAAACTAATAAATACACCTGAAATGCAGCAATGGGTTTTGATGTGCCAAATACGTACAGTTGCACACACCCACCAGAGTATTCTAACAGATGTACCTCTCCGTATCTTTTTGGGAGAGGTGGCAGATTTCACTTCAAGGCAATCCACTGAATGCTAGAGCAAGCCGGGAAGCAAAAGCTGGCTTTAAGACAGAGGAACTTCACATGCTCCTTAACCTAGGATTCTTCTCCGCTTTGCTTCACTACAACGTAAAGGTGACCACCACCATTTCTACTATACTAGGAAAAGGGTAGGAAAGGGTAGGAAAAAAGACTCAGATGAAAGTATGAAGAGGAGTCCCCAAAGGAAGATCACAGAATTGGATGAAATCCCAAGAGCCATCCAGTTCAACCTCCTTTGACTATGTAGGTACACACATGCAAATCACTCCTGACAGACAGACAGCCAGCCAGCCTGCCTCTGCTTAAAAACCTCCAGAGAAGGAGTCTCCACTATGCTCAGAGGCATAGTGGAGATGAGTACAAGAGAAGTGAGGATCATAAGAGCAGTTTTGTTCACATCCTAAGAGCAGCTGTCATGAGGCATTCAACCACCCAGGCTTTGAAACCTACCTCTGCTAATTCTCCCACTGCTGTAATTTATTTTATTTCATTTTAAAATAAAAAATAAAATCGACCAATTCATTTTATTTTTAAAATAAAATAAACCTCAGTGGTTCTAGCTCTGCCCACAAACTCTGCTCTTTCTTTATTCAAACTTGGATGCACCTCCACTGTAGTAGTATTCATGCAGTTTGACAGCATCTTCAATGCCAAGGCTCAATGCTATGGAATTCTGAGAGTTGTAGTTTTACGAGGTCATCAGCCTTCTCTGCCCAAGAGTGCTGGAAACCATACCTCCAGGAATTCCATACCATTCAGCCATGGCAATTGAAGTGAACTCAGAACGCAGCCCTGGACACACACACATGTCAAAAGAAACCCACTGTCTGAACTCTCTCCCACCTCCCCACCCACCCCCAGCCTTGTTGAGAGGTGGGTAACAAATTTTAAAAAATTACTACTATGTTTCTTCAATTCGAAGATGCACACCACCACCACCCCGTAAAAAGCTTTAAAATGGGGTACATCTTAGAAGAGGTGGGTTTCTTTGTGTGTGGGTCTGGGTTCACAGTCTGTGTGGCTGAATGTCTCATGCCAGGTATCCGTGTGCTCATCTCCATTTCTATACCAAAGAGTTGGTGTTGTCCATAGACATCTCCTAGGTCATAGAGTGATGCATAGAGTGCCTTTACTGTCCCACTGGAGTGGTACCTATTGATCTGCTCACATTTGAACTGCTAGGTTGGCAAAAGCTGGGACTAAAACCGGGAGCTCACCCCACTGTGGATTTGAACCACCGACCTTTCAGTCAGTAAGTTCCACAGCTCATGGGTTTAACCTGCTGCACCACCACGGCCCCTTGCAAGCCCTCTAGTGTGGGTAGATTTGTGTGTGTGTATATGTGTGTATGTGTATATATACATATATCTTTTTTCTCTTGGTGGTATTGAAATGAGCATGAATCTTATAACCGATGGCCTCTTAGAATCGAAGACATTTAGTATTTCTATTACGATTATTATTATTACCCTGGAAGACTATCCTACCTGAACAACGAGGGATCGCCTAAGTAAGTACGATTAGTACACTACTAGCTGCAACAGAAAGAAATATAAAATAATAAAATATTACCTTTACTATTGTTCTGACACTACTTGGTGCCAGATACAATAGATAATAAAACAATAAAATAATAAATCACATTATATTGAGGTAATAATAAAATATACATTAATATAATACAATATAAAAAGAAAATAAATGGTAGCATTTCCTGCCCTGCCCATAAAGTGCCCTTCCATACAGCCATATAACCCAGAATATCAAGGCAGAATATCTGCTTTGAAGTGGGGTATCTGAGGCCCCTTCCACACAGCTGAATAAAATCCCACATGATCTGGTTTGAAATGGGATATATAGCATTGTGGACTCAGATAACCCAGTTCAAAGCAGATACTGTGGGATTTTCTCCCTTGATATTCTGGGTTATATGGCTGTGTGGAAGGGCCCTTAGTCCACACTGCCATATAGTCCAGCTCAATGTGGGATTTTATACAGCGGTCTGGAAGGGGCCATACTTTCCTCTTTCTTTCTCTCTGTCTCTGAACTTGTCTTGAGCTCACCTAAGCCTTTCCTGCCCCTTCCTTCCAAGGGAGGACTCAAGATTCTATGGCCAAACAGAGGGGGAAACTGGACTGAACCAAAGGTACAAAATGGGGGGGGGGTGAAGACAAAAAGAAACAGAGGTGTGAAAAGGTCGGGGGTATTTTTAACCTGCGGTTAATCCTTCCATCTCTGTTTTTAATTCTTCTTCAAATTTCTCCCAAGTGGTTAAATGAGAAGGAGACAACCCAAATCCCAAAGCTATTGCCCACCCCCACACCCCTCCAGTGATAGCCTTACTCTGTCCCTCCTTCTCCAGCTATCCTTGTCCCCTTTTAGTGTGTGCGGTTGGGACGGAAGCTTTAATGCAATTAAAAAGGACCCACTCCACAGAAAGACACACTCACTCACTCTCACACACCCCTTTTTCGCTCCTCCCCCAAATACCAACCAAAGAAATATATATATATTCTCACAACAATCTCAGTCCAAGCAGCCCACCTAGAGACTTCCTCCCACTCCCCTCCTTTGACACACAGGCAAAACATTATCAATAGTAGCAGTAGTGATGATGATGATGATGATAACAACAACAATAATAACAACAACAGTTTCTTTCTGTAGAGATGTTCAATGCATTGTCAAAGGCTTTCATGACTGGAATCACTGGGTTGCTGTAAGTTTTCCAGGCCATGTTCTAGAAGCATTCTCTCCTGACGTTTCACCTGCATCTATGGCAGGCATCCTCAGAGGTTGTGGGTTGTTGGAAACTAGGAAAATGGGGTTTACATATCTGTAGAGTGTCCATGATGGGAGAAAGAACTCTTGTCTGTTGAAGGTAGGTGTGGATGTTGCAATTGGCCACCTTAAAACACTGAAACAATTCGAGCCAGTTATCACCTCCCAACAAAGGATTCCCCCAGACAGAAAGTAGCCAGGCTTTGAAGCTGCAAGGCCATTCAATGCTAATCAAAGTTGCCAATTGCAACATTCACACTTGCCCCAAGCAGACAATCAGGCCCAGTTATCACCTCCCAACAAAGGATTCCCCCAGACAGGAAACAGCCAGGCTTTGAAGCTGCAAGGCCATTCAATGCTATTCAAGGTTGCCAATTGCAACATTCACACTTGCCTCTGACACCCTGGACCTTTCACAAATATTTAAACCCAATTTTCCTAGTTTCCAACAGACCTCACAACGTCTGTGAATGCCTGCCAAAGATGCAGGCGAAACGTCAGGAGAGAATGCTTCTGGAACATGGCCATACAGCCTGAAAAACTCACAGCATCCCAATAATAAGAACGTTCTGAATAGCAATTGTTTCCCCAAACCTTTCTTCCAACTTCCATTCAAAAGTAGGAAAGGAGAAGAGGCTCACCTTTCCTTCCTTCCTTCTTTCCTTCCTTGCAACTTTCCAAAGAGAGGGGAGGGGAAAACGAGGCTCCTGGTGGTGGTTTGTTGTTGCTGAGGTCGGGAAATGAAAAATAAATTTGCATCTGAAGAAGACGCGCGTCACAAATATTTTTAAAAGATTTTTTTTTTAAAAAATGGCCAAAAATAAAAAAAAAATTGCAGAAGCTGTGTCCACGAAGCCAAGACTTAAAAAGAGGTGGAAAAAAGGGACAGTTTGAGAAATATATATATATATTCTCAAATAAGGAGGGCGCGGGGAAAAGGAAGAGGAGATGGAAGCAGCAGCAGAAATAGATAGAAAAAAGAGAGGAAGGGGAGGGAGGGGGGTGATGAAAAGAAGCCACCCGCTGGTTGCTTGCTTGCTACGCGGGGAAAAGGGGCTTGTCTGCTGCACAAGGCAAAGGCTGTTCTTGTTGTTGCTGCTGCTGCTGCTTTGCCTGCCTCGCGCTTCCCTCCTTCCTTCTTTCCTTCCTTCCTTCCTTCCTTCCCGGTCTCCGTGGCTCGCGCTCTCCTCCTCCTCCTCCTCCTCCTCCTTCTCCTTCTCCTTCTTCCCAATGGAACGCCGCCTACTCCCTTCAATCGCTACATTGTTGACATTCGAAGGCTGACATCATCCTCCTCCCGCCGCCGCCGCCACAACCGCGCGCGCGCACACTCACTCTCGCTCACACAAACACAGGCGCGCGCCTGCCTTACGTACGGACGTAGCAGAAGAAGAAGAAGAAGAAGAGGGCAGCCTCTCTCTCTCTCTCCTCTCGCGCGCGTTCTCTCTCTCTCTCTCTCGACGGCGATACTCCCACCCATTCACATTCACAACCACGCTGCGCAAACGGCGTAGCGCCCACGCCTCTCAGAATCGCGGCTCCTCCTACGCTGACGTTGCCGCCGTCACCGCCGCCGAAGGGGGCTTTTCTGACGCATGCGCAGAAGAAGAAGGCGCTCTCTCGCAATTCCACGCTGCCTCCCGCGCTTCTCCTTCTCTCTCTCTCTCTCTCTCTCTCTCTCTCTCCCATCCAACTTCTGCTTCTTATTTCGTTCGCGTGGTATACTGGGGATTGTAGTCTTGTTGCCCTCCCGCCTGGAAAGTTCTAAAGCAGTGGTTCCCAACCTTTTTTTTTACCAGGGACCACTCTCAAACATTAGTACCAAATGGGTTTGTTGTTCATTCGTTCAGTCTCTTCCGACTCTTCCTGACCTCATGGACCAGCCCACGCCAGAGCTCCCTGTCAGCCGTGGCCACCCCCAGCTCCTTCAAGGTCAGTCCAGTCATTTCAAGGATCCCATCCATCCATCTTACCCTTGGTTGGCCCTTCTTTCTTTTCCTTCCATTTTTCCAAGCATCATTGTCTTCTCTAAGCTTTCCTGTCTTCTCATCATGTGGCCAAAGTACTTTTCCTCTACTATCCTTCCCTCCAGTGAACAGTCAGGCTGTATTTCCTGGAGTATGGACTGGTTGGATGTTCTGGCGGTCCAAGGCACTCTCAAAACTTTCCCCCAGCACCACAGTTCAAAAGCATCTCTCTTCCTTCACTCAGCCTTCCCTATGGTCCAGCCCTTACATCCATAGGTGACTATGGGGAATACCATTGCTTTAACTATGCAGATCTTCATTGCCAGTGTGATGTCTCTACTCTTCACTATTTTATCCAGATTGGTCATTGCTCTCCTCCCAACAAGTAAGTTACGAATCAGTTTTTGGTCAATTGTTTGGGGTGCCGATCCAGAAAATTGCATTGGATTGACCACATTAGCTCTAGTTTCTGATACAGAACATATGCCATCCAGTAGTTGCCATCTGCTCACACGCAGAAAAATATATTTAATAATGTACAGCTGATGTGGTAGTAATCTTTTGTGGGTAGTCAGCCTCTCCCCTCCTCACATCCCCATTGCCTTGGCACTATATGAGGGTTTCGTAAGACCAGTTGCTCTTGTTGCCATGTGGTTTTGAGGCAACGGTGTATTAATGGTAAGGCTGCGGACCATATTTTTGTTCTGGCAGCGAATTGTATTGAATAGGCCACATCAGCTCTAGTTTCCGATGCAGGACATATACCATCCAGTAGTCGCCATCTGTTCGCCCACAGAAAACCATATTTAATAAGCCTCAGCACAATAAGAGGGTTTCATGAAACCACTCGCTCTCTTTGCAGCAGTGTAGTAATGGTGAGGCCGTGGATCGCATCAAGTCCTTTAAAGGGAGAGGAGGCATCCCATAACAGCCCCATTGCTATCCACTAAAATATGTTATTTTTTAAAGAAAGGTTTGCAAATTGCAAATTAGGTTTTAAAAAAAATCAGTAGCGACTTGAGAACATAGTGCAAGTCCCTTCTGGTGTGAGAGAATTGACCGTCTACAGAGATGTTGTCCAAGGGATGCCCAAATATGTTACTATCTTGCTGGGAGCTTCTCTCATATCCCCACAAGCTAGAGCTGACAGACAGGAGCTCACCTCATTTCACAGATTCGGACTGGCAACCTTCAGGTCAGCAGTCCAGCCGACACAAGGGTTTAACCCATTACACCACCGTAGCTCAGCGAGGTAATGATAACTAATCAATCACTGATTCAAACCAAATGCCTAGAGGAGAATAATATGAAAAAAGCATGAATCGCACCACGGCAACGAGTGTTTTAGTTTTTACTAAACTTCCTAGTCTAGAATTACTATAACAACAATGTAAAAAATACACTATATGAGCTGTCTGTCCATGGGGATACATTCACAGACTGCATGGCTACATGAAACTCCAGATGACAATGAACTATGTAGCAAAATTTCAAAACTGTTCTGTTCTGATATTGATGTCAAGCCAGGATATTGATGTCAAGCCTTATTCGTTGAGGACTCATAGGACCATTATAGGGACAATCAAACCCATGGGACTCGAGGGTCCCTCTTTGTTTGTCTCAAGACATAGTAATCCATACATAAAACTATAACTCCTTTTGTTCCACTGCTCACTCAGCCCCCTGTCAGCCATTGGACAGCAGGAATCTGCATTGGAAGTGGGGAACACTCTCTAATTGGCTGCCTCTCCACATGGAAGGGAACCCCCCCCCCCCAGCTGTTTGTGACGTCAAGGCTGGCTCCTCCAGTCAGTGCAAAGCCCGCCCCTGCTGGATGGGTGCATGAAAAACAAAAGACTGCACTATATAAAAATGCATGTTTTGTGCTTGCAAAGCAGGTCAGCTTCTTGGAGCGGTTTACCACTGGCTGTCATCCTTTCTGACCGGGTCAAATAACGTACCTCAGTGGCTTCTGCTTCAAGAGGTGAGACTTCTTTGATTGAGAGCTTTGGGTTTTAGCTTTAAGCCTCGCCAGGCACGGACTCGGTTTTTGCATTCCGGATCTCATTATCTGCCTTAAATTGCTCAATAACTGCCCTAAATTGCTCAATAACAGTTTAAAAATGTTATTTCCTATTTAATTGTGTGGTCCTTACTTTGAAAGTAGTCATTATACTCCAGAAACTTCATTTTTGTGGCTGTCACAAACTGTTGAATTGATCGAGACTCAATAAGATATTAATTGAAAAACAACAGCAAAATGTGCTGCAGGATGTCCCACAGAAACAAAGTTTTTGAAGTTTAATAATTATTTCCATGTTTTTATGATAGAACCTATTAGGAAATGACATTTATAACCCAGGGGCAAAAGTAGTGTGATATGGTGTTATTTTTCAATAGGACAAATGATGGAAGTATGGAGAAAAAGATGCATCTTGTATAGACAATCCTAAGTGACTAAGGCCTCTTCTACATTGCCATATAATCCAGACTATCAAAGCAGATAATTCACATTATCTTCTTTGAACCGAATTATATATGTTATGCTGCCAGATAATCCAGTTCAAAGCAGATAATCTGGATTTTACATGGCAGTGTAGAAGGGGCCTCAGTGAAACTATATCAGTTCCACACATACAACTAAAAATCCTGTGCACTGAAATCAATGGGAGCAATGACTGATCCAAAATTGCCGCTAAATTCTTATTCTATAAAGCAAGGAGAGCTTAGAAAGCCTTGCTTACAATTGTTTTATTTGTCAAAAGATTCTAAATCAATTTGGGAATTTTCAAAAAGTCAATGATATGGCAGCATCAACTCAGGGCCCTTCCACACAGCCCTATATCCCAGAATATCAAGGCGGAAAATCCCACAATATCTGCTTTGAACTGGGTTATCTGAGTCCACACTCAGATAATGTGGGATTTTCTACCTTGATATTCTGGGATATAGGGCTGTGAAGAAGGACCCCCAGATAGGCAGAATCCTTTCCTCTTGGGAAAAGAGGCTTTCTACTCAAATGAGACTGTATGGTTTCAAACTGCATAATTTGGCACTGTAGTTGGGACCACCATTTTCGGTGTATGTGTATGTATGGGATCATTTCCTTTACAATCTGCCCTATGAAATAACACAGTGCCTGGCCTCGGCATTCCCTTCCCTCCCTGTCTGGTCATCATTGCAAGGGACACAATTGCAAATGACACATTGACAACAACAGTTATGTCCTGCTGCAGGGGTTAAATTGGCTTAGCCGTGATTTAGGAAACTAATACCACCAATTAAGTAGGTTTGAATCAGTCACTTCTTACCTTGTAAATACAATGTAGCTTTGATAGATAATTTTGAGAAGTAGGGTTGTCTGTTTTTTAATGCCCTGTTGTGAAAGATTTTTGGAAGAAAATACATGTTATTCCCTTTAAACTAAATATGTTTTGAGAATCCCTTATCCAACATACTTGAAGCCAGAAGTATATTGTTAGAGTGCTGGACTAGGACCTAGAAGACCAAGAATTTTACCTCTGCCACAGAAGCACAAATTGCGCGCACACTCAGCCTTAGAAGAAGGAAATGGCAAGTAAACCTCCTCTGAATAAATATGGTTAAGAAAACCCAACATAGGATCTCTGTAAATTGGCTTTGACTTGGAGGCATACAATAACAACAGAACATCAAGCATAGGATCATATCTAAAACATTTATTTGGTTCCAGACTACTGAACTTTTGAAAATTTGGAAGGAACAAAGTTCTTCATCTTATAAAACTGCAATTCCATTTAATGTCAAGACTCCCCGCATCCCTCAAATTGTATTTATCATTACTAATTTTATTCATCTACATCTTGCATTTTCTCCAGTAAGAAGAAACAAGTCAGCTTACAATTTATTTATTTATTTTGTGTCAAAAGCATTGCATATGTTAGTATAAAACTGATAAAAATAGAAGGAGCACAAGTGGCTAAATATCTTTTGACCAAAAGTGGGCAGCAGCGACCACATTGTCTGTAACTTCCAAAAACTCTTCCTCTGTACATGAGGCAGGGCATTGTGGACAAGCTTATAGATGCAGAGTTGTCTGTTCTGCTCGCAGTCGCACAAGGTGGAGGATTCTTTTAGGGAGTGCCATTTTGCCCATTCTTGGTTTGCCCCTGGAGGAAGACCCTTGTGGTAGTGGTGGTGGGCATCCAGTTGGGATTTCCTGCCTTAGCTGCCCAGAGGGAGACTCTTGCTGTTGCTGGGGGAACATTAAGAGAAGTGGTGGTTCTCATGAAGCTTTCCCTTGATTTGAGTCTACTGAGGGTGCATCCAGACAGCCCTTTAGTCCTAAAAGCGTGTGCTTTCTGGGGCGGGTGTCCTGGTGCACTCCTGGAACCTTCCAGGAAAACACCTGGACACCCAACCCCCATGCCCAACCTCCCCTTTAAAAATAAAAGAACTTAACCGGCCTCCATTAGCATGGTGCTGGAGCTCTCCTGGTGTGTAGGAATGACGTGCCAGGAGAAAGCAATTTTCTTCCTCCCCTCCCCTTCTCCTGGCATGTCACTCCTATATACCAGGAGAGCTCTGGTACCACAATAATGGAGGCCAGGTATGTTCTTTAAAGAAGGTTTGGGGGTGGGTGGGGAGCTTTCTGGACTAATTTAGCCCAGAAAACTGCAGAACGACTGTCTGGACTGCCCCTCAAAAGCCTTGAATTTTTGAGGGAGCAGTCCAGACAGCGGAAGTAACTAACAATTAAATTCGAGACAAATCAGGGCTTTCCTGATTTGTGGCAAATGAATTCGTGTTTCTCTGGGACTTTATCTGGGCGCCCCCCTTTTAATTGCAAGTCTTCCCACATTAACGGGGCTGTCTGGATGCACCCCGTGTGGAGGCTGATAGCCATGCAGTGGATGGCTTTCACAGTATTCAACCTTATTTCTCTCACAGTTGGCAGTAATGTCCCATCACACATGGGGGGGGGGGGGGGGAGTGCCAGCTAGCTTGTAGTACGGATTTAAAGCTGTGTAAAAATATATGTTAAAAAGTATAAATATTAAGGTTATTATAAATATTAAACACTCTGTACAATTGAAACCATTGAAACTCATTGTAAGAAATAAAATTCCTACGAAAATTAAGATGGAACTTAAGTTTATTTCTAGTTAAATGAATACATACCTAAATCTTTTCAAAAGACATTTACTTGCATTTAACATGGAAGTTAATCAGGAATATATGTTTATTCTTGTAGGTAGTGGAAATTATCTTTAGAAGACATTTAAGGCTTGTTCAGATTTACAACTGTATCAACTTAAGAGCAAAATATTCCAAGAAGGAGTTTTTAATTAGTTGACACCAACCAAATTTAAATATGAGTAAGCCTGCAATTGTAGACTGATTTATATTGTAGTCAGAGCCATCAAGCGCATTGGCCTTATTTCTGAGCAGACATGTATAGGGCTGCACTGCTAGGCACTCACAGAAAATCTTTTTCTAAAAGTCTCCATCCGGATATTAATTCCACACCACCTTTGTATTCACCTTTGTTCTTCCCATACTTTGACAGCAGAACAGACAATTTGCTGAGCGTATTATTGTGATAGCATGAAAGAGGAGGTTTTTTTTTTCTTTTTGGTTGTTGTTGTTCCAGTGATGAGTCATGCAGGATGTAGCAGATGGCATAAAAAGTGAAGCCACAAAGATATGAAAATATACTAATGAGGCTGAGGCAGAAGATTGGTGTAATGAGGCTGAGTGAGCGAAAGCCAATAAAAATGATGTAGGTCAATGGAAGGAGGAAATCCAGCAGGCGGAGTGCGGCTGGACTTGTGTGCTAGCATTTTCAGAGAAAGAGGATAACGGGGAAGGCAAGTAGAAATAAGAAGAGAAAGAATCACACACATGTACATAGCATGGCTGCAGAGAAAGGATTCTATGAAATGAGGCACTTGCACAATTAAAGAGCTGAAATATTTTGAGTTTTTTGCAGCCAAAAAAAACCCTGACAATAAGAAAACGAAATTGGTTAATAGCAGAAAAGACCTCAAATTCTCTATATGCCCTATATATCTATAAACTGGGCAGTTCTGTTTCTCTTTTATGAGCTGTTCGACACCCTTTTACATATATGTAGCAGAATCCCTTAGAGCAGAGCTTTCCAAACTGTGTGTTGTGATACATTAATGTGCTGGTTGCAAATGTAATGAGAAATAACCAAAATATTGGAAATGAATGTTATTATCTAACAAATCATATATTCTTAAAATATAAATGAAATGTGTTGATAAGATATGTGTTTTCCTATACACTTCATTATTACAATGTATGTATGTGTTCATATCTCTTATAAGGAGTTGATTGAATTTCCAGTTTGCTAATAAAACTGAGTTACTGTGTCACGAAATGATGCATGTCTAAAACATGAAACATTTGGAAGCTGTCTGAGAATTTCAAATTAGCACAGTTACTATTTCAGATTAACATGCAACCTATCATTAGCAGTTTGCTAGAAATTTAAGGACACTATTAGTTCCATGGGGAAAAAATAAGCAAATGTATGCATAGGATGGTGCAAAGCCTATTTCTTGTCCCTGATATGGTCTGGGCACCATGGTTTTGAATCTCTTCTATCCCCAATTGCAATTCATTTTCTCTCTTCCATTAAGAAGTTATGGCTCCTTAGGAAAATTAGTTTTTGAACTTAAGTTACTAGAATCCCTAGGGATTTTGGGCGTTATAAAGAAGTAACTTATCAAAATTCTACTTTTCTTACATAGCTAGACAGGCAGTCCCCACGTTACGAATTAGATAGGTTCTGCAGGTTTGTTCTTAAGTTGAATTTGTATGTAAGTCAGAACAGCTTCATTTTTAAGAACTCTAGATAGATAGATAGATAGATAGATAGATAGATAGATAGATAGATAGATCGACAGAGCTTTGGATAGCATAGGAAATGGTTAACATCCTTGTGGCATTTGTTTTGCTGTCCATACCCCTGTTCAGAAGATTTCATCTTACTTTCTGTCCCTGTGATAATTGGATTTTGAAAAAATCGGCTTGTTGTGGAAACACGGATTGGCGAGAAAGCTTCAGTGGAGGCACCTTTTCCTCACGATAACTCTTCCAGGAGTGAATTTTCCTCCCAAGGGGTAGATTTCTCTTACTTCCTGTTGTCTCACCCCTGTTCTTAACTATAGGTCATTTGTATGTCGGATGTTTGTAACTCAGGGACTGCCTGTACATCCATAATTGACGTAGCCAAATGAAGCTGCCACTGAAACATTTTCAGTGTGGAGAATAATAAACTCCCCAGTTATAATGAGTAGTTTGATTTGACAGTGGCAACACTGTGAGTATGAGATGCAACTCCCTGTGCTTTCTACCTCTGCAATTGGAAATAGCCTGTTGAGTTTCCTGCTTCCTCCCATACCACTAAAACATTTCTCCCTGAGTATCCCACTATGACAGAATTACTTAATCCTCTCCCCTTCTGTTACAGGGATTTCACTGGGCACGCTTAGTGCTGGTGAAAGGATCGGTGACCCTGCTTTCACACCCACAGAAAGAAAGCTTTCCACCCAGAAACGCTCTTTGAGATGAGCTTTTTCGTGGATTATTTACACACTGCATCCAGAAATGGCTTTCATGATTTCTATGTGAGTTTTATTTAAATTGCGGATAAGCTCCATATGAACAACAATATATACCAAATGGCAAAACTTGTGGAATGTTTGATTTTGGTTTCTTTTAATCACTTTAATAAGGGACACTGGTTGTATCTGTCAGTTTTCCCAGAAATATATCACATCACTGAAAGTTCATTGCCTTAAAAATATAATAAAATTATAAATACACAGAAATTGGAAATCTGTTCTTTAATTATTTCTCTTACAAGCCAGATTGAAAATGTAGGTGTTGGGGTGAAAAGTGGCAGCTGCCTTCAGTGACAAGCCATTTCCTACCCTGTGCCTCCAGTGTGTAAACCGTTCCTTCTGTTTGTTGGCATGTGGTCTAGTGTCGCTCTAATCTCTGCTAAGATGGATAGAAAAAATGTGTGAGGGTGGGCAGTGGATTGCCTCTCTCGGCAGTGCCCAGCGTTTGAAATGAAATGGCCTCAATATGAAGGGCTGTGAACATTTTTCTGTAAAGTAGTAGTAGCAAGGTATATTTCAGATATCTCTTCAACCACTCTAGGGCCCTTTCACACAGCCCTATATCTCAGAATATCAAGACTGAAAATCCCACATTTTCTGCTTTGAACTGGAATATATGGCAGTGTGGACTCAGATAACCCAGTTAAAAACACATATTGTGGGTTTTCTGCCTTGATATTCTGGGATATAGGTAGTGCGGAAGGGCTCCTAGAAACTGAGAAGAGTTTCAGAAATGTGATATTGTCTAGTGTTTGCTTAGTGTTGTCTAGTGTTTGTCTAGTGTTTGCTTTTTCAAATCAGAAATTGCACTGCATTAGTACAAAACTAATGTGTGAAGCGCACTTCTTTAAATCATGAGTGGGGGAAGTGTGGCTCTTGGGATGGCCCTCAGGAATGTTTCATGGCTCTCAGCTTCCATTTTCCCCGCATGACCGCTAATACCCCAAAGCCCCTAATGGTGCAATGGGTTAAACCCTTGTGCTGACAGGACTGAAGACCCATAGGTCAGAGGTTTGAAACCGAGGAGAGAGTGGATGAGCTCCCTCTGTCAGCTCCAGCTCCCATGTGGGGACATGAGAAAAGCCTCCCACAAGGATGGTAAAACATCAAAACATCCAGCCGCCCCCCTGGGCAACGTCCTTGCAGACGGCCAATTCTCTCAAACCAGAAGTGACTTGCTGTTTCTCAAGTCACTTCTGACACAGACCCTCCCCCCACCCCCCGCTAATACCCGAAAGTTATTCTAGGATCCTTTTGTATAATGGAAAGAGATCTGGCAATCAAATGATCTTGAAGTTTAAATCAACACACTGATCTTTGGGACAACTCCCATAATTGTAGCGTTTGTCTCCATTTCATCCAAAAGCTACAAATAATGGTTGTACTCCTTTTGAGGATTTATGTATGCATAGTTATCCGATGCAGTTAATCCTGTCCCAAGCCGCCCCATTTCCATTTACCACAAAGCAGCTGCTGCGATCGAAGAGTATCCGTTCCTCTGTGACTTGGGAGGCCACTAACCGTCCCACGACTGATCTCTGATGCAACAAGAAGAAGCACAACCTTTGTTACAATTTCCCCTCACTCTGGAGATTGCTTATGTGTGACTGTGACCATCAGTCGGATGTTTTCTGTTTGACAGTGGAACAGATGCCTCCTGATCGCAGCAACCGCTTCCCAGAAAGTGGAAACTGGAGTATTCTCACAGTCCCTAAAGTAAAAGTAAAGGTTTCCCCTGACAATAAGTCTAGCCATGTCCGACTCTGGAGGTTGGTACTCATCTCTATTTCTAAGCCAAAGAGCCAGCGTTGTCCACAGATACCTCCAAGGTCATGTGGCCAGCATGACCGCATAGAGCACCATTACCTTCTGACAGAAGCTATACCTATTGATCTACTCAAATTTACATGTTTTTGAACTGCTAGGTTGGCAGAAGCTGGGGATAACAGTGGGAGCTCACGCCGCTCCCCAGATTCAAACCACAAACCTTTCGGTCAGCAACTTCAGAAGCTCAGCAGTTTAACCCCCTGCATCACTAGGGGGTCCTCACAGTTCCTACATAGCCACTAAACTGGGGGATATCAAATACAAAACAGTCACTGGTGCATAAGTAATGCATTCATAATTACCAAACAGTGTTTTATGTGTGGTGGTGCTGGTAGACAGAGCTATTGTTGAATAGGGTGCATCTACTCTGTAGAATTAATGCAATGTCACACCAAGTTAACTGCCATGGCTCAATGCTATGGAATAATGGGAACTGTAGTTTTACAAGGTATTAGCCTTCTCTGCCAAAAAGCGCTGGTGCCTCACCAAACTACAATCCATGATTCCATGGCATTGAGCCATGGCAGTTAAAGAGGAGTCAAACTGCATCTGTTCTACTGTGTAGAAGAGGTGCACCCATGGTGAGAATGGGAGCAAACCTGTCACAATAGCTCTATTCTTCCAAAGTATTTCCCATATAAATCAGAAATCAACAAATTCCAAGAGTCTGTTTGTTTTTCTTTTTTCCCATGTCAGGAGTGACTTGATAAACTGCAAGTCACTTCTGGTGTGAGAGAGTTGGCTGTCTGCAAGGATGTTGCCCAGGGGACGTTTTGATGTTTTACTGTTCTGTGGGAGGCTTCTCCCATGCCCCTTCATGAGAAGCTGAAGCTGACAGATGGGAGCTCACCCTGCTCCCTGGATTTGAACCACCAACCTTTCAGTCATCAGTCCTGCCAGGACAAGAGCTTAATCCATTGCACCACCGGGGGCTCCATTAAATAATTAAATAATAAGTGTGGTAAAAACAGAATTAAAATACAGCAAATACATTAAAATGGCCTTTAAAGCTCATATCCCCCAATCCCTCCCACCCGCCCCAGAACCTCCCCTTCCCCAAAAGTCTCTTGGCAGATGAAGATTGTGATATTAGAGTATCTCTCTGTATAATGGGCTTATTGGTAAAAATATGATTGCAAATATATTGTTTTTGTCCTCCCTTCCTTTCCAGAATGTGTACAATGCCTGTCCAGACGGCATCCTTTGTTTAAAATGTGCAAGGCGTCCTGGGCATTTGCCTTATGGCAATTTTTATAAAAGTGATGACCAAGTGCAATTAGTACACCGTCATTATGCAGTGCGGTGTTGCTCAAAACTGATGGCAAGGTACCTTCCCCCTGACTCCACTGTCTGTAAATCTGATGCAGCATTGTTCTAAATATAATCCTGAGCAGCCCACTGCACTCTTTGCAAAGGGAGGCTTTGACATTCTATTGAGCCCGACGCAAAAGAAAAAGAAGAAAAGACACTCTTATAAAGGAAAAGGTACTCTTCAAACTGATCGCTCAATCTGTTTCTGATTTTTTAGTGTCAGAATTGATTGTTGAACTGAACATTTTGCCGAACAAAATCAATATCTTTTCTTTTTAAAAAGTTTAGAAATCAAAGAGATGACATGTCGCAATAAGAATACACTCCAACCATATTCATGTATTATATTCTGGTACAAACAAATCAAGTTATCTTTTCCTAAAAGGGTTGATTTTTTGTTTTGAGCACATCTTTCATTTTAGCTCTCTATAGGATAATAAAATTCCTTTAGGGCAAAGATGAGTACATCAAGGCAGCCATGTAGCAAGGCTGGCTTTGTTAGTACATGCCCTTTCGCCTTCATTTCTGATCCGATCTTGCCTTTAATTTGTTAGGAAATACGAGGAATTCGAAATCTTTTATTAGACCTACATCATCCGTATAAATACATCAAAACACAAAGCACTTTGGACATCAGGTGATTTCCCTGTACAAACCTGTAAATCAGAGAGAATGGAAATCACAGCTTGACGACAGTGACAACTTGTCTTCATTCATCTCTGCTTAGATTTAAAATGCTACTTCTGTCTTGTTAGGGGGAAATACAGAATCACAACAGTGGTAGGCAAATTTACTTACAATTAATGAAGAAGTTCCTGGAAATGAGAATAAAACATCCCCATAAAACCTGGTCAATAAAAGAGCAAGAAGAATGCAATGGCACCTGCCTATGAGATGCACCACCAAGGCAACTTCCTCTTTGTGTTATTGAACTATAGCTTCCACAGCCAGTGAAAAGAAATAGTGGGAGTTGTAGTTTAACAGCACAGGTTGCCCACCACTGATTTATCAGATGGACAAGCATGAATTATGTGGATTGAAATTTTCACAATTTGTGGGACTATAGTCGAACACTGGGGGGCCTTCCATACAGCCCTATATCCCAGAATATCAAGGCAGAAAATCCCACAATATCTGCTTTGAACTGGGTTATCTGAGTCCACAGGCAGATAATGTAGTATTTTCTGCCTTGATATTCTGGGATATAGGGCTGTGAGGAAGGACCCTGGGTTGCTGTGAGTTTTCCGGGCCATGTTCCAGAAACATTCGCTCCTGATGTTTCACCCACATCTATGGCAGGCATCCTCTGTTGGAAACTGGGCAAGTGAGGTTTATATATCTGTGAAATGTCCAGGGTGGGAGAAAGAACTGCTTGAGGCAAGTGTGAATGTTGCAATTGGCCACCTTGATTAGCATTGAATAACCTTGCAGCCTGGGGAAACAATTACTTCATTTTTGGGAATGAACACACAGGCAAAAAGCATACAAATCTTGCTTTTTATACAAATCAGTCCTTTCATGTTATAATGACCACACACACAATTGCATCTTACTTTTTCTATCACAACAAATCCTCTTAATCTGTATGCATTTGAGAAGGGTATGTTCTGCACTGTTGATTTAGACTGGAGCCTCCACTATTCAGATTTGGCTGAACAGAAATATTTTCACTTAGATTTTTCCCCATATTTAATGAAGCATTTTGATATGAAGTTGGACCTCTGTATCCACAGATTCAACCATCCACAGCTTGCAAATATTTTAAAAAATCCCCCAAAACAAAACTTGCATTTGCCATTTTATATAAGGGGCACCCTTTTATGTTACATCATGGTAAATAATGAAACTTGAGCTTCCACAGGAAGACCTGAACCAAATAGATACCAACACCCTACAGTATACTAAACAAGCACAATTATTTTTAAAGTACAGTAGAACTTTGGACACAATGTTGTATAACACTATTTATTGTTTCTAGATGCTTTAAAATACCTCTGGACTGAAAAAAACAAACACTAAAGGGGTGGGTGAGTGTGTGTAATGGGTGAATATATTTTCTCATTTCAATTATTGTTCAAAGACAACAGACAAATACATTTATAAGGGAGGCATTGATGGGGCAAGAGAAATTCTGGTGCTGTTTCATTATCTGGGTGGAGGCCACAAGGGGGTGCTAGAGAGAGAAGGGTAGCCTATTGTATGGGAGTGGAGGGTGGGTTGAAGGAGTAAAACAACTTCCCTGTTTTCCTGTTATATTCCCCACCCACATTCCTGTCATGGAAACAACCCTTGTTTATGATATGGGAAGGGAGGGAGGGGGAATAACAAGCGAAAATGGAGAAAATAGTTTTCCACTTTCAACTTCCCCCCTGTAAAATGGACTATCCTTCTCTCTCTATTAGCCCCTTGTGACCTCCTTTATGTTGTTATCATAGTACAGCATGACTTCTTCCCATGTCACTGGAGGTGAAAGCTTACAGGTAGCATAGTCAGAGAACAGCTCATCTTCACACCTTCATTACCTGGTTTCTTTGTTGGAAAGAGCATCATAAAAGACCAACAGATGGGTCATTATCTACTTTAGAATCATAACATTGGTAGAGACCACAGTCCTATCCAACCCCATCCTGCCATGTAGGAATGCACCATCAAAGCACCCCTGACAGATGGCCATCCAGCTTTTAGCTTCCGAAGAATGAGCCTCTTCTACATTCCAAGGCTGCATATTCCACTGCCAAACAGATTTTACTGTCGGTATGTTCTTTCTAATATTCGGGGGGAATCTCTTTTCCTGAAATTTGAATCCATTGCTTTAGTCCTAGTCTCCACAAGCTTACTCCCTCCTCGATATGATCTCCTTTCAAATATCTAAATATGTCATCACTTCACCTTCTCTTCTCCAGGCTAAACATACCTAGTGCCCTAAATCACTTTACATGGTTTCCAGGCATTTGATCATTTTGGTTGACCTCCTATGAACACTTTCCAGCTTGTCAATATACCTCTTGAATTGTGTTACCCAGAACTGGACACAGTGTTCTTCCAGGTGAGCTCTGATCAAAGCAGAAAGGAGTATGAATATGACTTAAAAGATTACACATAGACTAAAAATCATAATCCAGAAGCTGTTTCAATCACATTGCCATTCACTTCATAGCTGCATATAGCCCTGCACTAGTCTCCAAACGCTTGGTTCCGTATCCTGGTTTTAACATGTTTTCTAAAGGATAGGAGGCAGGGGGCAATCTAATTTCACTGGGAAGGGAGTTCCACAGCCTAGGGGCCACCATTTAGAAGGCTGTGTCCCTCACCTGTGAAGAAGGTGGGACCAAGAGCAACCCTTTCCTCCTCCCCCCCCCCCCGAAGATCTTAGCGCCTGGGGTGGTTCACAGGGGGAGATGAGTTCAGACGGGTAAACTGGGCCAGAACCATTTAGAGCATTATAAGCTAAAGCCAGCACTTTGAATTGTGCTTGGTAGCAAATTGGCAGCCCATGGAGCTGGCACAGCAGGGGAGTTGTATGTTTCCTATACGCCAC
Source organism: Anolis sagrei (assembly GCF_037176765.1). NCBI lineage: Eukaryota > Metazoa > Chordata > Lepidosauria > Squamata > Anolidae > Anolis > Anolis sagrei. The sequence goes on along the minus strand of NC_090021.1, from coordinate 104,345,801 downwards.
TCCGGTGAACAGATTGGCTACCACCCGTTGGACTACTTGAAACTTCCGGACAGTCTTCAAAGGCAACCCCACGTAGAGTATTGTTACAGTAATCTAATCAAGATGTAATAAAAGAGTGTGGACAACCATGGCCAAGTCTGACTTCTCAAGGTATGGGCACAGCTGGCACACAAATTATAATTGTGCAAAAGCTACCCTGGCCACTGCAGAAACCTGGGGCTCCATGCTTAGCGATGAATCCAGGTTCCCTCTCAGGCTGCAAACCTGTGATTTAAGGGGAGTGTGACCCATCCAGCACAGGCTGTAATCCTATACCCTGTTTGCCCTTTGGACTGACCAGAAGTACCTCTGTTTTGTCTGGATTCAATTTCAGTTTGTTCACCCTCATCCAGATCATCACAGCTGTCAGTCACAGGTTCATGACCTGGGCAGACTCCTTAGCAGTAGGTGGAAAGTCCTCAGCAGTGGTTCTCAACCTGTGGCTCCCCGGGTGTTTACCAGCTGTTAGAATTTCTGGGAGTTGAAGGGCAAACATCTGGGGACCCACAGGTTGAGAACCACTGGTCTACAGCTTCACAAATGCAGACCCCCTTGGTCTTAACAAAGGGGCTGCACCATTCACATGTATGCTGATGCTGAATGTTGAAAGGCTGACATGTTGAATTTAGCATTGACTTGAAGCACTGAGATTCTCTTCCAGGAAGGCAGATACGGTTTTGAATTGCCAACCTTGTTCCGATAATAAAAAGTCAAACGTTGCACAAATTATTCTAAGTAAACACAGAGGTGATTGAAGGAAACCTTTGAATCATCCTGTGATGCTTAAGTTAACAGCCTTTCTTGAACTGATAAGAACTAAGCTGGTTACAAAAGAGGCAAAGAAGCAAAACTATTAATGAAGCGGCCCTTTGATTAGTGTTGAAATTGGGAAGATGTCAGAGGGATGTGTCATTCTTTAAGAGGCTAAATAAAAAGTGACTCCCTCTGTATCTTAAGGGCATAAAAGGAAAAGAAAAAATCTTTATGGAAATAATCTCTTTTGTTGCATCCTGTTAAAATATTATTAGGACAGCACACAGAAATAGTTGGAGGGAAAACAAAGCAGGAGATTAATTCTAGGCATTCGTGTAGGGGCAAGTTCCGTTTTATAGCATTAAGAGCAAGAACAATCCATTGAGATACTAGTGTAAATACATCACTTGAATTTCAGCAATGCTGTCATATATAGAAAGCATTCCTGCTTGCTCCTCTCTCTTTTCCCCTTGCTTCTTTCTTTTCTAACTGTACACCCACAGCATACATCCATATATAAATTGCCAAGCATACTATAGTTCTGTTAGAATTATTTTAGCAGCATAAAAGTCTATATAGTTTTATGTATTTGTTAACTTTTTTTTAATAATACAGGTTGAATATCCCTTATCTGGAATTCCAAATTCTGAAATTGCCCATATGGATCACTGAGATAGTGACACCTTTGCTTTCTGATGCCATACCGCAGTACAGAAATTTTGTTTCATGCACACAATCATATTAAAGGATTGTATAAAACTGCCCTCATGCTATGTTCATAAGCTGTATATGAAACATAAAGGAATTTTGTGTTTTTTTACTTGCACCCCATCTCCACCATATCTCATGATGAACATACGTGAAAACGAAGTTACTTCAAAATTCAAAAAAATAAAAAAATAAATCCCAACTTCAAAAACACTTCTGGTTGCAAGCATTTATTATAAGCAGTACTCAACCTGTATCGTATGTTATATTCACACACACACACACACACACACACACACACACACAAAGATTATCCATAATCTTCTAGACATTTTCCCTCAAAAGTATATTTTCCAGTTTCTCCAGTATTTCTGCAACACAGTTCTGGAAGATTCAGGAGAGCTTGTACGACAACAGAAGGACAGTCAAATGCTCAGTCAGGTGAGTCCAGACAGTGGAAATTCAGGGAGATGAAAGTAACAGAGACTCATTTACCTAATCCTTAGCAAAAGCACATTTTCACAGAGGAGTGAAGAATGGTCACTCACTTATATGCAGTAGAGTCAATAATTATGAGCAGAGCACATAACTGTAAGCTTATGGCCACCTCTCCTAGGGTATTATTGACATGTTTTGGTCAGAGTGTATTTAGCCATGACCTTTCTCTGAGGCTAAGTCGGTTTCCATTTTCTGAGCAGGGATTTGAATCCTTGTTTCCCAGAGTCCTAGTCAACACCCAAACCCCTCTATCATGTCAGCACTTTAGGACTTCATCCCATGAAGGCGGATGGGGGAGAGTGTCATATTACCACCACATTATATCCCACTGCGTTCGAAAGCAAATCGTATTGTGTCTCAGATCCCATCACACGTCACTTTCTTGCCTTTTCACCCCAAATCATCTATTTTCATATTTATCACGAGCGAGTGTAGTTTCTGTCTACTCCATTAAAAAAAAAACATTGGAAAAAACTTTTGGGATGCTTGACTTTTCCTTCTAATCATGTTACTCTAGAGGAGACCCAAGGCACCATTCTTAAAACAGACACTTTTTTTGGATACTTGACTTTCCTCTCCAATCCCATTATTCTAGAGGAGACTCAGGGCACCGTTCTCTCAATTGTGGAAGTCCAAAATAAAGTTTAAAAGCCTAGCTGTAGTGCAAATTTGAAAGCCAAGATTACTGTGAAGAAGAAATGTCTAGAAAAACAAAGTGGTGATGCCTTGAAAATTTGGTATTTCTAATGATTAAATTCATTTTTTAAAAATGATCGTGTCAGGATCACAAAGCAGGATTTGGGGAGAGAAATGTCAATGTCATCCGGCAGCTCAAAAAGCCAATGGTATTTTGGTCTGCATAAATGGGAGTGTAGTGTCTGGATTCAGGCAATTCATGCTACTGCTCTATTCCACCTTGGTCAGATCACACCTGGAACAATGTATCCAATTCTGGGCACCACAATTGAAGGGACATGTTGACAAGCTTGAATGTGTCTAGAAGAGGGCAACTAAAATGATCAAGGGTCTGGAGAACGAGCCCTATGAAGAGCCATTTAAAGAGCTGGGCATGTTTAGCCTGAAGAAGAGAAGGCTGAGAGGAGACATGATAGCTATGTATAAATATGTGAGGGACAGTCATAGTGATATCAGAGGTGACCCCCCCCCCCGCCCCCAGGACTTTGTAAAAGATAGTTCAAAACCAAGGAATTCATAGTGTTGTCAAGGACACCAGGATGGAATAATCCCATAATCCCCTATCTCCCCCATGTGGGAACCTCAGGTTTTTTCCATGGCCCCACATGGCAATGCCCCTGTAACCCAAACTAGCATCTGACCAATTTGGCTATTATTTATTAATTGGACTCTTTTTAAAATGAAACTCCTGTTTTATGAATGGACTCCGGCTAATCAGTGTTCCCAGGGCCTTCTATACACCACCCCCATGAACTCTTATGGACTTTCTAAGAGCTTTTATGAACTCTTACCAGACTTTATAAACTTTTATGGACTTTGGGGGGTTAATATGATTTCCCCAAGGCCTTGCATGATTTCCCCTCTCTTAAGGGAATTTTTTTGGGGTGCTCTTGTCTCGCTAGGTGTCCAGGCCCTCTTTGGTGAGTCTGGCCAGTCCTTGCCTTGGCAGGACCCTTTAAAATCTCATGTTTGACATCAATAGGGAGGAGAGAGCAAGCTTGTTTTCTGCTGCTCTGGAATCTAGGATGTGGAACGATGGCTTCAAAATACAGGAAAGGTGATTCCATCTGAACATTAGGAAGAACTTCCTAACTGTGAGAGCTCTTTGTCCTGGAGTGTGGTGGAGGTTCCTAAACAGAGGCTGGATGGCTATCTGTTGGGGGTGCTTTGAATACAATTTTCCTGCTTCTTGGCAGGGTGTTGGACTGGATGGCTCACCATGAGGTCTCTTCCAACCCTATGATTCTATGATATTAATGCTTGGTAGGAGACTGCCCATAGGAACTCCACGTCACTGAAATGATTTAATGTGGGTAAATTTGTCAGGTACCACCCCAAATGTTTTTCTCCACTTTTTCCCATTTCCACTCGAATCATGAGCTCAGAAGACCATGACAGATGTAAGGGGGAGTCTTCCTGTATCGTGTGATGGCATCCATTGTACTTTGTTTTCCTAATGTTTTTGAAGTGTTTAGAAATGGAGCGGGGCTGCATCTATAGAGAGTGCCTTTAAAGAGAGTGCTTTTAAACAGAGGCTGGATGGCCATCTGTCGGGGGTGCTTTGAATGCGATTTTCCTGCTTTTTGGCAGGGGGTTGGATTGGATGGCCCACAAAGTCCAACTATGATTCCAGGATTCTATAAAAGTTCACACTACAGCTAGAAATAGATTCATCATCCTACTGACATAGAAATTGCCAGTTGCCACTGGAAGCAAGTTTTCCTCCCATTGCTAGCAGAAAGAGTGACTTCAGATTTTGTCCATTATACTGGCTGCTTCTACTTCTTTGACCTTCCATTTGTCCACCTGCAAAGCTTCAGTTCTTTTCTCCAAACTGTTAGCTAGGATGCCACTTTGAAATCTGTTGAACAACAGGCACAACCGTTAATTTTCAGCCGGGCTTTTCAACTGCTAATTTTCACCCAGCAGTTCTGCCAGCTGGAGGTTTAATGACAACACTGGCAAGCGTTGGTATGGCACACTCTTTCTTTAAACAAACCTTTTCTTATGCATTCCACAAGAGGAAGCAGATTGTTTGCAGTGTTTGTAGTGTACTATGCTCTGCCTATTGTTACAGTGACACATCCTCACCTATGCTGTTTGTTCCATCTGTTTTCATTGTTTATATGTGCAAGAGGGAGAGAGAGAGAGCGAAAGAAAGAAAGAAAGAAAGAAAGAAAGAAAGAAAGAAAGAGAGAGAGAGAGGGAAGCAAGCAGGCAGCCAGGCAGGGAATGTCTGCTGTTTGCTCAAAAGGACTATTTGGTTTTTATGGCAGAATTGAAAGACGGGAAGGAAGAAATGGGTGCTGTAATTACTGTAAATACAGAAAAGAGACTGGCAAAGCCAAAAGCTACCAAGAGAATACCTGGCAGAAATTAATCCAGAGATATATTGCACATGAAGATATTCATGGTGATCGTCTTGTGGCAAAAAGCATTGCACTGACTTTGTACTTTTGATTATAGCAAAGTCTCACTTATCCAACCTTCGCTCATCCAATGTTCTGTATTATCCAACACAGTCTGCCTCCCACCCGGATCCACAGCTGTTTCAATACATTGCGATTTTGATGCTAAATTCGTAAATAGAGTAATTACTACATAATGTTACTGTGTACTGAACTGTTTTTTCCTGTCAATTTCTTGTAAAACATGGTGTTTTGGTGCTTAATTTGTAAAATCATAATGGAATTTGATGTTTAATAGGTTTTTCCTTAATCCCTCCTTATTATCCAACATTTTCGCTTATCCAAAGTTCTGCCGGCCCATTTATGTTGGATAAGTGAGACTCAACTGTAACATTGAAACATGGCTGGGACTGGTTTAGAGTCCTGGATCAGAATTGCGCAAACCCAGGTTCAGATTTTCACCCAGCTTGATGGTGACACTTGACATATAAGTCTATCAGCCTAATGACATTCTGGGGCTGTTGTGTAGATAAAAAGGGGCAGGAGTTCCTTGATACACAGAGAACTGCTTGAGGAAAGCACAATACACGTGGTCCCAAAGTTACAAACGTCTGACTTACATAGGACTCCTAGCTACAAACAGGGGCAAGACAACTGGAAGTGAGAGGAAATTATCTTTAGGAGTTATCATGGGGAAAAAGTTTCTCCACTAAAGCTTTATCATCATTTTTTGTTGCTACGAGAATCCAAAATCTTCAAAACCCACAGGGTCAGAAAGTGAGGTGACATTTTCTGAGCAGGGGGACAGACAGCAAAACAAATATCACAGAGGTATGAAACTTTCCCTATGCCAGTGTTTCTCAGCCTCCCTAATGCTGCAACCCTTTTATAAAGTTCCTGATGTTGTGGTGAACCCCAACCATAACATTATTTACATTGCTACTTCATAACTGTTATTTTGTTACTGTTATGAAATTTAATGTAAATATCTGATATTCAGGATGTATTTTCATTCACTAGACCAAATTTGGCACAAATACCCAATACGCCCAAATTTGAATACTGGTGGGGTTGTGGGGAGGATTGGTTATGGCATTTGGGAGTTGCTGGGATTTATAGTTAACCTACAATCAAAGAGCATTCTGAACTCCCTCAATGATGGAATTGAACCAAACTTGGCACACTGAACTTCCATGACTAACAGAAAATACTGGAAGGGTTTGGTGGGCATTGATCTTGAGTTTTGGAGTTGTAAGTTCACCTACTTCCAGAGAACATTGTGGACTTAAACAATGATAGAGCTGGTCCAAACTTGGCACAAATATTCAATATGCCCAAGTGTGAACACTGGTGGAGGTTGGGGAAAATAGACCTTGTCATTTGGGAGTTGTTGGGATTTATAGTTCACCTACAATCAAATAGCATTCCGAACCCCACCAATGATAGAACTGGGCAAACATTTCACACAGAAACCCCATGCCTTGATGGGACTTGCTGGTGCGAACCTCACTCCACCCTTGCACGCTCTCCCTCGCCCACACATGCACACCACACTGCCACGAGTCAAGCACACCTGCTCTCTCCTCCTTGCTTAGAGTTTCAGAAACAGCCCTCCCCTTGGCTGAGAGGCCGGCCAATCACAGTGGAGGAGGGCTTTTGGTGGGAGGATTTGCCGTCTTTTTCCAAAAAGGAAGAGAATGACAGGCAGAGAGATCTTCAGCCTTCTCTGCCAAAGAGATTCCTAAGACCATCAGAAATATATGTTTTCTAATAGTCTTTGGTGATCCCTCTGAAACCTCCGTGGGACGCACACAGGGGTCCCGACTCCCAGGTTGAGAAACGCTGCCCTATGCTATACAAAACTCTGTGTGTGTTTGTGTGGCTGGAGTTACATTTAAAAATGTATCTGTTCCAACTTATATACAAATTGTACTTAAGGACGAGCCTACATCACTTACCTTGTTTGTAATCTGGGGACTGCCTGTACATGTACAACTCCCTTCAAACTGAGCCAGTGGCTTTAAATACAAGCTGGGGCTGTGTGGAAATAGATGGCCAGACTATAAAGCCAACACAAAGATCAAAATGACTTAATACTTGGAAATATAGGGAACCATGGCACTTACCTGAGACATGGCAATCTTGCAACCAAGTGTAACTGAGGATTGTGGGACCAAGAAAAGGGCCTCATCTAAAGATATCAGTCGATGCTATGATATATTGTGCAGGAGAAAATACTCCTTTGGATAGCCTGGATCCAAGAAAACACTTTTGCATTCATGTTCAAAATGTGTGCGTAGATCAGTTTATTTATAATCACAGGCAAGTCATTTACTGCATGCCTCAGGCAGTTTTTGATGCTGAAAATTTAGCTGTCTTCTTCTTCTTCTGAGGCTGGATGAGGAAACAGAAAGTGTGTGTCAAGATATATATTGTTCAGTCAGGCACTCCAGACTTTAAAGGAAGAATGCTTCAGAAAACAAGCAAACACGCTCTTTCCCCCCTCCCTTTTGTGAAAAGCTGCGAAGCTTTTAAAAATGTCTTGTATGCTAGGAAGTGAGTTAGAGATCTGAGTAATAACAATGATAAATTATGAATAGTAATCATGAAGGTATCATTTTATGGTGAAATTCCATGTTACACTCATATGCCTAGAATAAAAGCCCAAACGTTGCTTTTTCTGTAGAAAAGCAATTTTGGCACATAGTTACTGTAAGCAGAGAAGCAGTTAAGGAGAGGAAATGAGAAATGATGCACTTCATGGCTCCCCCCCCCCCCCCCCCGCAAAGTGGCTTAGTAGTTAGAACTTGGAAAATGTATATTTTTGGATGACAAATGGGCATTATGGGAATTGTAGTCAAAAATAAATACCCCAAACTCTTTTTCTGGTCCTGCATTTTGTTTCCCTGTAGATAGCCAAATAGGATGCTTCATGAAGGTAAGGCCATGTGCTCTGGACTCAAAAATATGGTTCCTGTGACCAGTCACTTCCCATCTCTAAATCCCTTCTCTTTCTTATATATGTGCTATATGTCACTTCATCTCAATCAGATTGAGATGAAATCGGTATCCACATAACCCTAAATATTTTTCACTCTATCAGGGAAAGAGATGGAGAAGAGAATGATTGATAGTCTAATAAGAAATAAACAGGTATGAATGAAGAATCTGAAAGCTAGAAAGGATTCCTTTTCTAATAAAAAATAACACTAAAAAGATATCTCACCATCTTTCCATTTCATATCTGGCTGCGGGCTTGAGAAGAAAAGCATGGAAAAGTTTGCAAAGTCACTTTTGGAGTCTTAAATCCAATTGTTACTCCCAACGAGAGTAGAGTTATTCTATCAATGGGATGTCTATGGATGTTGATTGACCACTCAGTACAAAGGTCTGTTCTAGGTGAGCTAGAAACAAGATAGAGACCTTGGCCTAAACCTTTGAAAAGTGGCCACTGCTAGCTGGTGAGGTGATAAAACCACATCATTAACTGGTAAAATCACTCTTAGTTTGAGTATGACCTGTACTGAAGATTGTGAACCTATGAGAGTAATCTTCGGCATCCTGGATAGCTCCTTTGTACTTTGAACTAAGATTGAGGCCCCATTTACATCTAATGCAGCCATAGAAACCATAAAGCACTGATGTGCATTAAGGGGGCATTTTTGTGGGAACTAGCTTCAAATTGCATTAAATGACCACTGTAGATGGCCAACGTAGAGCAAGTGTGCCAACTCCTGACTTGGAAAACAGTAAGGCCAATAATCATGTCAACTGTAGATTCCTGGAGTAGTAGATCAAAATCTTAACTTGTTCAAGCTCTGAAGAATCTAGTGATTTGTGCTACATTCTAGCATAGAAATCATGGCTGAAAAGGCATGTCAGATATCAGCTCCGTGCCTGGCCTCAGCACTCACAGTGCCACTCACTCTGGTGACAACTGATCCCTTTAATAGCTTGTTTGTCAACAAAGCTGCAGACAGGAGTTATTTGGTATGATAAAAGTAGTTACACATGCTCTCCCAGTCATGAACAGTTGGAAATCTTTTAAAACTGCATTCAGGAATATAAACTCAGGAGTATAGTAGACCATCTACTTTGCAGTAGCGAGGAGCACAGGATCCTCGCAAAAGTGGAAAAACATAAATAAAAAACACATTTATCCTGGGAGAATGTTATGTTGTTTATTTACTACATTGGTACCCTGCCCTTTTCACCTCAAAAGGGACTCAGAGCAGCCTTACAAAAGGCAACATTTTGATGCCATCCAGTTATATATCAATAAAATATGCAAATATATTAAAAACAAAACATTTAAAAACATCAACATTAAAACATCATTAAAACACCTCTAGTAATCTTCAGGCCCTCCAGGGCAACTCTGTGGTCAATTTCCTTTGGGAGCTGATCATAAAAATTACACTACAGGACACCGAGATTCTAAGAAAAATATTATCTCTAGGAATCTCTATAGGTCATCTAGCAAAACAGGTCTGTTCTGCCCCCACACTATCTTAACAACTTGGAAGGTGAACTGGCTGTGCAGGGAACAGATCAGAGACTATATAGCTGAATCAAACAAGAATTTATTAACTGACAAGAATTTTAGACTTTCTCTCCTCCTGAGTCTCACTACAAAATCTTAATGAGGAGAGGTAAAGTCTTTGAGAGATAGAGACAGTTCTAGCAGAACTGAGGCTCTTGAATCTTTATTTCTTCTTATTGTTTCTTTCTTGTATGGTGTTCAACTGTCTTTATTTAACTATGGCTGGACTTGAATACAGCTCCGACTGGATGTGCTATTTTGTAGAGCTTCCAGCTTCTCTCTCTCTCTTCACATTCCAGTCACAAAAAGGCTGACGCTTTTCAGAACCAGAAATGCCTTCGGCTCCTCCCTAGAGGAGATTCTTAAAGGGGCAAGGTGATGGAAGCTTCAAATGCAAAGAGGCTGTCTATACTGACCCCCCCCTCCCGCTCAGAAACTGTACATAAAATATTAATTCCTCTAACTAAAAAGGGCTTAACTAGGGGTAAACAATGAAGGTATTCATAGGGCACGATAAGGACATCCAGTTAATGTCTGGCAGATGCTGACCATAGGGTCACTCTGAAGTACATAGAGATTCCTAGAGATAATATAGTAATCAATATCCATAAATAATCGGATCCATAAAAGTTAAACTGCAAATGTGGAGGTCTGAAATGTGGAGGGTTTGTATAAGATATAAACCCTAAATGCATATTTCTGTGTTCATAATCCCAGTATTATGAATTTGATTAGTATTTGGTGCTAAATTTCTGTCTGCTGTACAAAGAAATATCAGAGTAGAGAGGGGGATAGATGATCTTTCAAGCAGAATAATCAAATTGGCAAGGCAGAACAACATCCAGTGCTATAGCTCACCCACTCACCCTCTGACTTTAGCAGAGAAAAGAAACAGGCTTAGTCTATTTTATTACATGGTCTTATGGAAGAAAGAGACAGGAGAGTAAATTCCTATAGGTTATGTGAAAAAGGAAAAGTGTGGATGTGGAAAAGCAAACAAAGAGGAAATCTGCAAACATACAAACTGGCAATTAGCTTACTAATTCTAATACTCAGTCACAGGTAAGATTTTTTGAAAGGAGGGAACTCCAGGAAGAAAATGCCTGCCAGAAAGTATAACACATATTAGCAATTTTCAGATCAAAAGATTTTGAGAGGATTTGGTGCTCAAAATGAAAAGTACCTTATATTAGAAATGGCCCCCATTCCTCTAAATTTCAGTTGTTTAAACATCAATGGTATTTCTGTGGAAAATTTAAGTTCTGAAAAGATTTCCAGTTGATAACGTCTACCAATGTCAAAATGGCTCAATAATGTCAACCTAAAGGTTCATCTGTAATGTAGGAATGGCTATGATAATCCTGGAAGAAACCTGAAGACATGATATGTACAAATATGGCTCGGGCCAGAGTGAGGGAGAAGAATGATCCAATAAACCCTTTAAGGAAAACATGACTCTTGCTTAAGCTATAAGAAAATGAATTTTAATAAAGTCAGATTAAAGTATTTGCCTTTCAGACTTTTCTTTCCTTCCCCCACCTTTTCTTTTCTTTCTTTTTTATAATATAATTTTTATATCTGCCGAATTTTCTTTAATACTAACAGAAAAATTTGAACATGAAGTCCACCCCCAAATTATAGATGCACAATAAGGTCTTTCTTCTATTTGAAAGAAGATAGAGAGTCTTCCCTTGAACTGTTATTCTGTTCTCTTTTTTACCCCCACCAGGTTCTCGTGTGGCTGAACATTACTTGAAGGCTGATGTTGAGAATTTCCTGAAGAAATTTCATGCCTCATTACCCCCTTTTATGAGAACCGCAAAATAAATTGCTGTAATGTCAGCTAATGTGATTAAAAGTGTTCACATCTTTAATAAAGAAATCCCTGCTCTGATTTGCTGAACTCTTCTAAAAATACTTTTAAAAACTACCTGTCAGTCTCCCTTCTCACCAAAAATGGACAGGTATTACTGTGTTGGACAAAGGAAAGGTTGTCTCTACAGAGCCATTGACTGAGGCTGTTCTATAAGGTGAGTTAACATTTAGGGAAACTTTATTTTACAGAATGCTGATCATAAGAATGAGAAGAGATATGCTAGATTATGCTTGATGGAGATTTGAAAAGTTACCTTTCTTGATCCTAACTTTCACAATCTCTGTGGCAATTTGGTCAGTGCTTGAACTGACTGGGGAATTCCGAGAGTTCTAGTTTCAAAATGTAACTTTCCCAAGCTCTCTGTTTGCGGGTCAGCTGGAGTGTAGCAACTGTAGCAATCATGGCTATATCAACTGAGTTCAAGTTCTCCACCAGCTAACTTGTGGCCATTTCATACATGTGGACTTCATATTCTATGTGATTTATTGTTTAGCGAGGTTAAAAATGCATAGATCCTATCTGGATAAACCATGTTGTTGTGAGAAGGTCATAATATCTATGTAGGCAAGGGGTATCTGGCCTAGTAGCCCTAGGTGGGTTAGCTAATAGTGGGAATGTTTTCATGGGCCAGATGGGGTGTCACAGTTGCAACTTATGTGGTTGTGGACAGTTGGTTCATGTTCTCCAGCAGCTATGGTGGAGCTACAGCCTGACAACAACTGGAGGACAGCATGATTCCAACTTTGGTCTAGACCCACTTGGCATATATTGACTGTTATACTAACAAGAAATCAACATATTGAGGAGAAGGGACACATGTCATGACCTCAGTCTTTGGCTGTACCACATGGAGAGAAAGAATGTCTTAACATGTCAATAGAAGGAAGGCGGGAGAGAAAAAAATAGACTAAGTAAAGGTAAAGGTTTTCCCCTGACATTAATGTCTGACTCTGGGGGTTGGTGTCATCTCCATTTCTGAGCCAAAGAGCTGGCGTTGTCCGTAGACACCTCCAAGGTCATGTGTCTGGCATGATTTCAATGGAGCGCCATTACCTTCCCGCTGGAGCAGTGCCTATTGATCTATTCACATTTGCATATTTTTGGCATAGGTTGGCAGAAGCTGGGGCTAACAGCGAGAGCACACACCACTCCGTGGATTTGAACCTGTGACCTTTTGGTCAGCAAGTTCACAGCTCAGCGGTTTAACCCACTGCACCACCAGGGGCTCCATGTAAATGGGAAGTGATTATGTACACATGCATCTTGTGAATCTTCTCTTCAGTTGTGAAGGGCTTACAAATGCTATATAGCTTATGTTGGTGGGCAACCCAATGAGTTTTTATAAAAACTTCTTAATCGGACTCTTATCCCTTTGTGGAAACACTTATACAAAATCCTGGGTACCAATTCAGATAACTGGAAAAATATGCATCTACACAGTAGAATTATTGAGGTTTGACACTGCTTTAACTACCATGGCTCAAGGCTATGGCATCATGGGAGTTTGTATTTTACAAGATCTTTAGCCTTCTCTACCAAATTGTGCTGGTGCCTCACCAAGCCACAACTCTCAGGATTCCATAGCATTGAGTCATGGCAGTTAAAGTGGTATCAAATTGCATTGCACAGTGTACATGTATCCTGGGCCATACATTTGGAAATGGAATGCTGTTGTTATTGCAGTAGTGGTGGTGGTAGTAGTAGTAGTAGTAGTGGTGGTGGTAATGTTATAGAAAAGTAAAGACAGGCAGATATTTTGCAGGAGGATTATGTAAACATGAGACAGGTGTTCCATTTTCACTCTCCCTCTGGATTCCACAAATTGGAGAAGCTTTGCAAATGTATGACAACCAGTTTGAGGTAAGTACAAAACTCTGCAAGATAAGGCAGGGATTCCGATCTTATAGAGCTCTAATACAATTATAGAGGAAGTCAAAATGGAGGGAATACATTATTTATTTATTTATTTAAAACATTTATATTCCACCCTTCTCACCTGGCAGGGGACTCAGGGTGGAAGCACAACATATATACGGCAAACATTCTATGCCGGGGCATAAAACCATTAATATATACAAACATTAAAATCACTTCTATTCACATTAAAAGTTGCTTAACAACCATCTCAGGACACCATTTTGCCCCATAGCATGCACTGCAGTTGTCCACACTGTCAAAACAAAATGTATTAATTTCATTTCAGCCTGTATTTGCAAATAAGATATGTTTCCTTTTAAAGACAGACAAAAACTAGGAAGCAGCCTATTCTGTGAGAAGGTGGAGGGATTAATAAATATTTTTCGTTTAACAATGAGTCTATGAAACATGCATAAGGCAGCGATTCCTGTTTGTTGAGGACAACAAAGTGCCCTCAGCACGAGGAAAGCAAACATCTCTGAAAACTGTCAGCAGGGCACTTGCCAGCGAATCAAGGGAATATGATGACAATAAACCTATTGATTGTGCATTTAGCTGCTGCTGTGAGATGATGACCTCAATAATGTATGTTTACACTGACAAAGTACGCAGGTAACAAATCATAATCTTGCATCATGGGAACCATTTTAAACAGAGATTTACTTCCTAAAAGCGTGCCCTAAGCCAAAAGATAAGTCTTTCAAAGCCTGTATTTACCACATGGAACACATGCTTAACTCTGGGTGATGTGATTTCACTAGCCATTAAGACTAATATTGCAGCTCCAGAGCTCTCTCTAAAAACAGGGACAATATTTGTAGATTGCTTAATTTCTTTTCTTTATTTAAAGAGAACTCTATTTTTTCTGTACAGAGGAAACCCACAGCAGTTAGCAATGTATGTTTATGTTTAAATGAATCATTTTATTTATGTACCTCGATGTGGTGTGGTCTTTTGGAACTGTACCAATGAGTCATACATTCAGATCTTCACTTAGCCACAGAGCTTATTGAAAGACTTATGTTTTTCATCAGGCTGCTGTAGGAACAAAAATCAGGCCATGTCTATAAATTGTTATTATTGTGTTATTTGCCATTAAGAACACTTTGATCAGACCTATGAAAGAAAGCCAATTTGGTATAGTGGTTTGAATGTTAGCGTAGGACACTGGGAGACTAGGATTGAAATCCCCACTCAGCCATGGAAACCCACTGGCTAACCTTAAGCAAGTCACATTCTCTTAACCTTGGAAAGCAAAGCCCCTCTGAACCAATTCTGCAAGAAAACCCTGTGATACATTTCCCATTGGGTAATCAAAAGTTAGAAATGACCAACTGTAACCAATAACAATGATTGAAAGAATCTCTAGAGCAGGGGTCCTCAAACTAAGGCCCAGGGGCCGGATGCGGCCCTCCAAGGTCATTTACCTGGCCCTCGCTCAGGGTCAACCTAAGTCTGAAATGACTTGAAAGCACACAATAACAACAACGATCCTATCTCATCAGCCAAAAACAGGCCCACACTTTCCATTGAAATACTAATAAGTTTATATTTGTTAAAATTGTTCTTAATTTTCATTATTGTATTGTTTTAAAATGTTTTTGCACTACAAATAAGATATGTGCAGTGTGCATAGGAATTCATTCATGTTTTTTTCGAATTATAATCCAGCCCACCAACAGTTTGAGAGACTGTGACCTGGCCCTCTATTTAAAAAGTTTGAGGACCCCTGCTCTAGAGCCTTGATCACCAATTGCAGATTTTGCAAACTCAGGACCATAGCTGCTCTGGTTGAATCAATCCACCTATAATGTGGTCTTCTTTTTTCCCTACTGCTTTCCATTATGTTGAACATTATTTCCTTTTCCAGTGATGCCCAAAGTAGGAGAGCCTCAGTTTTATCTATAAACATATGTGCATAAACAGGCACTTTAATTAAAACACGGTGGCCAAGATCTTGCATCACATTGTGCAGATGCATGTATTGCTACCCCCAGAAGGCAAGCTCCAAGGATGCAGCTAAGAGCATTTGTCAATGAGGAAGCAGCAGGGAGGAAAGAGAGAATCAGGCAACAACTATCTAATGTTATGCACATGAGTAGAGAAATGAGCCAGCTCTTCTAGATCCTAGTGCTTTGCTCGGAGTCCAAAGGTCTGAAAATATGATGTTTCCTCTCTCTGTGTGATTTTGGCTGTAGAAACACAATGGGTATTCACCTCCTGCTCTGTGCTGGCACCCATTCCACAACCAAATATGCATGAATATACGATAGGTGGTACTCCTTTCAGTATCTTGATCCCAGGCTATTTAGGGCTTTTAACAACAACAACAACAACAACAACAATAACAACAACAACAATAACAACAACAACAATAACAATAACAGCAATTTTATTTCTTACCTGAAATTTGTTTTTCCTCATTCAGCCCATTACTTCCTCCAGGCATTCATTTAGACAAGACATCCTATCCTTAGCTGAAGCTGTTTTGGAAGGCATGGAGAAATATATTCTGATAACACCCATCCCTATGCCTACGGATGATTTCTCAGCAACTTCATGTAAACATGAAAGAGTAATGGGGATAAAATGGCACCTTGTGGGATGCCACATAACAGCTCCTTTTATGAGGAGTGGCTATCCCCAAGCACCCACCTGGAACCTGCCTGAGAGGTATGACAGGAACCATTGCAGCACAGTGCCTCTGATTCCCAGCCCCTCCAGGCGTTCTAGAAAGATACCATGGCCGATGGTAATGAAGGCCACTGAGAGGTCTAGAAGCACCAACAGGGACACAAACCCCTTGTCAGTATTGAGATGGAGATCATTCACTAAGGTGACAATCAGTCTCAACTCCATATGCTGCTCTGAAGCCAATTTGAAATGGGTCAAGGAAATGTCATCCAAGACTGCCTGGAGTTGGAGAGCAATTGCTTTCTCAATGACCTTGCCCCCCCCCCCAAAAAAGGAAGGTTAGACACTGGTCTATAATTATTGTCCAGGGGAGAGGGCTTTTTCAGCAATGGTCTAACTATTGCTTCTTTTAAACATCTCCCTTCCTGAGGGATGCATTAATGATTTGTTGTATTTGAAATTGAATTGCATCTCCTCCCTGGATGAGCAGCCAAGATAGACAGGGCTCAAGAAAGCAGGTTGTCTTCCTTACTTGCTCCAGCAGCTTGTCCACATCAACAGTACTCACCAATTGAAACTGATCCAATGTAATCCCATTTACAGAGTTGCTGGATACCTCGTTGTTAGCTTCTGCTCCAATGATAGCATTTAAGTCAGCTCTTATACAAGAGATTATATCTGCAAAATGGTTGTTAAAAGCATCATTGTGAGCTACTGAAGGTTCTAGCAAAGGGTTTGGAAGGGAGGGCACCTGGGTTAATTCTGCCACCGCTCTGAACAGCTCAGCTGAACGTGAATCCTCAGACACAATGCCCGCAAAGAGAAAAGCTTTATTTGCTGCAAGTATTGCCACCTTATAGAGGCAAAGGTGCCCTCTATATCCTGTCTTGTCAAATAAAAGTCGAGTTTTTTGCCATCTGCACTGTAGTAATTATTCTTCCCATTTCATTTTTGCAAACCCAGAAATTTTATCCTTCACTTCAAGCATCAACATGGGACTGAGCTTGGGACAATATATTGATTTTTTACAAGTTCTTGTCCAGTAACTGTTCTGTGTCAGAAGAATTGGTTATGTGTGTCAGATCTGTTAGAAATACAAGGCAAGGATTAACAGCTGTTGAGATTGGGAAAACTAGCTAAGGGCTGATGATTGAGCAACTGTGGCATTTAAGCGATTTGCAAGCAACTCCCCCCACCCCCCCACCCCCCGCGCAAACAGCACTTTAATGTCTGAAAGGAAGACTTCTAAGTGTAATGCAGCTCTGATGTCACAAAGTGGGGCTGATATCTTTTTTTGCTTAACTGTGTTCAGCTGCTCCATGTACCATTGAATATTTCACATTAATAATTAACAAGTCGGTGGCTGTCAGAGCAAGATGCAAATGGATGGAATGGGAGTTTAGCTCCCCTTCCTTAGCCCCTGAGAGAATTAATGAGAGAAATTTTCCATCATGGCTGAGAAATGACGATGTACCAGAATGAAGGATTAAGGAATGTGTATCTTAAAAGCAGCGCCTTCTCTTATCTGGCGTCTTTCATTCCCTTTGATTACTCTTTTCTTTTAAATAAAAAATATGCCAAGTAACTATAAATATACACAAGGGGCGTCATCATTTTCTTTTCTGTGATGTTCTTTATGAGAAAAAAGAGCCCTGCTTATGTTGAAATGCGAGCATTACTACTATTCTTCCTGCCCCACTGCCCCTGTGTCCAGTTATAAGGGTAGGGAAAAAATGATCCCAAATACAGAAGAGTCCAATTAATTTTCTTTTCTGGATCCAAATACCTTAATCCAACAAGGGTTATTCAAATTTATGGAACAAACTATTCCAGTCATGAGCTTTTGAAATGAAAAAGGGGACCCAGATAGTAACCCAAACCAAGTTAAACAGACACCAAACAGTCTCAAGTGCAAACAACCAGATATTTTTTTGCTTTCCTGGTCTTGGAGTAAGCAGCAAGGGAGGAACTGGATGTTACAGTCATTTTCAATGGACTTTCCTGACTTTAGATTGGGGGGCAACTACAGTCATACCAGTGTAACATCAGGAAATATTAGAGAGATGTTGCATTTCATCTGGTTTTGGCTTTTTGCTGTGGTAGCAACTAAGAAATCATGGAGGGAAAAGAAGAATGAAGTAACCAATGAGACACCCTGGTGGTAAATAATCTGTTTTGCATGTGTGTATCAATGTGTTTGGGTATAAGAATCAGACTATACTGATACTTGGCGCAAAGTCTTGTTGTAGGTGATGGATCTCCACTGGTGAGGAAGACAGCACATGACTGCCACATGCTTAGTCTTCATTTGGAATCAGAATTATCTATGGAAACACTTGGATTATGTCTTTTCTATGCTATAAGACAGCATGGTGCAATGATGTTGGAGCTGTAACGTGGGAGACCAGAATTTGAATATCTGCTTAGTTATAAAATCAATCATCATATGCTTTCTGTGTAAAAGGAAGCATTGGCTAACCATGGTGAATAAATCTAGTTAAGAAAGCCCTGTGAGACCATCACCATCAGTCAGGGTCAACCTGAAGACAGCTAAGAACAACATCAACACTAAACAGTTATGGCAATTTCAAGCCTGGATTCTATGGATTAACTCCAACTACAGTAGATCCACTGAACCAAATTTGGAATGGTGAGTTAATACGTACATAAATCCCAGTGTCTACCGTAGCTAGGACAGACAACAGGATTCATGCAAGATATCACTTTACATACCAAGAGAAGAGTTTTACGGATACTGTGGATTCCTAGTAAGACAAATAGGTAAGTGCTAGATCAAAGCAAGTCTGAAGATTCCTTAGATGCCAGGATGACTAAACCGAGATTTTGTGCTTTGACCATACTCACCAGAAAAGACAATAATGTTTGGTAAGGTAGAAGACAGTTGGAAAAGAGGACAATTGTATTTAAGGTGAATGGACTCAAGGAATGCCATAGTTGCTTGAGTCTGCAAGACTGGGCAGGGTGGTTGATGATAAGATTACATGGAGGTCTTTCATTTATGGGTCACCATAAGTTGACTTGAAGATAATTATCAACAAACTATAAGTCCATCCTATAGAATTCTGCCACCTGAAGACTCCTCAACTAGAGGACACCAGCTCACTACTCTAAACTGCAGCACTAGAGGTTTTTATAGTAGAGACACCCACGTTTCTCACCAGATTACAGACCCTAAGATGCCATAGGATGGCAATATGTGAGACAAAGTGAGATCAAATGTTATAAATGTGTGGTGTAGATCAGGGCCGTAGCCAGAAAAAAATTTCGGGGAGGGTTGAACATTTGGGGGGGGGGAGTTTCGAAAATTTCGGGGGGGGGGGTTAAAAATTTTTTTGGGGGGGGGAGAGTTGAAACCTGCCTCTTAGGTCACGCTGAAGCAAAGAGCACAGCGGGGGGGGGGGGGGGGGCAGAACAGCCTTCAATAGCCTGCAGCTCCGCCCCTGTCAACCACCTCCACCAAGTCTGGCCTCCTTAGAGCATTCAACACCCCCCCCCCCCAACATGGTTGCTTTGCTACATCGGCTATTGCTGCAAGTAATGACAGTGTGAATAAATTGTCAATATTTGCTTGAGATAGTGCTTGCAGGGAGGGACTCTTAATTTTTTGCGTCTCATAGACTTAGCATGGGGATAAGCCAATGCCAGAAGGGACAGAAAGTTTCATCTATGCTGATGATCGTGCCATTACTGCTCAAGCAGGGAGCTTTGAGATGGTTGAACACAAGCTCTCCGAAGCTCTAGGTGCTCTAACTGCCTATTACAGGGAAAACCAACTGATCCCCAACCCATGTAAAACACAGACATGTGCCTTCCATGTCAAAAAACAGACAAGCATCCCGAGCTCTGAGGATCACCTGGGAAGGAATCCCACTGGAGCATTGCAGCACACCCAAGTACATGGGAGTCACTCTGGACCGTGCTCTTACCTACAAGAAGCACTGCCTGAACATCAAGCAAAAAGTGGGTGCTAGAAACAACATCATACGAAAGCTGACTGGCACAACCTGGGGATCACAACCAGATACAGTGAAGACATCTGCCCTTGCACTGTGCTACTCTGCTGCTGAGTACGCATGCCCAGTGTGGAACACATCTCACCACACTAAAACAGTGAATGTGGCCCTTAATGAGATATGCCCCATTATCATGGGGTGTCTGCACCCTAAACCACTGGAGAAATTACACTGCTTAGCCGGTATTGCACCACCTGACATCCGCCAGGAAGTAGCAGCCAATAGTGAAAGGACCAAGGCAGAGATATCTCTAGCTCATCCCTTGTTTGGGTGTCAGCCAGCACGTCAACGACTTAAATCTAGAAATAGTTTTCTAAGATCTACAGAGACACTCGCTGGAACACCTCAGCAAGCGAGAGTCCAAACCTGGCAAGCTCAAACCCAGAGCCTCAATCGATGGCTGATACCAAATGAGAGACTCTCCCCTGGGCACACAGAGGACTGGGTGACTTGGAAGGTACTGAATAGACTGCGCTCTGGCACCACGAGATGCAGAGCCAACCTTAGAAATGGGGCTACAAAGTGGAATCCACAACATGCGAGTGCGGAGAAGAGCAAACTACAAACCACCTGCTGCAATGGAGGACCTCCTTGTGGCAACACCAGAAGCACTCCAAGTGGCCAGCTACTGGTCAAAAGACATTTAATCAACTACCAAGCTTGCAAACTCTGTCTTTTGTATGTATGTATGTTTGTTTGTTTGTTTGTTTGTTCTGTAAAAAATGTAACACAACTGTTCGGTTCCCTGGCACGATAGATAAATAACGCTATGGAATTCTGGTAAGTTGTAGTGTGGTGCATGCTGAAGACCTTGCAAAACTACAACTCCCATAATGCTCAGTTTAAAGGGATGTCAAGCTGCAGCAATTCTACAAGTCTAGGGGCACCCTTAGAAAGGCATATATAAAGGGAACGCTCGTGATTCAATATATATATATATTGAATCACGAGCGTTCCCTTTATATATGCCTTTCTAAGGGTGCCCCTAGACAATAAATATATTGAATCACGAGTGTTCCCTTTAAGAGACAGGCTCTCCTTGGCCGGCTCTGCCTTCTTCGCCTGCTCCTGTCAATCAGGCTGGGAAGGGGCGCAAGGCCGAAGGCGATTGGCTAGCTGGAGGAACGCCCCTCCCCGTGCTGCTTCAGAGAAGAGAGAGAGGGGAAAGGAGAGGCAGAGATGGCAGCAGCAGAGGCGCACTGGGTGCGGGTCTATGGAGGGCGGGGAAGTTAACCAGTTAACCAAATTCACTAGTAAGCCTGTTAAAATTAATGAGTAAACCTGGTTTATTTTTTTAAACCTGAAAAATTTCGGGGGGGGGGGGGGTTGAACCCCTAAACCCCTCCCCCTCGCTACGGGCCTGGTGCAGATATCCTCTTATCTTCTTGGACTTTGCCTCCCGTGCTTAGTGCTGTTTTATTTCACTGAATTGTCCTGGGAGCCATCAAGAAGGAAGGCCCATTCTCTTGTTCCCACCAACCAAGCTTGAGATGGAGATGGGACCAAGAGAAGGGTCTCTCCTGAAGATCTCAGGGCCCGGGCAAGTTCGTACAAGGGGATGTGATCAGCCAAATCACCTGGACCCAAACCTTTTAGAGCTTTAAAGGTCATAACCAGCACTTTGAATTGCTGGTTGTGACTTTTACAGACTGGTAACAGACTGGCAGCCAGTGGAACTGCTTCAACAGGAGGGTTGTCTACTTCCTGCAGCCAGCCCCAGTTAGCAATCTGGCTGCAACCCTTTGGACCTGCTGAAGTTTCTGAGCACTCTTCAGAGGCAGCCCCACGTAGAGTGTGTTACTGTAATCCAGATATGATATAACTAAGATGTGTACCACTATGGCCAGATATGGCTTCTCAAGAAAAGGGTGCAGTTGACATATTTTAATTGTGCAAAGGCCTTCCCAGCCACCATCAATACCTGGGCCTTCAGGTTCAGTGTTGAGTCCAGGAGGACCCCCAAACTGCTGACCTGTTTCTTCAGGGGGAATGTGACCCCCATCCAGCACAGGCTGGATACCTATTTCCTAATCTGCCTTCTGACTGACCAGGAGTACCTCTGTCTTGTCTAGATTAAGTTTCAGTTTGTTTGCTCTCATCCAGTCTATTACTGATGACAGGCACTGGTTTAGGGTCAGGACAGCTTCTTTGGCTTTAGGTGGAAAGGAGTAGTAGAGTTGGGCGTCATGTGCATGTAGGTGATACCTTAAATGGTCGTATAAGAAAGCAAAAGCAAACCCTTCTCTGAACAAGAATAACCTATGATAGGTTTGCCTTAGGTTCACCATAAGTCCAAAGACAGGAAAGCACAAAACAACAAGTAAAGGTAATTTCAGCAGCTTTTACTTGCAACTTGGTTGTGTGATAACTACCACCTGGTGAAAGATCCTCTTTTTCACAATCATTAAAAGAA
This sequence comes from Anolis sagrei, assembly GCF_037176765.1. Classification (NCBI taxonomy): domain Eukaryota; kingdom Metazoa; phylum Chordata; class Lepidosauria; order Squamata; family Anolidae; genus Anolis; species Anolis sagrei. The sequence continues at coordinate 104,323,282 of NC_090021.1, read as the reverse complement.
CTGGAGCCCTCTCGAGTTTTTATGCTGATATCCCTACCATCATATTATTTTAACCACATTGAATTTTAATGCAAACTGTCCTGAAATCTGCTAGGATGAAAAGCAGGTTGGAAAATGTCAGAACAATAATAAAAATATATGGTCTAGAGTCATATTATGGTGCAGTAGTCTTGCTTATTTGCCCTCTTAACAAAGGAAATGAAATCTTAAACATGAAGAATGAAGAATTCTACACATTTTTGTTTACTGCAGCTAAATGTGCCTAAGTGGACAAACAGACAGGGAAATATAGTAGAATGAGCTGCAAAATGTACTAATTACACACACGTATAAAAAAAGTCTTGGAGAATTATCTGTTGATTGCAATTAAGCTGACTCTATTTTTGCAATCTTGGCATAATCTAAGAAAAGAAAGCGAGAGCCTGCTAGTCAAGCGGATTTCCCCCCTTAAGCTCTCTCAGTCGTAATTAAAAGTTCTTTGTAGACCAATGGGCAATCTCGTTGCCAGTCTTCAGATGAACCAAATGAGCTTGGGTATCTCTAACCACAGTATTATATATATACACACAGGATTCATGCGAGAGAAAATAGACTTGTAGGGCTTTCCCTCATGAAAAGGCCCAGTCATCTCCTTCACCACAGTCCAAAGAGGTTGGTTAATAAGTCAAAGAAACTGGTAAATAAAAAAGGTGTGTCGATACAGAGAAGGTGAAGGAATTGGTGAATCTATTGATGCTTCTATATTATCATTAATTCTTACTAAAGTCATTTGGCTGGGATACATATTTGTATGTATGTTCCATTCTATTTTTGTCTAACCTGTCTCTTCACCTCTTAAGGTATACGGAAAATCCCCATATCTGCGGATCCCATATGCAAGATTTGACTTATCCACTATTCACATAGCAGGCTCAGGTGCCAGGGTGGGGAAGAAGGAAGAATCGACCCTGCCTCAGTCTTGGAGGGGAGAAGCAGGAAGACTCACACTGACACCCTTCACCTGGGAGAAGAATGGAAAGCCACCCTGTCCTCTACTGGGTGACAAAGAGAGCAATGGGGAATGGGGATGGAGTAGCTACTCCATTTTCTCTGGGATTATGAAGCAGAGGAACTTTCGTTATTCTCCCTACTATGCAGATGGCGGTGAGCAGGAGAAGGGAGGAAGGATAGTAAACATTCTGGCTGCCATTCATTTTCCGGTCCCAATTCAAGGTGCAGGTTCTTACCTACAAAGCCCTGAACGGTTTGGGACCCGTCTACCTGCGTGACCACATTTCTGTGTACGAACACACACAATCTCTTCGATCATCTGGAGAGGCCCTGCTTGCGCTCCCACCTCCTTCGCATGCGTGATTAGTGGGGACGAGGGAGAGTGCCTTCTCGGTGGTGGCCCCCGACTCTGGAACTCACTTCCCAAGGACATCAGACACGCCCCAACTCTGGCAGTCTTTAGGAGGATCCTGAAAACGTGGTTGTTCCAGTGTGCCTTCCCAGAATAAGGAAAACTCTCAGCAATATGCCCTCAAAATGCACTTTACCACTGATTTAGGACTGACTGTGTTCCCTCATCTCTTTTTGAAAACCCTATACCAGTTATATCCTACCTTGTTCATGCCCAGCATTATTTTTTAAATTTTAAATTATTACATTTGGCCCAGCCATGGTTTTAAAATGCTTGTGTGTTACTGTTTATTGTTTTTTTTTTGTCTATGTGATTTATATTAATTGTATTGCATTGATTGTTTTGTTATTGCTTTTGTTATTGATGAACTGTGGACTTGGCCTCATGTAAGCTGCACCGAGTCCCTTGGGGAGATGGTAGTGGGGTATAAATAAATTTATTATTATTATTATTATTATTATTATTATTATTATTATTATATCTCTCTAAATATTCATATGTATCTTTTCCTTGTTCATTCCTTCACCACCTACCAGTTTGGGCCATTGCAAAATTTTGGTTTAGAGTTAAATCTTGGCTAGGTTGTACATGTTGGTGGAACATGCTCATGGCTCTGCACAATAATCTCTCCCAGTACCTAGCAGCTGGGTTAGCATAGTATGTTACATCCAAGAATTTGAGATGCATAGTCAAAGGATCCATGTCTGTTCTACTGATGTGCACAGGTCTGTCAATTTTGCAAGCTTTTCAAGATATGGCTTTGTATTTTGGAAAAGTCTTCCTTTGTACCTCTAGCTGTAGGAGGTTCTCACCTGTTTCCCTATAGGAGTCCTCAAACTTTTAAAGCTGGCTCACAGTTCCTTAGACTGTTGAGAAGCCAGACTATAGAATGAAAAAAACAAAACAAAACAAAAAACAGGAAAAATTCTATACACACGACACATATCTTGTTTGTGGTCAAAAAATCATGAAAAAACAATACAATATTTAAAATTAAGAACAACTTTAACCAACATAAATGTACCAGTATTTCAATGGTAAGTGTGGTGCTGCTTTAGGCTAATGAAATAGTCAAGTTAGTTAGGATTGTTGTTGTGTGCCTTCAAGTCATTTCAGAGTTAGGGTGACCCTAAATCTAAAGTTTAGGGCAGAGGCTTAGTGAATGACTTTGGAGGGCCATATCCAGCTCACGGGCATTAGTTTGAGGAACCCTGCCCTAAAGGATTGAAGACTTTCCTCTTGGAATTGCTAGATTACACTATTGAATTGGGCCTGCGATTGCTGACACGGTAACTGATGAGATGCTAATAATTTTTTGTTTATTTATAGTGTCATGTTTTATTGTCTTTGTCTCTGAATGCTTGATGTTCCACCCTGATGAAAAGGGTGGATGATGATGATGGAGCAGTTATGGATCCATAACTGTAGTTACAAATCTGTAGCCGAAATATTTAATATCAGCCTGTGTGACTAATCCCATTTTAAAATCAGGGGTCCAAAATATTGAGATTTGTTCCATACTGTGCAACTGTCCCACTTTCACTTCTTTCGTTTCTATCCTGTGGGTGATCACAACATCAAAAAATGAACATTTGGGCCAAATGAGTTTGCACAGATTGTTGCTGCCTCATTGCTTCTGGAAATTACTATTTGTTTAATTCAAGCATGCACATGTGCTTGCCTAGACCAGTTGAAGTTTGAAAGATTGTATTTTTGGCCAGAATCCTCTTGGAGATATGTGAAATATGAACCTGTGGGTGCATGTATTTATGTTTTTGAAAGTTCATTGCAAAGTGGGAAAGTGACATGCCCTTGTGCAGTGTCTCCTATTGTTGTAAGCCTGCTTCAACAGGCAGGCATGTACTCTCTTAGCCATATAGTGGCATGGGTGGGCATAGGACACCCAGGCAGTTACATCTGAGAAGGAACAGCCACTATTTTTCTGCTGTAAAAACCATTGGGTGACCTTGGGCAAATCAAACTCTTTCAGCGTCTGAGAATGGCAATGGCAACCCATCTCCAAAAAAATCTTTCGGTTTAGGGTTGCCTTATGTCAAAAATGACTTGAAGACACACAACGACCATAAAGATCTTGCTAAAAGGTAGAATTTTCTCCTCTCCTTAATCAGCAGGATTAATTCTTTTATTGTTGCTTTTATTTAAAATCATAATGCTCAACTGATATAGAGAGTCAAAGAACTCCTTTTTCTGTAGTTAGAACTCCAACAACTGAAAGCCACAAAATAAAAGTGAAAAACCACAAAGTATAATACAGGCACTCTTCACTGCTGACTTCACCTCTTGCTTTTGACTTCTACAATACTGAAGAATGTAAAATGAAGAAGATTAAGCTTGATATAATTTAGAGTGAAACTGACTTCACAGTGTTCAAACAATGTGCCATTTATTTCCAAGTCATCTTATACAAGCGAATCTAAAATCCCCAAAAGTTCCAGATTCTATTTGAGTTTGGCTGTTAAGTAGGGTAAATCTTGGTTAGTATTTGGATGGGGTACTCTCAATGAATACCAAATGGGGTAGGCTATGTTTCAGGAGGAGGAACTGGCAAAACCACCTCTGAGTATTCCTTCCCTAAGTAAACCCTATGAGATTTATGTGGTCACCATAATATTGTATTGTCGAAGGCTTTCATGGCCGGAATCATTGGGTTGTTGGGTAGATGCGGGGAATGCCGTGGATGTAGCATACCTGGATTTCAATAAGGCCTTCGACAAGGTCTCCCATGACCTTCTGGCAAACAAACTAGTCCAATGTGGGCTAGGCCAAACTACGGTTAGGTGAATCTGTAATTGGTTAAATGGACGAACCCAGAGGGTGATTCTCCCCAATGCTTCCTCTTCATCCTGGAAAGAAGTGATGAGCGGCGTGCCGCAGGGTTCCGTCCTGGGCCCGGTCCTGTTCAACATCTTTATTAATGACTTAGATGAAGGGTTAAAAGGCAGGATCATCAAGTTTGCAGATGACACCAAATTGGGAGGGATAGCCAATACTCCAGAAGACAGGAGCAGAATTCAAAATGATCTTAACAGATTAGAGAGATGGGCCAAAATTAACAAAATGAAGTTCACCAGTGACAAATGCAAGATACTCCACTTAGGCAGAAAAAATGAAATGCAAAAATACAGAATGGGGGACGCATGGCTCGAGAGCAGTATGTGTGAAAAAGATCTTGGGGTCCTCGTGGACAACAAGTTAAACATGAGCCAACAACGTGACACTGCAGCTTAAAAAGCCAATGGGATTTTGCCCTCCATAAGCAGGAGTATAGTGTCTAGATCCAGGGAAGTCATGCTACCCCTCTATTCTGCCTTGGTTAGACCACACCTGGAATACTGTGTCCTTCTTTGGAGGTTTTTAAACAGAGGCTGGATGGCCATCTGTTGGGGGTGCTTTGGACGTGATTTTCCAGCTCCTTGCCAGGGGGTTGGACTGGATGGCTCACGAGGTCTCTTCCAACTCTATGATTCTATGCCCTCCATGGTAACATCTCTGCAATGGACTGGACCTTTAAACCAACCAATTATCAGCTGTTCACTTTGTATCCTGGGAGAAAAGGAGGAAGCTAATACGTAACTTCCCTGGAAAGTCTTCACAAGTTGCAGCAACAAATCAATTAAGCCTTGCAAAATAGTAGGAAACTGCTGCTGTAATAGCCGAGCTGATGATTTGCATTCAGCCTTTCTTTCTACCTGTAGCTCAATCCACAAAAACTGGACAGTTTGCACCTTACCTTCTACCTGAAGATAATCCATGAAAATTGGAGACTCAAAGACAGGCCCTAACAGTTGGCAGCCCTAGGGAAGGATTTTTACAATTTTGGAACAACTACCAAGAAATCTCTCTTAAGTGTCATCACTGATGGAGGCAGGATGGAGAAAAAGCCAACACCAGAAGATGGAATGGTTGAGGGGTGTTCACTGTTGCTGTCTTGCTTGAGGCAATTACATCACTCTGCCTAACTAAAATAACCAGTGGGAATAAAGGATGCACACAATCATCAGTAATCTACTCACACTTACTACTGCTCTATGGGTGCTGATCAGGTGCCTAGCAGCATGACTCCACAGTAGTAGTTTTGATTTCAGCATTTCAGCAAGAGCCTCTTGGACAAAGGAATGATTTGGCCTGTTCCTCCATCTGTGTGATTGGAATTCTCCTGAACTGCAGGAAGCAAGCATGCACTGGTCTAGGAATTAGATAACTCCAAGCAATGACTCATTCAGCAGCTATGTAATGTTTGTGGTTTAAAAGGCTTTGCCAGAAGATGACTAAAACCTATTGGCAGCAGCTCGAAAAAAAGAATCATGACTGGGCCTAAACTAGCATATGCATGAGTTCTGTGTAACTGGGGGAAAGTCGGGATGGGGAAAAATGTCCTGTTTACGTAGATTACTACAGTACTGTTGCAGCCTCAGGGTCTTTTCCAACCACCGTGTTTCATGGGGCCAAGCTCAGACTGAAATTCCCTTGTTCAGGCTTGGTCGTGTGATTTGCTTCTGAAGGCCTCTATTGGCAGGGACTGGATGTAGCCACAGGGCATTAATTCTTGACTCCATGTTCAGTACGGAGGAGGAGGAAGAACCAATTTCCAGTACAAAATAGTTTCCCCTCGACTTTTCTTTCCAGAGGAGGAACAAAAGCAGAGAGGCAGACTTTTTGTTCTAAGTCTAGACTGGGAGTTTTTATTTGGAACTAACTCGAGACCTGCTTATCTTTTGTTCTGATTCCTTTGGTCTCCCATAAGCCTTTCAGTATTGTTATTAGACCATTTATATTCTTCAATAAGCTCAATCAGATTTCTACTGAGCTGCCCTTCTGGCCTGGTAACCCAAATGAGCTATGATAAATATGAGAACCAAGACAAAGAAGAACAGTATATCTTTTACATACAGTGCATATTTCTTACAGGGAATTAACTGCTCCAAGATTGATAGCGGCAATATGGCAAAAATGATCCATGAGGAAGAACACCCAAGCTAGGAGAGACTGCAGCATTTCCTTTGCATCTACAGGGAAGGAGAAGATTCAACCCCTCCTTTCCTCTTCCTCTTTCTGATTAATTGACTGAGTTTGTAGAATTTGAAGTAAGCTGAGGGCAATGGGGGAAAGGCATTTAAGAAACAGGTAAAATGGGATAACAGAGGATTAATCAGGACGGTTCAATTGTATTCCACACTTTGGTATGTTGTTCACTGTGCTAATGTCATCTCAGATATGCTGAGACCAAAGGTTTTCCACTTCTGCTACAAAGAATCTGCAACCTTATTTTTTCACAGCATATTGGATTGTTGAACACTGCTAGAATCACAATAGTGGGTTAGATACACTGGTCTTTTCAATTGGGAGAGTTTTGTGCTTTAAACAGCAGTTCAAAGTACAGATCTTAGCAGACAATATTGGTTGAATGAAGCAGTAATGTTGACCAAGAGTAATATTCCTCCAGTATTACTTTGTTGGGTTTCTTAGTTATAGTACTAATAATAAATTTATTTTTATACCCCGCCTCCATTTCCCTAGAGGGACTCGGGGCAGCTTACATGGGAAAAAGCCCAAGACTAACATGATTAAAATATAACACACTAAGAATAAAAATAAAAAACAGCATAAAACAGAATAAAACAACAATAACACAACAGAATGAAACAATAACCATCTGCCATATAATCCAGATCATCAAAGTGGATAATCCACATTATACTGCCATATAATCCAGTTCAAAGTAAATAATCTGGATTTTATATGGCAGTGTAGAAGGGGCCTCAGTGAATAGCTTTTAAAGAAAGGATATCTGTGAAACTAATGGGAAGTGTGGAATTTATTTTGCATCGTCCATCCTTGCCAAAGGTAGGTTTCATTTGACTTTTTTTTCTTGCTCAATACAATCCTATAAAAATTGTATCTGGAAAAAATTGGGAGTAGTCATTATGAAGCTTATTTCATGCCAATGGGTACTTGAGCAACAGTTATCAAATTGGTCTTATTTTAACTTAATTTGGGCATTTGGAGACAATTTTATTTGATGACGCTTAGTGGCAGCTAATCAACTCTGCAGTAACCCAGTCATTTGCAAACACAGACTTCCTCTTAGCCAAGTTCAGAGCTGAGTCCTGGAATTGTTCAGAAAAGCCTTCCCACACCTGTTTTTAATTTCCTATATTTCTGGTAATGATCACTGGACCGTGCACCACATATTTTGAGCATAAAATGTCTTCTATTTTCCTTCTCCCTTCAAAACACAGCATTGGTGGGCTTCATTCCCACCTCCTTCCTTACCCAGCCTTTTTTCATACATAAAACATGAATGCACGCAACGTAATTTCAGCCTACGCTCCTGCGCTCTGTGAATCATTCCATGGGATTAACTGGCTGTGCAAAAGTTAATGTTGTCTCCTCGAACAAAACTCCAAGACTGTGGGTCACAGAGAGGTGAGTGAATGGCCATGCTGACAAGGAAGCAGGAGATGAGAGAAAAATGGAGGAAAAAACGACACTCAGTGTAAAAGTTTTGGGTCGGTTGTATAATCAAGCATGTTGCTTCATAATCATTTCTCCTGTTGTTCCAGGTAAGGGCTGAAGGATGCAAATGGGTGAATTCCAAGTGGCAATGGGCCTGGAGCAGGGTTTCCTAAACCTTTTACAGTTGTGACCCCTTTGCACCTTAGAATTTTTTACACAATTCCAGATATAGAGGTATACAAAATAGGTATAAAATAAAATATTTCCTTATAACAAATCAGCATTTGCAAGGCTTGTTAAACAGACTGATTTTCTTTTTCATGAAGTACAGCTGAAGTATCTTCTGCAGAATCCACTGTAAACACGACAGCTTTGTGTAAATGTCTAAAGCAGCCACTAGGTGATGTTCAGAAAACATTTAGTATTGCAATTTTTTTCACGACCCTAACATTAAGCTAAGGGAACCTCATTTCAAGCTGGGACCCACAGTTTAAGAAGCAGTGGTCTAGAACAGCTGAACTGCAACTTCCAGCCTTCAGAGCCATGCAGTCAAGGAAAACCCAATAACATGCCAGTGCTTTCCCAATATACTGCTGAAAATCTCCACCTTAAAACACATTCAAAGAAAACCAAGCACTAAAACAATCTGATAATTAAGTTTCTGGGGTATGGTTGCAATCCTATGCATGGTTAGTTAAGAATACGCACTATTGAACTCTGCAGTGTTTATTTCTGTTGTGTAGGATTAACTTGTAAAACATATATGACTTTGTATTGTCGAAGTCTTTCATGGCCGGAATCATTGGGTTGTTGTAGGTTTTTCGGGCTATATGGCCATGTTGTAGAAGCATTATCTCCTGACATTTCACCTGCATCTATGGCAAGCATCCTCAGAGGTTGTGAGGTTTGATGCTTGCCATACATGCAGGTGAAACGTCAGGAGATAATGCTTCTACAACATGGCCATATAGCCTGAAAAACCTACAACATCCCATATTTGACTTTAATGAGAGATCTTCAGATTCCTTAAATAGAACCTTTCACTTTGAATTAGGCGTAGAGCTTTTTTGACCTATGCTCCAATTTTGTGGAACTCATTGCCTCCATACATTAGAGCAGGGGTCCACAAACCGTTTAAACAGAGGGCCAGATCACAGTCCCTCAAACTGTTGGTGGGCCGGATTATAATTTGAAAAAAACACGAATGAATTCCTATGCACACTGCACATATCTTATTTATAGTGAATTTTTTTTTAAAAAACAATACAATAATTAAAATTAAGAACAATTTTAACAAATATAAAGTTATTAGTATTTCAATGGAAAGTGTGGGCCTGGTTTTGGCTGATGAGATAAGATTGTTGTTGTTGTGTGTTTTCAAGTAGTTTCATACTTAGGTTGACCCTGAGCAAGGGCCAGGTAATTGACCTTGGAGGGCCGCATCTGGTCCCCGGGCCTTAGTTTGAGGACCCCTGCATTAGAACAATGTCGGAGTTGTGACCTTTTGTAAAGGCACTCAAGACTTGGCTGTTTGGTTGTGCATTTAAGTAATCAGATCTAATTTGCCAAATAGTCACTGTTGAATGTTTTTATGTTGAGTATTTTTAGATTGTTTAAATGCTATTTTAGATTGTAAGTCGCTCGGAGCACCTTGGTGGAGAATGACTAATTAAGAAATAAAGTGAAGTGAAGTAAAGTGAATTAGTAATGTAAGTGCTTTATTTATTTTTTATAATTTTATAACAAAGCTGAACATCTTTGTTTCTGTAGGCATCCTTGTGTTTCTTCATATTCTCAAACCTCTGCATCCCTCCTTTGTTGTTGTTTTTGTGTGCTTTCCAGACTTGTGGCAACTCTGAGAACTTTTGCCTTTGTTTTCCTCAGGGTTTCCTCAGAAGTTGAGAGAGTGTGACTATGGTTGCTCACTGGGTTTCCATGGCTGGTTAAGCTCTGGCTCTTGTATCTCTCCTTGGCGAGCCCTCATGTTGCACCTATCCTTTGCCTCTGTCGCAATCACACTGCTTATCAGAAGTGCAGTCCAAAACAAATAGCAGAAAGGAGTCAGTCAGTCAAAGACAACACCCCAGATTCAGGAGCGTGAACTCTACACAACAACCAATAAGGGGGAGCCAATACTGTAGTATGAAGTCCATTTATCAAAGTCAAGCCAGAGGTATACAGAGTCTAGTCAGGAACCAATGATAGCCAAAATTGCTATCCAGGGTCCAAAATGCTGAGCGTACCAGTGTCAGGGTTCAGCTAAAAAACAACGATGTTGACTGCCCAAACAAGCTTGCACACTGAGAACCTCTTTGTCCTATGATGGGTCCATCTACACTGTAGTATTAATGCAATTTGACATCATTTGGACTGCCATGGCTCATTTAGTTTCACAAGGGCTTTAGCCTCATCTAACAAAATGTGCTGGTGTCTCACCAAAGTACAACACCCAAGATTCCACAGCATTGAGCCATAGCAATTAATGTGGTGTCAATTGCATTAATTCGACAGTGTATATGCATACAATAACCCACTTTATATCTAAAAATCTTGTGGGGTGATGATGGGAAATGCCCCCCCACCCCATGTAAGTTGCTTTTGCCCAAATCTTTATGGAAGGGAATGATGATGCTACTGCATCAGGTAAATTTACTGAATGAAAACTACTTTTGCAGTTTGAACTTACTTTACAGCAATTGAAATAAGCTAAAGACAAACACATAAAGTGGAGGTTGAGAGAAACTGGGAAACTATAAAAGCAGTGTAAAAAGTGTGAAGACGGGGTTATCTGAGATCATTCCTGCCAAATCTGAACAGTTTGAGGATATGTATGTGACTCAAACAAAATTTGTGGCCCAAGAACAGCTGAACAAAAGACTGTTTTAATATCAAAATACAAATGTAGCTTTTTTTATCTGGCTTTTTTGAAAAGGGGTATGAAATCACCCATCTTCCAGCTATTGTTGCTACAATCACAAGCATTCTTCACCATCGTCTACGCTGGCTAGGAATTATGAGAGGTGCAGTCAAATACCTCTCACAACGTATTGGGATTAAATTCTTAGGTTACAGGGATTGGAGGATATATCTGGAAAAAAACAAACAATGCTTTTCGTCTTGTTTTTTTTTTAAGAGTTATATTCGAAAGCTGACTTTTTCAATCAGTCATACAGGAAACCCCTGCTTAACCTGAAAGGTTAAGGACTGGGCCACTGTCAGAAAAGGAAATTATTTGAAAAGTGAAATCCAGGGTGTAATTGCCAACACTTCTTTAGTTTGTGGTTCCCTTTTGACCCTTCCTCAGGCAAGACAAGAATACTAGGATGAGAGAATAATGGAGAAAATTAATTGTCAGAAGACCTGAGGGCCCTTCCAGACGTGGCAGAAACCTGGAAGGAAGGGGATTACCTTCCTCCCAGGTTTCTGTCCCCACCCCCAACCCAAACCATGGCTTTCCCGTGAGGGATGGCATCCACCTCCCCTCCGGCCTTCCATTCCCCCCCCCAACTTACTGGAGGGGGGCTACCAGCAGCGCAAGCCCCCCCTGCACAGTACTTCTGTTGGGCAAAAATGATATCAGGAGGTGGGGAGGAGGAAATCCCCCTTCCCCCCACCTCATGACATAGCATTTCCATGCATCAGGAGTACTGTGCAGAGGGGCTGTGCTGCTGGCAGGTGTCCCTGGTAAGTTTATTTTTTTTGGGGGGGGGGATGGGGGGCTTGAGGGGATGGGCACCCTCCCACTTCTTAAGGCTCCAGAAGCCTGAAGAACTGGGATGGCTGTGGAGATTGACTCCCAGGACTGAAGCTGTCCCAGGAGTCAATCCCCAGGGGCCCAGTGCCTGGAAAGATCTGGATCTTAGCCTAAGCTCCGGATCTTTCCAGGTGTCAAATAAATGTGGAGCAAACTGGGAAAACCCAGTTTTCTCCACATCAATTCGCTTGTACCTGTGGCGTCGTTTGGATGCCTCAGGTAAAAGCGAGAAAGGTCTTGCATTTTGGACCTGTTTGGAAGGGCCCTTAGTGGAACTGGTACCCTTGTAAATCTGAATGAGGTCTGACAGGGACTACAACCAATGAAATCATAACATAAAAACACAAACAGAGCTGTTCTAGAACCCCATCTACACTGCCAGATAATCCAGATTATCAAAGCAAATAATTTACATTATCTGCTTTGAACTGTCTTACATGAGTCTACACTGCCAGATAATCCAGTTCAAAGCAAATAGTCTGGATTTTATATGGCAATGTAGAACAGGTCTAAGCATCCTGTTTCCCACTTTGGCCACCACAGTAAACCTGAGAAAACTACAAGAAAACTACATGGAAGAAACTCCTGGTATTATGGTAATTCACTGATTTCGTTGTGGAGCAGTATTCCTGCGGTCTGACCATGACTTTCCCCGATAAATGATTTCTAATAGTGCAGTATTTCAGCCTTGTTGCCTTTGGCACTATGATGGTGCCATGGACGCTGTTTCCTTCCAAGAAGATCATCCCCTTGGTCTACTCTTAACTTATACAGACAGTCTGGATGCGTATTGATTTTCAACTCAGACTATATCCATCCGTCATTTTATATTACTGGAGAAACCATTAGCAATGGGGGTAGTAGGATAAAAAGTAGTGGGCCCATTAGCTTATGCATATGAGGAAGGGGAGATGGAACAATTAAAAGAACATTAGCTTATAAACCTGCTGATACCATTATTAACATATTGGATAAAGTACCAAGAGATGCAATTTCCCCCTTTGCTTCTCCCTCTCTCTTCCTGTGCCCTTAAGTGAAAGGTAATTGGGTGTGCCATAAAATTACAGCATGTGAAAAAAGTATGACTCTTGTAACTGAGGTGGGGGGGGGGGGGAGAGAACAATGAAAGTAGAGGAAATATTAGAGTATGCGAAAATTACGTGGTAGGAGTTGATTCATGCATCAATGAATTTCACATATGTTTGGAGAAGACTGAAGGCTTAGGGGGTTTGAAAGGAAGGAGCAACACAGAGCCTTCCAGACTAGTCTAAAGATACCTGCGCCAACACTGTATGGCGCTTTGGGTTTTGCCTGTTATTGTCACTTCCATCTCCTGACACATTTGCCCCATCTGGAAAAGCACACTGTCACCCCCAAATGTGTTGAGACAACATCCAGGAAAAGCAATTCTTTTCTGGTAGATGGACAAAATAACTCTTGCTTTCCAATGTTGGAATAATATTTACCAGATATATATCCATCAGGTGTATAGTGGTGGCTGTGAAGAGAAGCTGTGAGCCAGGAAATCTCTAATTCAGTTTTCACTCCAGTTATTAAATGGCCCAGCATGTTTTGGCAGGATGAGCTGGAATATTTTGGGATACAATTACAGATCCACAACTTGTGAGCGAATGTTGGGAAGGTTGAAACGAGCAATTCAACATCTCCTCTGGATATAAAAAGTCCCAAATTCAGTTGCAGGCATATCCAAGTGGGGCTGAAAAAGCTGCTTGAAACACTTGGAGAGACATTACTGTGTGTCTGTGCCAACGAAAGTGATCTAAATGGCAACAGTAGTCCGACTTAGTATGAGGCATCTTCATATGGTCCTAGTTTATTAATTATGTTTCTACAGAGTGGCATTTTGATCTACTGCTTCCAGCATCCAAATGTTATGTCTACCTTCACTAATTTGGCAGGTTGTCCTTACCTTTTTAAGTTAATGTCTTTGGCTTTTTGAAGCCCTTCAATTTTACCCTGGGCTCATCATACAAAAAAACACACCTTATGATGGCCCATACTAAAAAGCAGTCGTGCTGGTAGTGGAAGTTTGAATGCTCACTGCAAAATGCCTTATAGCTATACACAACAGGAAAAGTAAAAAATGCCAGCAACTGTGTTGGTACATAAAAATGAACCAGTTCTGATAGTTTTCATTTCTACTCAAAGCAGGTAATTAGTGAAGCTTTATTTTGTATTCAAGACCAAGCTACCTCCAAACAATTTCAGTTGTAATAGGGGATGCCCATAGCAATGTTTTGGGACTTTTGGGACTTTCTCTCCCAGCAACTGGGGGGGGGGGGCTGGGTTCAAAAGGATCAAATTAGTTGTGGCTGACAGATGACATCATTGTCCCAATTAATCAGCAGGCAAGGTCTAATAATGGATTGTGTAGTTTTAAGCCTCCATATGCAGTGTTAGATGTTAATTGTGCTACAAAATATTTGTGTTGAGTGACAGGGTTGTGCATTTAAATGGAATTTAAACTAAATGCATATCTATAGTGATAGAAGATATATACTAGCATTCATGAAATAGCGCCATTTCACCAAACCATGCTCCCACTATCGTACTTCTGTATACCTATGTAACCCTATCATCACACATTTATGTTGCTCCATACTTTTTGTTATTATGAGATTCCATCCAAACATTAGGAATAACTCCTGACTGTGAGAGCCATTCAGCCATGGAACTCTCTGCCCCGGAGTGTGCTGGAGGCTCCTTCTTTGGAAGCTTTTAAACAGAGGCTGGATGGCCATCTATCAGGGGGTGATTTGAATGCAATATTCCTGCTTCTTGGCAGGCGGTTGGACTGGATGGACCATGAGGTCTCTTCCAACTCTCTGATTCTATGATTCTAAGAGTTGTTTGACAATGCAATATGCTGCCTCAGACTTGGTGGAATCTTCTTCTATGGAGGCCATTGAGCAAAAGTATGGAGGCCATTGAGCAAAAATATCAGGAGAGCTTTGATTGTTTGGAATACACAATAAAGTTGGATTGGATGGCTCTTGGAATCTCTTCCAACTTTATGATTCTATGATAACACAGTTACAGAAGTGGTAAAATAACCACCCCAAATTATTAATATAAGAATACAGTTCTGGAATAATGAGGGGGATGAGAGTGGGGGAAGAGGAGAATACTGCCTCTTGACATCTCTTCAGTGCCAAAAACAGAAGTGAAACAGCCCTATCTCAGCAAGTAGTGGCAGAGTTGGCAGCTGCCAATGGGTTTTTCTTGTCAATAGCAAGAGATGGGGTAATAGACACAGACCAGCAACCAGACGTGCCCAGTATCATGCAATAGGGATAGTCATCAAAGATGATGGTCCTGCTTCAATGCTGCTTTCCCTCCCTTCTGCAATAAAGTCCTAAATGCCCAATTAGTGGTCCAGTGCCTGGATGCAGTTCAGGCAGTGGCTGCACCTGTCATCCATAAGGAGGTACTTGATGCCTCCTTACACAGCATTAGTAAAAACTAGGACAACCAAGAACTATGCTAATGTAAACTTCTATAATAACTTCGTCTATAGATGTGATTGTTCCATATATTTTATGAGATTGATTAATGACCTCATCAGATGGGCTCCCAGAATTGCCACACATCATGGAATCACCATGGGGGAAGTACTGTGGCGGTGGCGGCGGCGGCGGCGGGGGGGGGGGGGGAAACGTCAGCCTCCCGGCTTCCCCCCATTGCCTTCTATTCAACACAGGAATCCTCCTGTGTTTCTGCTGTGGTGGTATGCACTGGTTTGCCTATTCTTTTATATTTGAGCCCCGCCAGAAGTTGCTCTATGTCATTGGATGGGAGCCACCGGGTTCTGCCGTAAAAGTTTAAATGAACTGGTACATGCTGCCAAAAAAGGACCTCATGTGATGAGGTCATTAGATCAATCTGTGCAAGAATGAAATCAAATAATAATGTGTGCACAACTGCTCTTATTTTCCCTGTTCCTACTGGGCAGGTTGTGAAATGAAAGAAGAAAAAGCAAAAGTTTTTGTATTGTCGAAGGCTTTCATGGCTGGAATCACTAGGTTCTTGTGGGTTTTTTCAGGCTATAGAGCCATGTTCTAGAGGCATTTCTCCTGACGTTTCGCCTGCATCTATGGCAAGCATCCTCAGAGGTAGTGAGGTCTGTTGGAATTAGGACAATGGGTTTATATATCTGTGGAATGGCTGGGGTGGGGCAAGGAGTTCTTCCCTGCTGCAGTTAGGTGTGAATGTTTCAGCTGATCACCTTCATTAGCATTTGAAGGCCTGCCTGAGCCTGGGAAAATCTCTTGCTGGGAGGTGTTAATCTGTGCCTGGTTGTTTCCTCTCTGTTGTTTTGCTGTTGTAATTTTAGAGTTTTTTAATACTGGTAGCCAGATTTTGTTCATTTTCATGGTCTCTTCCTTTCTGTTGAAATTGTCCACGTGCTTGTGGATTTCAATGGCTTCTCTGTGTAGTCTGACATGGTGGTTGTTGGTGTGGTCCAGCATTTCTGTGTTCTCAAATAATATGCTGTGTCCAGGCTGGTTCATCAGGTGCTCTGCTATGGCTGACTTCTCTGGTTGAAGGAGTCTGCAGTGCCTTTCATGTTCCTTGATGCGTCTCTGGGCGCTGCGTTTGGTGGTCCCTATGTAGACTTGTCCACAGCTGCATGGTATACGGTAGACTCCTGCAGAGGTGAGAGGATCCCTCTTGTCCTTTGCTGAACGTAGCATTTGTTGGATTTTCTTGGTGGGTTTGTAGATTGTTTGTATGTTGTGTTTCCTCATCAGCTTCCCTATGCGGTCAGTGGTTCCCTTGATGTATGGCAGGAACACTTTTCCTCTGGGTGGATCTTCATCTTTACTCTCATGGTTTGTTCTTGGTCTTAGAACAAACCACGAGAGTAAAGATGAAGATCTTCAAAGCCGTGGCATCTTTAAGGACATTATCCCACTCTAATTTTCTCTCTTTACTTACTGTCTTAGTAAGCTGGCAAAATGGAGGCCATCCCATGATGCACAGCCACTTCTGTGTGTGGAAATCCGTCTTTCCAGTGTGCAAAGACGGAGAGAGGAGTCTTGAAGAAAGCAGTAGGAAGTGGAGGAAAGTGGTAAGAAGACAGGGAAATGTCGTGGGATGGCTGGTCATCCCTGAAGACAGATCTTGCTGGAATAAGTCAGGTCCCCACTCTTAAGGACACTTCCCCTTGCTTTTCTCTGCTCCCCTCCTTTCCTCTTGCCCATGGGATAGAGTCCTAAGAGAAAATTGTGGAGTGGTATGTGCATTTTCCAGCCAGAGGGCAGAAATTTGCCATGAGAGCTCTGTGTTCTCTATGGCGTCTACACATTTTTTCTTAGCCAGGAAAAAGAAGACAAAATGACACAAAGGAAGGCAACCTAAATGGGTAAATTACACAGCTTACTCTACATCAGGAATGTCAGCAAGTAATCAGGAAGAACTGCTGACTGAGGAGATACTGTTCAAATACATTTTTGTTGTTGTTGTCGCCCTGACAAAGGGTTAGCTCCTTATTCTTTATGTATTTCAAATGACATAAAAGCAAGCAGGAGTCTGGCTTAAATTTGCAGGTGTAAGCTCATTGCTGATTTTTCATCTTATTTGCTTAGTCAGGAGTGGTGTCTATGGCTTTTAAAACTTTCATCCAGTCACCAGCCATGCCTCTTATGCTGAAGGGGAGGGAGAGGCATGGCTTTCACTGTATCTAGCACAAAGAACATAAATGTCCAGATGAGATATTCTAGGATGAAAAATGCTTCCCAAGAATTACCCAAACCATGGCTAAGGTATACCAGTAACAATATATGTCAGGAAGGTAGATGGAGCAAGTTTAATTCTTCATTCATATAACTAATAAGACCCACTGGCAGGGATAATTGGGAGCCTCTGTGTCTGTGAAGGAGTGAATCCATTCTAAGCTTCATTCCAAGCTTCACCATACCCAGGACATTAGTCTCAAAACAGATAACTTTAGATAGTGATTTTAAGGTTCAGATGAAAACTTGTAGTGGATTAACTGTCAGAGATATCACTAGCTGACCCTGTCCACTGCTTCTACAGCTGTAGGTTCACAACCGCTTACAGAAAGTCATCTGCTTGTGCAGCACTATATGAAAAAACCTGGCTGACGAATCATGAAACAGTAATTCCCTCCTCGTGATTTCAGGAATTTCCTGGTAAATGGAATGGGGGACAGATGAAGACAGGACTGAAAACAGGATGGGCTTTTGATGAATCAGAAACCTCTAATATTTGAGGCATAGGTGGGAAACATTTGGCCATCTGGATATTTTGGATTGGAGCTCTCATGGCCGTCACATCAGATAAGCAGAGGAGTGTTCTGGGTCAAAGATTCCCCATACCATGTGTTAAAAGAGGGGAGAATTTTAGGTAGGCATATCGTCAAGTGAAAGCCAGCATGGAGCAGTGGCTTGAGTATTTGGACTACTTCCTCTCAGCCATGGAAACCTACTGAGTGAACTGGGCAAGTCACACTCTCTCAGCCTCAACTCCCCTCTAAACAAATATTGCCAAGAAAACCCTGTGATAGGTTTTGGAGATAAGTTGGAAATTACCTGAAGGCACACAACAGCAATTTTGCCAAGCAGCAAAATGAGAAGAAAGGTCATGGTCTGAAAGAGGCCTCACACAGAAATG
Source organism: Anolis sagrei (assembly GCF_037176765.1). Lineage (NCBI taxonomy): Eukaryota > Metazoa > Chordata > Lepidosauria > Squamata > Anolidae > Anolis > Anolis sagrei. Next base: position 104,304,992 of record NC_090021.1, on the reverse strand, counting down.
TTGGGAGGGCGATAGCTCCCAACCCTACTTGATCCATAAGTGCCTTGTACCTGATACTTGCTGATATTATAGGAAAATGTATTGTCGAAGGCTTTTATGGCCAGAATCACTGAGTTGTTGTAGGTTTTTCGGGCTGTATGGCCATGTTCTAGAAACATTTTCTCCAGATGTTTCGCCTGCATCTGTGGCGGGCATCCTCAGAGGTTGTGAGATCTGAGGATTATAGACTTTTTTTACAAGCATTAAAGAGCAATGTTTGCAAGGAAAGTCTTTAAAGGGCAAAAATCCCTCAAACTAACTTCAGGAGTTGAAAACACATTCATGTAGCCACCTAGAAAAGCACCTTTTCCAAAGAGAGAAAGGAACTATGGGCAAATCTAGGCAGAGATTGTGGTTGGAGGGTAGAGGATGTGACTGTGCCCTGCTGCTGACCGTAGCTTTGCCAATGTATATGGCATCTCATTGCCTCTATTTCTATTTTCTGGCTTGCACAGCCTGGGCCCAAGTGCTGGTTTCTCCCATACATTTATCATAGTGAAAGAACAGCAGAAGAACATGAAATGTGTGTGTATGTGTGTGGGGATGATGGACAGGAAGAAAAGTAGGCTGAGCCACAACTTAGTGCTCTTGGCAAAGAAAGTGTTCTCAAGTGCTAATGTGGTAATTAAATGTGTACCCAGCGGTTTTTTGACTTTGCAAATGACAACCTGCAGTTTTTGCCTACCCAAAGTGTGTGTGGGAGGGCAAAGCCGAATCCTAGAGCTCAGGCTTCAGTTAGGGAAGGGCCTTGTCTCACTGTTCTTATTGAGATTTTTAGTAACGTGGGGGGGGGGGGGGGGGCACCAAGAGTTTGCACCCATCTGTGCAACACTTTTGGTACTGCTGGCAAGGACAGCATTCCCCTTCTCTTGCAATCAACTTGCAGGAGAGGCTTTTCTGAGTGATGTTCCATTAGCTCATCTCCCTGCATTGCGGCACCGTGCAGTTTCCTTGCTTTTCCTATCAATATATAAATACAGCCATCTGAAATAGACGATTGAGTCATGGTAGCAGGTCTGCTCAGAGCATTCAGAAAGAAATCAAGTTAATGAATGTTCTGTCAATGCCCCATTATCTTTCTGTTGCATGTGAATCACTGCCCGTGTCCTCTGAGTCATTTCAAATGCTGGTGTATCTTTATGGAACAAACCACACCACTGATCATTTTCATAAGGCTAGATCTAGAGTTGTTTCATAGCTGGAATTTCCATGGTTTATGGAAAGGGTGACAGTGCAATCTGCATTTTTAGATTTTATCATAATAGTAAATCCGTCTTTCATTTGCACTTATCACTTTGACCCATATACATATACCACAGGAGTTATGTGTTCCTCTGATGTACATTCTTGGTTCCTGTAAGATATTGGTTCCTGCAACATATTATACTCTACAACCGGTATGGGCTAACTTCAGCTCCCCAGGTGTTTTGGACTTCAACTACCACAATTCCCAACAGTCTATCGGCTGTTAGGAATTGTGGGAGTTGAACTCCATAACACCTGGAAGGCTGAAGTTTGCCCATACCTGTTCTAGAATGTCCCTCAAGCACGGCAAAATTTCACTACTCCTATCTTAGAAAATGTAAGCTGTTCCTGAATATGCCAGATTGAAGTTCTCTAAAATATTTCACCCAGCAGGGGCCATAGTTCAGAAACAGAGCACACAATGAGGATCTTCAAAAATTGGGGTGCATTCTCAGTTCCTAACACAGTTAACTCATGGATCAAGCTGGGATGGCTGTATCTCCCCCAGCTCATTAGGGGTGAGCTATCCTTTCCATTTGATTCTTTATCCACCAGTAACAGGAGTGGTCGTATTCCAAACTGGATTCATCCAGAACCACACAAGCAATGCTATTTTAATATGAACTACCTCTTTCACTTGTAACTAGAAAACATTTGTTGTCAGCACCTTGCACAGTTGCCTTCATGGCTGTTAGGCCATTGAAAAGCTCTATAGCAGGCATGAGCAAACTTTCTAACCTGGGGGCCACATGGAGGGCCTGAGCGAGGTGAGTGGGCTGGGAGAGAGGGGGTTCTCCCTAAGCCCCCTCCTTCCCCTTTCCTCCTCTTCCTCTTCTGTTTTGGAGGCAGAAAGTGAAGGAAAGACAGAAAATGTTTGGATTCCAAAAGGGTTGGTCTTTGTCAGAATGAGATGGGGAACGGGGGAGAAAAAAAGTGTATCCATTAGACTCCTCATTGCCTACTCCTGATATAGAATCCTAGAATCCTAGAGCTGGAAGAGACTGCCAGGGACCATCCAGTCCAACCCCCTGCCATGCAGGAAGACACAATCAAAGCACTCCCAATAGACAGCCTCGGCAGAAAAAAAAGCCTCCAGAGAAGGAGACTCCACCACACTCCCAGGCACCCTATGCCAGTCTCCAACAGCTCTTACTCTCAGGAAGTTATTCCTAATCTTTTCAGTTAAATCTGTTTTCCTGCCATTTGAACCCATTGCTCCCCCGTACCCTGGTCTCCCTCCTCCTCAATGGGACACCATTTTAAATCTTGAAACATGGCTCTCACGTTCCCTCTCTACCTTCTCTTCTCCCAGCTAAACATCCCCCAGGAGGAAAGGAGGAAGGAAAAAGAGAGGGAAGGAAGGAAGAGAAGGATGGAAGGAAAGAAGGGTGGAAGGGAATGGAGGGAGGGAGGAAAACAGAAAGAAAGACAAAGGGGAAGGAGGGAGGGGAGGAAAGACAGAAGGAAAGAAGGATGAAAGGGGGAAGGGAAGGAAGGATGGAAGGAAGGAGAAAGAGGGAGGTAAAGAAGGGAGGGAGGAAAGGAGGAAGAAAAGAGAGAAGGAGGGAAAGGATGGTGAGAGAGAGGACAGCCTGAGAAAAGAGTCCAAGGGGGGCGCATTTGGCCCAGACCTGGGTTTGCCCACACCCAGGCCCGTAGCCAGGATTTCGATTTGGGGGGGGGGGGGCTGAGTTTTTTCAGGGGGGGTTCGGGGGGCTGAGTTTCAGGGGGGGGGGGGCTGAGTCTGAGTGAAAGAGGGTCTACCCTAGCAAACCTTTTGTATCATTACCTCAATACCCCCATGCATATGGGATATATTGAGCATGGTATGAATAAACCACCATGAGAATGAAGCTCCTCAAGTCCCCCCCCCCCCCCCCCCGGCTACATGCCTGCCCACACCTGTTCTATAGAAAGATCTACCAAAAGTAGAAAAAAGTGGTCTATCCTGACTTCAATGGATTTTGGAGACATGTATATCTGCTCTCCAAAGATGAGTAAAAATTTACAATGCCATCATCAAATCAGTCATCAGCCACCAGCTTTATGGAAGGAATGGTGAACTGCACACGTATCATGCTTAATTCTTGTCTCTGGATTTGGCCCTGTTCTCCAAATCTTGGGGTAAAGGAGGCAACTTTCAGGAGAAGAGCACTGACTTGAGAAATATATTTATGTCTGTAGGTATTTCTTCCTCATTTCTAAGGGTACACCTTCACTACACAATTAATGCAGTTTGACTCTATTTTAACTGCCATGGCTCAGTACTATAGAATCCTGGAAGATGCAGTTTGGTGGGTTAGAAAAGGCTAATTATTTTGTAAAACTATAGTTTCTTCTCTGATTTCAGTCTGGAGCCCAAAGTATTCAAAAGCTTTTATCCCAACCTCATTGCATGTATATGTTCAGGTTACCTATGCAATCATCATGTCAGTGATTTCCCTTTTAAAATGAAACCTGATGAGATTGTTCATATGGTTTAATGAATTAACTGAAAGCTGATATTGCCAAGGTAGAAAATTCTGAAGATAGAGAGTTAAAGTTATGGATGTTAAAGGTATGGATGACATCTTTCATCTAAAACTGCCAGTCAGTTTTCAGTGAATGATATCACACATATATCTTTCACTTCTTTTTCATGTACAGGTATGAAATACTTCAGAATATTCTCGCTGTGTGTGTATATGTTTGTGTATACAGTATATAAAAAGCCAGGGATGCTGTTTTGTTCTCACAGATTTCAGAATCCTCGTGTCTTGTTGCATTTGGCTTCCTAACTTAAAGTTGCCCGAGGCAGCTCCGTTTCTGTCACTTATGTAGCAAATCACTCCAGGTTTAGCTGACCTTGCCAACTTCACAGAGGTCATGTTTTCTCAGAGCTAAGACCATTCCCTAATGCATTAAGGATAAAAAGATGTCTTTCTCCCAATGTAAACAAGCACATTTCATCACCTTTGTTCCCCACCCACCTCAAACACACCTGAAATGACACATAGCCCCTCCCTCATAAGGGATGCAAGACATTTTTCAGCTTAAGGCAAAGGTTATGCTTGTGCTCCTACCTTCTCTTTGCAGAAGGTCTTCAGGCTGTTCATGGGGCAGCATTTTCCATCTCATCTGAAGGTAGCAAGTAGGCTTTTGTGGATGATGATAATGATGATGATGTTGTTAATAATAATAATAATAATAATAATAATAATTTCAGTATCTCAAAATATATTAGAATGAGATATTTCCATAAAGAGTACTCATGTATCAAAACCACCAATTTCAAATACATAAATTTTGAATTTGCTTGGAACCCTTGGTTAAGTTACCTTCTTTTTTCTGTGACAGGCTCCCCTGATAAAAATATTGAACTAGTTACTACCCAAAACACAAAGTTGGCATAGAGTTTACTTATATGGTGTAAATGGAGAATTTTGAAAGTGTAAAACACTTTCTGTAAATCAGAGATGAGTAACAACAGCAACAACAATAACAACAACACTAGTACTATATTATGGCCTTTTTAGCCATAATTTCTAGCTCTCTAGCCATAACCTCATCCTTGACTCTTGCACTTTACTATTGTCCCTGCCCTGGAGCTGTACTGTATTTCAGCCTTAATTTATTATCTACCTCCCGCACTTTACAATCAGCCCTTGTTCAGGCAGTTGTATTGCACAAGCCTTCCCTCGCCCCTTGATTCAGGAACATCCATTATACTTGGCTACTGGTTGTAGTATGGCGAATCATGCTTTTAATTATGTTTTATGATGTTGTATATGTATTTTATTGTGTATATTTTAACTCTGTTTGACTGGGCTTAGTCCCATATAAGCTGCCTCGAGTCCTTTTGATGAGATGGTGGCGAAATACAAAAATAAATTTATTATTTTATTATTTGTATTCCGTGCAATCTCCCTGAGGGGACTCAGGGTGGCTTCCAGCATATACATATAACATTGAAACAATGAAAGACATATACACACAGATAAAGGTGAAGGCTTCCCCTTTATCTCTGGCTCTGAGGGTGGTTCTCATCTCCATTTCTAAGCCGAAAAGTCTGCATAGTTGTAGACATCTCCAAGGTCATGTGGCTGGCATGACTGTACGGAGAGCCATTTACCTTCCTACCGATGCAGTACCTATCTACTCACATTTGCATGTTTCTGAACTGCTGGATTGGCAGGAGCTGGGGCTAAAAGTGGGAGCTCATCCTGTCCCATGGGTTCAAACTGCCAACCTTCTGATCAGCAAGTTCATCAGCTCGACGGTTTAACCATTAGGCCATTAGAAGCATTTTGATCTTAGGAGCCAAATCTTCTTTCATGGAGATGGATTTGGGGTCAAAACAAAGTGACTGGTCCTCAATGCAATTTTTTAACACACCTACAAAACACAACTCAATTCTAGTAAAGCCTAGTGCAGCATTGTCATAAGCTGCAAAGCTCAGCCCAGTTCTATGCAAGAGCTTCCTGCACTGCAAAGTACAGCTCTGTCCCATAAATAAAATGAATGACAACAGATAATTAGATGTGCTCATCTTACGGTATGTTAAATATGTCTTGGTTCATTCCGTAGCCGCTCCATTTCAGTAAGATATGTTTCCAATGTTTAATGCACGTAATCATATAACCTATATACTCATGCATAAGTCTAGAAATTTTAGTCAAAAAGCCCACCCCACAAAAATCAGGGGAAATCTATTCACGGGTCAATGTGAATATTGTCAAAAGAGAAACTATCCCTTTCTCTGAGCAAAGGGGCGAAAGGCAAGATTTTAGTCTGTCTAGGGAGAACCTAAAAAAAAGCACTGACCCTATTTATTTTCTCGGTCATGGTGCCTCTTCTGGCATCCTTGAATGCCTGGATGGGGAAATGGTGGTGGCGGCCATGGCCAAGTGTATTGGTGCTTTGTGCTCTCTGTGGAATGACTCTCTACTTATCCACAGGTCATAGGAAAATCCATAATTTTTGGTCCAAAGACCTCCTTTTATACATTAGTTTTAATGTACTACTTCAGCCTGTGTCAACGAAAATGCTGCTGCCCCCATCCCAGTCCTCATAGGAAAGACTTAATATGCTTTACATATTAATTTGTTAAGTGTTGCAGCCTTATTCTGTTGTTCGGAACAGTGACGTTTGCTTTGCTTTTCCTTGTGATAGATGCTATTTTTGGCACTGTGCATAGAAAAATGTAATAAAGCAAAACAAACTTAAATGTACAAGATTTGCTTGATTTCCTTTTTAGTCAAATTCAGTTCATCGTCATTCTGGGGCTCTTTTTAACCTTGAAGCAGGGCTGCATGTATTTTTCTCCCATTTGCTTCACCTTGTGTCTCTGTGTGTGTGGATATTTTTTTTTTGCATCTGTTAGAGCAGATGATCGGTGAATAGATAGGCAGCTTTGACAGTCCTGTTTAGCTTATAAAATGTGCAGGCGATACGTCTGAAAGAACATGGAAATTGGTGGCAGTGTGTGGGTGAGCGAGTGGGCGGGTAGGTGCCATGAGTTGCTTCCAAAGCAAAGCAGATAAATGATAAAACAGAGTGGGGATTTATTTTTATTTTTTGGCCTTGGATCAGTGCTCAGTTGCTTTTATTGATGCTTTAGCTACCAATGTAAAAACTAATTTTTAGATCTGTCTTCTTCTGGTTATTTGCATTTCATAGACATCGGCAGGCATGCCAATGTGTCTTGTATACAGTTGTAAATCAAGCCCCGAAATCCCTAACATACCTTAATAATAACATGAAAAATTCCCGCTAGCGTAAAGGAGCTTATGTTCGAGCTGTAGAAATGCTTCTTTCTTCTAGTAAGATATGTTCATATGGTCAATTGAATAGTATATTATGGATTATAGATATTTTACATTTCCCCCTCTGAAGGTGGATATCTGAGAGTCTTTTCATATTCCTGTGTGACCCCCTGCATCTGACAAAATATATCAATTCTAGGAATTTTCTAGGTCCTCTAGGCAATTTTATGGTATGTTTCTGCCAAAAGTTAGAATAGAATTGCCATGGAGACACCTTTCTAGGAATTTTCTAGGTCTTCCAGGGTGACTCTATGATAACTTCTAGTGGAAGTCATTCATTTAAATAGTGTTCACTGTTATCCACAGTTTCCTGGTTCCATAGTAATTTCAGGAACATATCCCCTATGGGTACAGAGGTCATATAATAATAATTCTTTATTTATATCCCACCCTATCTCTCCAAGGGGATTCACCATACACAGTTATAGCACTGTGGTTCTAGTTTATGGAATTCTGGTACTTGTAGGTTAGAGAAGGGTAACACTCCTCCTGGATAGCTGGGTGCTCTGAACAGAGGCATCTGAAGGCCCTTCCACACAGCCTATATAACCCAGAATATCAATGTAGATGATCCACAATATCTGCTTTGAACTGGGTTATCTGGGTCCACGCTGCAAAATAATCCAGTTCAATGTAGATTTTATACAGCTGTGTGGAAGAGGCCTGAAGGTGGAGGTCTAAGAGGAAGCTTTTCCCTTCTAAGTAAACCAGCCTAGAACTGAAAAATGTGCTTATTAATTTAAAATTTGGGAGATGCTCTATGTGAAGTACATAACCATACTCAGCTTTGTGAGAAGAAATATACCACAATCCACATTGGAGTGACCAAAACAAAAATCATAACATGGGTTTGGGACCATACACAGTTGTCCTTACAAGAAAAAACTCAATGTTTCAGGAAAGAGACTTCAAAGATGTAAATGGAGCAGTAGTCCACATTTTCTTATAACCAACAGGGAAGCCTATCCCCTTCTCTGAGCAGATATGGATCCAGAGCGCAAGTGGTCACCCTCACAGTCCCAAGGACCCCTTCCATGTCATCAGGAAGAACAAGACGGAAAGAATCCCATAAAATTGGACAGACAGGTGCCTCGGTTACCTCATCTGGCACTTCATTTCAACCAGAGTCCAGTTCAAGGCGTATCTGGTTTTATTCTGCTATAATATGTTGTCCAGGCTTGGCTCCATGTAAGCTGCTCCGAGTCCCCACTGGGGAGATGGTGGCGGAGTATAAATAAAGATCCTCCTCCTCCTCCTCCTCCTCCTCCTCCTCATGCCTCAAAGACATTTTTCAGGCAAGGCATATTCAAACATCTTTGAATTGCTAGTGTCCAGGAGCAAACAAACCAAATAAGACAAGTTACATACTTTACAATTAGCATATTTTAAACAATGGATAGGATTTCACTGTATATTAACTTGAGGAAGTGGCTAATTTACCCCTTTGCCAGCCCTCTTTCCCCCCTGAAAAGACTCTCCAGAGTGCCTGGGATTTCTGCCTTCTTCCATGGAAACAACATGGGATGGAGCATAGAGGGCTGCCGAGGGTGGAAGATACAGGGAAACCTTCCTTCTGTGAAATTCCATGTTGACTTATCTTAAGACGTAAAGTTGATTTTGGCAATCCCCCCCCCCCCCGGCCGAGCAGGGCACCTACTTTCAGGATCAGCCCTACAATTAGACAGATCAATGTGACTAGTTAGGCTGGATCTACCATAACCTATATCCCAGAATCTGATCCCAGATTATTTGCTTTGAACGGGATTATATAAGTCTCCACTGCGAGATAATGTGGGAGAAGCATATAATAAGACCCTTGGATATAGGGCAGTACAGATCCAGCCATAGCCTGTTGCTTCAGGTGTGTGAATTGCGTGCTTTCATGCACATGGAATAGGGGGAGATGCCATTATGTCCATTGCCTCAGGCAACAAGTCATCTTAAACTGCCTTAAACAACACTGGATTTAAACTAGCAGACTTCTAGCTAGTGATTAGGGATCTCCTTTTATGGTTGCTTTCAATGATCCTAGATCAGGGGTTCCCAAACGAAACCTGCAGGCCAGATGCAGCCCTCCAAGGTCATTTGCCCAGCTCCCACTCTAAACTTTAGACTTTGGTTTGCCCTAAGTCTGAAACAACTTGAAGGCACCCAACAACAGCAATCCTAATTAACTTTACTATCTCATTAGCCAGAAGGAGGCCCACACTTCCCATTCACATACTGGTAAGTTTATGTTGGTTAAAATTGTTATTTATTGAAATATTGTATTGTTCTTTCATTTTTTGCACTACAAATAAAATATGTGCAGTGTGCATAGGAATTCATTCATATTTTTTCCTCAACCTATTGCCCTCCCCACTTAACAATCTGAGGGACTGTGAACCAGATCTTGGCTTTAAAAGTTTGAGGACTCCTGCCTTAGAGAGATCCTAGAAGATTGTTGCTTAAGCCTTGGGAGAAACCTTTCCTAAACATACAATTTGAAAAAGTCGATGCTGTCCTTACGGTACTTTGCAAAAATTGCACTTGTAAGTAGGTTATTGGTAAAATTGCTTTCTGACCTCATATTTGATCATCTTGAGTAGCTCAGAGGGAGGCCTGAATGAATAATTCACGAGATACACAATGACCTAAATGAATTATTGACAGAGAATAATTTGCCCATTGAAGGAAGTATTTTTTCTTATGGAATCTGTGTAATCACATTATTTTGATTTAACCCCCTTTATCCATTGTCAAATGATCCCATGCAATGACTTGGAAGGGTATGTTTTACTAGAGTGTTTGTGGCACCTCTTTAATTGCTTTGTTCCCTCTGCCCCACACACCCCTCCCTTGCAATCTGGAGTAATGCAGAACTGGAAGAAGAACCATGGGAGTACAATTTGGCATTGCATTTAATCATGGCAGTAATGGAAGGGACTGCAAGGACCCAATTCTAGCTTTGCCATGTAGTCATTCATTATTTAAGCACCACTGCTTAAAAAGTAATCTAATTTCTGTTTATAAACGTCCAAGTAGTGTCAACTACTTTCCAAGCTAAGCTTTTCCATGGTCGAAGAGCTCTTACTATAGGAAATTCTTCTTGATGTTTATTTGGACTCTCTTTTTTTACTGCCTTGGTTGTCCACCTCTGGATATTAGGCCTGGGTAACAATGGAAAAAATTGTTTCTAAAATCGATTTGTATTTGGGGTTTTTTTTGTTTCGATATTTAAAATAATTACAAAATTTTCCTTTTAAAAAGTTCGATATTTACGAAATTTCGTAAATGGTAAAAAATTAACGAATAGATTTCCGAAACAACAACGAATCGATTTGTTAATGGCGGACGCGACCGCGAAATACGCTAAAAAACCTCCAGAACCTTCTGAAGCTTCCCTCTCCCTCTGTTGTTGACTGTTGGTGTGATATTATAATTTTTTTTCACTAATTAAACCATAAAACTGGCCCAGACATGCGGAAATAATAACGAAACGACCTCAAAACAATAACAAAACGAATACAATATCGAAATACGAAGCATTTACAAAACGTTTTTGAAAATTCGTTTTTTAAAATTCGTTTTTTAAAATAATTGCTCCAGAATGGTTCGTTATCGTTTTGTAATTGAAAAAATTAACAAATTATTAACGAATTACGAATTAACGAAACGAAACCGCCCAGCCCTACTGGATATGTTCCATTTTTCAATATATTTCTTAAATGGTGGTGCCCAGAACCAGATAAAGTATTCCAGGTGAGCTGTGAATGAAATAGAATAGAGTTGTATTATTACTTCCCTTCCTATTATATTACCACAGCATGGAATTGCATTGACAGTTTTTTTGTTTTTGTTTTTGCTGCTGCATCATGCTGTAGAAGAGTGTTAAGTGTGGAGTAAACCCTAGATGCTTTCATATGTATTGTCATCAAACCAGGATTTGGGTATCATTTGGTATTACATATGGCAAGGCACTGCTATCTAGCCCATATTTTATCAGTTTGTTTGCAACAGTGGTTCTTAACCTGTGGGCCATGGACCACCAGTGGACTCCGAGGACAAAAATCTGGTTCATGAGTCTCCTTCCGCTTTATTTTATTTCCACTCCTTTTGCACCTTCTGCCACTCCTTCCCTGTCACTGACCCTGACATATGTTCTATATCAGAAATTAAAGCTGATGCAGTCTATCCAATGCAATTTTCTGAATCAGAACAAATCTAAAGTTGAGTAAAAACTGATTTGTACTAATGTTGGAGAGTGGTCCCTGGTCAAAGGGGTCCCTTGTCAATTAGTCCCTGGTCAAGTGACCCCTGGTCAAAGTGGTCCCTTGTCAAAAAAAGGTTGGGAGCCATCAATTTACAAGAATATCACAAAGGACAGTGTCAAAAGTCTTACTGCAATCCTAATATACTACATCCACAGCATTCCACTGATCTATCAAGCTTTTAACTGAGTAACAAAAAAGTAAGATAAATGTGCCATGACTTCTTTTTAGACCCCTAGTCTCTTAGGATCTTATCCAATGTAAGGTTTTCCTCATTTTCTCTCCATTTTCACACACTGGCAAAATAGAGACCCTCAGAGGCCATCCCAATACACACAACCACTTCCAGTGGCTGCCGATCTGTCTTGCCAGCATGCGAAAATGGAGAGAAGACTCCTTTTTCAGTAGTCACATGTTACCTGACTCCTGATTAAAGAAAGAAGAGGGAAGCAGGGGAAAACGGAAAGAAGACAGGGAAAGGATGTGGCATGGCTGGCCACCCCCGGAGATGGACCTTGCCGGGGTAAGACGAGTCCCCACTCTTCCAAATGCTTTTCCTCGATTTTCCCAGCTTCCTTTCTGCCCATGGGATTGCATCCTTAGTAACCACAGTGTTGCAGATTGTTTAATGATCTGTCCTAGGACCTTTTCCAGTATTAATGTCAAGGCAATCATCAGTAGTTATGTTAAGGTTATGGTCAGTAGTTACTCGGGTCTTCTTTACCCCCTTGCAAGTTTTGGAGAGGGGAACACTGTTTGTCCTATTCCAGGCTGCTGGAGGCTTTCCTGTTCTCCAAGAATTCTCAAAGATTAATGTATTGGCTTTGAAATCATGCCTACAAGTTCCTTTAGTGTCCCTGAATGCAGATCAATGAGTCCTAGCAATATTAATTCATTTATAGTAGCTAATAGCTATGTGTTCCTTTGCTACTACTTTGCTTATTTTGGGCCATAGCTCACCCATTGCATCATTTAGAGAATATCACCAGATAATTGATTCAAACATCAATTTTGAGGAATGGGTTTTTATACAATAACCCTAGACTGCACAGATGAACACAGGAAACTGTCTTGTACAGCGTCAAATCATTGTTCCATTTAGACCAGTATTGACAACTGTAACTGGTAACAGTGACTTGCTATGGTTCAGACAAGATTCTTTACTAGCAATACCTGGAGATTTCCCCATCATCTCCTAACCAAGTGCTAGCAAGGCTAATGGTGCCTAGCTTCCAAAATCAGATAAGATCATTATGTTCAGGATGATATAGTGGTGGTGAATAATAGCTACCATTCATTCTATTATTTATTTTAAGTGTGTATGCTTTGCTACTCAACCACAGATTGGGAGAGCTAAAAGCATGGATTAGACAAAGCACAATAATAAACAAGATTAACTTTAACATTGTACATTTGATAAAATAGTAGCCAAATCAAATAACGAAAGCAAATATTAATCTTGTGTTTTCCAGGTGGAGTGTAAACATCTTTGGTAAGTGGTGAGTGGCCAGGAAAATTGAAGTTGCGCAACCAAGAATCCTTGCTCTCAATTGCTACCTGTATCAGAAAATGGAGCTGGATTTCCAATTGAGAACAAATTTTGTTTTTTGCATTTGACAGTAGGAATGATTATGTAGAAGCACACTTGAAAATATAGTCCATTTCCATATTATACCATGAGCAGAGATCTGGAAAAACAAAAACAAAAAATGTTTATCATATCAGAAGACAACCGATGGTACAGTTGTAATGTATTTAGAAAACACAAAGTTTTAAAACTTGGTATTACATTAAATGTCCTTTAAGCAGAAGCTGGCTGCTAGGAGTGCCTCTGTTGTTGCTATAAGAAGGTCCTCCATTGTGCATGTGGCTGGGGAAGGGCTCAGGTGGTGGTCTGTGGTTTGCTCTTCTCCATTCTCACATGTTGTGAACTCCACTTTGTGGCCCCATTTCTTAAGGTTGGCTCTGCACCTCATGGTGCTAGAATGCAGTCTGTTCAGTACCTTCCAAGTCAACCAGTCTTCTGTTTGCCCAGCAGCGAGTCTCTCATTCAGTATCAGCCATGGATTGAGGTTCCGGGATTTAGCCTGCCACTTTTGGACTCTTGCTTGCTGAGGTGTTCCTGAGAGGATCTCTGTAGATCTTAGAAAACTATTTCTTGGTTTAAGGCATTAGCATGCTGGCTGATATCTGAACAGGGGATGGATTGGAGATGTCACTTCCTTGGTCCTTTCATTATTGGCTGCTTCCCGGCAGAAGTCAGGTGGTGCAATACTGGCTAAATAGTATAATTTATCCAGTGGTGTGGGGTGTAGACATCCTGTGATAATGTGGCATGTCTCATTAAGAGCTACAGCAACTGTTTTAGCGTGGCGAGATGTGTTCCACACTGGGCATGTGCACTCAGCAGTAGAGTAGCAAAAAGCAAGGGCAGATGTCTTCACTGTGTCAAGGATTGCTATTGTTGTTGTTATATCCCTTCAAGTTGACACTTGAATGTATAGTAACGCTTTCTGTGGTTTTCTTGGCAAGATTTGTTCAGAGGAGGTTGGCATTTGTTTTTCTCATAGGCTGGGAAAATGTGACTCAGTCAAGGTCACCCAATGGTTTTCCACACTTGAGCAGGAATTTGAATTGAAAGTCCAAATTCAATACACATACCATGTAATTTATTTTTCTCTCCTGTATCTTTTCTCTCTTTTGTCTTCATTTTGTTTGCACAGGGTCTACAAGATTTGATTAAAGACTTCATTAGCTTCTAAAATGACGTGCTTGTTGTGAAAGAAATAATTAGATTAATCAATAATCACAATAGCAAAAAAAAAAAAGAATGTGTAAAACTCATAACAAAATGGTTTCTAGTTCAATAGAGTTAAGCACTGTTTATTCATTCATTCAATTTGGCAGGAGAAGATAATGCAAGAGTAGGAAGAAGTCTCATTGTGGAAAACATAAATACAGTTTCTATGACATCCTGACTTTGAAGCTGTACTATTGCCAAGTATACTGCTAGGGAAAATGAAATGGGAATATACCTGCAGTGGAATCACAAACTTTAACTGCTTCCTGAGTAAACTTCTAGTCTTATACTGACAAATGTGTTGTGGTCTAAAATATGTATTTTGGATCTGACTTGGGTGACTCCTTTTTTCCATGCGACTTCAAATAGAAATTGGAGCTCAATCGCATATGACAACTAATGAAGTGGAAGGCTACTTGTGGTTTACCACAATTTTGGCCAGGTTAATAATTTTGACTGAAAATGGGAGAGAATTTACAGAATTGGGTCCAATATTGTTCATTCCAGCAAAGGGGTTTATTTCATATTCGTGAGCGTTATATTTCTCCCAAAGCTACTTTGAAAGGATGGGAAAACATCAAGAGATTGTGGGACATATCAAGGAGCAGGAGAAAGGGCATAAGTAGAAGACTGATAATACATATTGTTGGATGCAGTCCTTAGCTTTGAATGCTCACCCACCTTAAAAGTGATGTCCTGCATATATTAAAGGATTGATTTATATACAATGCATGCTCCTGTAGAGGTCCACAGTGGTATATCAAACAATGTCTTGGTTTGACAGGAACAGTCCCAATAGGCACTTGGTTGTTCCATTTTTTTCAGCTTCTTTAAAAATGTCCCATCTCTCTTACATTGTCCTCCATGATCTCTGCCTTACTTCAAGGAGGTGCTCAGTGTGCAAAAATTGTTTCCACTTAGTTAATTCAGCAAAAAGGAGGGAGAAAACGTGGAGACAGTGACAGCCTTTGTATTTCTAGGTGCAAAGATTACTGCAGAAGCAGACTGCAGCCAGGAAATCAGGAGATGCTTACTTCTTGGGAGGAGAGCAATGACTAACCTTGATAAAATAGTGAAGAGTAGAGACATCACACTGGCAATGAAGATCCACATAGTTAAAGCAATGGTATTCCCCATAGTCACCTACAGATGTGAGAGCTGGACTACAGGGAAGGCTGAGTGAAGGAAGATAGATGCTTTGAACTGTGGTGTTGGAGGAAAGTTCTGAGAGTGCCTCGGACCACGAGAAGATCAAATCAGTCCATACCCCAGGAAATAAAGCCCAACTGCTCATTGGAGGGAAGGATAGTAGAGGCCAAGATGAAGTACTTTGGCCACATCATGAGAAGAAGGGAAAGCTTAGAGAAGACAATGACGCTGGGGAAAATGGAAGGAAAAAGGAAGAGGGGCCGACCAAGGGAAAGATGGATGGATGGCATTCTTGAAGTGACTGGATTGACCTTGAAGGAGCTGGGGGTGGTGACGGCTGACAGGAGTTCTGGAGTGGGCTGGTCCAAGAAGTCACGAAGAGTCGGAAATGATTGAATGAATGAACAACAACAACAAAGTTAATTCAGCAGAGGGAGAGGAGGAATGGAGGGGGTGCAATCTTGCCCTTCTCTGTAGATTATGGCAAAAGAAAATGGCCACAGCTCCTCCTTCCTTTTGAATTTTTCTCCACTGACAATCTTTGCCATTGCCGCCACACTCTCATCTTGCTTAGCCATGAGTGCCTAGATTTACAGCTCTGAAAGTGCAAAAGTAGTTTTCATTCAATACATTCCTGCGTGGAAAAGGATAGGATGCAGCTGGAAGCATTTATTTGCCCCCCCCCCAAGATATTCAGATATAAGGTTGGATATAGGATACATCTACACTAGGCATGGGCAAACTAAGGCCCAGGGGCTGGGTGCTACCCTCTGGGTGCTTACCTCAGACCCTCCTTATTTTTCCCATCCTCTTGGCATAAGTACATGGCAGCCCATCATATCCTTATGAGAAAAAGACGGCTGAGAGTCCTCTGGAGAGCTCTCAGCCACCACGCATCTCATCCTGCTCTGAGCATTAGGGTAGTGCAAGCGGCTTCATCCTTATGCCGAGAAGACAACTCAAGGAAGGCACGTGGTGGCTGAGAGCCCTCTGGAGCATTCTCAGCTACCTTTCTTGCCCTCATCCTGGCATAATGTTAAGAGGACAGCCCAAGGATCAGGGAAGGAAGATTGTGGCAGTCACTGGGTCCACCTTTCTTCTGGCATAAGGATGAGGCAAGCAGCCCCATCCTTAAGCTGGGAGGACAACCTGAGGATGACCCGGGCCCTGCTCTGCTCCCTCCTGGCCCCATCCTCTCCTGACTCCTGCCCTCTCCCGGCCCCTGCATCTCATGGGTGCATTTTGTTCAGCATGTGAATGGCTCTTCTCCCTCCCAGTCTGTCCCTTCCGGATGGGCCTGCAGTGTGGCTCCAAGGCAAAAAACTTTGTCCATGCCTGATCTACACTGTAGAATAATTGCAGTTTGTTACCACTTTAACTGCCATGGCCCATGCGATGGAATCCTGGAGTGTACAGTTTGGGGAGGCACCAGCCCTCTTTGGCAGAGATGTTTAAAGACCTTGTGCAACATCATCCCTCAGGATTCCATAGCACTGAGGCATGGCAGTTAAGGTATTAATTATACAGTGCAGATGCACCCTTATAATATTTTCACAGAATTAGTCACTCGGGTTCACTGCATCCCTCCTCTTGGTGTGTTGTTTAATGGCAATCAGGGAGGTTTGAATTGTGGGAGCATTACAAAAACCAACCCCACAGCACTTCCATCCTGAAATTTGCTATGGTACAGTTCAGACACAGGTTACCATCCAACCCTGCAACACATTGCTCTTCTCTGTACTGAGAAGAGTATGAATACATTTTGCTGACAGTCAGTCTCTTTTTATTTTTGACAGAGATATTTTAGTGGGTATGTTGGGCTTTGAACTTTTCATTAGGTTATAGAGTGGGGAAAAGTCCAACTTCTCTCTGATCTTGTAAAAACTACTTTTTTAAACTACAGCAGCCATGGCAGAGTTTCTGGGATTTGTAGTTCAAAAGAGTATTTTTCTAAGACTTCCAAGACTTTTTTTTTCAAGCAAGCCTCTTGGTTTGACCTCAGAAATGTCTGTGTAAACCTTGTTCAGTGTAAACCTCTGTTTTAACCTCAAGTTTACATTCAGAGTGTCAGCTCGCTCATGCTTGGGCTTCTCAAGGCAAATAGGAAGTGGCCCAGGATGGTTTTAGATATATTACTTTATAGCTAAATGCCAGCAAAAGAGTTTGAGTGGAAAACCCAAGTCAGCCACAAAGAATTACACATTTGGTGGGCATCCAGCTCCTTCTGCAATGCTCCATTTCCCCTTCAATCCTTTTCCTCCTTCTCTTTTCTGCAAAGAATATTTTTTCCTTACACTAAATCTGTGAGTGTAAATAATACAGTGTTTTACCAGGGTTAGCACTGCCCCTCTGTCCCTGCCATGAAAGGAGGGCCATTGCAGCAAGGAATGGGGAGAGAAAGGGCAGATTATCAATGACTCCGGTGAGCCAGAGCATTGTGTCATTCTGGCGGGGAGCCTATTAAAGAGAAAGTCATGCTCTGGAATATGTTCAGCTTGGGATTTCTGAGAACTCTGTTATATGCAGTCATTATGTGTTTCACTATCTGGAAGGAGATGGTTATGTTTGCTTTTGCGACACAGGCTTTAATTGTCCCTGGTCCCAGATCTTTCAACCTAATGCAAACATCAGGCTAGCAATTAGCATTAAGTGCTAAGAAATGGATGGGTGACGTGATAAACACTTAGTGCATCTGTGAAAATGCAATAGTTCTCATTTAAGAGGTGTCCTGCGGATCTTGCTTTCAGAGGCTTGCTGGTGGGGTTCAGCCACAGAGACATCAGGTTTCAGTCAGTCTCAGAAATGGAGCCAATAATCCCCACAGAATGATCTCATCGGAACGCCAAACCAAGAATGCCAAGGTTGGAACTGCATGCCTCCAACATTTTATAGATGAAAATTGGGACAAATGTGACCAATCACCACCAGAGTATGGTCAAGTTATTACTGAGAAAGAAAACACAAGCTAAGAGATGCTGCAGACATTGTTTTTGCTTGAGTCTACTGTGAAGGGCAAGTTTCTGGCCTCTCCACTCCCTGTTGTTGAGTACAAATTACATTTGTTGCAGTTAAAGCCAGAAGAGGACAAAGAGTGAATGTAGGAGAGAGAAATGTGGACAGTCTAGAAGCAGCTAAAAAGAGGGATGAGAGATGAATAATCAGGACTGTCTTTGCAAAACTGAGTCAGTCGGAAGATATAGGACTGGAGGCAGTCTCGCCTTCAAAAACAGACACATACACAGGGAAATAAATAATCTGGATCCAATAGAGCAGTGGTTCCCAATCTTTTTTTGACCAGGGACCATTTGACCAGGGACCACTTGACCAGGGACCACTTTGACCAGGGACCACTCTCCAACATGAGTACCAAAAGGGTTATGTATCAGTTTTTGGTCAACTTTAGATTCAGTTTGGGGTGCTGATTCAGAAAATTGCATTAGATAGACCACATCAGCTCTAGTTTTTGATATAGAACATACTTATTTACTTAGGTGATCCCTCATTGTCTGAGTTAGATTGTCCTCCAAGGTCGGTGTACTGGCGGTACATATGTGGCAGAACATATGGCATGGTCAGCAACAGGGAAGGAGTGCCAAGTGGCACAAAAGGAGCAGAAATAAAATAAATAAAACAAATAAACAAAGAGGAAGGAGGCTCATGGACCAGATTTTTGTTCTCGCAGCACACTGGTGCTCCGCGGCCCACAGATTAAGAACCACTGAGGTTCAGAGGATCAGCAAAGATAAGAAGCAGAAAAACATAAACTGGACTGGAAGGATACCTTGGACAGCAGCAAGCTTGGAGACTGGGGATCAAACTTCTATCACATAATTATTGTGAAGAAAAAACAGTGACTGAAACCCTTTCATGGATTACAAGACCTCCGAGTTTAAGTCTTTCGAATCTGTCCATGTGTTAGACCAAGTGTAGGCAATTATGGAGAGCTGGTTTTCTCTCTCAGAGTCCCAGGGACTGCAAAGACTGACAACCCAAATCAAAACAACCTAAAAAACCTGAAATCATCAGAATGCTTGTGGTTTTGAAAAATGGGTACCAGTTAACCAGTACATGGATTGCCTGTAACATTTACAACATGAATTACTACTCCTGGAAGATTTCGATGGCAGAAAACAGGAATCCAGGGACTCTGGAGAGGTAGAAAGCCTTTCTTCACATTTGTATCAATACACCTTTCTTTCATGCTCCCTATTCCTGTAGTGATCAATGTGTCACAGTGCAGGATAGTAGTGGTAGACCCAAACTACGTTCCTTGCTTTGTTTACAGATCTGCATGTATACTAATGTTGAACCAAATCCTTCTAGCAGAGTCTTGCTTAAATTGTAAAAATCCTAAAAATACTGGAAACCTGAGACAACGTTCTGGCATAGCTGAAGCACATTTACAAGAGATTTCAATATGCGGAGCAATTTTAGGACTCACACCAAAAAATTGTAGAGGAATCATTGCCATGTGTGCAAAATCACACACTGTGACGACGACGGGAACCATGTTAACAGCCGAGATTGTCAGACAACCAGATGGCATCACTTACAGATCGGAACAACATCCCTGCCTGAAAAGTTATTTCTGTTGTGCAGCCTGCTTTTGATCATTCGTACTGCCAGAGCTTCAAACGGAGGTCTTTGGGCTGCATTTTTATTTAGCAGCACATTAAGGATAGAGATTGCAGGTGGATTTGGTTTGACAAACAAGCAACACTTTCTCCATGTGCTCCCTGTTCAAGCACTCAAAATAGTAGCACTTGGCATATGAAGTCTTCCCAACTATTGCTGAAAGGCGCTATAAACATGCTGCACCTATGGTTCATAGCAGAAGTATTTTGACTTGACGATGCACCCAGCGCTCCTTGTGTAGCTGTTCTTGTTGCTGGAGTGATGCCCTAAGAACAAGGAGGGTGTGTAGTAAGTTAAGGTTCAGAGTAGCTTTTCTGGTTGTTTTAGGTATATGTGGTTTCAAAAACTATTTAAGTCTATTTTTCAATAGCGTTTTAAATTGTTTTACCTGTTTGTTTGTTTTGCTGTACATTGTTTTGGGAGCCCCGGCAGACTGAGAAGAATTAAACAAAAGTCTAAATTAATAAGATATTTTCCCAGTAACAAAACCATTCTTCTCTAGCTCTTGATTGGGCAACAAACCAATCTATGTGTAAGTCTTTTGCATCCAGCAAAATGGCAAATTCTTGCCAAAATAACCCTCCTGAAATCTGCACCATTACTTGTATGTCTTGTGTAATCAGTTTTGATCTGATTGTGCTTGTCTTGGCCAGGTAGTGGAACACATACAAGCCCATAACAGGGGTATTCATAAACCTCTTATGCAATTCATAAACTTCCTAGGATATGATACACTTTATGCATTTGAATTTGATAATTATCAAAGACTCAGCACCAGGGTGACTCAGCAAGTCTGTTTTTAGTACCATAAATCATAAAAGTATGTACAATTGTATCAGTATAGTTCCTACTGTAATCTCAAATAATTCCATACACCTGGTGCCTCTGATATAAATAATATTACACAGTTGTTCATTCTTGTGATGTGAGATCAGTTTCCAAGCCACTGAGAACTGCTTAAGTCAATAGTTATCAGTGACGTTATCACACTGGGCTTTAACATGGGCAGTCCCATTCTTCTGCCACCTGCAGAATTCTGGGAAATGTAGTTTGGGAAGACAATGATCTCTAATGCAGCCAGACAGTCAAACACTGGCTTAGGATCAGGACAGCTTCCTTGGCTTTAGGTGGGAAGGAGTAGCGGAGTTGGGTGTCATCTGCATAGTGGTAGCACTGAACTCCAAAACTCCAGGTGACCTCTCCCAGTGGTTTCAAGTAAATGTTGAAAAGCATGGGGGACAAAATGCAGCCCAAAGGTTAATGGCCAAGGATTCAAAGCAGAAGCCCCTACCACCACCTTCTGGGTACATCCCTTCAGGACCTCTTAACACCATCCCAGTGAGACGCCCCAGAAGGATAAAATGGTTGATGGTGTTGAAGACTAATGAGATGTCCAGGAGAGTCAACAAGGACACAATTGTCATGTGCAATTCTCTGCGTAGGTCATCCAGATTTGTTACATCCCAAAACCCCTGGAGTTGGGAGACCACCACCTTGTTCAAAAAAGAAGTTTTTCTTTTTTGAAAGACACTGGCCGATAGTTGTCCATTATGAAGGGGTTCAGGGATGGCTTTTAAAATATAGACTACACAACCGCCTCCTTTAGGCAAGTTGGAATTCTGCTTTGTTCCAAGGAGGCATGGTATGAGAAACCCCAAATAAACCTGAAGTACTAATGAAACTCAAAATACACTGGACTAAAAGAGGTGTCTTGTAGCAAAAACTAACAGGAAGACCAGTTCAGACTTTTTTTGGGTGGAAACATTGCCTGCAATTGTGTTATTAACATATGTCATGATTAATCCACCTTGTAAATGGGTTGTTGCAGTGGTTGATATTCTCTTCACCCAAGGATTCATGCTTTGGCCGCAAAGACTGGTAGAGAGGCCAGGAGATAGGAAAGGAATCTGGTTATGTCCTTCCAGCCAGACACAATTAACATCATCTGCCAAGAGCCTGATGGGTCTCAGAGGAAGGTATCATTGGCCTGGTCCAGTCATGGGGCATGCCCAGACATTTTTACGACCCCCCTCCCCACCAACCGCAGAAAGGCTATTCAGGGAGTTACAGCAACTAAATCTTGAGTCTGGGTGTAGGTTCCTGAATTTTTAATTATTCTCTACCAAGTTCTTGCATTTTAATGGTTCTGTAAAATCTACACCTGCTGAAATTCCTTTCTCTATTCAGCGATTAAAAGTGCAGCAATCCTACATCTGGCCATTGAAACTCAGGTCTAACTGTAAGCTTAGTTATTGTTATTTCTGGTGCAGCAGGAGGGAACAGACTCTAGTTTTCAGATTCCCTTTAGAAGACCATTCCTCCTTGATCTTAATCTCCCCAGGGCGTTCCAAGAAACAGAGGGCCTTGGGTTGCAGCCTTTTAATATTCTGGAGTTAATCTGGGACTGCTTTTGTTCAAAATGTCAGTACAAAGTGAACTATGAAAGTTTTATTTTGCCATAAAAGTATTTACAGCAAGGAGAATTCTAGGTAATATAGTTGGGTGCCACATTACACATCAAGCTGGTGTGATGGAGTGACTTCAGTGGTGGACTAGGACTCTGAGACACCAGGCTTCAAAACCCTATTGAGTCATGGAAATCCAATGGGCAAGTAATACCCAGAGAAAGGCAAAGGCAAACTCCCTCTGAATAAATCTTGCAAAGAAAGCCCTGTGATAGATTCACCTTGTGGCTGCCAAAAATGACTAGAAGTCATACAACAACAAAAACAACAACAACTACTACTACTACAAGAAGAACACTTCCTGCCATATGGTCCCAACTGTCTTCCATCTCTTGTAAATACATAGATGGAGACATACTCTGCCAATATGTTGTAGGATCTCAGGCATAGATAGGAAAAGCTGGCACTAGGGAATCACTGCAGCCCCTATGCAGTCCCCGGGCAATGTCTTTGCTGATGGCCAATTCTCTCACACAAAGTGTTGGTGGCACACTTTTTAGACCTGCATCATTTCGCAACCCAATGATTCAGATTTATTAGCAAACTGGAGATTAAACCAACCCCTCATAAAAGATATGGACACATACGCCAAATGTATGGGGACACAACATATCTCATGAAAACCTTTCCTTTATATTTTTAAATATATATAATTTGTAACATAACAATATACATTTCCAAGATTTGTATTATTTCTTATTACATTTGCATGACACACCTTCACACTGCAGCCAAAACACTAATGTGTTGAGACCAACAGTTTGGAAAGCTCTGCCCTATGGACTAATTGGTTTATTCCCCATTGTTGGGAATTATTAAGGAAAGGGCTGTGTGGCATAGCCACAGGACCAACACAAATGCAGTAAAAAGTTACAATATGACCTTCTTATCCACAAAGTATGTATCCACAGTTTCACTTATCCATGCTCCAAATAATATATTCCCCAATTCCACTCCAGAAGTGTATGTGGGTCTTTCTAGGTCCTCCTATGGTATGCTTCTGGCTCAAGTATAGTCAAAATATAGGGTTTGATATTATCCATGATTTCAGGTCAAGCCCCTGGTGGCGCAGTGGGTTAAACCCTTGTGTCAGCAAAGCTGCCAAACGAAAGGCTGCTCAAATCCAGGGAGCAAGGTGAGCTCCTGTCTGTCAGATCCAATTTACCATGAGGAGAGATGCAAGAGGACCTCCCCAGGCAACATCATTGCTGACTGCCAATTCCCTCACACCAGAAGTGACTTGCAGTTATCTCAAGTCACTCCTGACATGAAAAAATTGGTTTGAGGTATTTACAGTGTGTGTGTGTCTTGGAACGTATCCCCTGTGGATATGGGGGTCATACAGTAAATAAAAAATTAAGGAAGTAGCAGTAAATCTTTGGGAAACAAACATTTATTCATAAAATATTAAACAGTGAGAGAAGACTGCAACTTATTTAAAAGGTTAGTTCAAAACTCAAATTTCTGCTCCTGAAGTCTTACAGAAGAAATCAATCAGCCACTCTCCCCTTCTCCATTTTTGCCAAGAAAGTGGGCAATTTGGGTAGTCTGGAGGGAACCATAGATACAAAAACAGCTTGGGAAGGGGTTGTAGTGTCAAACTATGCTATGAATGGAAGTTGGCTTAGTGAGCTACAGTGATTGTTATAGGGGGTTACATTTTATCCTATCACTTTTCCACCATGCGCAAGGCTCTGTTTAAACCTCTGCTGCCACCAAATATGACCTCTGCTGCCTAAACTTCTGTATCACTATGAGAGAGGTGTTTTCCCTTGTTTCCAAATGTAAAATGGCCCCCTGTTGCCTTACTACTGTGACTTTCAACTGCTAGGACTCCTGGACACCTGCAAGGTGCATATACAGTATATCATTACTGTATATACTCATAGAATCATAGAACCATAGAGTTAGAAGAGATCTCATGGGCCATCCAGTCCAACCCCTGCCAAGAAGTAGGAAAATTGCATTCAAAGCACCTGTGACAGATGGCCATCCAGTCATCATGTTTGAGTCAACCCCATGGCTGAGCAGATTTTTGATGGTTTTGAGATGATGGTCATTCTTTACAGTGGATAAAGTGCCAGTGTTGCCTTAAGAGCCAGTGGTCATTTTCCCACTCAGTGGTCAAAAAATCCAGAAGTGGCACTGTTGCAGAGAGGGTAAGGGTGTTCAGTGCTTCTTTTAGGTTCTCCCAAAATAAAGGAATCATTTGAGTCACCTTCTCTGTGGTGGCCCCTCAGCTGTGGAACTCTCTCCCTAGGGATATTAGATCAGCCCCTTCCCTCCTGATCTTCCGCAGAAAAGTGAAAACCTGGCTTTTTGAACAAACTTTTGGGAACCTAGTGCAATAGATAAACACAGAACTATGTGAAATCAAATACTGGAATGGCTTAGACGATGTTTTTGGACAATGAGGCAAATAGTGAAGGTAGTGGTTTTATATGTTTTTAAAGGTTTTAATGTATGTATCTAATAATTCTGTTTTAAATGTTTATAGTGATTTTTTCATTGTTTTAATGGCATTGAATAGTTGCCTATGTTGTAAAGCCGCCTTGGATCACCTTTAGGTTTGAGAAAGGCGGGGTAGACATATTGTTAATAAAAAAATAAAAAAATAAAATTTGCCACTTTGGGGATGGTTCTTTTTTTTTTATAAAACATTAGGTACAGTGCTTATATGGATCCTTTTATACATCAACCCTGGTTTTTTTTGGGGGGGGGGGTCATTGTTAAAACTACAATTTCTAGACTTATACATGAGTATATACAGTAAGCAAGAGATTCTCTATTACCACCCAGGGCTTACAATTATGGCTGCCTTCAGGCTCCTACACTCTGACAATTCCTTTGTGGGGAAATGGATAAATTAGGTCAGGTAGATGTCTGAAAAAATATACAACGGGACCGTGAATATACATAGAGTTCCCATGCCTGGCTGTTTTTACAACTCCAGGCTTTTATTTCAAGAGGGAAAAAAACCCAACTGAAAAATTATACAGTCGTGGCACCACTCGATTTGTTAAGTGGGTGGAGATGAAGCTCTTGAAGAACAGATTTAAATCTTGCGAAAGCAGCTTTCCACTTCTCCAGCCTCCTGTAGTCTATAATTTATTATTAGTTTTGATCATTTCTAAAAGACTTTCCAAACGTATAAGTGCTTAACAATTATTGCCTCTCAGGCGCCTCTAAACCAAATCTAAACCCAAGGGGGGAAAAAGAAAAGGAGGAACGTATTTTCAAGCGTAGGCTGCCTCTTCCCGAGAGAAAGAGAGATACATCCCAGTTTAATACATGAAAGCGTGAGTCACCCAAGCAGATTGTACACAGGAAAGACAATAATCTGATGCAATAGAAACATTTACAAGCCTCGTAACCCTCCTTTCCTCCTCGCTAAGCTTTAAAAAGCCACGTAAGGCCAAGGATCAAAGCAGTGAAGGTGCAGAACGGTGCTTTCTTGAAACAATAACAAACGCCACTTCCTCAGACGTCAGTGGAGCAGGTTTACAGAAGGGATATACTTATTATTATTATTATTATTATTATTATTATTTTGCAGCAACCGAAGGAAGTTTAATATAATCACATGCATCGCAGATTGGAAGTTGAGCCCTAATGCCACCAAGTCTTATCAGCACAATAAAGCAAAACATGATTACTGGGGTCACTGGAAAGTATCAGAAGCAGAGCGCCTGGCCAGAAGGAGGATTAAGGGAGGCTGCAAGCAAAGTCCAGTAGGGCAGAGCCGGCCCATGTTGACTAGGAGCAATCAAATTAGAGCCTTGTTGAGCTCTAGGCAAAGATATATGCAAGTTCAGCAAGCCGTGCGTGAATTTTCTTATACCTGCCAGCATTTCATGGAAGAAAACGACAACATATGCTACCAAATAATATTAGAGTATGGTCAAGATTGCAAAATTTATTATTGAAGAAGAACATACAATGCTAGGAAAGGCAGCAGCATTTTGTTTGAGCCTGAACCTATGGAGAAGGGCAAAAATCTGTCTCCTCTCCTGTCTCCTTCTGAGACAGTTTTAACTAGAGGATTTTAACATCAAGATAAGTGATTTTAATGCTTTTGTATGTGTATAGTCTAGCATGTTTTGGCATTGAATGTTTGCCATTTATATGTTGTGCTCCGCCCTGAGTCCCCTTTAGGGTGAGAAGGGTGGAATATAAATGCTTTAAATCTATATAAATAAAAATGTAATGTTTGTTTGTGGGATTAACAAAACTCAAAAACCACTGGACGAATTGACACCAAATTTGGACACAAGACACTTAACAACCCAATGTATGTCATTCACTCAAAAAAAGTAATTTTGTCATTTGGGAGTTGTAGTTGCTGGGATGTATAGTTCACCTACAATCAAAGAGCCTTCTGGGCTCCACCAATAATAGAACTGAACCAAACTTGGCACACAGTTCTCCCATGACCAACAGAAAATACTGGAAGGGTTTGGTGGGCAGTGTCCTTTGGTTTTGGAGTTGTAGTTCACCTACACCCAGAGATCATTGTAGACTCAAACAATAATGGATCTGGACCAAACTCTACATGGATACTCAATATGCTCAAATGTGAACACTGGTAGAGTTTGGGGAAAATCGAATCTTGACATTCGGGAGTTGTAGTTGCTAGGATTTATAGTTTACCTACAATCACAGAGCATTCTGAATCCCACCAACAATAGAATTGGGCCAAACCTCCCACACAGAACCCCATGTGGGCCACAGCAACGTGTGGCAGGGGACGGCTAGTAAAATAAATAAATAAATAAATTCTCCAGCTGCTTTTATTTATTTCGTGTTAAAAGCATTGCATAAATGTATTGTTGAAGGCTTTCATAGCCAGAAACACTGGGTTGTTGTCTGTTTTTTGGGTTCACAACCTCTGAGGATGCCTACCATAGATGCTGGCAAAACATCAGGAGAGAATGCTTCTAGAACATGGCCATATAGCCCAAAACATCTACAACAAATGGTGGCCATTGCATAAATGTATAAAACTGATAAAATAGAGGGAACAGAAGTTAAATAATTTTAGACAAAAAAAACGGCAACAGCAACCACACTGCCTGTAGCCTTAAAGAGTTCTTCCTCTGTGCATGAGGCAGGGCATTGTGGGCAAGCATACAGGTGAGGAGTTGTTAGTTCTGCTCCACAGTTGCACAAGGTGGAAGATTCTTCTAGGTAGTGCCATTTTGCCAGGTTGTCTTTTGATCTGCCCACTTCACTTCTGAGTCTGTCCAGAGACTTCCAAGTTTCTCATTCTTGCCCATGGAGGAAGGCCCAAACTATTTTTTAATTTAATTTGCAGCAATTGGAAGACAGAGAGGAAGAGAAGAAAGAAACTGAGACATTTTAAATACGTGTGAAATAGTGGGATGTCAGAGGATTAAGTGAGACTGGGTCCATTCACACTGTAGAATTAACACAATTTCCCAGATTTTTGTTGGAAACAGCAACCTTCCAAGCCTCCACTGACTGTTACTGTATATATTTGTTAACCTGTATTATGTTGATTTGCCTTACCTTTTTGGTGTGGGAAGAGTTATAGACGTGATTGTACTCAGCATGTGCAGACTCAGGACTCCATTTTGTGTTCAGTTTGCACCAAATCTCAGTGGAGGTGAATGCATGTTTGCTTTTGGACTTCAATGTTATAGTTCTGCTTACTGCTTCTTTGGAGGTGGATGTGTGTGGTCATGGACTTTAGTGAGTACAGATATACTTAAAGACATTTAAAGACTATGTGCCTGTATGGTGAATATATGAAAGTTAGTTAGGAAACCTGATATGTTATTTTTCAAAGAAGACTACTTTGTTTTGTCTCTTGAGTGCATGTTTTAAGTAAGAGGTTTTAAGGGAGTGTATGTCTTTTGGGCAACAGCAATTACAACAGCAGAATCTACTCCAAAGAAACAACCATCCTCAGCTAACCAAATTTAGCTGTTTAAAGACATGGTTCTTCAGTTTAACAGCTGAACCACCTGTGTGCTATTACATTAATACTTTATGAATATCACTTGTTTTAAGGGTTGACTTCTAACAAGGTCATACTTTTATTTGACTTGTGGTTTTCAAATGATCTCTATGTTTATGGAGATTCACATTTGCCAAGCGGAGGTGACATCATTTTTTTACCTTTGCAATAAGCTTATGGTGCACTGGAATTTCCAATAGATTAAGGTATTTCCAGTAATTATGGGATTGTATTTTTACACATTCTCCCATATTTCGATAGCATTGAGCCATATCAGTTAAAGTGGTGGCAATCTGCATTAAATCTATAGTGTAGATGCACCCACTATCTCTGCTAGATCGCAACAGATGGAGGGTATATTTTCTGCAATATGTGCATGTCATAGCTCAGTCTCACATCATGCTGCATCTATATATCTATGTTACAAGCCACCTACGTAGGGACAAAGGTGATATATAAAATAATATATATATGAAATTAAAATAAATCTTGTTCTCTGGGCAGAAGCACAAAAGAGTGAGGGATACTATAAATGTATGGGCTGCCTTTTATCTTTTATTCCCTCAAACATTGCAGCTTGATGGAGAAAAACTCTCCCAAGCGCAGTGCCGGTTTGCCAGGCTTGTGTGATAAAGTCAGTCCTAAGGAAGAATTCTTCCAAACAGGCCCAAATATCCCAGGATCTGATCCCAGGTTTTCTGCTTTAAACAGGATTATATGAGTCCACACTGCCAGATAATCTGGGATAAACAGAAAACCTGGGATCAGATCCTGGGATATAAGGCCTGTCTGGAAGGGCTCTCATTTGTCACTGTCACAGCCACTTGGAACTTATGAGAATGAATGGAGCCTTGCAAGCATTCTTTGTGGTGGCCACTAACTTTCATCAGGCTGATGCATAACCGCATTTATTACAGCAGGTTTTATTTTCTTTCTCTCTCATATTGAGAATGAAGGCGGCAGCTGCATTGCATTAATAAGTTCATAAATCTATTCAAGTTATTTATAAATCAAGAGTATCAGTGCTGTTTTATAGTATACTGCTTTCCCTCTTTTTTATATTAGGCATTAACCTGTCACATATTTCTGTCAGAAACAGCAAGTGGAGCAGATAAACAAATGTGGAAGGAGTTTGATGACTAAAGCCAGTTTTTCTTACAGTGTTTCAAGATGAAATATGCAGCAACTAGAAAGACTTCAGCAAAGGTTTATCAAAGTTTATGAACTGAATACATCACCATGGGATGACATCACACTATGGATCACACAGTTCTTGGTTGAGTTGCTTTTAACCTTTTAAATCAGTAGTTCCCAACCTTTATTTTGACCAGGGACCACTTGATCAGAGACCACTTTGATTGGGGACCACTCTCCAACATTAGTACCAAAAAGGTTGCAAATCAGTTTTTCGTCAACTTTAGATTCAGTTGGGTTATTTGGGGCGTGGATTCAGAAAATTGCATTGGATAGACCACATCAGCTCTAGTTTCTGAATCAGAAAATATGCCATCCAGTAGTCGCCATCTGCTCACCCACAGAAAACCATATTTAATAAGCCTCGGCACTATAAGAGGGTTTCGCAAGACCAGCTGCTCTCGTTGCAATGGTGTAGTAACAGTGAGGCCGCAGACCATATTTTATCTCTAGGGAACCACTGGTGGTCCATGGACCACAGGTTGGGAACCACTGTTTTACATAGAAGGGCATGTCCGAAGGCAGAGCTTTCCAAACTGTGTGTTGTGAGACATTAGTGTGTCGTAGCAAGAAACTTCTGAGTCTATGTGAAGTTAACAATCAATAATATATTTTAAAATATATAAATAAAAGGTTTTAATTAAATATATTGTATTCATTATTACAATTTATGTATGTGTTTGTATCTTATAAGGAATTGGTTTGGCCTTCAGTTTGCTAGTAAAACTGAATTCCTCTGTTGTGAAATAATGTATGGTTAAAAAGTGTCAGCAACATAAAATATTTGGAAAGCTCTGCTCCAAAAACTAGCAAATACAGTACAACCCTTGGACCCACAGCAGATACATTTCTGAACTTTCCATGGAAACCACAAATTTTAGATAGCAACAAACTGTATTGTAATTAATAACACCCACCAGAAGTTACCATAGAGTTGCCGTGGAGAACTTAGAAAATTCCCTATGGAACTCCATCTATGTAAAGATATCTATATCTATATCTATAACTATCTATCTGTGTGTGTGTGTGAGAGAGAGAGAGAGAGAGAGAGCGCACATTAACTGTGCTTCCTAAACAACTAACTTCCTTTTCTTTTCAATGTATTTGTGTTTTTCATATTATTTCATGGGGTCTTTTGTGAATTTTTGTAATCTTCCTTTTAAAACAGTGAAGCTTTCAAATACTTAAACAAATGTAAACATGCATACTTTGATAGTAGCAGGGCTGTACATTAGTCTCATACCATATATTCATTTTCTTCTTTTAAATAAATATTTAGTCATCATTTGCAAATTCTCCTGTTGTCTTCTTAGCATTTCAAGCAGAATAGCTTCATGTTCAGGATAATCAATTGTAATTTTCTTACACTGTCCAACTTTGATTGCACTTTTGTGCTATCTTTTTATGTCAAGAAAGTTTAGTTTTGACTTCATTTTTTCTTCATTACATTTGATAGTGAGAACAATTCCCACAGTGATCTTCCACTCACTTTTTCTTCGACTGATTCTCCCAATTTATTTATATTAAATAAACTGCAATTCTCTGCATGTTGTGTAAGAAGAATGAACTCGTGGGGACTTATCTCAGAAAAGACATATATAGGATTGTGTTTCAATTATTTAGCTTGCCATTTAATACCCTTGATTACCTTGCTTTCATTTCCCATTGTCCACAGTCTTAAAACCCATACAGCCATTTTTGGTTATATGAGGGTTATCCGGGAAGTAAGGTTACAAGATTTTTAAAAAAAATAAATATAAATAATGAATATATTTTAATAAAACTTACATAGACTGTAGCATAAGTATTACATTACTTTACCACATAACCAACATTCAGTTCAATACATTTTGTCATCCGGGGGATGAGTTTTTGATGCCTGTGTCATAGAAATTTCCCTCTGTCTTTTTCAGCCAGTTCATCAATTCGATTTTCACCTTATCATCATTGGAAAAGTGTTTTCCACTTCAATTTAGTGAACAGATGATAGTCAGTGGGTGCAAGATTGGAACTGTGAGAGGGGTGGCTTAAAACATCCCAACCAAATGAAGTCGACAACTCTTGTGTTGCATGAGCGGTGTGTGGACACGCATTATCATGAAGGAGATAGACCTCTGCTGTCAGTATCCTACGACATTTGTTTTGGATGGATCTGCGAAGTTTCTTCATGGTCACACAATATATTCTCTAACCATTTTGGCACATGGTGTCTTGACATTACGTCCTCTCCATAAACTGAAACAATCATATCATGAGAATAAATGTGGCAACCATCAATATGATAAATGTCAGTAAATAAAAGAGTGTTTATTCAATGTGTTATTAAAGGCTTTCATGACTGGAATCACTGGATCGCTGTGAGTTTTCCAGGCTGTATGGCCATGTTCCAGAAACATTCTGGAAATGAACAAAATCTGGCTTCCAGTATTAAAAATGTCTAAAATCAGGACAGTAAATAAAGAGCAACACTCAAAAACAGGGATATTCCAGATAGGAATGAATCAGGGCCAGCGAACATTAAAAAATGGGGGGATTCCTGACATGAAACAATCAGGGCCAGCTAACACCTCCCACCAAAGGATTCCCCCAGGCAGGAAGCAGACAGGCTTTGAAGCTCCAAGGCCATTCAATAGCAATCAAGGTGGCCAATTGCAACATTCACACATGCCTCTAATAGACAAGAGTTTTTTCTCCCACCCAGGACATTACACAGATATATACGTCTCACCTGCCTAATTTTCAACAGACCTTACAACCTCTGAGGATGCCTGCCATAGATGTGGGTGAAATGTCAGAAGAGAATGCTTCTGGAACAATGCCATACAGCCTGGAAAACTCACAGCAACCCAATGTTTATTCATTTCAAAAGCACATTATACAGATATATGAAGCTTAACTGGACAAAAATCCTAAAATCACAGAAATTAAGTACGCATCTACCCTGAAGAATTAATGCAGTTTGACATCAATTTAACTTCCATTGATGCTGTAGAAGCCTTGGTTTTGGAGTTTGGCAAGGCACCAGAATTCTTTGGCAGAAAAGATTAAAGACCTTGTAAAACTACTACTCCTAGGATTCCATAATATTTAGCTATGGTGGATAAGGTAGTGCCAAACTGCATCAGTTTTACAGTGTAGATGCAGCCTTACTCTTGAGTAAGTACAGTTAAATCTGAGTGAGAAATGCTAGTATGGGAATAAGTGTAATCTAGAAGCATGAAAGCTTATTGAGGAGAAGTCAAAACAGAAAATACTCAGACTTCACTAAAAGCTGTTTTAGGTTTTTTTCTTTATAGTTCAGCCGAACTAGAATTTTGACAGTACTGACACTGTAATCACCCATGCGGAGATCTTGAAAGCCTAAAACGATGCTGGAAGTGTAGCAACACAAGTGGAACAGGCTGAGTTTGAAAGAGAGTAACACACTTTGCACTGGGAGTTTTGAACCCACTGCAACCTCATCAAATAAATCCATGCTTACATTGCCATCTAGTGTTTAAAATATATAATGAAATACTTGAAAGGGGGTTGGCCTCTGTATAAACTTAGTGCATTGACAGCACATTCATGTCTACTAAGAATGAAGTCATACTCTAGTCCAGGCATGGGCAAACTTTGGCCCTCCTGGTGTTTTGGACTTCAACTCCCTCAATGACTAACAGCCATTAGGCTATTAGGCGTTGTGGGAGTTGAAGTCCAAGACACCTGGAGGTTCGAAGTTTGCCCATGCCTGCTCTAGTCACTGGAATTAACTCCAAAGTACCTGAATTCACATGATCAGCCCTTATGTACTTGCTAATACTAAGTTTACTTTTATTTCTTTTTTTCTCATTTCTTTCATTTACTGAATGATATTTATTTATTTATTTATTTACTTGTATACTGCAGTTTCTCAGCCTAACCGGCGACTCAACGCGGTTTACAACAAGGGTAAAATCAATCACAATATACAATTCAAAACACAAAAGCACAATATACAGTATTACACAACAATAACAACACAATGCTTCTCATCACTAGAGTCATGATCCAAATTCGTCGTCCATATTTCCATTCCTGTAATTGTCACATTCAATGCACTGATTAACCAAATGCCTATTCGAACATCCAAGTTTTTAATCTTCTTCGGAACACCATTAGCGAGGGGGCTGATCTTACCTCCATATATAGATTTATATTCCATCTTTTCCCCAAAATCGGATTAAAAGAGGTTTTCTTTAATTTCTTGTCTCACCACTCTTCTTTCTCCACATTGACCTACTTGTCATCTTATAATTGAACAGACTGCGCTCTGGCAGCATGAGATGCAGAGCCAACCTTAAGAAATGGGGCCACAAAGTGGAGTCCACAACATGCGAGTGTGGAGAAGAGAAAACTACAGACCACCTATTACGATGCAGACAGAACCCTGCCATATGCACAATGGAGGACTTTCTCACAGCAACACCAGAGGCACTCCAAGTGGCCAGCTACTGATCAAAAGAACATTTAATACAATGCCAAGTTTCTAAACTTTGTGTTTTTTTTAAATACATTGGAATTGTACCCTTCGTTTGCTTCTGATACGATAAATAAATAAATCTTATAATTTATACGAAGGCTGTTGGGGAGTCATCTTTAGAAGAATATGTCTTCTTTTAAGGTCTTACAAATAATTTCTCCATGTTGGTGCCTGAGGCAAAGCAGCGAATGTTGTCCCTTCCTCCCAACTGAACTATATAAAATGCATTGACATCTGAGCAGAAAATTCCAGAAACACTCCTCTCCTCTCCTGGAAATTACAATAGCACCAAAAGTGCAGGTTGCAATCAAGAGGAGTAGCACTTCTAGCCATATTAATAGCACCTGTAGGGAATACAAATCAAAATAGTTTATTGTACGGGCCCAAGGCCATGACAAAAAGCACCACATGCTCATGATAGTACCCTTGGAGCAAAAGTCACCAAAGATGCTAAACAGAAACCATAATCATGTCCCCACAAAGAGCAAGAACAATGCAATTTAATAATAATTTAAGTATATTTTGTGAGAGAGAATACATGTTTTGGATGGATTGTCACACCCAGCTTACATTTATTCCATGATATATTTATTTGGATATATCCAGACTGATTTAAAAACCCAAATGCTCCCAGATCTTATTCTTCTTTCTGATTTCGTTTTTTTGGCAATCCATATGCATTTTCTTTAGTCCAGACTATTTACTTTCAACTCCTGGTTGAAACAGAGACTTTTTGTACTCACTCCCCAAATTATTTTAATGTAAAGGCAGTACTATGTAAAGTTAGGAAGAACAAGGACAAGATCTTTGTTGAGCTATTTCAGTCTTTGGACTGTAATAAAGCAGTTGTTGTTGTTGACAAGACCCAGGACTATTCTATCAGCCTGGATGTGGACTTAACTAGCTGATTTGTGTTTCCTAGATTCATAAAAGGGAGAGTCCCGTTGTATGGGGGCATCTGGACTATAAAATGCGGTGCAGGGGGTTAAACTGCTGAGCTGCTGAACTTGTTGACTGGAACTTCAGTGGTTTGAATCTGCAGGGCGAGGTCAGCTCCTCTTGCTAGCCCCATCTTCTGCCAACCTAGAAGTTCGAAAACATGCAAATGTGAGTAGATCAATAGGTACCGTTCCGGCGGGAAGTTAACGGCACTCCATGTAGTCATGCCGGCCACATGACCTAGGAGGCGTCTATGGACAACGCAAGCTCTTTGGCTTAGAAATTGAGATGAGCACCAACCCCCAGAGTCAGACATGACTAGACTTAATGTCACCTTGACTTATACTGTAAAATGAATGCAGTTTGACACCACATTAACTGCAATGGCTCAGTGCTGCGGAATCTCAGGAGTTGTAGTTCTTTCTCACATCCTGGACTTGCCTAGTTTCCAACAGACCTCTCAACCTCTGAGGATACCTTCCATAGATGTGGGTGAAATGTCAGGAGAGAATGCTTCTGGAACATGGCCATACAGCCTGGAAAACTCACAGCAACCCTATGGATGAATAATTGTGACCCTTAAATCTGATGTAATGGTGTGTGCGAATTAGAGATACTGGAAACATACTAGCATTGAGTTGCTTTTCATCATTTGTGGTTGCGATTGAGATCCGTTTGAGGATGTGCATTTATTTTGCTCTCTCGAACAGGTGTAACATTTTTGATCAAGGGGTTGATTCTGCTTTTGCTATGACTGGGTATTTTTCTTACCCCTGCCTCCCACTGTGGTTCTTTTCATTGATTGATCTCCACAAGGTCTGGAAAGTGTGGATGGT
Source organism: Anolis sagrei (assembly GCF_037176765.1). Lineage (NCBI taxonomy): Eukaryota > Metazoa > Chordata > Lepidosauria > Squamata > Anolidae > Anolis > Anolis sagrei. The sequence continues at coordinate 104,269,155 of NC_090021.1, read as the reverse complement.
AGTATATCTATTTCAAGGTGTCAGCAAGTACTTTGGGCTCAATTAGCTCTCGGAAAGGAGCACATGGTGGGCGAGGTGTGCCAAATAAGCAGCATGGTGCGTCTGGATAAGCAGCCCTACTTGTCTGCGTGACGTCTTTGCTTCCTGCAGTGCCAGATGTAGCTGCTCTTTTACCGTTCCTGTCTTCAAACAGCAGTGCTCAGGGGGGGATAAACTTTACTTAACCTAATTAATTTTAATCACAGCTTTCCCAATCTCATACTGGGTAAAGAATTACAAATTGGAACACATTAATAGAGGCAATGTCTTGTGCCGTGAGATCATTCTGAATGGTGCACTTACATTTTCTACATGAGTTTGCAATAATCATTAGAAGTTTCTTTCTTTCTTTTTGGTTTAAAATAAGACCTATGTGCAGTTCTGCTGTTTTTAAATTATGGAAAATGTGAGGAAACATATTGGGACCCGTCTCTTTGGTTGCGCCAAATGACATGAGAATCGCTTACATTTCGAAGAAATGAACGGCTCCCACTGAACGCACAGCTGTGGAAAATAGATTTTCCAGTTGTTTAGCGCTAATGTGCTGTTAGGCATTTTTGCTGCTTAAACAATTTTAAATACTGATTGCACCCTTGAGGCTTTCCCACCTGTTGTAGTGTAGTGTGTACTTACGCATTTGTATAGCACTTTGAAAGGTTCAAAGCATCCAGAGACTTATGAAAGGGAAACTGGACCATATTCAGCTTGATCCTCAATCCATCCAGGAACTAATGGCTAAAACCTGGAAAATGTAATTTTAGGAGCTACAGCTCTAAGAGCTGCCCAGCCAACTTGGCCATTGATCCTAAAGAAAAGGGGCTTCTGGAAATCTTAATCCAAAAATAATGTGTGAGGGTGCACTCTGCAGAAAATCCTGAAATAGAGAGTTGCCGTCTAAGGATCTTTCCAGAGAAGATGTGGACTGTATAATCAATCACTCATTCACAGAAATATATAGGGTGATGGTGTTTTTTTTCCCTGGATGATACTATCTTCCATTGTTAGCTCTGGTATGTTTTCCCAACCATTTCTTCCATCTTTTATTTTAAGTACAAAACACTTGTGCAAGAAGGTACAGATGGATTAGTTCCACCTTGTTCTTTAATTCGAAGTGGAAGGAGGCTTCCACTGGAAGCATCCTATAGCCAAATACCTATACACTGTTCTTCCATTACCATTATCCATTGCTTCCCCTTCTGTTGTAGCTCTATATGGACATTCAGATGATATAGCCCTCTTTGTGGTGTAATGTAATATAAACCACGTGTAGTTCACATTGTTCACCCTTGCCAGAAAAAGAAAATGTGCCACACAGATTAACAGTAAACAAGTAATTTACTCTCCTTAATTCAGAACACATATTACAGTATGATCGGTTGCATCAACTCACTAAATGTCCTTTCAAAGAGAATTTAAATGGTATTTGTCCATATGAGATAATCTTCCTCCAGCAGCCAAGAAGCAAATCAGTCTATCTCTCTCTGCTTCTCTCTTCCAACTGTCTCCCTGCATCTGCTAGCTTGAGCCTGAACAAAATTGCAACAGTATCCAAAAGTTCCAGGCTCAGACATGCCCACGTATATTGCCCGACCAGTCGGCTTCATGCACTTTATTTTGCAGTTGACACACACACACTGATTCCTTGCATTCCCTAACACTCTTGTGTTTTATTTATAATGGTTTGTAAAATAAAAAGGGGTTTAATAAAGTTTTCAGTATATACGTTGAAATTTGGACTATAATTCTGGGGATTGGTGTTCAGTTCTATGCTTGGCCATTGAAACCCACTGGGTGGCCTCAATGAGTCACAGAATCATAGAACAATAGAGTTGGAAGAGACCACAGGGACCATCTTGTCCAACCCCCTGCCATGCAGGAAAAACACAAAGTATCCTTGACAGATGGCCATCCAGCCTCTGTTTAAAAGCTTCCAAGGAAGGAGCTTCCACCACACTCTGAGGCAGAGAGTTCTACTTTTGAACAGCTCTTATGGTCAGGAAGTTCTTCTTAATGTTCAGATGGAATCTCCTTTCTTGTAACTTAAAGCCACTCACACATTTTCAGCCCAGAAAATCCTGTAATTGATTTGCTTAAGGATCACCATAACACAGGACCCATCCACACAGCCCTATATCCCAGAATATCAAGGCAGGAAATCCCACTTATTTCAGTGTGGACTCAGATAACCCAGTTTAAATCAGATATTGTGGGATTTTCTGCCCTGATATTCTGGGATATAGGGCTGTGTGGAGGGGCCCTCAGAAACTACTTGAAAGCACACAACAACTTAAATCCCATTGATTTCAATGGGTTAACTTGATGGCTTTTCTGTATCCAACTATACATATCAACATTAGCCTACGACCGATGGAGTAAATGAATTTCTGGATTATGACAAAGACACAAAACAAATATGCTAACCAACTTTTAAAGGAAAAGTTATTTAACTTGAAGAAAACCAATGCTATGGAATATTGGGAGTTACAGTGTTACAAGCTCTTTAACTTTCTCTGTCAAAGAGCATTGGTGTTGCATCAAACTACAAATCCCAGGTTGCCATAGCATCCCTGGACTGCCCTAGACTGCCCTAGACAAATCCCTAGACTGCCATGACAGTCTAGGGCCCCCTCTACACTGCCAAATATAATCTAAAATATCTGCTTTGGATTGGATTATTTGGCAGTGTAGACTCAGATATTCCAGTTCACAGCAGATAATGTGGATTATCTGCTTTAATAATTTTATTTATTTATTTATTTATTTATTTATTTATTTATTTGACTTGTATACCGCTACTCCCAATTTGGCTCGGAGTGGTTTACAGCAGTAGATTAAAACAATACAATTAACTTTAAAATACAATAAAAACAAGAACAGACAGTTATTCAAAAGCTTGTCGCAAGAGAAAGGTTTTACAGGCTTTCCGAAAAGCAATAATCTGGATTAGATGACACTGTTGTCCAAACTGTATTCAGTCTACAGCAGAGGTGCACCCTAAGATAAACATGTCTTTTGGAAGAAACCCGTGGAATATAGATCAATTTCTCATTTTACCCACAGAAAAAGGAGACTGCTTTCCACATCTTATAGATTATCCTGAATGTATACTAATATTTTTATTTATTCTTTTAAAAGAATAAAGTCAAACCATCTACAAGAAAAATCCTTCCTTCTTTCTGCTGATTCATAATATGTGCTTTTTAGTATCTATTCCTTCTCATGTTAGCCACCACCCAGTCCTATTATCAGCATTTTCTTTGTATCAAAGTCTTCAACCATAAATCTGCCTGCAAACAGATGGTAGGGCGATTTTTTTTTTAGTCATAGGGCTCTCCATCTAATGTGTCATCAACAGAGACATGAAATAGTATTTAATGGACACTTAGCAGAACTATGCTCTGAGAGAGCAGTCACTGCATTGATTACAGTGGAATAATTCTTTTTAAGAGGAAGGCTATCATGAGCTACAGCGTCTAGACAGTTTCCCCAGATAATGATTAGCTGAGTATCTTACAAGGACCTGCTCTGGAGCTTCTCATTCTGAGCTTCCTTAAATGGTGGTGGTATCAGCGATAGAGCTAACATTGGAGGTGGAAAGCGACGGGGAGAGTGTGTCAGTATTCATAGTTTATGTTCACCCTGGAAAAATAAGAGTATCCAGCTAGCTTTTCTTCTGCCCATAGGAGTGGAAGGAAGAAATATCAGTGATGAGAGGGGAAACCAGATGATATGTTGAGTGCTTTAACATATTTAAGAGAAGCGCCCAAGAGAGGGAAAGAGCTCAAATTAAGGCTGAACAGGCGGTAACTTTTGGTAAGGCTTGCAAGATGCAGCCTCTGTTTGGTTGTTTTCAGGACATAGATACAGAAAGAGACAAAATCCCATGCTTGTTCATATGATCCTTCCCTGAATAGTGCCGGGTCGATTTGAGTGGTAAAAGGTAAAGGTTGTCCCCTGACATTAAGTCCAGTCATGTCTGACTCTGGGGTGTGGTGCTCATCTCCATTTCTAAGCTGAAGAGCCGGCATTGTCCGTAGACACCTCCAAGGTCATGTGGCCGGCATGACTGCATGGAGCGCCGTTACCTTCCCACCGGAGTGGTACCTATTGATCTACTCACATTTGCATGTTTTCAAACTGCTAGGTTGGCAGAAGCTAGGGCTGACAGCGGAAGCTCACGCCGCTCCCCAGAATCGAACCTGTGACCTTTCGGTCAACAAGCTTGGCAGCTCAGCACTTTAACCCACTGCACCACCGGGAGCTCCCAATTTGAGTGGTAGGTAAAGGTAAAGGTTTTCTCCTGACATTAAGTCCAGTCGTGTCCGACTCTGGGGGTTGGTGCTCATCTCCATTTTGAAGCTGAAGAGCCAGCATTGTCCGTAGACACCTCCAAGGTCATGTGGCCAGCATGACTGCATGGAGCGCCATTACCTTTCTGTTGGAGCAGTACCTATTGATGTACTCACATTTACATGTTTTTGAACTGCCAGATTGGCAGAAGCTGGGGCTAACAGCGGGAGCTCACGCTGCTCCCTGGATTCAAACCTGTGACCTTTTGGTCAGCAAGTTCTGCAGCTCAGTGCATTAACCCACTACATCACGGGAGGCTCTGACATATGTTATAAAAAACATGATAAAAGCACACTTGGATAGGGCTTACTGCATGGCAACAGAATGTGTGTTGTCATGCACCATCATAGTCACATTGTGTTTGGATCATCTCTTTTCACGGATGGAAAAAATCTGACAGTCCAGTATCACTATTCTTCCACCAATCTTCCTGGTGCAATAATGGCTTTTTGCTGCAGTCCTGATATTTCAAAGTGGTTGAAAGTATAATGAGAACGGGGAAAGAGAAGGAAAAATAGAAACCCACAGTATACTTGCTCTGGGTAGAGCAAACATGAATGGGAAGTGAGAGTTTGGGAAGACTGGTAACCTGAAATTACATCAACAAGGTGCCAGCATCCCGCAATTCCAATGAAGTGTGAAAGTGAAAAATTCAATAATGGTAAGTTTCCTTATTCTGAAACAAAGTGATTGTGAAGAGACAACAGGCTGGTATGATAACGCCCACTGATAGTATTGTGTTCCAGTAATGGCGGGTGCCTCTAGAGGCAGTTTGGACACTGAATCAGTTCCGGACTTTAGTCTGAGCTTTAAAGGAGGGACCTAAGGCTCTGAATGTATTTGATTACTACATTCAAATGCCAAGACTATCTAATCCAGGCCTGCATAACCTGCGACCCTCCAGGTGTTTGGGCCTCCAACTAACAGAAGCTCTAGCCAACTGTTCCAAATGGCCAGGAATTCTGGGAGCTGAAGTTTAAAATACCCGGAGGGTCACAGATTGTGCAGACCTGACACAAAAAAATAGTTAGAAGAGTGACTTCTATTTCTGTCAGTGTTTAATTGTTTCAAGGCATTGAATGTTTGCCTTGTGTCTCTGTATATCCTAGAATCCGCCCTGAGTTCCTTCAAATAAAGTGTTGTTGTTGTTGTTGTTGTTGTTCTTCTTCTTCTTCTTCTTCTTCTTCTTCTTCTTCTTCTTCTTCTTCTTCGAAACACAACAAGATTAGTACACAGCAAACAAGATCACTATGCTGGTTATTGTATTGGATCACCCTTCGGATGTATCGGCAAATAATGCATGCAGATCCCAGTAGGGTGGCCTTTTGCAGCTGACAGATGGTAATTATGTCAGTGCCAATTGTGTTTAAGTGCAGGTCAAGGTCTTTAGGCACTGTACTCAATGTGCCGATCACCACTGAGACAAACTTGACTGGCTTGTGTCAGAATCTTTGCAGTTCAATCTTTAAATCCTCCTCCTCCTCATTATTATTATTTACCCCAAAGCACAGGATGTCACAGCAAACGAGATCTATATGCTGGATTTTGTATCACAAAATCACAAGTTGAACACTTCCCAAGTGTCTAGGATGCAGTTAAAATATACATTTAAATTAAGATTAAAATTAATACACATTAAAACATTTAAAAACATTACATCCACTATTAAAATGATGCCATCCACAGTCATAATCTTGGGACGTTCCAATAGTCATTGCACATATTCTATTGGACTACAATTATTCTTCGAAGGCTTGATCCCAAAGCCACGTTTTCACTTTCTTTCTGAAGACCAGGAGGGAGGAGGCTGATCTTATATCATTGGGGAGGGAGGTCCACAACCATGGTCAGAAAGCTGTGTGTGTGATTTTTTTCATATTGATCTGCTGGTTTACATATGCAAAATGCTGAACCCATGCTCTTATGTCATCTCTACCATATGTGGAAGCTCCTTTGTGAAACATTCCTTAAAAACATTTAATGTCGGAGTCATCCATCAGATAAATACTAGCTGGCCCTTAGACAAATTACAGTGCAAGAGAGTCACTTTCTCTGCTTGGGCTCAGAAGTGCCGTGCAAAATTTTTATGGAAACCATTAACATTCTGTCCCCTAAGCCAAATATGGCAAGTACAAATGGGGGGAAAAGAAAAGTGACAACCACCCCATCACCAAATATGATATATTAGAGCTTTTTATCAGAGTAAGTGACTCATCACTTACATGGTGCATAATACATTTCAGCTCTTTGAGGGTAGTGATGCTATTGCTTTGATGAACTTGGCAGTCTTTATGTAAGGAAGTATGGAAGACAGGGGTCCATTTGTCACCTCACCCAAGTCTTGACTTCTGAGCCATTTTGCTCTGTTGCCTTCAGTTTCAATCCTTTTTTAAAAATTATAAACTAATCTAGCATACATTTTTTGTCGGATGCCTTCCACTCGTTTCCAAAGGAAATCTGATTACAAGGTTTTCTCAACAAGATTTGTCCACAGGAGGTGTGTCATTGCCTTCTTCTGAGGCAATGAGGGTCTCCAAGGATTTGAAGCATGTTCTCTAACCCTCATCTAACACTCAAACTACAATATCATACTGGCTATCTTTTTAAACCTTGCAGCAATATGCACAACTTCCTTGGAAAGTTGGATAGCTTTCCATTGTTGGTGAAAATTTCAACACTGTGGGACAAAAAGTGATCCGATATCCACACATTGGTGGAGAAGTGAGAAATGGAGAATTTCCATCCCTGATTTTTTTTTTGGTATCAGGAGTGACTTGAGAAACTGCGTTTCTTCTGATGTGAGAGAATTGGCCTCTGCAAGGACGTTGCCCAGGGGACACCATGATGTTTTGACGTTTTACCATCCTTGTGGGAGGCTCGTCTCATGTCCTCACATGGGGAGCTGGAGCTGACAAAGGGAGCTCATCCGTGCTCTCCCTGGATTCAAACCTGTGACCTGTCAGTCACCGGGGGCTCCTCCATCCCTGATATACTTCTACTCTGCTACTTTCACCACCTATTATTGGTGGCCATGTTGGCTGGGAATGATGAGAGATGAAGTCAAAGATGACATGGAAGCCATAAGTTATAATCCCTGATTCATTGCGAAGAGCTAATATGCCTTGTTAAAATGCCTTGCCTTGCGTTGACAGCACTTCATTTTTATAACTGTCTGGAAAGACAACAACTGAAGTGGTGACGAGTAAGTGAGCTTTTGACACATATGCAGGGTCAGCAGCTGTTCTGCTTTTCTTCCCTTTGTGACCAAATGCAATCAGGCTGGACATTGTCATTGCTAACTGTGTTATCTGGGAAAGTGTTGCCCTTTGTGCCGATCGTACAGATAGTTTCTTAGTGAAGAGATGATGTGATGTTGGCTCAAATTCAGAACTGCCAAATCCCATCTTAAAGGCTTTTCCTTTTATTAGTTGCTAATGGAGAACGGTTGGAAATGATTGTTAATGTGAGTATTGGAAAGATGTCCTACCAGCGTTGTGGATGACATTCGTAAAGCCACTTAGCCTGGAGTAATGTCATCAACAGTAGTCTTTTAACTGTTTGCAGACTCAACCTGACTTTATTACTGATTTCTTTCAGCAAAAAAGGAAAAAGAAAACATCTTGAATTGTCAGTTTCTCCGTTTCTTATTTATATTTTTAAAGGCTGCTTGAAACCTTATTTTTATTGTTGACATGTGTTCTACAATTTTATGAGCTTCACCTTTTAACTGATAAGGTTTATTTCAGGGTCTTGCAAGATGAAGTGATTTTTCTCTTGGTGTCTTCAAGTTGATTTTGAATTATTGTGACTCTTTCATAGGGTTTCCTTGGCAAGATTTGATGAGGAGGGTTTGCTGTTAGTTCTGCTGAGGCTGATAAAATGCATCTTGCTCAAAGTTACCTGTGGGTTGCCATAACCGAATAGGCATTTGAATTCTCATCTCCTGAAGTTCTAGCACAACCGTTAAAGTATTACAACGGCCAGTCCCGGATTTAGGACAAATTAGGTCCTATGCTAGTTACATTATGAAGCCCCTTACTTGGGTCCTGAAGGAGGTAGGCTTGGTACACTGCCTGCTTTGTGGCACACTATCAACGTTATCATTATGTCTGGAATCATTCTGAAACAGAATACCTCCAAATTTAGAATTGCACCACATAAGCAAAATCAATTGTAAAAAATGGTAGAAGGATGGGCCCCCTGCTAATGGGGCCCTGTGCTTAGGCACACATAAGCACAATGGCAAATCTGGCACTGATGATGGTTCTTGAGAGACAGTTTAGTAAGATTTAGAGCAGGAGGTGAGACTGATGTTGTGCACTTACATACTTTATACTCCACTGGATGCTTCTCTGTACTCTCCTTTAATGTTTGTGTCTGTATGGAGGATCTTCATGGACTAAAATGTGCATTTTGCAAATTTTCTATATATCGTTCCAATATTAATATATGTGAGGGATGAGAGGGAGAGACATGTCATAGTTCAGTCTGACAGAAGTTTATTTTATCTCTTTCTGGCCTAGGATCAATTAAAGATTAAAGCTTTGGAGCCCTGTCTTATGTTCAAGCTGGCAACCCTGGATGGCCCTCTAAATGTTGTTGAACCATAACACTCATTGGCTATACTGACTTGGCTAATGAGAGTTGCATGCCAACAAGATCTGGATGGCTGCATCATTCCCACTTGTGCGTAAAGATATACTCTTGGACTTCAAACTGAATAAAACTAAACAACACAACACAACCAATGCCCTTTAAAAACCCAAATCTTTAAAAAATAGTTTTTGTGGTATGTCTCAGAATAACTACGGTGGCAATGGTATCAATTCAGGTTAAATTGGTTGGCTGCAGGATTTTTGATCAAAATATAAATATGCTTTGACACATGTCCAATGGCATGCAGAACCAGTGAGCTGGTTGCCAATGCAGTTGCTCCATGTAGTTAGAGTTAGGAAGTTTGTGTATCCCTGCCTGTATGATGCCCGTGGGGTGAGAGAGCTTGGAAATGTTATTTTTTTGGGACTACAACACCCCAAACCACCACTAAACATGAATATGCTGGCTGGGATTATGGGAACTTTTGTGTGTTTGTGTATTCTAAGCTCTGGTTAAAAATAATTTTAGTGTGTGCAGGGCTAGCCTTAGCCCAGAGCTAATGGGAAGTAGGCAGCTTCCAGTTGATTTTCTTACCTTCAATGTATTCTTTTTCAGGCTTTTAAAGTGCATAGTGTAATTTCCAGGCACCAATGCTTGCTTGCATTAAGACTAGAGCGGTATTGTGGTATGTGTATATGTAGGAACTGCGCATCTTCATCATGGAAGGGCCAGGGGTGCCTAGATCTTTTCAAGTATTGTTGGGCAAGGAATATAAAATCTCCTCTAGGATCACCAGCCTTTCTACTTGACATTCCAGTTCTAATTATGCTTTTTCAAATTCCTGGACCATAACTTACACACACAGAGAAAGTGAAAGATGGATAGAATTCCTCAGAATTCTTGTCTGCATAAACTTTAGGCTCCTTTACACGACCCAACTATAGTGCTATGATTCGGCTTCAATCTTTGGAATCCTGAAGTTTGGAAGCCTGGTTCTCTGGCTGAGCTTTCTAAATGTCCCTCCCTAAACTGCAGATCCCAGGAATCCTCAGAATGTTGTCCTGTCAATTAAATGAATTGTTATAATTGTTTAGTGTGAAAGAATAATATGAGAGCAAAACAAGAAGCCCCTCTTTCTTGATAACCCATCTTTTAAATATTTACGTTACGTTTGCTTGTGAAAAGGATGTGTGTGTTTGTGCAATAACCGGTAGAAGAACATGAGCCAAAGCAAACCTGGGACTGGAGAGTTAGTGCGGCTATATATCACTCACAACACCAGTATTTCTGGTCACCACTTCCCATTTTATCAATTTGTTTCCTTAGTGAAGATATTGCTGCCAGCACCAGAAACCACTTCCTCTCCCCACTGTTGTCATGCTTTCACAAGGGCAAGTTTGCGTATGTGTCAGTCACTAAGTTTTTCAAGGAGGACAGAACATAGATTCAAGACTGTTATACAGGCTTTAGCTAAAGAGCCAGTCTGAATTTGGCAAACTCAACAGATCAATAAGGGGTGGGGGTGGGGGTGGAAGGGGTGGGTGGGCTGTGGTAGGTGACACTGGTTGAGGATCTTTTGGAGGCAACGGCAGTGGCACAATAGCACTTGTTGTGGGTTCTCAGGAGGCATGACAAACTCCTTTTGAATGAAGAGATAGCGTTAAATGATACTACTGGGTCAGACGGCACAACAAGCTACTGGAATACAGCAGAGTACCCCAGTGGCTAATGATGTAACTGGACACAAAGCGAAAGGATGTTCAACTGTTGACGTGCTCAGAGTGAAGCGAAGGTCTGAAGCTGCACAACAAATACTGTAGGAACATAGAATGTGAGAAATATGCAGCAGCTGAACTTTGACTAAGGATTGGTGCAATGTGTGCTTTGCTTTGTGTTTTGGATTCATGTTTTAATTTGTTTAATGGTTTTAAATTGTGTTTTAAGTTTTGTTTAATGATTTTAGTTTATGTTCAACTGTGCGTACAATTGTGGCATTGAATGTTTGCCTATACTTATGATGTACACCGCTCTAAGTCCCCCGTAGGGGTGAGAATAGCGGCATATAAATGAAGTAAGTAAGTAAGTAAGTAAGTAAGTAAGTAAATTAGAGGAAACTAAATACAGTAAACAAGAAAGATGACATATAAACATTGTAATATTAGGATTAGTCAGGTAAAGTGGACAGGAATGTGACATTTTGTGTCAGAAACTGTGTAGCATTAATAATGAGAGATATAGCAAAAGCAGTCAAAATATGTAATGTAAAATAGGACTAAATATTGGAGGTAAGAGGATCAATATAATCATAATCCAAGTTTATGCTCCCACTACAGAAGAAGAAAAAAGTGGAAATAGTCTGTGCTGGTGTCCAGGAGAAAACTGAGTGACTGCATACCAAAACAGGGTATGTTGTTAATCATAGGGTAAAGTTCAGTCGTGTTCGACTCTGGGGGTTGGTGCTCATCTCAATTTCTAAGCCGAAGAGCCGGCGTTGTCTGTAGACACTTCCAAGACACTGCATGGAGCGCCATTACCTTCTCATTGGAATGGTACCTATTGATCTACTCTCATTTGCATGTTATCAAACTGCTAGATTGGCAGAAGCTGGGGCTAACAGCAGGAGCTCGTGCCGCTCCCCAGATTTGAACTTGCAACCTTTCAGTCAGCAAGTTCAGCAGCTCAGCAGTTTAACCCACTGCACCACTGGGGGTTCGATAATCATAATCATAATGGTTAATAATAGATTATTAGAAAGCAAAATGGGTCCTAGAGCAAATCAAGGCCAAACTCTAAAAAAACAAAACAAAATTACTAAATGGAGACTGTCGTACTTTGGAAACAGCAAGAGAAGGCATGACTCACTTGAAATCTCAGGCAGTCCATGTCAATGGATATTGCTTTCCGTGTTCTGCAAAAGAGTTGTTTCTTTTTCCTCAGCTGTTGCTCTGTGCTGTCATTTGAAGCACAGGTGTTGACAGAAAAACATATAAAAATGGCATCATGCTTCATGAAGGCTTGTGCTCCTCATTATCTGCTTAATTTACTAAAATAAATCCTTAGTCCGTTCTTGTGGCACAGCCAAACTGAACTTCCAGGGAGATTTGTCACTTTAGGATATTGTGTCATTCAAATGATGTTCTAACCACAAAATAGAGGACTGGAAACTTGACACAGGTAGCTCTTCTTAAATAGCAAAGCACTTTTCTAAAAAGCAAGTGTCACTTCTACATACTTCTGAAGAAATTGACACAACTGATTAATTTGAAAAAAATCAGTCTATCCTTAGTTCAGAACTAGCACGTATCACTCCAGCTAACTTGGGATCTCGTTTTTCAAATAATTTATTTGTTTTGTCCTCTCCTTTATAACTCGGGGGTGGAGTAGGGGTGGGGGTGTGGAAGAACCCTGAGCCCAGAATTTTACCTAATTTATTTTGGCCAGGATGTGACACAACTATAGGTCATAAACTGAATGTTTCCTGAAAGTAGACTTCCAGTTAATTGGAACTCAATCAACAAGAACTCTCAAGCAAGTAGCAATTTTTTTTGAAGAAATAATACTTTAAATAACAATTAAAATTAAATAATTTTATAAGACTGTAAAACTGTATTACATATTTTTTCTTTATTTGCCGTTATTTATTGTATTTCGATATTAATATCAAGCCAATACAGAATTTATCATATGATATAGTATGGGGTAAAGTATAATTAGTCCTATTTTAATAGGTAAAGGTAAAAGTTTTCCCTGACATTAAGCATGTTCGACTGAGGGGTGGTGCTCATCTCCATTTCTAAGCCGAAGAGCCAGTGTTGTCTGTAGACAACAGTGGACAATCTCCAAGATCATGTGGCCAGCATGACCGCATGGAGTGCCGCTACCTTCCCACAGAAGTGGTACCTATTGATCTACTCACATTTGCATGTTTTCAAAATGCCAGGTTGGCAGAAGCTGGGGCACACCCCGTTCCCTGGATTCAAACCGTCAACCTTATGGTCAGCAAGTTCAGCGGCTCAGCGGTTTAACCCACACCCTCTTATTTTAATAATAACTCTAAAAAAAAACAAATTACATTTATACGGCATCTCCCCCATTTATGCTGGTTAACTGAGAGTCTACTGCAGTATTTAAAACTTTCCTCTTGATTAAAATGCATAAGTTCCATTTACTTCCAAGTAAGTGGATATAACAATGCAGTGTTTCATATGTACACTTTCCTTCCACAGTGTGCCTCTTCCTGACTGTATGACCATTATGTACGGTGAATATAGCACTGTTACTACCATGTTGTAGATTCCACCTCTCCAACAAGTGATTTCTAGTGCAACTGGCCATAAAGGACCCATGACACAAATACCCATTTGCCAGTGTTCTTACAATGGGGTGAGAATGTCAGGCAGCTGCCTCCTAATCAATAGTAGAATGGATTCCTGTTGATTCCAGCAGCTGCTTACTGGCACATGATATTTGGGGGACTTTCACTGTCCCTGCATAGCCCCTAAACCAGGGTCTATGTAAGGATTATAAATATATACAATTACTTCCTTCAGCATAGTTCCCAAAGTCAGAAGTTACAGGTTGCTGCTGAAATCCATTTCAGTGTCCTATAGAGGAGCGTTAGAAACCTGCTTGAGGCATGATGGTGCCAAGGTGAGAAAGGGAGCTATGGGCTGGAGCTGTTGGAAGGATTGAAGATGGAGAGGAGGGGTGAGGAGTTTGCACTCCTTAAGCAGCAGCTTCAAACTCACAAATCAAACCTGTGCATGGTACATCCATGAATGTAAAGGGCCAACTGCATTTATACGTATCTATTGAGAGCAGAGAAGGTGCTGAGAGTCTGTGACATGATGGAGGACATGCAATGCCTATCTACTTGAAGACAGTTAGGTTACTTGTAGAATCACTACATGCCGAATTCATGTCTGCTTCTCCTTTACAAGAACTTATTAAGAGCAAAACTGGACACAGTTGTATTCATCTCTAGTGGCCTCATCACACTAATGAAAAAAATCCACTTAAAATCCAGTCTCTGCCTCCTGTGGAATTGTGGGGTTTGTAGTTAAGGGAGGAGCCTTTAACATCCTCACAACACTACAAACCCCAGAATTCTGCAGGGGAGAGAAACTGGATTTAAAGTGGATTTTTCTCTAGTGTGATGAAGTGGTTACCCACAAATGAATCAGAATGTTATTGTACTGAGCTGAGCAGTTCCATCAATTCATCATAGCCTAAAACTGTTGGCTAAGAGATAAATAAGCTGGCCTAATGCCAAGCTGCTCTGATTTAAAGAATCCTAGAGTTGGAAGGACTTCAGGTGTCATCTAATCCAATCTGCTACCATACAGAAATATGCAATTAAACCACGACCATTCAACCTTTTGTTTAAACACCAGAGAAGAAGAATCCACTTTCCTTCAAAGCAATCTGTTCTACTGTTAAACAGCTCTTAAAATCAAGAAATGATTTCATATGTACGTTCAGGTGGAATCTCTTTTCTTGTATTTTGAATCCACTGGTTTCTGTTCATCTTCTTTGTGACATTCCTTCATATGGCCGTCATTCTACATCTTTATTAATGACTTAGATGAAGAGTTTGGAGGCATGATCATCAAGTTTGCAGACAACACCAAATTGGGAAGGAGAGCCAGTGCTTCAGAAGACAGGAGCAGAATTCAAAACAATCTTAACAGATTAGAGAAATGATTGGCCAAAACTAACAAAATGAAGTTCAACAGGGACAAATGCAAGATACTTCACTTAGGCAGAAAAAATGAAATGCAAAGATACAGAATGGGGGATGCCTGGCTCGAGAGCAGTTCGTGTGAAAAAGATCTTGGGAGTCCTTGTGGAAAACAAGTTAAACATGAGTCAACAATGTCATATGGCAGCTAAAAAAGCCAATGGGATTTTTGCCTGCATCAATAGGAGTCTAGTGTCTAGATCCAGGGAAGTCATGCTACCCCTCGATTCTGTCTTGGTCAGACCATCCTGATTCCCCTTGTCAAAGGAGATGTTTACAAGCTGGAATGTGTCCAGAGGGCAACTAAAATGATCAATGGTCTAGAGGACAAGCCCTATGAGGAGTGGCTTAAAGAGCTGGGCATGTTTAGCCTGAACTAGAGAAGGCTGAGAGGAGACATTATACCCATGTTTAAATATGTAAGGGGAAGTCATAGTGTGGAGAGAGCAGGCTTGTTTTCTAATGCCCTAGTGACTAGGAAATGGAAAAATGGCTTCAAATTACAGGAAAGGAGATTTCACCTGAACATTAGGAAGAACTTTCTAACTGTGAGGGCTGTTCAGCATCGGAACTCTTTGCCCTGGACTGTGTGGAGCCTTTTAAACAGAAGGTGGATGGCCATCTGTTGGGGATGCTTTGAATGCAATTTTCCTGCTTCTTGGCAGCGGTTGGATTGGATGGCCCACGAGGTCTCTTCCATGATTCTATGATATTACTTTTCAATCTTCTCTTATCCAAACTTACACTCTCAGTTCCTTAAGCCATTTCTTATAAGGCTTGGTTTCCAGACCTCTTACCACCTTGGTTGCCCTCCTTTGGATACCTCCCATCTTGTCGATATCCTTCTTGAGCTGTACCCAGATTATAAACATTGTGTTCCATGTGAGCTCTGACCAAAGCAGAGAAGGGTACTATTACTTCCCATGATAGGGACATTATATTCCTGCTGATCCAGCCAAAAATTTCACTGCTTATTTGTAGCTTGTGTTTTACTATGAACCTAGGTCCTTTCACAAATTCTGTGATCAAGCTTGGTGCCACCTATAATATATTTGTGCAAACATAATGGCTTATATTTATCCTTGCTAAAACTTATTTGATTGATTTTCCAGATCAGGGCTTTTTAAACCTTTCCCACGTTCGGCCTTCTTTCTGACCAAGAATCTTTTACATGACCCCAGGTATATAACGATATTCAATGGGTATAAAAATCTGCTTTGAATTCCTGTGGGGTGAGAAAGGTGGGGCAGAAATGATGTAAATAAACAAATAAATACATCATTTACAGATAATAAACCAGCATATGCAAGGCTTGCTAAACTGGCTGGTTTCCCTTTTTGTGGAATACAGCTGAAGCATTTCCTGCAGTCTACTGTAAACATTGAATGTTGTTCCTAACAGATCTGTGTAAATGGGTGGCATTCTGAAATCTATTACTGCTGCTAAACTTTTTGTGACCGCAACATTGAGCTAAGGGGACCCCATTTGGGGTTGGGATCCACAGTTTACAAAGCAGTGCTCTAGATCATGTGATAGAAACAACACCCAGTTTATTGATTTATGATTGAAAATACTTCTCCAGTCCCAATGGTCTATTGGCATGAATAAACCTATGGCTGTAGCCTGTGATGTAAAAGACACATTGCTGATATTTATTTTTAAACATGCTGAGAAATGCAGATTTACCACTGCTGCATCCATATTGCTAACCGGACAGATGTAAGCTAACAGCAATGCTTGGATCACTTGCACTATTCTTTAATACTATAGTTATTTTCCCCGCCAATTATACTTTGCTATAAATATGTGTGCCCTTAAGTTGATCCTAGTATCAGTTTCAGCCAGTTAATCAAATCATCTGTTGAGGTTTCAGGAATTATAACCCTCCCCTTTATTTATCCAAAATAAGATGGGTTTTCAACTCTCACTGGATAGATTTATTGTAAAATCAAGAGGTTTGTTTTAAGAATATACACCTTGCAGTTTGATCATCTTTGTGCCAAGGTCAGCAATTCCTGAGTTGAAAGAAATGGGGAGCCATGGGTGGACTTTGCAACGTTATTTCCATCTACTGAGAGTTCTGGGTTCAAGCAATTTTACTCTCATATAACAATGTACAGGGTTATAGCCCTAAATATACTACTAGGGAGGAAGCTTTAAGGAAGAAAGGCAGGTTATTTACAGGTAGACATACATTCTAATGAGGCATTCATAGTGCTTTGGAATAGCTCCTGAGTAGACAACTTTTCTGAGGTCTGTTTCAAATGAAAATATTATCTGGAATATTGCATGTTGAGGGGGTAGTCATGGGGATGTAAATTGGAAGCTACTATACACTTGCCTCCATGCCTCTGAAAATCTACATAAATGGTGGTATCTGGGCCACAAGGCAAGCCACTATAATTTCAAAACCTTTCCACAGGAGAACCTCCCTTGGGTGAAACTTCCAGTTCAAATGCTTGGGTGAATCTTGGACATTTTGCCGATTGTTGTTGTTTGTGTTGTAACTTGTAAATTACTGGAAGTCAAATCTTTTCCAAGAGTTTAAGAAATATTTCCCTGAGAGTAAGCTTTACTAAATACACAGGGGATTCATTGGGGGTAAAAACAGCATAAAATTGGATTGCATACCACATAAGTTACATCAATTTCCATAGCTATGTCCCAGTTTAAATCCACAGAATGGTAATTGAAGAATGAGTGTTCCCTTATGCCTGTTATTACCACAAATGATGAGTGATTATTTTTGATTTTCATGTGTATTAGGATTTCTACAAGAGCAAAATGATTTTCTGATTGACAAATTTTGTGGCCAAATCCACAATCCCTCTCATATATGCACAATACTGGTGATTTTTAATTTTTTGGCAGCTGAAAGCACTGAGGGAACATATATCAACAAAATGTAGTATTACCACATCAAACTTAGAAGGGAGCAAGGCATTTTATGTAACAAAGTCTACTCAAGTAGCTTTTCAACTCCGATCTTCTATTTCATAATCTCATTCCAAATGTTTAAACAGTAGCTCCAAGAAATACAGAAAGCCAAAGTTAAAACTTGGCCTAGTTCATAGGTATAATATGATAAGTCTATGGAGGTCTGTTATTCTATGAGGGTAATATGAGTAGAAAACAAGTCCATAATCATGGATGAACTCATTGTTTGGTTGTGGATCCAACCTTAAATGGATGCAGACTATGATGCATTTTTAAACCCAGCACTATGATTACAACATGATCTGAAATGGCTACCATTCTATGTTGCACTTAGGTATTTGTCATCTAGATTTAATCTAGATCTGTAACTGCTCTGCATTCAGTAATATGCATAGTTTTACCATAAGACTACATAAATGCAAATTGCCTTAAGAGCCAGTAGCCAAATTGAGCAAGTAGGCCATCAGCCTTCAAGTAGGACACAAGGTGGATGGCATTTCTATGTTTCCCATAAGGAAGCAAAGCTGCAACAATCAGAAGAAGAACCTCTGTGGCAATTCTTTGTCGTAGCTTTGCTTGCTGATGGGAGGAACTGGAAATGTCCTCCTCCTTCAGTCCTGGGCAGAAGCTGAATGGACTTTTTTTGTCCAATTTGGCAGCTGGCTTTAAGATAGCCTGGAATGGGGCTCAATTAGGAGATACTACTTAGTTGCACATACATTACAAAGTAGCTAGTGCAGAATATTGCTGTAGACATTCTGATTATATCTTCTAAAGGGGGAATCAGGGTTTTCTGATTGCAATCTCAACACATATGTATTTTAGCACCAAAGCTGGGGAACCTGCAGCCTGCCAGAAGTTCTTTCCATCCCCCTTCACTACCGGCCTGAATATCTACTGGTTCCTCAGTCCTATTTCCAACCTTTCAATATAGCAAAATGTGTCATCTCTGATTATTCTTATCATTTCACTTGTTCCCCCCACCACACAACAGGAGTCTTGCTATCAATGGCAGCTCTGAAAATGGAGCATACTATAGAACAGGAAGGATCAGGCAGCAGCTGCAATGAGTTTCTCTTCGCTGCATTGGGAAGTTCCAATGTCTGGTTTGATTTGTAAGTAGACAGGAGTCCAGTTCATACAGGATTAAATAATATCAATCAACAACATCTGACTTAATGAAGTTTTATCCTCTATTTGCACATAAGGCCTTGATAACCTTGTTTACTATACCCTAACCCATTCCTCAACCCTCCAAGTAAAGAAAATACATGATTTTATAATTACAAGATGCAAGGTGATCAAGCATTTGACTAGTGATGGTGGCATCAGCTGAGATGTCTTGTTTTTAATGCAAAAAATGGAACCATTCCAAAGAATACACTGTTTAGCCAGCATTGCTTCTTGAGCCTGGTGTAAAATCAGTGGAGTCCTTGGAAACAACAAATGCTTACAAACAGATCCAGGTGTGAGAAAAAAAGTCTAAAAATTAGGGAGGGGGGCTCTACATTGTTCCTATTGCATTAATACCAAAAGATCTTACAATTTAGCAGCCACTTAGTTACTTTTGGTAGGGTAGCCATCACACAAGGGGCATGCAAACAGCCAGAGAGTTCATTGCATTTTGCTTTACATTTAGTGCTGCAGCTGATTCATGTAGCTCCTCTTACCATTCTCAAAAACCTCAATGTTTACCCAAATAAAAAGGATACTGAACTGATGCTGGAAGAGCAGCAGGTACGTCTACATATTCAGCACACACCAATAGGAAACACTCAGAAGTTGTCATATTATGGGATAATTAAAAAAGTAAAGTTTTTTTTTCTGTGTATCACTGTCAATGCAAAGTCCCAGTGAATCATGATGTCCCTTGACGTTTTTGTTGCTGATTTCGGATGACCTCCAACTGTTTTTTGCATTGCTGGTAGTATGTGGAAAGGCTTTTATTTTCATCTAAAAGCTTTTTATGTTCTTGCACCAGACGTGATGTATTTTGCTGGTCTTTTTCATCCTGGTCCAGTTCTGCTATTAGTTCCTGCCTAAATTGAATTGAAAAAATAAAAATGAAGTGAGAATCTAGACAAAAAATATTACATACACACACACAGTGAGAGAGAGAGATTTAATGTTGTTCATTGTAATCCAAAAACAATTATCTGTTGAGTCACACAGTGACCTGATCATATACAGTGGGTTCTCCATATCAGTGGGGTCTGAATCCACAGATTCAACCAACCACAAATTGAAAATTTTCAATTATTAAAAACAATTAAAAATACTGGCTTGATTCAATAAAATGTACTCATTACTCCCCTACTGTACTTCGGATAAGATCCAAGATGAAGCCCCTTTCACCCTGAATGAGGTGGTTCACACACACATCTCTCTATATGCAATTTTCTGACTGATGTATTCATGGGGGTGGGGGGGGGGGTGGGGTTGTTATGTAATTTTGAAACCATGGCAAATGTTTTCCTCCCACTTTTCTCAAAGGGGAAAATTTTAATACTAAGCACTCTTTTTTAGACAGATAGCCAGATTCTTCTTTAGTTAGCAACATGGGTTATAGTTTGATGTCCTTGTAATGAGAGACAGGTATCTAGAAAAATGTCTTATGGAAGACCAGTATTCATAAATGGTCAGTCTACCAGTCTGACATTAGAGGAACCTAAGGCAGGTGTGATGTGATGCAACATATGTAATGTCATGCATTTCCATATGAGGTTTTAGACACAATTGAGGATAATAAAACCAATGAGGCATAATTGGTTAAGTGTTGGACTATGACTCTGGAGAAGAAAGGTTTGAATAAGAAAACCCCATGATAACTCAGGGTAACCATAAGTCAGAAACAACTTGAAGGTACACAACAGCAACAATATCCGATGCATTGTTAGTGATCTGGCTACACTCCCCCTCAACAGCCAGTATGTCCCATGATGCAGCAACACTGAAGAATTCAAAGATTTTTATTTACTAACTCACCCTAGTCAGAAAATTATCTCAGCAGGCCTAAACATTATTAACCTTTGGGTGATTTCAATGCTGCTATCTATATAGTGTGATGTGAATCTGAACTTGGAAATATTAAGTAATGAGCAAGTTCCAGTGGCATCTTAATAAGGACAAACTAAATGTAAAGGAAAACGTGTGCTTGCCCCCTGGAGTCACCTCTGTCTCATTTTCCTCCCATATCTCCTCTTAATGTGTAGTTTCAAGTGTCTGTATAATGTGACATCCTACCACAAATTTCCTGGCCTCTGGAAGCAAAGGCAGGAGCAGTGAATCACATAATGGGATAAACAGGAATGGGAAAACTTCAGCCTTCCAGGTGTTTTGGACTTCCAATTCCCATAAATCCTGATAGCCTACCGGCTGTTAGGAATTGTGGGAGTTGAAGTCCAAAACACCTGAAGAGCCAAAGTTTCCCCGTGCTTGGGATAGAAGATAGGGGTGAAACTACATATTACTAGCAGACAGGAGTGATCAGAATTTAACAAGGACACTTATTACACAATGGTATAATAAACCATACTTTTTCTTGTTAAGTAAGTGAGTAAATATCTGATGCCATTAACATGCCGCTACCAAACTTCTTTTACAAACCTTAAAAATTAGCAAAACCCTCAGAATAAAATTGAAAAAAACTAATTCGACCTAGCTAAAGATATACTGAAAGATTATCCTAGATTCAAAGATAGTTTAGGTTTTGTCAACTTTAACCATTCTAAAAATAGCTCATGTTCTATGTAGAGATGAACTTTAGCTAAAATAGAGACAAGAGTCACACAGACTATTTCTTTCACAACTGTCATTTCACTTAATTGATGAAGTAAGCATTCAAAACTCTCCTGGACTCTAATTTTAGATGACCAAATATCCCAAGCACAGTTTTAGAGAATTATTTTGTCAATGGACTCTCTCCCAGCCTCAAAGATACCTTCTGGGTAGTGCCTGCACTTCTTTCGCAGAAAGGATGGACAACTTCCCAAGATTAAGGGACAGGGATACAGCACTAGCTGGTAAAACCTAGAGGAGAACACATCCTCTCCCTGGCACCAGAAAAATTGGAGTAATTTTGATTTCAAAATGGTGCCCAGGGATCCACACCTTAGCTGGCATTCCACTGGTTAGTCTCATATGTAGGCCCATTTGAAATACTGATGAATGGTCAGCATGTAGATAAATCTAATGGATGTGTAATCAGGACTAAAACTGAATATAGGTCCTTGTTTATCAGGATGACAGCCCAAGATTTTTGTTGGGGGAGACTGCATGTGAGCTAAACCCAGTATGTCCCTTTCGCAGCCCCATTTTACTGAATGCAACTCCCCTACAAAAGCTTTGAAGAACTACTTTCAAGGAACCAACTAACTTGCAAGTCTAATCTGCCTTTTTGAATACAAGGATGCTGGGAAACACATTTATCACAAAAGGGCAACACATCAACCTCAACTTTTTTGCCCTGGACTAGTCAGTAAACAGTCCTTGATACACTCAGAGGAAGGCGAACTGAAGTGTATCACACAGGAGCCTTAAGATATTTCTCTTTAAGCGTCACGAGGGCCAGGGGTTTCTTCCCAGAAACAACATGTCGCAACTTAGAATCACAGAGTTAAAAGGGACCCCCAGGGTTTACCAACACATGAACACACAACATCTACTTAAAAACCTCAACAGAAAGGTTTGCTTATTGCTGTAACAGGTAGTATTTGTAATTACATGGTATTAGAAGAGAACATTGTTTGAGCTTAGTACAAGATGCAAAAGAAGAGCACATGGGCAAAACCTGATTGCCAAGCCTAACACAAACATATTCATTAATTTAGCCAACATTAATCTAAATCCCAGTGATTTGATGGGTCGGCTCCAGTTGGGGACAAATACATAGTGGTTCTTGTCCTTATGCTAATATTTTAGCTCTTATACACTCAAATAAAAACAATAACAACAATTATGACAATGTTTTGTTTTTATGGACCTGTCCTCATAGCTCAAGATATAAAGACAAAACAACCATAAACATACTTATATTAAAAACAGAACAAAGATTGAAACACACATACGAATACAATGTAAATTTAAAATTCATAGTTTAAAACTGACTAGATACGTTTGTGGGAAGAGATAGCTTTTTAATTGTATTTGAAATTGTGATAGCTCATTTAATTGTTGATGCAGTTCTGGCAGGTCATTCCACAATCTAGGGGTGGCTGATGAAATCAATTCCTTTAGGGATTTTCCCAATTGTTTCAATTTAGTCATAAAAAGAAATATGGCCAGAAATATGAAAATGCTGATATCTGTGAATCAATGCTGACAGTTACTTCTGATGTAGTTACTTTCTTATGTCATACTTCACTGGAATAAATATTATCTACTCATGATAACAGAACATATTTTCAACTTACTTTCTCTGTAACAGCAATGCTATTTCTGTCTGAACTTTCATATATTCCTGTGCCATTTTACAGTGCTGTTCAAACACAGCCATAGATTCTTTTGAGTTTGGACATGGTGCAAGAGGCTGAAAATAAAATCAGATATGTTCAGTTTCACAGATTTGTAAACACACAAATTAAAAGAACTAACAAGAAAGCAAAATGAATATTAAGAGGTATCATTCAACAAGGAAAAAAAAGAAACTGATGAGGAAGACCTGGAGAGACCAACCCAGATAAGAGTTAACAAATGGTCAAACTTCAGTTTAGTTCTTTCACAAACTGCTACCAGCACAGCTAAATTTAACAAATGAATGAAGATATGCTATACAACAGAACTAAATATATATCATTCAATTACTCTCCGTAAGTACTTTCATTTCTTGTCCAAGATTGGAGGGCAATGAGCAATCAGCTACCCTTCTTCTGCACCATATCACCTCAAGTATGACCATATTGGATTCCCTCTATCTACTTTTAGTTAGTTTATTCAATGCTTAGACCACAGGTCTTTCACATACAAGGTGTTCACAATCTACTTATTTTTAATGTCTGGCTTTATGGGCTAATTTGGAATTGAGCAGGACCAATCTTATTTGATAGAGGACATGGTGAAAACAGGTTGAATAAGCATAGCCCTAACATAAAACCACTTCAGAAGAGAGCAAAACTGAATCCAGAAGTGGAGAACTGTAATAATAATAACAAACAATAATAAAACTTTATTTATATCCTGCTACTATCTCCCGGAGGGACTTGGGGTGGCTAATAAAGCACTCAAAGGTGCAAACACGCAAAATACAAAAATTGCAGAAACAATAACATAACAAAACCACCAACATAAATATCTCACTTCACAAAACCCCTAGTAAAATCAATAAAATACAGTAATAGCTGCAGATATAAACAGCAGTAATCAATCTCAGGGCATTCCAAAGATGGAGGGCCACCACTGAGAAAGCCCTTTGTCTTGCCCCCACCAACCACACTTGAGATGGAGGAGGGACTGAGAGGAGGGCCTCCCTGGTAGATCTTAGAACTACAGACTAAAGAAAATTAAATATCTAGGAGTCTGGATTACCGCGAGAAATTGTCAACTTTTGAAGAATAACTACGAAATAGTTTGGAATAAAATCCAAAAGGATTTACAGAAATGGAACTACTTAAATTTGTCACTCCTGGGTAGAATATCGTTAATAAAGATGAATGTTCTTCCAAGACTTATATTCCTATTCCAAATATACCGGTAATAAGAAATCAAACCTTATTTAAAAAATGGAAGAAAGATCTACTTAAATGTATTTGGAAAGGGAAAAGGCCAAGAATAAATTATACAAACTTAATTGACAAAAAAACGAGAGGAGGTCTGGGATTTCCAGACTTGAAAACTTACCATGAGGCTTGTGCTCTTTCATGGATAAGAGATTGGATGAATCTGAACAAGGAAAAGTGCTTAAACTTAGAGGGCTATGATTTGAGGGTAGGCTGGCACGCTTATGTGTGGTATAATAGAGAATCTAAGGAAAAAAACTTTGGGAATCATTTCGTGCGAGCCTCCCTATTGAGGACATGGTTAAGATACAAAGCCCTCTTTCATAAAGCTACACCTCTTTGGGTCTCGGCGATGGAGGCCCATCAAAGAAGACTTTTAGGATGGAGGATTTGGCCGAGATATAAGGATATTTTGTTGAAAGGAGAAATGAAGATTAAATCGTTTGAACAACTTAAGAGTATGTTCGGAAATATAACTTGGTTACATTACCTCCAAATTAAAGAGCATTTCAAACAAGATCAAAAAATTGGATTTGACTGGGAAGAAAACACATGGGACAAAGTTTTAAAAACTGAGAAGAAGGTAGTTACAATTCTTTATAACAAATTGATCCAATGGCAAACGGAAAAGGAGCAAGTTAAAAATTGTATGATTAAATGGGCCGAAAATTTAAGACGGCCCATTCAATTTAGAGAATGGGAACAAATGTGGAATAAAAAGTTGAAATATACTTATGCCATGGACTTGAAGGAAAACTGGTATAAAATGTTTTATAGATGGTACTTGACTCCGAACAAACTAAGCCATATGTATCCAAATGTCTCAGATAAATGCTGGAAATGTGGAATACAAACGGGCACATTTTTCCACATGTGGTGGACGTGCAAAGAAACAATTAAGTTCTGGGCATCTACACATGAAGAAATACAAAAGATATTGAAGAGAAGTTTTAAAAAGAAACCTGAATACTATTTACTAAGATTTATGGACTCTGACTTTAAAGTAGAGGAAAATGAAGATAAATTATTTACGTATTTCACTACTGCGGCAAGAATTATTTTTGCCAAATTTTGGAAAAATGAACAGATACCTACTACTGAAGAATGGTTGGAGAAAGTTAAAGAAATTAGAGACATGGACGAACTGACATTTTTAATGAGAAGAAATACCGGGAAACCGCTAAAGAGAACAGATTGGACTTCTTTTTATGATTATGAAAAGAAATTTAGAAAAATATTAGAGGATAAGAATATATAAGACTAGAAGAAGCTGACGGAAAAGATCCTGATGTTGGAGTGGAAGTCATTTTAGAATAGTTTAGGGTAGTTTGTTTTTTTTTGGTGCTGTTTTGTTTTGCTTTGTTTTGTTTTTTGTACTTTCTTCTTTCTATTCTTACTTTTCTATCTTCTTTTTATTGTTCCCCCTCTTTCGTTGTTCTGTTTTATAAAACATTCAATAAAAATTATTAAAAAAAAAAAAGAACTACAGACTACAATCCCTTTTTTGGATAAGATGCTTCACCAAATGGTTGCCATACTATTTCAATGTAGCTTCAAACTTTGATTTTGGGACAGAAACTGATTTGCCCTTCAGAATATACAATCCTACTAGCTAAAGTATTTAAAAATAATATTCAAATACATTTTAGCATTTGGAATCTATTTAGATAACATGTTACTGGCTGGATTTAAAGTGTTACTGGGTGTATTTGTAATCTATTTAGACAATTAGTTTTACTGGGTGGATTTTTTAAAAAGCAAACAAGTTTATCCCAAGCAATAACTATCATTATTTGATAATCCGTAGGATGAACACTTGTTGGCAAAAAAACCCCGCTATATGAACCTGTGCCATCCATTAGAAAAGAATCCCTGATAGGCAGATTGGTTCCTGGGGACATTTATGCTTTTAAAAAAAATCGTGTCAGAAGCGACTTGAGAAACTGCAGAGACATTGCCCAGGAGGCACCCGGATGTGTTACCATTCTGTGGGAGGCTTCTCTCATGTCCCTGCATGAGAAGCTGGAGCTGATACATGGGAGCTCATCCTGTCTTGTGGATTTGAACTGCCAACCTTCAGGTCAGCAGTTCAGCCAACACAAGGATTTAATCCATTGCACCACTACGGCTCTTGTGCTGCTCCAAACTGAATGATCGAGAGGTACCAATGCTTTTGATGGCACTTTTAAAACTGTGGGCTAGATGAGAGGCCATGGTTGGCAAGATGCTCCTCTGTCACTGTGTTAATGCATTATAATTAGCCTTCTAATCTGTTGTATCAAAACAGCAACGCCATTCAATCCAGACATAAAAACAGAGAATACAGTTTCTATAGTTTTCAACATGTGTCAGACATGGTCAGTCAATTGCAAGAATACTAATACAGGCAAAGCTATGCAAATCAGGGTTATATCACACCTAAAACATGTATATTGAACATATATAAGGAAATCATAATAATGATTTACCTGCAACTGGTGATCTAATGTAAGATATGCCATTGGGATAGAATTATCAGATCCATTGGTATCTGTAGAAAAAATACAGATATTCTCAGGTTTACATGTTCAAAGCGGGGGGTCATTCTGGGATGACCCCAATTCTCACCCACTCACTCTGAGGAAATACAAGATTTTGCAGACTGGTCTGGGCTTGTTCAATAGAGGAGAACTGTTGTCAATCAATCAGCCAGATTATAAAATGGGAACATTCAGAACCAGTTGGAAACATATTTGCAAAACCCCCAACAACATTGTTTCCTTTGCAAGAACTACTTTGTGGAGAGAAACGAAGTCTCCAGCCAAATATGAGGCTCGATTTTTAAAAGAAACATTGACAAATAAAATGTATTATTTAAAATAAATAAATAAATGGGTTTTAGTGTCCATATATGGCAGTGCACAGTTTGAACTGCCTGAAAATAAATATTTAAAAAGCAGCCCTTCCTCCCATTTAAATCTATCTCAGCTTCTGTAATAGAAATGGCCCTCAAAGGTCCACCCAATTATCTAAATTCTATGCGAACATATTGCTGCAATACCGAATGAGATACCTTTAAAGGATAATAGCCTTTATATCATATGCAGCACAACTGTACACATGTTAAACCATTCTAGATGCAGGTTATTAATTTTTTTGTCTCAAATGACTAATTAGACAAGTCATGAAGGAGTTGTTGGTGTATTCAGTTTTTACAGAAGGGAACAAACATTTACTACATAAAAACCTGTTATGGATTTTGTTGCTAGTTGCTAGTGCAAACATAACTAAAAGGGAGCAATCCCAGAGTTTATCAGTACATTCCTGGCTAAGCAAAGCATGACCAATAGCTCTGAGAAATTTATCTTTTAAATGAAATACAAGAGAGAGAAAGCTGCAGGAAAACTGAAACTGTTCTGTATCTATTAATACTGCTTAATTCAGCAGATACAGTCTGGATTGTCAGCGATACAATATAACTTGTGGAGAAATATGCTATCTATTGCTACTTATTAAAAATAATTGGTCCGCCTGCCAAAAAAATAGATTTTTTATTTTCAATGATCTGGCAGTTACACATTTCTTAATGGCATCAGTGAAAGCATAGCTAAGATAACAAGCATTCTCAAAAATGTTATGTCTTACAGTTCCAAAAGTTTTATTTTGTGTATTTTAATTTTTACTTGTAAGTTTTGTATTATAAGAAATGGAAATTTTATGTTATGTTTTAATTCTGTTATTTGTTATTTATATAACTTCTTTGATATTTGGTATCACATTGTGGTGATCTATGGTTGTAAGATATTAAACCTCGAACTTGATTGAGGAGATGAACTTAAGCTTTATAACCATCTATAGGCCACTATTTTTTCAGTTTACTGAACTGAATTTGAAAATAATGCCTGAAATAAACCTATCTATTGCTTTATTTCTAATTCAACCGACTGTGGTTGACATTTGTAATCATCTTAATAAATTGTAAAATTGCTTATAGGGATTTAATAGATTGGTTTTTAAAGCATTTATTCTTAAGACATGCTGGATCTTAAATGTCCTTTTTAAACATTCACAGGATGTACATGCTCTCAGGCAACAGCAAAAGGTGGACACAGCTTTCATATAAGAAAAAAGAAAAGAAAAGAAAGCTTTATCTGACTTCTCTCATGTTCTTCCCATCTAGGGTAAAAGAGTTTATGTACAATAGGTTTCCAGGTGTTCCCCTAGCTAGATAACAGAATCAACTCAAGTTTCAAATCTACAGCAAAAGCCTGCACACAAATGTGCTACCTCTTTAGAAATTGTCCAGAGTTGAAAAATACCTTTTTAATGACAGAACTATAGTGGTACAAATCCACCTAACTCAGATAAAAGCTAGATACTGAACCTTCCCAAAAAGTATTTGCTGGGAATGATACAGGTGGGCAATGTATAACTCAATACACCTTAAAAAAAACTCTGGATACTATAAAAACACAGCCTTCATATTTGCCAGATTTAGGGGCACAGAACCCAGTGGAAGTGAAAAACTACAGGTAAAGAAA
Organism: Anolis sagrei; assembly: GCF_037176765.1. Lineage (NCBI taxonomy): Eukaryota > Metazoa > Chordata > Lepidosauria > Squamata > Anolidae > Anolis > Anolis sagrei. The sequence continues at coordinate 104,240,260 of NC_090021.1, read as the reverse complement.
TTGTTACTTTTTGCCTAAGAAAACACCTTCCCAGGGATTTCTATGTCTTCCAGCATGATTCTATAACAAACTCTTGCTGGAAGATGACCATGAAAAAGTAGCAGACGACCCAGAGATTCCTAATATATTACATGTAAATATGCTAACCTATGTTGTTTTGTAGCTGGACATGTTAGAGGGGTGTGTGAAGCAACAAAGGTACTGATGTGTATTACTGGTGACAACAACATTGTGTTCATCAGAGGCTGAGAGGCTGCACGGTGTGGTGGCTTGCATGCTGCAGACCACTTAGTCATGGAAACTCACTGGGTGAAACTGGTCAAGTCACTTTCTCTGATGAAGGCAAGGGTAAACACCCAATGAAAATATCTTGCTAATAATTCATGACTTGAAAGAAAGAAATGTCTTGAAAGCATGCAAAAACAAATTTCAGAAGCACAGGAAACAAGTGAGTCTCACCATATTGGCAGCCATAAAAACTCTGTTATGGGAAAGTATTCATGATAATTATTGTAAGAACTGTTTTCCTCCAGGTTTGTCTTTAATGTATATATATATAGAACTTGCAAATGGTGTCCTTTCACATTTCTTTTGTACAAAATACTGGCAGTGTCATAGTGTCTAAGACGGTTAGCTCCAGGAACAGAGGGGGTGGAAGGAGATATATCAATGGGTGTGCCTAAAATAAAATGGGCACTCAAAGTGCATTCTTTCTATGTCCCACCACCATCTCAGGAAAGTTGGGCAAGCAAGGAGGTTACATAGCTACTGCCTGCTCATTCTTTATGGAAACACAGAAGGAGGTGAAAATGTTGTAACTCTTTTCATGCATTATATTGTGCTGGACAAGTTAGGAAGAGCTATTAATGAGCAACAGCACAACATTGTGCTTCATGGCAGGTGCCAAACATTATTTATTACTGATTTAAAACTTAACATTTAAGTGCCTCCTTTCATATACACATAATTCTTATTTATTTATATTTATTTGTGCTTGTTAAAATAAATCATACAGCTTGCCCAATATTTCTCAAAGGAATGCACCATGACACCTACCACTCCCCACATCTACAAGAAGTTTACCTGTAGAGTCATCAGGTGTCCAAGGAAGACTGCGAGGCGGCTTTTCAGAGGTTGGTCCCGGGGTAGTGATCATTCTCACACTAGGACTAGATGATCTACTGCTGTTTCTGCTTTCCTATAACAAAACATTTTAAAAAGAAGTTACCACTAAAAGTACACTACTTTCAAATAAGATTGTGGCAAATACAACTGTGGAAGGTTAAGGGACTACATTAGTTTCACAGGGGATCATGGCAGGCTGTAATCCCCCCCAAATCAGCTCCTGCGAAACAAAAGAAAAGAAAACACAAAAGAAAATGTCTACATTTATTGCCCCCACATGAGGACAGTTTCATGTCTGGGAACCTTCCTGCATTGCCAGAGAATATTTTGGGTCATTTTGATGCAATTTTGAATCATTTTCAAGATAACAAATGCAGCGGTCTGGGGCCACATTCAGTGCTCATAGACATGTGGTATATTTGTTTTCCCTCAAATTATAATCGGTGGAACAGTTCTTGCATTTGGGGTATCCTTCTGTAAAGATGCCTGCATCACAACTCAGGGATTGTTGAGCCAAAGAAACAAGGGAGTCAGAAAGGAGACGTGGGAAAGCAATGTCCCCTTGATCTCACTGGGGGTCAATCAGAACTTTTTTTCCATGCAAATGGACAGTGCACCTGCTTCTAATTCAGACTAGCTCACAGTGGGGCAAAAAGTCCTTATTGCTTATTGGATTGGAAGTCCTTATTGGTTCTTATCTGGTTTAGTCCCTAATATCACAGTTATTTTTTTTAAAAAAAGACGATCATATATGTCAGGCTAAACGTTTGAAGGATGCACATCTAGTTGAGCTATCGAAGTTTATATCTATTCTGGTACTACTGTAGCAGATAAATGAAAACAAAATCACATGTAAAAATAGTGTCAGCACGCAAGATGACCATGGAATTCCAGGTTGGGCAAAATAAGTAATCTCCCGGGGCAAGATCACATCAGACAGTTTTCTATGCAAGGACGCTGGTCTATATGCCAGCCATTCTCATTGACACTCCTTGGACTGCCAAGTGACTTTGACTGCAATCTGAAAGGAACCAGGAAGTTTCTAGAAGTTGCTGCCTTGCTGCTTGCTTGTTGATGCCAAGTCATTATAGATTTCAATATATGTTTGTAGAAATGTGGATATGGGTTCGATTAAGATATCATGGGATTTATTTTTTACTATTCTTGAATATTCAGAAATGATGTTTTCCATGCAATGAAAACATCAACATTATGACTGATGAACATTACAGTTGAAAAAGTTTCTATAGAAGTGGGTGTCACTGTTGCTATGAAACTATGGTCTCTCTTGCAACTATTGTGGTTCCTATTTTGGTCCCAGAAGGCCAGTGATTCTATTATGTACACAGAGCCCCAGCAAAATGGGTTCATAGCATCAACAAAGTGGTGCTTGAAACAATTCAACTTGTAACTGTTCTCTATTAAGATGTATAGAGTGAATTCCCTAGTGAAGTTAGATTGGCTCCCTCCCTTCTGACCTTCAGAAAAAAAAAACTAAAGCCATGGTTGTGGGAACAAGTTGTTGGTTGGTCAGTAAGCAGCACAGTAAGAGACTACAAGTAACAAAATGATGACTCAGATTGGCCCTGGAATATGATTTGGATTTTGTGATTGTAACTGATGTTTTAGTGTTTATGTTTTAAATTGGGTTGATATTAATGCAGTTGTTTATTTCCTGATGTGTATATGTATATACGGCATTGAATTTTGTCTTTGTGAGGCCGCCCTGAGTCCCCTTTGGAATGAGAAGGACAGGGTACAAGTGTGGCAAATAAAATAAAGAAATAATAGAGGATCACATGCACAGTGCACTTGTATTTGCAGAGGATACATTCCTAGACCTTGTGTGTATATGTAAAACTATGGATAATAGCAAACGCTATTATTTTCAATTGAATGAATGACAAAGGAATGAAAAATAGGGTGTTACCTTATACACGAGGCCCTAAGTGAATAATTGAATAAATGAAACTGTGAATATGTGATACCATCTATCATGGTTCTGTGGATACAGCAGTTATACTGCATGTGCCTGTGCATAGGCATTCATTTGCATGAGTTTGTGAAGTTATCTTGCCTCAAAAGGGAAGGCAAATTTTATCCCTAATTTAAATCTGCAATGTGTGATGGCATAGCTCAATGAAGTGCTCAGAAGTTTCATAAAAACTCTCAAAACATTTCTATCAATATATAGACACTCTCAATAATGGTACTTTAAGAATTTTTAGTGAAAGACAGTTACACAAAATTAATAGTATGCAGGGTACCAAAACACAGAATCACAGAACCAAAAAGTTGGAAGAGACCACAAGGGCCATCCAGTTCAACCCCCTGCCCTGCAGGAACATAGATTGTTACTGTAAAGTAGAACACATGACAGCTTATTTTCCCACTGCCTCCAATGCTTTCACTATGAACCATCAATACCATTATCCTGATTATGCACACATCGTGTCTGGTCTATGATTTTGTACTACTAGGTAAAACCTAGGTAAATCTGAGCATCTATATGTGTTTCAACTATCAAATTGACACCCACACTGAAATGTTTAGTAGTATGAGATGAAAATCGAAAATGTACACTCTAATGCACATTTACTTGTGCGTAAATCTTATTGAATTACCCAAAGCTTACTTCAGTGAACAATTTTACAGATGCACATTAAAGGTTTGCATACATGAAAGTGAAAGTATCACATAGCACAACCAAACATTTACTTTCTAAAAAAATTAAATATAAATATAAATATATATACAATTAACACATACCAGTTATTTCCAAAGGATAGTCATAATAAAACCTGCATTGTAGTTTTATTCATTTTATTTATTTGGAAGCCACTATCAGTTATTTCATCCACAACTAAATATGCAAGGATTATTTTTTTTAAGCAAAACACAAGCAAAGGAACTGACCAGAGAAAATAAGATATCATTCTATAGCTTTTTTGGGGGGTGGGTGGGGTGCTAATTAAAGGGTTTGAATAAAATTCAAAGTTATGGAAGGGACCCTATGCAGCCGCATGCCACACATTTAAATATTAATGGTATTAATGGTACAGGTATTTGGATTAGGAGAATGTTCCCTTACAACAGTGGTTCTCAACCTTCCTAATGCCGTGACCCCTTAATACAGTTCATCATGTTGTGGTGACACCCAACCATAAAATTATTTTCATTGCTACTTCATAACTGTAATTTTGCTACTGTTATGAATTGTCATGTAAATATATGATATGTAGGATGTGTTTTCATTCACTGGACCAAATTTGGCACAAATACCCGATACACCCAAATGTGAATATTGGGGGTTGGGTGGTGGTGGTGGTGGTGGGGGAGTTATAGTTGCTGCGATTTAGTTAACCTACAATCAAAAAGCATTCTGAACTCAACCAATGATGGAATTGAACCAAACTTGACACACAGAACTCCCATAACCAACAGAAAATACTGTAGGGGTTTGGTGGGAATTGACCTTGAGTTTTAGCGTTGTAATTCACCTACATCCAGAGAGCACAATGGACTCAAATGATGATGAATCTGGACCAAACTTGGCACAACTACTCAATATGACCAAAAGTTTGGGGAAAATAGACCTTGACATTTGGTAGTTGTAGGTGCTGGGATTTATAGTTCACCTACAATCAAATAGCATTCTGAACCCCACCAATGATAGAATTGGGCCAAACTTCCCCACAAAACCCCCATGACAAACAGAAAACCCTATGTTTTTCTGATGGTCTTTGGTGACCCGATACCCCCCTCATGACCCCCCCCCCAGGGATCCCGACCCCCAGTTTGAGAAACACTGCCTTACCATTTTGATGGTGTGATATCCCACCTGAGAGGAATTAATATTTCACACAAGTCTTCTTAAAACTTTAGACATCTTTCAATGAACTTTCTCTGACGTATCAAAATGTACCCTCCCCCCACTTTTTTTTTACCTGGTTGGAGTCTGTTCCAGCCACACTAAGATCTTGAATGGATCTGCGCCTCTGTTGTCCGTTGCCTGCTGGTGAAGGAGAGCGAAAAAATAAAACAAAACTGAAATGCACTCAAACAAGAAGGGTGCAACTGCTGCAGAAAGAGCTTGGAATTTGTACCGATCCAACGACAGGGAAAGAAAGAGTATGTTTGTATATGGAGTAGGAGGAGGGGGTAAGAGAGCACAGAGACAGCTGCGAAGTTTTAAGTTTAAAAAAAAAAGGAAGAAAAAAAAGAACACCCTGCATGCTGGCGTGTCAACAGAAAGCATATCTTAATACAATAACCACTCCTATCCCATGAATAGCTTCTGCACTTTCCTTCACCATCTTCTGTCACATTGCTTTAGCCAGTTTAGCATTGGGGGGAGGGGGGGATATCAGGGGCTGGCATGATGGTATCTATTTCAAGGAGGTTACGTTATGGAGATTTTAAGAGCAAGTCTACGAAGATAACATGTTGCCTGCTATAATCTCACTGGTTTGGGTTAATCAATGAAATGAGGAAATGACAGGGCTGACCTAAATATGTTCTTTGTACTTTCCATCCTAAGAATTGTAAATTCTACATTCTACTCTAGTTATAATATTGCATCACTTCCAATAACCAAGTACACTATAAATAAATTACCATATTTTCAAAAAGACTCCCCTTTGACTACAGCACTACACTTTGTCAAACCTGTTTTAAAAAGTTACTGATGGCTACAAAAAAGAGTAATCAAAACATAGTTCAAATCTGCAAATCTATTTTGTTTTAAAATAGAAGGCTGTATTTTTGGTCTATTGGATTGGTTTTTTAAAGGAGTGTTATTACAGTGCCTCATTGTTTAGACTGCTCCTGAGATGAGAGATCAGCCTTCCAGAAGGAAACTTCAACTTGTGGCAATTAACAGCTGACACAATACCCAGGATTCTTTGTCTTTGAAAGCTGCATTACATAACTTCAAAAACAACACCAGACTATGGATAACACTTACAGCAGGCACTCCAACAATGACAAGCACATGCACAAACATCCAGGGTCCCTCAATTCATCATTCAGAGTTTTTATGACATGCCGCTTGCCAGTAATCAGAGGTATCAACTCCTTGTGTACAGCTTTTTAAAGGATGAAGAAAAGTCACCTAGGAATGTTTTAATGCTGTATGCTTCTAATATGCATCTAAATTAAACAGGATATAAGTAAAGGATATTTAAAGCATATCTTCTTCCATAACACAATCTTTCTTTTCCTTTTTCCCTTTGCAGCTATCTATACCAATGAAAAACTTCCCAAGAGATTAGGTTAAGTGGAAGGTGGGAATTTATTAAAAGGGGGCAATTCTATACAATCATATTATGCAGCCCTCAAAATTCAGGGGGCTATAGAGGAAAAGGAGGAGAGGAGTAAAAACTGATAGGACAAGCTGTCTTCTGCTTATTATTCTGCTTTTGCTTCTCAATAAGTAGTCTATAATGTGCACACTGTATTTAACTTGCATTTCACAAAAGCCCTTAAAATTTGCAAAATTAGAATATAGTTTTTCCACCAAATGGTACTCAAGGCAGAAATTTTTGATGCTGATAATGCACTTTGAAAGTGGTTCCAAATTTCAGGTCCATTTCTGAAAGAAACAAGTTACAAAGTACTGCAAAACACAAGGGATCTACCACATAAGCCTCCAAAGATCTACCCAAGTGATCAGCTTAATTGTGCAGCAGTCTGACATGACACAAAAGGAGTATTAATTGAAAATTAGTTGGGACATTTAGGATAAACACCATTCATTAACAGATTTGGGCAGTTGGTCCACACCTTCTGCAATTGTTCATGGATCTCTAGATGATCCACCCATGACTGACATAAGAATTATGCGCACGTTTCATTCAACTGCCCCATTCCAAAATTAGCTCAGCTGAAATAAACTTGAAAAAATATCTGGAATACCCATTCTCCTTTCAGATTAGCAACATTTGTGACTCTAAGGAACCCAGCACATGTGTTGCTGAAACATTATACGGTGGCCCACTAAAAAGTTAAAATAATCAGGGTGGGGTAGAAGTAAATGTGAACATGAACATTTCTCCCCCCAAAATTCAAGAAGGTTGTGCTCAGCAGGAGTGTTTTGAGCGAGAAACCTTCAATCAGCAGCAAGAGGTTAAGGCAAGCTTTTTAGGCTAAGCATCCTTGTTACTGTTAATTATTACAGGCACACAACAAGCAGCGCAAGCACAGTCAAAGCAGCAGAATATCAATAAATACTCATTGCTCCTGGAATCATATTCGTACCAGCGACAAAACCACACATCTTCTAGCTAATATGCACCTACTGTTGGATACATTCAATTGTTGTTCACCTGTTTGCCTAGAATGCAAACAGCAAAATAATCCAGTTATGAAAATTGTACAAAAGTGTTTCAGAGGCCACAAATTCTTTAGGTCTTAATGTTTATTTCCTCCTCTTTAATATTAAAAAAGCATTTTTAATTCTGATATGTACAATAATTCCATCTTCCTATACAATTTTCATAATGTAATTTTTTTCTTCTCCCTCTCCAGTTCCTGAATTCACCAACCTTATCCTGGTCAATCACCATGTATTGTATCTGAAGTATCTTTGTAATAATTACATACTCTCAAACATATTTTCTTTTATGTGTCCATTTAGTCTGTATGTTATTTTTTAAAAAGTGCTATGAACTTTTAGCCACTTTTCTATTTACAGTGCTGATTTTTGTCCCTCTGTTTTTTTTTTAATGATGGAATTACTTCACACTAGAGAATTAATCCACTTTAAATCCAGTTTCTGCCTTCTGCAGAATTCTGGGGTTTGTAGTTTAGTGAGGTTGTTAAAGGCTTCTCCCTAAATTAGAAACCCCAGAATTCTGCAGGAGGCAGAAACTGGATTTAAAGTGGATTCATTTTCTAGTGCGATGAGGTTATAAGAAAGACAAAGAGATGATGGAATGGGTGCAAATTTTCTTTCGTCCATTCTTTGTTTTTTGGTAACTTTTTCCTTAGGTGTTGTTTACCTTTTTTAAACCATTGAATCTTTCATATATCCTAACAACTGATTTCATAGTATCCCAAAGGAGGCCTGAATAACAATTAGATCTAGTGTTCAGTTCATAAAAGTTTTTCATATATTGTTTCATTCCTGTTGTCACCATTAAATGACTGTTAAGAATCCAAATTGTGTTTTTAGTTCTTTTTATTCCTGACCTCACAGCTTGCTATTTTTGCTGCATGATCAAAACATAAAGCTTGGGCAAAACACTTTATCTTTGAATTTTATGATATTAGTAAATGATGTATTCTAAAACAGCTAGAAAAGGGGACTCCTTTGGTGACATTAAAACTAATCAATTTTATCCTCCCATGAACCTTAATGGATTATAATCTACTTCTTCGGGGCACATCTACACTGACCACATAGGTTGGTGTGTGCATGGATCAACCCTGTGGGAGTTAAATGCTCTACAGGGCTGATCTGGCTTAACCCAGGGCAAAGCTAATTTGGAGGAAAGCATGAATCCTGCACCAGAATTCAGGTTCTTCCCTATATTAGGGGCAGTGAAGATAGCTGAAACTGGTGGCAACTGTCTTGACTTTCATATTGCGTTCTTTGGAGGTTAGTGGCACAGGGACATGGGATGGGAATCCCCTGTTATCTCCTTCCATGCCCCAGCTGCAACACCCCACCTAGGGACAGATGGGGCATGGGAGGCACTCTGTCTGATGTCAGCCAGTGCCCACACACTGAGTGAGATGGGAGAGCCTGCTCAGCTCTCTCAGTGAGAAGGTGCTCTGGCGGACCTCAGGCAGAATGTGGAAGACATTGGCAGGTTGATGTTGCAGCTGGGGACATCTATGACACACCGGGAAGGGGTTCCTGTATGGTGGCTGCCCAACAGCACTGAAACACATTAATTGCCACTGGGCATTTGGGACTCCTGGTTGCCTCCTAGACGGTTGAGGGAACCCAAGCAGGGGTGCCATGTGAGGCTGATCCAGCATCCAGGGTTACTTCTGTTCTACTGAGAAGCAAGCATGCTAGTGTATTGCTATCATAGCCCTATGATTCAAATTGATTCCCAGATGTGAAAAACCAACTCCCAATCGTACCAGAAAGGGTGTTCAGGGGATTTTCAGAATTTGTTTCCAATGCAGAAAAGAAAATACTTTGAGAAACTTCCCAGTTCACTTTCCTGCCTCTGTGCACCCAAAAGCCTCAAAACCCAAATCTTGTATCACACAATTCAAATTTACAAGTGGCTATTGAGATTTTTACAGGGTCAGATTTCCTGACATGAATATCTGTCAAATATTCGAAGATTAGACTTATGAGAAAACATTAATTTCATATTGATTTTTTATTCATCTGAAGTGGTTAGATCTAGCTTACAGGTGTTTAAGGGAAAATAACTTTGCTGATATTAAAAATGCTGCAGAACTATATTCTTTCAGAGCACCACTGTTCCTGAGGATGTACCCCAAGAAGTATCAAACCACTTGCTTGAAATTCCATATCACTTGGGCAAGAGGCAAGGGTGTTGGCACTTGTATGCTGGCCAAGTGGCATTACATCTTGCCTATTAAGAATTCCTTTCAAAGCTTCCTTCACCACATCCTAATATACTGTCTCACATTGTTTTCATGTTTGACTCAGGATGTGGATAAACCTCTCAGAAGTAATTGGTACATTAAATGTGCTCAGTTGTCTGGTTAGAAATAAAGGCTATGCATTAAGGATGCTTCAACTGACAAGTCTACAGTGACAGTTTTATGGAAAACATTAATTACTCCATAGGCATCATTTCTATTTATTGAAAATTTATACATTTTGAATAATTATAGGTTATGGTCCTAAAAGGAGTGGATAGGTATGTTGATAGAAAAAGAAGGAAACGTTACTTCTTTTTTCTTCTTCTCCTATCCATGTACCCATCCACTATGCAGAAAGGGTAAAGGGCATGCTAGTCTGATTTTTAGGTCCTCCTATTTTTTCTAACCCAAGAGTGTGGTCACACGACAACAGAAGGAACTGTATGAAATATGTACCTGATATAGTGGTTAAAACTGGGGAATAATGAGATTATTATTTCAATCCATTCAAATTCTTGGCTTCATCTATGTATTCAATGTATCTAAGTATTCAGCATTATTTAAAAACTTCTACAAAAGATAACGGCAACCCGTTATCACATTTTGTAGGAACAAGCATAACATGTTTTATCATTTTCATCACTCTTAATTTTTATTCATATATTCCTATAGTTGTAATGCATTTATTACACATCCTGCCATATAAACATTTGTTTTATTATGTTTGTATTGCATTTTTAAGAAAGAAAATCTATCTGTAACATGTGCATGTATACCTAAGCATAACTTTAGTTATTCCACAGCTACTCAAACTCCTTTGTGTAAAGTATTTTGTTGCATTAATGTATACCATATGCATATGTTTTGTTGCATTAATGTATACCATATGCATATAGCTTTACTATACAAACAGTATATATCAGATCACTTTTTAAGAGCAGTATCATCTTCATAAAAAGAGATCCACATTGATTTCAAAGATAGTAATACTGACTAGAATTTACTAAGAAAGTCATCAATGTGTACCTGAGAGTTATGCACTCATTGCTGGTTTGGATTCCCAATCCCTATATATTGAAAATTTCCTAATCCCTACTTTATGCTTTGACTACTGCTCAGTAAAAGGGAAGATGCTAGTAGCTGCACAGGTTATGTAGTTAAGTAGCTAATAGAGAACGTTGGTCCTTATTTTTACACTGGAATAGCAAGAAACCAATGGAAGGAAGTTCTTTCTATACTGTAAAGATGAACACATGCCCTGGATTTATTCATATAAAGAATTCTGTGATGTTGGAATGAAAGCAAAAACACAGAAAGATGTCATTTCCTTGTTCGTATCTGACATGCTGGTGTTAGAGAGTAGTCATTCATATATAGGAGCAAGAAGTATTTAAAGATTTGGCCATTATCCCAGAATCAGCGTCAACAGACCCACGTAGCTGGTATTTGATACCTGGTTTGATGATCTCTGGGACATCCAGAATGTTGCCAAACGAAGCAGTTTTACGATGGCCTCGTTTAGGTTTGGAAGACGCTGAAAAAACACACACACACATACAATACACATGCAAACGACTACAATGGTGACACAAATCATTCAGACTAAAAACTCCTTTTTAAACTGGATTTGGTTAAACTAGGATACATGCAAAACAGGACATGCTGAATGAACTGCACAGCTTTGCAGTCATGCTTATAACAGTAAAGCACTTGTTAAGAGCAGCATATATAACTAGGGTCAACCATGTAACACAGCACATTATTAGTTACAGTTAGACACACAAACATCAAATTAACAAAGAGCAATGGTAATGAAGGAAGGAAATACCAAAACCTAGCCACAAGACAGGCTATATTGTCCACTGGCTCCACTTCACTCATATGTTCACAAAAGAAATTACCTACAATACAGTGCAAAACCTCTATCAAATGTGTACACTCCAAAAGAAATACTTCAGTCTAGCATTACTACATTTAAAGAGTTTCTCTGTTTTTAAGTAGAACTGGATGTTTTGAAAAAGAGCCAGAATTAACCAATGCCAAGAATATTAAGCTCACAGTTACACAAATTAAGTGATTAAATTAAACAACACAAATATTTACTGGACACATAATTTCTAATGTAATGCTTCATAATTAATTAAAGCTGTTAATTGTACCAGTTAACATAAAATGTATGATGATGATGATGATGATAGTGGTAGTAGTATAGTAGTTCAACATGTTAAAAGCTCCTTATTAGGAATATACTTGTCAATGCAGTAAATATTCTAGAGAAAATGTATCACTATTTTGGTTCAGTACTTGCCTAAGGCATTCCCAACACAAGCTACCAAGAGAGTAATTTCTGGGTTTGGGTGTGGGATTGACAACTGAACTGGGATTGACAACTTTGTGGTTAAAGATTAAGATCTGTTGCTTTAGTAACTTTACTTCAAAGGCTACTTGTGTAAGAGTGCACAATCACAACTTGCTGCTCCCATTGGTCTTCTAATACAAGGAACAAATCTATCCTTAAAACATTTCATTTATTCAAGTGACAATAGCTTTTGCTTTATTAAGCAACGGTATCTGAGCATGCTATTTGCTAAACTAGGGGCTGCAGTGGGAAGAGAAAATAGCTTAGGTTCACTCTTTCCCACAATTTTGGAACTGAGTGGAAACCGACATGGAAAATATTTCCAATGACAGAAAATTATTTGTATCCAACCCACAATGTTTCCTCACTTGAAGAATAACTCATAACTTATCATAACTATCCCAAAATAGAACACAATTCGTTAAAACACAGCCAAGAATAGTGTGAATCCATTTTATTTTGTTTCATGGCTACTGTTGCCTTATGTTTGCACCAGTTATCTCTTTCAAGTCACTACTGGGGCTAATCTTTTGTCTACCCCCTATTCACCTTCAGATGGTCTTGGGGGCTTGGGAGACAAAAATCACTACATTTGTGGACAGTTTGTGTTGTTTCGGATGGTTCTGAGGGAAAAAATGAACCTGAAAACCTGTAGTATTTTTAAAATAATAATCAGTGGGTTGGGGGCCTTTGGATGCCACAACAATAGAGTTCAGGAGCAATATGTGGCACTGGGCAAAGCATCATATGTCCTAAGAGGGATGCGTTACAGGCAGATGAAGATGCTGCGTTTAAAGAGGAAAGGAGCTTAATTTTGTAAAAGTGTGACTTTAATAGCAACAATCACAGGCATATCTAAAAAAAGGAATATGAGAGCACAATAACTGCATTTACATTTCACTGTCTGAAGTAGAAATTAACAGAAATTTTACTTCACAGAAAACCTAACTGCACCCAGTACCAACTTATTTCAAATGAGGTAATGGGACTGGATTCAGTAATATGTATAATTTTTTTTAGAAATCCTTATTTTCCTTTGGGGTGTTTCAGTGTTGCAATATAAGACACACTGGTAGACTGTGTTTGTTTTATTTTATTGTATTTTATATTGTACTTCATTTTTATGTTTTGTTTTTAGGGACTTTGTGCCATTTGTAAGATGCTCTGGGTCTCTTCAAGAGATGGTGGTGGGATTTAAAAAATAATTTACTGTTATTAATTAATTTATAATTATATTATTGTCAGTTTTTTGTATTCGTATATTGCGCATGATACGAAATCATCAATTTAAATTGGCTGGGTGTTATCATTACAAGTGGCATAGAAAACTTACATGAGAGGAGGCCTGCCATTTCCTTGAAAAATGCTCAAAAGCTCATGGAGAAACCCAGCACTTTGGACCAATTAATTGAAGCTTTATATTGCAACTGTAAAGATATTACATTTGTTAGGCTGTCTTTTTCAAGGGAAGGACCTGGAGGAAACCTGTGCTTACAAAGCTCTACTTTTGTGAAGTGCCTCAAGAGGAATTTAGAAAATGTCTACTATCCACTGCGGTCTCAGGAGAATCATTTTGGAGATAACTACATGAGGCTACTGTGCCAGCAACTAATGAATCTTACCCAAATTAGGATTTTTAACAAGAAATCTAAAAACATCTAAGGCAAGAGTTAATGATTTCCTATATACTTAGCTTTCGCCCATCTCTGTTTCACAAGATGTAGTTATTTAATGGGTGTCTTTACCTGTGGTAGCAGTGATTCTTGCTTCAATTTCAGACATATCAGCACTCATTCGTTTGCTTTCTCCCGAAACAAGAGTTGACTGTGGTCTTCCACGAATGTCTGACAAACTTTCCACACTGCTACCGCGGGATGGAGGTAAACTCAAGCGGCCAGGCTCTCCCTGTAGAAAAGTGGCTGCTTTATACATTTGAAGTGGGTGAACAAAAATGCATATAGAAATATATTTTTTAAACTGCCACTTTTAAAAATTAAAATTTGTAAAATGAGATGAGAGTAAATCATTACTACAGTCCTTTAGAAGTGACAAAACAGCAAGATTATATTTCTGTTGAGGCTATATGTTCAGTAAAGATTTGGACCTGCTTTTTATTTTCATTGAAAGTTCTCAATAGGGACTTAATGTGGGCATTTGAAAAATTAATACAATACACTATACAGTCCCACAATCCTGATTTATGAGTAGCAGCTGTGAGAAATGAAGGTCTACTATTCTGTCAATCAGAATACAGCATACTGATGTTTTCACTTCCTCCTGCAAGCAATTTCCGGCACAAGGAGGAAGTATGACAGAGAACCTGCTTTTGACTTGCGGGGCAGGAAACAGCAATCTGTTGCATCCTGATCGACAGGAGAAGAAACCTCCACCATTCACAGCAGCTGATGACTGCTGTGAGTGGTTGGGCCAGGAGATCTCATCTAGAACTGTGGCCAATGTTTACACATTCTTACCTGCTGCTTTGCTGAATTTTTCATCTGTTGGGCCAGTTTTGATTCTAAACGTTTAATGGTGTCATTGGTAGCAGTTCCTTGGAAATCATTCAGTTCCATATTGGCGTCACTCTTGTTACTGGTATTTGTGGAAGTCATATCCATGAATGAGCCTATAAAAGAGTAGCCATCTTTAGTTGAGTTCGGAGGGGTTTTTTTTAACTATCCCTTCAAACCTTTGTATAATTTAAGGCAAGAGGAACAAGACGTCTACCGTAGAGATGGAAAAAATCCAGCCCTCCTGATGTTAATAGCCTTTGCAAGTATAATATACGGTGAAGAACACAAGAATGGCATTTCAACAGTGTAATAATCCCCATCCCATCTATGAAGAATGGCAGTGTTTCTATAGGAGAGGACACACTGTAAATACAAAAGATTTCAGAAGCTATCCTCCACATTTTTTGTGTGAAAGTCTATTTGAAATCCTGGAAAATCACTATGACTGAGCAGCAAGGACACTAGACTTCATGGGATCAGTGATCTGTTCTTCTGCTATCTATTCTTTTCAACCTATTCGCAATAGCATATAAATGCAATAGCATTATTTTTAGGGTTATAACCAATATTTCTGCTCCACTGCGAAGTCTTCCGTCTACCCTAATGTCATTATACTGCTGTGAACTCTGAAGTAATGGTCTGAACTCAGAGGGTTTTTAAAAAAATCTGCTGATGGGCGCATCCACAACTGGAGCTGTAATCAGAATGCACTCAATACCAAGAAATTTCCAGAACCACTTCCCAAACTGTTCTTTAAGATCTTTTAATCCACATCAATAGCTTTTAAGGCTCTATAGGAGAAGAGATTAAATTAAGATTCATCGTGTCCTCTGTTTAGATATTAGAAAACATCCCTGGATCAATTAAGTTTTGTGAACTAAAGACGACCTTCTGTCCACAGAAAGTTTATGCTGCATCCATACCAGTGACTAATGTACCTGAATCCAGAATGTGTGTGTGTTTAAGTCTATACAGGTTGAGCATCCCTTATCCAGAAATTTGAAATCTGAAATATTCCAAAATACATAATTGTCCATGTAGGTAGCGGAGAGTGCCAGCTCTGCTTTCTGATAGTTCAATGGACAAAACTTCATTTTGTGCACAAAAATATTATAAATGTTGTGTAAAAAATTGCCATCAGCAGATGTGTGTGAGTTGTATATGAATTTTGTATTAAGATTCAATGTGGATATGAAAATATTCCGAACTATGAAAAACTCCAAAATGAGGACGACTTCTGGTATCAAGCAAGTTGGATAATAATAATAATAATAATAATAATAATAATAATAAACTTTATTTATACCCCGCCACCATCTCCCCCAATGGGGACTCAAGGCGGCTTATATGAGGACAAGCCCAAACAACAGGTTACAATAAAATAAGATACAAATTGCAATAAAATAAACAACATAGCATTAAAGTATAAAACATATAAGCATATAAACAATATACACAAAACATAAAGAAAAGAAATAATAATAAATCAAACATAATGACAGTGAGCGGGATAAGGGATACTACTTAACCTGTGTCAGTATAATTTCATACTAAATTTTCAATGTATACATTTTATGTACCTGTGCTAGTTGCAGAGTTGCTTTGGCCTTCATCTGAATATTGACATGGATACTGTAGAGGCTCATCAGCTCCTGGAAAGTACTGCAAGAAGATAAAGAAGGAAGATCTCAATGATTAACAAATTCATTTTTTAGCCAAGCAATTTGATAGAGCAAGTAAAAAAATGAACAGAAAGAGAATTGGAAAATCACTCAGTTTTCTGTAATGTAGTCTGTTGCAGAAAGTAAAAAAAACTCTTTTTAAAAAAATCTACAATAATAATAATAATAATAATAATAATAATCCATATTTATTTCCTGCCCTTCTCAGAGTCTGAGTCCACTGAGCTTACAGTAGCATCAAAGGGTAAACAGTGGTTTTGCATTAAAAATGCCTCCTACTCTTCTAATTAAAATGAAAATAGGAAGAGTTGTAACAAAATGCTATTATTATATAATAAAGAGAGTGGGGAATATCACTAAGACACTGTTGTTATTTTTTAAAAAATGCATTCATGATATTCACAATGGAAAAATACATACGAAATATTTAATTTAAAACATCAGTTTTTCATTCAATCCAGCCATTTTTAACAGGCTGGTGACCTGATGCAATGCAATGATTACACAATGTCTGATGACAATTGGATTCTGTCACATTTATACTTCTATCTTGCTGCATTAGCTACTGTATTTCCCTCTCTATAGCCATATTTCTCTTTGTTCACTGCTTCCATGCCTTCTGCTTACTGCATCTTCTACAACCCTATCTTTACAGTATACTATATAACTAAGATATAACCTGTTATACCTGCATCAAATGTGTCATTATTTTGACAATCTCCTCCATGGAAGGCCGTTGCGAGGGATCTTTAGACCAACAGCGTGTCATTAAGCTCTCAATAGGCTTAGGCAAATTTTTTATCAGTGGCGGTCGAGTACCTGAAAGTAGAACATTAGGTTATTTCTCTCTCTCTCTCTCTCATAAATGCAGAACTGTCAGAATGAGACATATTTCTGAAATAATTATTTACCAGCTGACTACTAAATACCCCATATCACGCATGTAGCCGAAATTCTCATGGTGGTCTGCGATAAGGCCTTACTGGTACATTATTTCAACTGTTATGTTTATTCATATCATGATCTGATCACCATGCTCAATATATTCCATATGCATGGAGGTATTGCGGTAACAATACAAAAGGTTTGCTAGGGTAGATCCTCTTTCTCTCAGACTCAGCCCCCCTGAATCAAACTCAGCCCCCCCCCCCCCGAATCAAAATACTGGCTACGGGCCTGCCCCATATGATTTAAGATAGAGGTTGGCAACTTTGGGGAGGCCAAGGACCACCTTCCAAGAAGTATTAAAAACAAATATAGTCATGCGCTGAAAATTTTGTAGCTTAATTCATCAATGTTAAAAATAATAAACAATGTGGTTATCTTGCTCCCGGATTTTCCTCTTCAACTATTGCCAATCCAGGCCCCTTTTAACAACTTGGTAAACTCTTGTCTTTGAGGAAAGCCACACTTCTGCTGTTTACACTTTATGCACTCTCTAGGGAAAACTGCTTTAACAGAGCTCTTAGATTTCCTCTTCATTCCCAAATGAAACATTCTACAATTTTGTCAACTTTTCCAGGGTTCTACCATCAAAATCTTACGCAGGAAGATGACAAAGTCGCTTCTTGGGGGTTTTGACTTACATTTTTGATAATTTAAATGTAAGGTGGTTTGGGACTTTTTGTCATCACAATATTTAAAAAATGTGGAACTAGGATGGTGCAAAAAGGGCTGGGATGATCAAACGTTCTTCAACTTGATTTGGATAAATTTACATTGTTGCTCTTCCTGTAACAATCCCATCATTTTTCTTCTTTTAATCTAACTAACACTCCCTTGGAATTATTCAATCCCTTTACTAGATTGCACACTCTAGATGTATATCAACTTTATGAAGTGGTAAATTAATTCAGAATGGAAAAGTCTTCTTAGTTATGATTGAATTTGTATCTGTACCTGGAAAGGCTTTCAGAACTGCTTTCATTAGCAAAAAGAAACTAAGAGAGCAATGAGAAAACAGTAGCAAAGCTTTCAAGTGAAGAAAATGCTGTCTTCTAAATGTTAAATGGAATATTTACCACCTATGCTTTTAGACTGACAAATTACTGAAGCACTACATGAAATCATTCTGACAATACTTTCTCAAAATGCATGAAGAATAGAGAAATGCACAATATAGTTTTATTATACAAGGCCATAAAAGTGTAGGTAAAGCAGTGCTTTTTAATCTTGGCCTATGCTCTTGACCTAAAGATGTAAACCTCTACTTACAAGCCCAGTCTGTAGAATTTTACTATCTTATTCGAGTCATACCTGAACAAACACAATTTAAATCATAGGCGTAAAACAAAGGTGGTTGGTTGTACCAATTTTTTTAAGCAGGCAGCACCATAGAAAGTGAAAGGCAATTTCTTATATTAGTTGAAGTTGTAGCCAACTAAACAGATTAGCACATGTAAATATGGACTTTCACAGATGTCATGTGGGAAAGCAAAATTGGGAAACTTTTTTTTCTTAATCAGATCTCACACTTTGGCATCTAAATTTTATATGATCAGTATTTATACAAGCAACGTTACTCTACCATGTCTAATTTGGCCCTAGGCTTTCATCAGCCCATCTGGTACCATACTACGGCTCAATATTAAAAGACTGGTGCAGATACATAATTATATATTTTAGAAAACTACCTGTCAGTTATTCCTGCTGCCACTGTTACATTTCAACTTACCATTGTGAACTGCCCACATGATTCGAAATGCAGGACCACCAATCTCATCAAAAGGTTTGCGTCGGGTAATCACTTCCCAAAGAATAATACCCCAACTGAATACATCACATTTTTCACTGTAATTGCTACCTGAAAAAAGATCATTCATATAATTGGTGTCCAAAAACATATTTTCAGTCTTAATGAAAGCCCAAGAAATTCTGTGAATGTTAGTGGCAAATCTGAACCAAGTTTGTTGCACACAAATCCAGACTGCAGGTTTCAGAAGATGGCTTTCTTTCTATATTTTTCTTTTTGTACACTTTGTGCTGCATAATACTGAGTTAAGAATCAAATCACTTCTATACTTATGCAGGTAATAGTCTATTCCATGTCATTTTTAAATGAATCCAACTATACAATGTGACCCAAAGCATCCTTATACATTGATCACATTCACATCCAAAACAATCTAGAGATTTCCAGAAAAATTAAGCATGTTTATGCAGGCCACCTGCTTGCTTCAACTATGATCAGGAGTACATAAATAAACATTTGGGCTTGCTCTCTTCCAACAAGCCATAGAAAGATGAAACAATAAACTTTAGGTTACTTCACTGGTGTTGTTGTAGGAGAAAGCACTGGGGCTGGATATAACAGCACACCAATAACGTGTGGAAGATCAATTGCTTGTTTAGCTCCTCCTTTATGCAGCTAAAATGTTCAAGATTTCTGGCCTACTGGTGCTGACTGATATTGTTACAAGTCGTATGAATAGTGAGAGCTGAATAGA
The DNA here is from genome assembly GCF_037176765.1 of Anolis sagrei. NCBI lineage: Eukaryota > Metazoa > Chordata > Lepidosauria > Squamata > Anolidae > Anolis > Anolis sagrei. The sequence goes on along the minus strand of NC_090021.1, from coordinate 104,220,561 downwards.
ATACTTTGGGCACAACTTCATTTCAATTGAAAGCAATCTATCTAATTCCTCCAATCAATGCAGACGGCAACATGGTAAATATTTTCTTTAGGCCTTTTCAATGATCTTAATTAAATAGCTGAAAGTTCACAAAGAATAGGCTAGCTATTCCCAGTAAGTACAACCTTGCAGATATTTCCTGATAGTCATCCTGAGAACGTTATAAAGTGCTCTGTGTGTGAGAATTGATTGAAAAACAGGGAAGGCATACTTGAAGAGACTACTATATAAAATCACATTGAGAACATGACTAAGAGGTCCCTTTTTGAATATTACGTCCTAACTTTGTTTCAGGCAGCTGCTCAGTGTGTCGGGACTTTGAAATGTGGTTTTGCCACAATGGTATTGCAGGCCAGAAGGATCCTGATGACTGCCACTTGCATCCTTAATTTTATTTGCCTGTATTATAGTGCCCCACAACAAATACCATTAGCAAGTACTTCAAAATAGCAACATTCTAAGTTGCTCATTGGGAGTCTGAACACAGACATATTAAGTCTTATTATTTGCAGATTAGCAATTTCTTTCCAGCTGTATAAATTTATAATGGATTCATTAAACAGGACAAGTTATTATCTGTCTTTAATTATTTAGAACTGCATTTCTATCGTAAAATTATTGTCAGGCTATGAACTGCAAATATAAAAAGTGCGTGTTTTTGTCAAAGACTTTCAAAGGATATTTTTCTTCATCTATTTACCCACTTTCAAGAACTCAACAATGAAATATAATCAGAAGAAATAGCAGAAGAAATAAGCAATGATTTTTAAATATCCAATAACATATATTAATTTTAATATTGATGTGTTACCTTCAAAAACTTCTGGTGCCATCCAAGCAGCACTTCCCTTATTGTTGGTCATGTGTGTCTGAATATCACATGCTGTGCCAAAATCACAGATCTTTAAAACTGTCCCACCTGCCACCAAAAGCAAGCTGTCAAATAAACATAATAGTTTAGTATCTTTTCAATTAAAGAAGAATAGTTATTACATTAAAGCAGTGGTTCTCAACCTTCCTAATGCCACGACCCCTTAATACAGTTCCTCATGTTATGGTGACCCCCAACCATAATATTATTTTCATTGTCACTTCATAACTGTAACTTTGCTACTGTTGTGAATCGTAATGTAAATATCTGATATGTAGGATGTATTTTCATTCACTGGACCAAATTTGGCACAAATACCTGATATGTCAAATTTGAATACTGGTGGAGTTGGAGGGAGATTGATTTTGTCATTTGGGAGTTGTAGTTGCTGGGATTTATAGTTCACCTACAATCAAATAACATTCTGAACTCCACCAAGGATGGAATTGAACCAAAATTGGCACACAGAACTCCCATTACCAACAGTAAATACTGGAGGGCTTTGGTGGGCATTGACCTTGAGTTTTGGAGCTGTAGTTCATCTACATCTAGAGAGCACTGTGGATGCACATAATGATGGATCTGGACCAAACTTGGCATTAATACTCAATATGCTCAAATGTGAACACTGGTGGAGTTTGGGGAAAATAGACCTTGACATTTGGGAGTTGTAGTTGCTGGGGTTTATAGTTCACCTACAATCAAAGAGCATTCTGAACCCCACCAATGACAGAATTGGGCCAAACTTCCTACACTGAACCCCCATGACCAACATAATTATAATTCTAAGAATTATAGAAACCTTTCTAGAAATTATTTAGGTTTAATATCAAATATTTAAATTTTAAAAAGGATAAATAGTAAGCCTTACATTTTTCTAAGATTTAAATCTCCTTGATTGTGTAGAGACTAAGAGCACAGGGAATGCCATGAAAGTAGAAAAACTACAAATATTTTATTTATTTATTTTTAACTCGAGACAACATTTCTCTAGGAATTTCTTGGTCCTCCAGCAAGACCCTATGGCCACTTTCCACCAGACTGTGCTGGAGGAATCTTAAATGCCTAGGAAAGGGTTATCTCTGTACAAATCTCCAGGTCCTTCAATGTGACTTTATGGTCAACTTCCAGAGGACTTCTACAAAGAACATATTAAACAAATTTGCAAATAATCAAATCCACAAAAGTTAAATCTGAAAATGTGGAGGGCCAATGGTATTGCATGTTGCATGTGTAAAACATTTGGGATTTAGATTAATAAACTAAGCACTGTGTATTGACAGATCATCTGCAGATCTGTAGATGACAAGTAATGAGTATAATATGTAACACTATTTGCAAAATTAATTAAAAAATAAGACTGCATCAAATAAACTGTATCCATCGTCCTGAACAAATGTATTTGGGATGACTACAGTTCCAGAAACAAGTGACGTAGTACAAGCATCAAACTTTTTTGAATCAATTATATAAACTGAGTTTTTCTTTTGGTGATTTAAAGCACCCTGATTTAAATTTGTGCATCCTGTTAATGGCTGCATATCCTGCATTAGAACATGGTAAACCGATATAACAATATACATTGTTCTCTTGTTGTTCATTCGTTCAGTCGTCTCTGATTCTTCGTGACCTCATGCACCAGCCCACACCAGAGCTCCCTGTTGGCCGTCACGACCCCCAGCTCCTTCAAGGTCAGTCCAGTCACTTCAAGGATGCCATCCATCTTGCCCTTGGTCGGCCCCTCTTCCTTTTTCCTTCTACTTTCCCCAGCATAATTGTCTTCTCTAGGCTTTCCTGTCTCATCATGATGTGGCCAAAGTACTTCAGCTTTGTCTGTAGTATCCTTCCCTCCAATGAGCAGTCGGGATTTATTTCCTGGAGGATGGACTGGTTGGATCTTCTCGCAGTCCAAGGCACTCTCAGAACTTTCCTCCAACACCACAGCTCAAAAGCATCTTCCTTCGCTCAGCCTTCCCTAAGGTCCAGCTCTCACATCCATAGGTTACTACAGGGAATACCATGGCTTTGACTAGGCGGATCTTTGAGCCGTCGCAAACTAGGTTCCTGCGGGAGAAAACCTTGCTAGCATGTCCCTGACGTCATGAGACTCCGCCTCTCGCCCTGCCCCTTTCTCCGCCCCTTTCTCTTTGCCAGCGTGGTTTTTCCTTTGCTAGGGCAGCATTGCCCGCATTTTCTCTCAGTTGAATTCTGCCAACTGAGAGAAAATGCGGGCAATGCTCCCCTAGCAAAGGAAAAACCACGCTGGCAAAGAGAAAGGGGCGGAGAAAGGGGCGGGGCGAGAGGCGGAGTCTCATGACGTCAGGGACATGCTAGCAAGGTTTTCTCCCGCAGGAACCTAGTTTGCGACGGGTCTTTGTTGCCAGAGTGATGTCTCTACTCTTTACTATTTTATGGAGATTGGACATTGCTCTCCTCCCAAGAAGTAAGCGTCTCCTGATTTCCTGGCCACAGTCTGCATCTGCAGCAATCTTTGCGCCTAGAAATACAAAGTCTGTCACGGCCTCCACATTTTCTCCCTCTATTTCCCAGTTGTCAATCATTCTTGTTGCCATAATCTTGGTTTTTTTGATGTTTAGCTGCAACCCGGCTTTTGCGCTTTCTTCTTTCACCTTGATTAGAAGGCTCCTTCTCTAGGTATGTTATTAATGGATAGCTAATTTATTTCTGCTTTAACCAAGAAAATTATGTTTTACATCCACTCATCAATGAAGGCAGAAACAAATGATAAACAGCATGTCCAGCTCTAAACTCATTTTAAGAGTACACTTACAATGTTGCATTTTCTGTGAGTTTACATCACATTTAAAAATAGATACTTTATATCACAGTAGGCTCTAAAATGAGTAGGAATTAGGTAACAAGTTCTCTGAATGGCAGTGGCTTTTAAGATTTGTGAAAACCTACTTTGGTGGCTTTAGGTCCCTGTGAATGAGAGCCTTTGGTTTCATGCTGTGAAGATATGCTACTCCTTGGGAACACTGTAAACACCAACTCATTGCATGTGCAGCAGTGTAGTAAGGCAGTGGCTCAGCACCATGAAGAACTGGAAAACAAAGGTACAAACTAAAAAGAACGATTGCACGTTATGGTAGATATGAGATGGGCACACCACCTCTTCAATTCAAACAAGAAATATACAACATATAGTATTTCTTTGTTCTACTATTTCTAAGCCTTACAATCTACAATCAATCACTTCTGTAAACTGATTTAGGAAGCCATCTATGCCTAAGTTAGGGTGAAAAAGCTAATCCAAGTAAGCAAACTAGTTGAGTCTGTTTAGCAGCATAGGATACAAACCTCAATCTCTCAGTCCATTTTATTAATGAATTATGCAACTTCACAAGTTTAAAGATTGTTTTAGCATTGTGAAAAAATGAGCTTAAAACAAAATATAAGGACATTTTTGAGCAAAATTAGCAGAATAAGAACATGTACTGAGTGTCATCTGACTTCAGTGATGTTTGCAGTAGTGGTCAATAAATGGATACTTTTGATCATGAGAACAATCAATCCATATTTATATTGCCACTGCAAACCAGTTTGTTAATAGTTTGAAAGATATGGAGTGACCTGTGAATTAAGCACTCATAATGGAACAATCATGCCATCATTTAATCTTTGGGGATTTCAGCAATGAACTCACTTCAATTAACCTGAATCTCAAAAATAGTGATTAAGTAGACTTGATGAATGGTAATTTATTGGAATATTTGATGCCTGATTCTGATCTTTTTAATTAAAATAAAAAAGAACGTGTGAGTTTACATGATGTCAAACTGCTAAAACTACCACTCTGGCTTTGGTTCTATGAAAACCAATATGTAAACATACCCTTGTATTTTAGGTAATTCTTCACAATAATATTCAAGAGAGATGCTCACCATTATAGAGTGAACCTCCTTCAGCGTATTCCATAACAAGACATACCTTAATGAAAAAATATGTTAAGTTAAAATAAGTTGTTTGCATTATAAACAATCATGTTGTGAAAAATCATGGTTAATAATGTAACTGTTATTTCAGATATTTTCCACATTTAGTTCCCCTGACTTTACTGTCTACAATCATTTTCTTGTCAACCAAAAATACTGCACTTACCCTTCAAATTCTGGATGACATCTGTAGAAAATATTTCACTTTTAAAACTCAACAGGGCCTCTTCGATTTTGCTCCAGCCACAGAATATTATGGCTTTAGAAATGACTTTTTATATGGAAAAGCAGTTGAAAATATGGAGGCTTGTGAAATTCTCCCAAACTGAATTTGTGTGTGAGTTTGGAGGATCCTAACTATTTAATCTTGTTAGTGCAAAATCAGTAATACTTTCAGATCTACCATGTTTCTCTTTCTGATTTTGAGACTTTAAAGAAACTGCGCCAAAACAACTTGCTGCAGCTTTAATTTCCTTCTATACTTTCTCTTCATAGTCTTCCACCCACTCTATTTACTGAGTCACTGCCCTTTAAAACAGAGCATATAAAGAGATCCTAATGAACTTTTGTGTTTTGTATGAGCTGTTTTAAACATTTATCATTTTTGCAGACTGGTAAGGAAGAGGGTAAAAGAACAAAAAAAAGTGAAGAAAATGAAAGCCACAGCAAACTGCATGCACCAGTCCCAGAATTAACCTTGAAAATTCTTTATGACTTTGCTATTCTGTTAATTGGTCTAAATGGGAGGCTATGCCTGTTGGGGTTAATCCATCTATTTGGATCTTTGCTGACTGGCAGTTTCACTGATATCCAAAAGTTAAGGTATTTGGACACGTGTTCCTGAGATATCACACAAATGATTAAACTTAACTTGTCTGCATCACCTGCTGAAATGTCTCTAGACT